>NC_091984.1:205736056-206336056 GCF_044704955.1 Pristiophorus japonicus | reverse complement strand
ACCAGCTACTGTCGTGTAATTTTTATTTGAATTACTGGGTGGGATGTCATCAGATTTGACTGAAGTCACCCATAGCTACTCAGAAAAGTTTGGAGTAAAAGCTATAATGATTCAATTTCTAGTCACGGGGCAGGATGAAGCAGCTTTTCTGTAGGAAAAAAATGGCAAGCAATTTAGGTTCAAGAGAGACAAATTATACGAATCCTCATGAGAAAACATGTAATCATTTTAACCTATTTTTATTTAATTCCTGAGTTTTTAAACGCAGTAGTGTTTCTGTAGTGTGAACCAAAGAAAATACATTTGAATTCTGTTATAATCAGTTCCATTACATATAGAAATAAATCAAACTGCAGAAACCAGTGAACTCAAACTTCATTATTACAATTGAGTTCCAGAAGAGAGAGCGAGAGAAGGAGATTGAAAAAAAAAATGTACAAATATGTCGCAAAATTTACACTCCATCTGTTGCAAAATCAGTTAGAATTTAAAAAAAAACATTTATTTAATCAAAGTTTTGAAGTTAATGTAGAGAAAACGGAATGCGGGCTTCATCTTGGATCAAGATGGAATTTCAAAACGGAAATTAGACCATACTATGGACTATTCAAATTGGATCCCACACATGCTTGAAAGGAATATCTTTACAGGAATTCTTTAAGCACAGACAAAAATATTTGCAGTGACAAGCATATGACAGTCTGGTTATCCAAGAACTATAACAATGGGAGTCTACATCTGGAAAAAGCAGCGACAGGACCGGTTTGATGAGACGGAATCGCTTTTCATAAAAGGCTGCAAACATGCTTGCAATAAGACTTCCATAAGTGGAAATGGTTATTCACCATAACAAAATTAGAACAGCAGCTGGTTGTGTCTGGACCAGACCAATATCATCTGATGCTCTCTTTCACACCAATTCTGTCTTATTCACACACCAGCATTTCCTTTTCATTCAAAGTCACTGCTTACCATGACATTCCATATAAATACGTCAACTTAAATGACATTTTTATATTGCAAATCCTACATTGAAAGCTTGCTTTAAACATGATACTTAAAGATGATTTTTTTTCTACTCAAGACTGAACATACTCTAGCAGAGTGCCAAGGGAGTCCGTGGGCCCAATTTTAGCCATGACTTGCTCCAATTTTTTTTTGGAGTAAGTTGGTTTTTCTGGTGTAAGTTGAAAAACGCCATTTTCCCCCAATAAAATTGCTCCAGAGTAACTTAGTTAGGTACGATTTTTTTTAGTTCCTTTTTTTCCCCCCCAAATATGGGAGTTCCCAGCCACTTACGCCAGCTTTGGCCATTTATGCCACTTTGGCCAGCTAAAATATTTACTCCAAATCGACTTAGGTCAGCATATGTGGCCAGCTCTGAAAAACATTGCGGGCAGTGAAGAAAGCAGTGCACATTAGTACATCGGCGGACATTAGGGCAGGGATAGGGGAGGGAAGGAAATGGGGTGGGGGGGTGTCGCGAATCAAAGCAGGACATTTGCACCTAACACAAAAAGTAATAAACAATTAATAAATAAAAAATAGAAGGAACCTTGCACCTAAAACACCAAGACCAAAGTAATAAGCAATCAATCAGTAAATAATTACAAAAAATAGAAGTCCTACCTTAGGGAATGCCGCGGGCCGCCGATGAGGGAGCCCATTCGGCCAGGGCTAGGGACGGCGTGCTTCGGGCCCCTCCCACAGCCTGCAGCGCGCACTCTCAGATTCGGCCTGCCAGGAGCGACTGCATGTGCATGCAGACTCTAGCATGCATGTGCAGAGGTCCCAGCAGTGTTTTCAGCGCCGGGACCTGGCTCCACCCCCAATCCACTGGGCCATGCTGCGCCACCACCGAGGAGAGGCTGGGGAGCAGCCAGAATCAGGAGAAAGATTTTCGGCGCGCTTGGAGGCAGACAAAAGTGGTGCACCTCAGGTGAGGGCGCCAGAAAAAGGGGTTGGGGAAATTTGAACCCCTAGATTGTCAGAGGTGCTGCCTTTCGCGTGGGACTTTAAACTGGAGGTGCTAACAGATGTTAAAGACTCCCTGACACTATTCAAAAGAGAGGATTTTGGTCAATGTCCTGACCAACATTACTTGCTTAACCAATACCACCAAGAAAAAAAAATGAACTGGTCACTCATGTCCTGATTGTTAAGAATGGCTGCTACATTTTCCTGCAGAACAGACAAATATTCACTGCACTGCCAAAGTAATCCTTAGTCTGAAGTGCTTGGAAACCTTTCAACAAACTGGATAAGGTACTAAACAAATGCACATACAAGGAGACAGGATGGCGCAGTGGGTTAGAAGGTGGCCTTTCATCTCCGGATTCTGGTTCAAATGTAGCCCAGACTGATGCAATGAAACTCTCTTCTCCACTAGCCGTAAGCCTCCACGTGAAATGAGTTTGTGCAATCTTGTAAGAGTTCCCAGTGAGCGCGGCCCCAAATCTTTAAAAAAGGATAAATCAAGTGACGCTCGTGTATAGAAAGGCTGCAGAAGGATGGGTGCAAAAATGGAAAAAGAAAGGAGGCTTTAACCACCAATTTCATCTCCCCCTAAATAATGCCATTAAATATTTAACACGAATTAGTAATTTAATAATCACAGTGCAACTACTTCTAAGAATTTAGTAAACATATATATATTTTTTTAAATCAAGAACTTGCATTTATATCGCGGCTTTCACAACCACAGGGTGTCCCAAAGTGCTCCACAGACAATACTTTTGAAGTGTAGTTACTGCTGTAATGTAGGAAGATGCAGCAGCCAATTTGCACACAGCAAGCTCCCACAAACAGCAAGGAGAAAAACGACCACAATCATTTTGGGTTTTTTCAACATGATGTTGGTTGAGGGAATAAATATTGGTCCGGACACTGAGAACTTTCCTGCTCTTGTTCGAATAATGCGATAGAATCTTTTACGTCCACCTGCAAGGGCAGATGGGGCCTCGGTTTAATGTCTCATCCGAAAGATGGCACTTCAGACACTGCCGCACTCCCTCAGTACTGCACTGAAGTTTCAGCCTAGATTATGCACCAAAGTACCTGGAGTGGGACTTGACCCCATGACTTTCTGACTCAAGGGAAAAATGCTACCACTGAGGCATGGCTGACACCATTAAAAAGTTATTAAAATGTAGTGAATGTGTATAGCAAGTACCAACAAAAAAAGCTGGTGCAAAGAACCATTGATTACTTGTTGCCATGCTAAAGCCCCAAATGCCAAATGACGCAAAAAACAAAAATAAATAGTGAGAACATAAACAAGCCAGCCTAATTTGGATTTTTCAGTTGATGTCAATCTAAGTGCAGACTTTGAGACCCGTATCATTGAAAGAACACTCAAAGCTAAAAAGGTACAACTAAAAAAATCTAGATCAGTTCCAACATTTGTGTTTGTTCTACAAGAAATTCAACTCTGAACTAAGGAACCTGACATTATGCACACACTACAAACGTGACCCCATCATCCAAGCCACATTTCTGGATAGGTTTGATTTTCATTGCAAGCTGCCAATATATTTTCAAAACATGTTCAAAAGATTTTAAATTTAGGATTTCGGCAACTTCGAGATAGATGGACACTTCTTTCTAATGATACTAGGATGTGTGTGTACCCTACTGAGAAACACCAGAAGCACATGTTCCCTGCTACACTGTGTGGATGAGATGGTATTCGACAACAGGGCGGCAGATTTTCAAAATAGTTTCAATACAATTGCAAACAACAAATACGCAAGAACCCCAACATTCATATTCTCTCACTTGAGAGCAAATGATCTAGATGCCAAATTAATACGCAAATTAAACAGCTCGCCAAGAAAAACAGTTACAAAACCCATTTTGATTGCAGTAAATCTCCGAGTTAATAGCTAATTGAACAATAGCAAGTGTTGAAAAAAAGCTTCATATTGAGCAAATCAAAATCTCATTACCTAAAAAAAATTACATTACTTCCTTGGCAGCACAAAAAAAAGGTTAAAAAGACCATATGGATAACGGTTACATGCAACACATCACCGATTCAATGCACATCACCAGAACATTTCATTAACAACAAGGAAGCAACACACAATTAGACAAGTTAGCCAGGATTTTAAACTTTCTACATAAGCCCTGTTATGTCCAAAATAAAGTAATGTGATTGAGTACTGTAGATGTGAGGAAGTGTGACCTTAGTCTCTTTATTCTGACTCCAGAGTGTTGGTACAGCATGGAGGCCTGCTTATATACAGTGCTCCCAAGGGATGCTGGGATCCCTTGGGACTCCAACAGATACGCCCTCTGGTATCATCATAACATCACCCCCTCCCAAAGTCAATAGTACACTTATTTACAGGGTGAGACGATCTGGAGCTTTTCACTCCCTAGTCGATTGTCTCGGTACAAATGCAGGGGCAGGTGAGTTGGTTGGTGCTTTGCTGGTCTGCTGCACAGCTGGTCTTGCTGGGCATGGAGAGTTCAGCTTTGTGGTCAACCGTGATGTCGGTTGCCACGTGTGTGTGTGTGTGTGTTGGAGGGTCAAAGTAGGTGGTGTCCTCTTCAGGTTGCTCGTGGCTGTCTGTGAATCGCAGTTTGATTTGGTCCAAATGCTTTCTGCAAGTTAGTCCATTTGCAAGTTTGACCTCAAACACCCTACTCCCTTCTTTGGCTACGACAGTGCCAGCAAGCCATTTGGGCCATGTCCATAGTTGAGTACAAATACAGGGTCATTGACTTCAATATCGCGCGACAAATTTGCGCGATCATGGTACGTGCTTTGTTGATGCTGCCTGCCCTCGACATGATCATGGAGATCAGGGTGGACGAGAGACAGCCTTGTTTTGAGCACCCTTTTCATGTGCAGCTCGGCTGGGGGAGCGAGTGGGGTCTGGTGCGGTAGCTGAGCAGGACTCGGGACAGGCGGATCTGCAGGGAGCCTTCCGACACACATTTCAAGCTTTGCTTGATGGTTTGGAATGCCCATTCTGCCTGGCCGTTGGATGTGGGCTTGAACGGGGCAGATGTGACGTGCTTGATCCCATTGCGGGGTCATGAATTCCTTGAATTCAGCGCTGGTGAAGCACTGCCCGTTGTCGCTGACAAGGACATCAGGCAGGCCGTGCGTAGCAAACATGGCTCGTAGGTTTTTGATGGTGGCAGTGGACGTGCTTAAAGACATTATTACACACTCAATCCACTTCGAATAAGCATCCACCACAACCAAGAACATTTTGCCTAGAAATGGGCCAGTGAAGTCAACGTGGATCCTGGGTGCATTGCTCAGTTGAGAGCAAGTGTTGTATTGGCGCATGCAAGAATCCAAATTGGAGTTGATGCCGGGCCACCACACATGGGATCTGGCTATAGCTTTCATCATTACTATGCCTGGGTGGGTGCTGTGTAGGTCGCGTATGAACGTTTCCCTGCCTTTCTTGGGCAAAACCACGCAATTACCCCACAAAAAAAAAGTCCGCCTCTATGGACATTTCGTCTTTACGCCGCTGGAACGGCTTAAAGGATGCTTTTGCAAGACTATGGAACAATGGGACACCTCCAACATATGTGCAGGCGAGCTGCAAACCCTGCTAATCCTGCAAGCCACCATGTTGCAGAGGAGGACAGATCCACGGTGGATCATGATGAACCAGAGCCTCAGTCGAGGAGGCAGAGGTATATGGGGTTCACACATTTACCACAAATTGTCCCCCGATAATGCTGAAGGATGAATTAAATGGACTCGCAGTGTCCATGGAGCTGGACACGATGTGCAGGCCAGTACATAATGAGCAAAAAGACTTCGATAAGTTGTGGTGCAGCAAGGCCTCAAGGCCAGTCCTGACTCCCATTCGTACTAAACTGAGAACGTATACAAACGAACTGATTCCTGTAATCGGCAGTGCTACCGTAAAGGTCTCCTACATAAGAACATAAGAACATAAGAACATAAGAATTAGGAACAGGAGTAGGCCATCTAGCTCCTCGAGCCTGCTCCGCCATTCAACAAGATCATGGCTGATCTGGCCGTGGACTCAGCTCCACTTACCCGCCCGCTCCCCATAACCCTTAATTCCCTTATTGGTTAAAAGTCTATCTATCCGTGACTTGAATACTTTCAATAAGCTAGCCTCAACTGCTTCCTTGGCAGAGAATTCCACAGATTCACAACCCTCTGGGAGAAGAAATTCCTTCTCAACTCTTCATGCATCTCCGCTGGGGCGCTGGACCAGCTCCCGTGGAGGACAGAGTTTTTTTTAAACAAGGGACAGTAAAGGATCCTGGCTGGTTCAGGTCATCATCTGGTGGGCCGTAACGGGTGACTTTTCGTTTTCAAATGCATCCATCACCAAGAACAAGTCTGCAGGCTGTGCCATTTCCACCCTGGTGGTGGGCAATGGTAGCCGACGGAGCGAGTCAGCACAGTTCTCTGTACCTGGCCTGTGGCGAATTACATAGTTATATGCAGACAGTGAGAGCGCCCACCTTTGGATGCGAGCAGAGGCATTGGTATTGATACCTTTGCTCTCGGAGAATAGCGATATGAGCGGCTTCTGGTCAGTTTCTAACTCGAACTTAAGCCCAAACAGATACTGGTGCATTTTTTTTTTTAAAACCCCGTAAACAGATGCCAGGGCTTCTTTTTCAATCATGCTGGAGGCCCTTTTGGCCTTGGACATACTCCTGGACGCATAAGTGACCAGTTACAATGTCCCCGATTTGTTTGCTTGTTATAACACACACCCGACCATGTACGAAGATGCATCACAAGCTAGCACTAAACATTTACGAGGATCATACAGGACAAGCAGTTTGTTGGAACATAACAGATTTCAGGCTCTCAAAAGCAGTCTCTTGTGATTTCCCCCATACCCAGTCATCTCCCTTGCGCAGCAATACGTGTAGAGGTTCTAGCAAGTTGCTTAACCCGGGTAGGAAATTACCAAAATAATTGAGGAATCCCAGGAACGACCACAGCTCGTAACATTCTGTGGTCTCGGCGCGTTCTTGATGGCCTCCGTTTTGGCGTCGGTGGGTCTGATGCCGTCTGCCGCAACTCTTCTCCCAAAGAACTCTAACTCTGGCACCAGGAAAACACACTTCGAGCGTTTCAACCAGAGTCCCATACGATCTAGCCGACTTAGAACCTCTTCCAGGTTCTGCAAGTGTTCGATGGTGTCCCGACCTGTGACCAGTATGTCGTCCTGGAAAAGCACGGTGCGCGGAACCGACTAACAGACTCTTTGAACTCATGTTCCTTTGAAAAACAGTCGCGGCCGATCGAATCCCAAATGGGCATCTATTGTAGATGAACAGACTTTTGTGTGTGTTGATGCAGGTGACGCCTTTTGAAGATTCCGTCAGCTCCTGCGTCATGTAGGCAGAGGTCAGGTCCAACTTGGTAAATGTCTTTACTCCATCCAGCGTCGCAAATAGTTCGTCTGCCTTGGGTAGCGGGTACTGGTCCTGCAGTGAAAAATGGTTAATCGTTACTTTATAGTCCCCACAAATTCTGAGCGTGCCTTGAGAACCGGAACAATCGGACTAGTCCACTCGTTGAACTCCACCGGTGCGATGATGCCCTCTCGTTGCAGTTGGTCTAGCTCGATCTCCACTTTCTCTCGCATCACATATGGAACCGCCCGTGCCTTGTGGTGGACGGGTCGTGTACCAGGAATCAAATGAATCTGCACCTTCGCCCTGAAGAAACTTCCGATGCTTAGCTCAAACAACGATGGAAACTTGCTCAAAACCTGGGCACGAGGAGTCATCGACGGACGAAAGCATTCAAATGTCGTCCCAGTTCCAGCGGATTTTTCCCATCCAGCTTCTGCCGAACAGTGTGGGGCCATCTCCTGGTACTATCCATAGTGGTAGTTCGTGCACTGCTCCATCATAGGAGACTTTTACTGCTGCGCTGCCAATTACAGGGATCAGCTCTTTAATGCAAGTTCTCAGCTTGGTGTGAATGGGGCTCAGCTTGGGCCTGTGTGCCTTGTTGCACCACAGCCTGTCAAAGGCCTCTTTGCTCATGATGGACTGACTCGCACCCATGTCCAATTCCATGGATACTGGAATTTCATTCAGTTCGACTTTTAACATGATCAGTGGACATTTTGTGGTGAAGGTGTGTACCCTGTATACTTCTGCCTCCTCGGTTTGAGTCTCTAGTTCATTTTGATCAGCCATGAATCGGTCTTCCTCTGCAACATGGTGGTTTGCAGGGTTTGCAGCTTGTCTGCACATTCACTGGAGGTGTCCCATTGGTCCACAGCCTTTGCATGCATAGTGTTTGAAGCGACATTGATGGGCTCGATGATCACCTCCTCAGCACCAACAAGGTGTTAATTGCCTCGCATTAACGCTTGATGGCGGACTCAGTCATCTGAGGTCGTGCAGCTGCTGGCGTGTACATTCTGCCATATGCATCCCTGCCTGAAAAGGATGTTACTTTGTGTACCGTACTTGCCGAAACATCTTTATGCTGCAAAATTTATTTGCCGTTATCGTTATGGCTTTGCTCAGGTTCCGTGTTTCAACAGTCAATAGTTTAGAAACATTGAAACATAGAAGATAGGCGCAGGAGCAGGCCATTCGGCCCTTCGAGCCTGCACCGCCATTCAATGAGTTCATGGCTGAACATGCAACTTCAGTACCCCATTCCTGCTTTCTCGCCATACCCCTTGATCCACCGAGTAGTAAGGACTACATCTAACTCCTTTTTGAATATATTTAGTGAATTGGCCTCAACAACTTTCTGTGGTAGAGAATTCCACAGGTTCACCACTCTCTGGGTGAAGAAGTTTCTCCTCATCTCGGTCCTAAATGGCTTACTCCTTATCTTTAGACGGTGACCCCTAGTTCTGGACTTTCTGGGAACATTCTTCCTGCATCTAACCTGTCTTAAACCGGTCAGAATTTTAAACGTTTCTATGAGATCCCCTCTCATTCTTCTGAACTCCAGTGAACACAAGCCTAGTTTATCCAGTCTTTCTTGATAGGTCAGTCCCGCCATCCCGGGAATCAGTCTGGTGAACCTTCGCTGCACTCCCTCAATAGCAAGAATGTTCTTCCTCAAGTTAGGAGACCAAAACTGTACACAGTACTCCAGGTGTGGCCTCACCAAGGCCCTGTACAACTGTAGTAACACCTCCCTGCCCTTGTACTCAAATCTCCTCGCTATGAAGGCCAACATGCCATTTGTTTTCTTAACCGCCTGCTGTACCTGCATGCCAACCTTCAATGACTGATGTTGCACCTCCCCTTTTCCTAATCGGTCACCATTCAGATAATAGTCTGTCTCTCTGTTTTTACCACCAAAGTGGATAACCTCACATTTATCCACATTATACTTCATCTGACATGCATTTGCCCACTCACCTAACCTATCCAAGTCACTCTGCAGCCTTATAGCAGCCTCCTCGCAGCTCACACTGCCACCCAACTTAGTGTAATCTGCAAATTTGGAGATACTACATTTAATCCCCTCGTCTAAATCATTAATGTACAATGTAAACAGCTGGAGCCCCAGCACAGAACCTTGCGGTACCCCTCTAGTCACTGCCTGCCATTCTGAAAAGTACCCATTTACTTCTACTCTCTGCTTCCTGTCTGACAACCAGTTCTCAATCCATGTCAGCACACTACCCCCAATCCCATGTGCTTTAACTTTGCATATTAATCTCTTGTGTGGGACCTTGTCGAAAGCCTTCTGAAAGTCCAAATACACCACATCAACTGGTTCTCCCTTGTCCACTTTACTGGAAACATCCTCAAAAAATTCCAGAAGATTTGTCAAGCATGATTTCCCTTTCACAAATCCATGCTGACTTGGACCCATCATGTCACCTCTTTCCAAATGCGCTGCTATGACATCTTTAATAATTGACTTCTTCATTTTACCCACTACTGATGTCAGGCTGATCGATCTATAATTCCCTGTTTTCTCTCTCCCTCCTTTTTTAAAAAGTGGGGTTACATTGGCTACCCTCCACTCCATAGGAACTGATCCAGAGTCTATGGAATGTTGGAAAATGACTGTCAATGCATCCGCTATTTCCAAGGCCACCTCCTTAAGTACTCTGGGATGCAGTCCATCAGGCCCTGGCGATATCGGCCTTCAATCCCATCAATTTCCCCAACACAATTTCCCGACTAATAAGGATCTCCCTCCTTCTTACTAGACCCTCTGACCCCTTTTATATCCGGAAGGTTGTTTGTGTCCTCCTTAGTGAATACCGAACCAAAGTACTTGTTCAATTGGTCTGCCATTTCTTTGTTCCCCATTATGACTTCCCCTGATTCTGACTGCAGGGGACCTACGTTTGTCTTTACTAAACTTTTTCTCTTTACATATCTATAGAAGCTTTTGCAGTCCGTCTTAATGTTCCCTGCGAAGGATAACCTCATGGCCAATGCCAAGCACAAAAAAGTCTTAGCATTCGCTCCAGGAATCCATCAAATTCGCAATGTCCTGCAAGGCGCCTTAGTTCGGCGATGTAGCTCGCCACTTTCTGGCCTTCAGACCGTTGACATATGTAAAACTGATACTTTGCCATCAGAACGCTCTCCTTCGGATTTAGGTGCTCCCGGACCAGCGTACACAGTTCCTCATACGATTTTATTGTTGGTTTCACCGGAGCAAGAAGATTCTTCATGAGGCCATGGGTTGTTGCCCCACAGACGGTGAGGAGGATCGCCCTTGATTTGGCAGATTTCACACTCCCGTCCAGCTCATTGGCCAGGAAGTATTGGTCGATTCGCTCCACGAAGGCCTCCGAATTGTTCCCTTCTGAGAATTTCTCCAGGTTACCAACAGTTCTCTGCATTTTCACATGATGGTTCATTATCTCATTGCCAGTTATGATGTCCAGAATAAAGTAATGTGATTGAGTACCGTAGACGTGAGGAAGTGTGACCTTCGTCTCTTTATTCCGACTCCAGAGTGCTGGTACAGCATGGGAGGCCTGCTTATATACAGTGCTCCCAGGGGATGCTAGGACTCCTTGGGACTCCAACAGATACACCCTCTGGTGGCAGTAGAATGCTGGTTACATAGGGTTGCATACATAACCAGCCCCTTTTGAAAATGTTTTCCATTAGCAATTTAAGTTGGATGACTCCGCTCAATAGTTGTCATCTCAAACTGGTCATGTATAAAAGTTTTTCCAGGAGTAAAACTCATGTTACTCATTTTGTAATGTATTCCAGAACAGACCATAGGGATTCACCAACAGCAAATTAAAGTCCAACGGGTGCACAAGCTCCAAAAAGGTTTGCCATGAATGTAAAGTAGCTCGGCACAAAAGGCCGCTTTTCTTTCAAAGCTAAGCCATGCATGCCATGCTACAAGTCCAAAAAGATATAATCCTTGCACTATGAATCTTCCTTTTCCCCTCCACTTTTACGTATTTGGTCTCATTGCTGGGTTTATTTCACAGATGATCATCATCTGACAACACTGGACCTTTGTGACTGAATCATCAATGCTGCCTTTAGGACCAGCCCACAGAAGTACACTGCTGGATAAAAACTTAACCTCTCCATTTCGAGCCCAATTTTCTGTTTGAACTACTGGGCTGGCACCATTTATCATCTGAACAGGACTAGTTTTAAACTGAAAATGTTTAACCAAAATCCACATTAGGTGACCAAAATGCAAATTCCATACAAAAGACCAACAGGGCGGAGACAATCCGCGCCCAGGCTTCAGTCAATTTCTCCGCACACTTGTTCCCAGCATGACCTGCTGCTGACCAAGGAATCACTCTGGTGCAGCAGCTGAGTGTTTGGGGGCGGGATGTGGAGGGAGAGGGGCAGCAAGTGGCCCTAAGTAGCATTGAGAAGGGAACATAGAGCAGTGGAGAGCACAATCCAGTGACAAACAAACTAACAAGTCCAAGATATCCAACAAAAACAAATAAGTGTCAAGTATTGCACAGAAAAAATAAATGTGATAATTTGTGTATCATTGAAAAGTACCTCTGAACCTCGAAGAAGATTTGAAAACAGAAAATGTTTACCTAGCTGGAGGCTATGCCACACAAATGTTGGAAATGAAAACATTTTAAAAGGCATGGAGGCCTTCAAGTAGAACCTGCATCCTATAAGGCCACATTAATGGGGAAGCGATCTGGAGCAGCGCCAGTGAACAGTAGTGACGGTCTATCCGCAACTTCAAATTACGTGAGGGTTGGTCCAGAGCCACACAAGCCTGGAAAACATTGATGGGGTGCCATTGAATACAGATGCGCAGTTCTCAACACCATCAACGACAGCACTCCCAAACACGTGATACGACTTTATAGAGATGACGGCAGTGTTACAGTATCTTTTACTGGCTCTTCAGCTTTGAATGATTGAGCAACTAATTTTCCTTCCCTGGGCTTATTGCCCTTTAAATTGATTAGGAACTGAAAACATGAACTTGCAAACACTGCTCTGTGGCAAATTATGACACACTGCACTACCCTAAAGACTGTATGTGACTTGTGATTAAGGCTCTAATTAAATTCCTTTGCACTAGTTAAACCCATAGAAGTTGCTTACGGATTTTTCAGTTGACAAAGTGCCTTGCGGTTGACACTAAATTTTTTTTAAATGGCACAATCAATTTGAAGAAAACTCAGGAAGATTGAGAAATGGAAACCCACTTTCCTTACCAATCAAAGAATGTGTATAGTAAACTTAGTGAAATGTTATAGCCCAATCTTTTTGATGGTTATAAATTGCAGCCAACCCACTCCAAATAAACTGTTTCCATGTTTGAATAAGTATTCAAATGGACAGTGGAACAGTCTTTGCTTACTCAATATTCTCCAAAAGTAATGTTTCCCAATTGAAATGTGCGGTTCAATGCGGTCGCCATCACCAGATCATCTACAGCTGTGAATACTGTGCAAGAACACCACCGTTGCAGTATTTTTGTACCTTGACATTTTGCTTAGCACTCAATGTGCTGCAAATAAATCCCTGCTGAGGCATCAGATCTGCTTGAAAGTACAGGTCAGGTATTCTATGAATCCCAACAATGGGAATCTAGACCTGCTTCTTTCACCAAGGCAGAGCTTAATCTATCTAACTGAGCATACAAAAGCTAAACACAATTATTCTGTGACATTCAGATTTACTTTTATTGAGATTTCTAATTCCTCCACCATTTGTCAAAACTACCATCAACACCACCCCCTTTAATATAATTTCCTTGCAGTTATTTGATCAACTGCTCATTAGATTTGATCTTAATTTCACAAATGTGGCATTATCTATATTGACGTAACAATAAATTGCTGCTATTTTTGTACTGCTTTTCTGTCAATTACCAAGATAGTGCACAGTTCTCAATTACTTGCAATGACATAGAGGAAGCCAACTAGCCAAATGCTTCCGGCAGTGTCTCTGGTGACAAAGATATTCACCAGGACACACAAATGTCATTGGATGGCTGCCTGGAATCCCAGACCTAAAGATGCACCCTGCTGCTAGGTACTATGTCATTTCCCTACATGGACAAGCTGTCTGCAGTCACTAAGACAAGGGATGTCACACCACACTAACACCTGCTTAAACACTGAAGCAACAAAGTGCTGCAGCATGTGTTGATTTTCACCACCAGGGTTTGACAACAGATCCAGGATAGCACAGGCTAATTTATCCATGCACACAGAGCATAGAAAAATGTTTGAGATCTTCTATCTTTTGTTTAATATTTGTAAAGAAGAATTCATACACATTTCTACACTAGAACGCACTATGTACCTGCATCCATCTCTGGGAGCAACATGATTCAAGCATCACATAAAACTAGAACAGCATAAAGCATTAAGCGCACATGTCTGGTGTTACTTTCAAAAAAAAATTTCTGATGCAAACAAGATCGATCCAATTCTCACATTAAATTAGATGCGAGATTAGTGTGGAACATATTACCACTAGGAAGAAGAGATCTTTGGTCAGTGTTGGTTGCTTTTACTGTACTTCCTCCACAGCCTTATGTTTAGCAACCATTTCAGTCTCACAAATAGACTTGATGAAATGAAGATGGTTATATGTTGCCATCTGGTGCATCAAATCTTGCATGGCACAATGAAAGCAGTAATCTTCTGCATGACAAATTCATGTTGAATGACTAGAATAGTACTAAGGGCTGAAGGAAGATGGAGGACTTTGGCTGAGGCAGTTAAGTTAGATGTCCTGGCAAGGACAGGGTCGTGATTTAAAAGAATCACTGCACTGGGCTTCAGAAAAACTGTTGCTTTGTTTTGGTATTAATTATGAACCAAGTGACACTAGGGCCAGGGGCAGGGGGCAGGGGGGGGGAACGGAAGGGTGTTTAAATCCATCTTGGGTGGTAGTCCAAAACAGCACTCCACCTGATTTTCTTTTGGATAGGGTGGAGACAGAGACACACTCAGCGCGAGGGCGAGCGACACTCAGCGCCAGGGCGAGCGAGGGCGAGCGACACTCAGCGCCGGGGCGAGCGACACTCAGCGCCGGGGCGAGCGAGGGCGAGCGACACTCAGCGCCGGGGCGAGCGACACTCAGCGCCGGGGCGAGCGACACTCAGCGCCGGGGCGAGCGACACTCAGCGCCGGGGCGAGCGACACTCAGCGCCGGGGCGAGCGACACTCAGCGCCGGGGCGAGCGACACTCAGCGCCGGGGCGAGCGACACTCAGCGCCGGGGCGAGCGAGGGCGAGCGACACTCAGCGCCGGGGCGAGCGAGGGCGAGCGACACTCAGCGCCGGGGCGAGCGAGGGCGAGCGACACTCAGCGCCGGGGCGAGCGAGGGCGAGCGACACTCAGCGCCGGGGCGAGCGACACTCAGCGCCGGGGCGAGCGAGGGCGAGCGACACTCAGCGCCGGGGCGAGCGAGGGCGAGCGACACTCAGCGCCGGGGCGAGCGACACTCAGCGCCGGGGCGAGCGAGGGCGAGCGACACTCAGCGCCGGGGCGAGCGAGGGCGAGCGACACTCAGCGCCGGGGCGAGCGAGGGCGAGCGACACTCAGCGCCGGGGCGAGCGACACTCAGCGCCAGGGCGAGCGAGGGCGAGCGACACTCAGCGCCAGGGCGAGCGACACTCAGCGCCAGGGCGAGCGACACTCAGCGCCAGGGCGAGCGACACTCAGCGCCAGGGCGAGCGAGAGAGAGCGCGAGCGAGAGACACACACACACACACACACACACACACACACACACACACACAGAGCCAGAGCGATTGGATCAAAAGGAACTCAAAACAAGGAATAATGGGAGAGAGCAGTGCAAAGCTATGTGGCAATGACACAATCTAGGACTTCAAAAAGGAAATGGAGTGGTAGTTGTAAAGAACAGGTGGATCAAGCATCAAGAGCAAAGTGATCATGGCAGTTTTGAAAGGTGGCAAACAGAGTAAAAGGAAGCCATTATTGATTTAAGTGAGCACTGGGCCAAGGAAAGGCAACGGTGTCATCAGAAGTTGGTTCAGGAAAGGGTTAAGAGCACATGGAGGAGAAAGCTGGTGAGGGAAGGGGAGTGAGAACATGGGATGAGGAGGAGACTATTGCAGAGATAATATGCTCCAAGCTTCAGGAGCTGCCACAAATGATGTAGATAAAAATCAACATTTTAAAATCTGAAAAGCTGCGATAAACTTCTTCACAGGCTTGATGTACATTCTCAGGAGTTTCCTGATGCATGGGTCCTTGAGGGACGGCCCATCGCGATGTGCGGGGACAATAATAAATTCCAGATGCTGGTCAAAGCTCCCCTGGGGACCACTTTCTTGAATGGCTTTAATGTGTAAGTAGCTGCTTCAACCATGAGAATGATAATCCCACTTTCATGGTGGTCAGTTGACCAGATCCCTCGTCACATGCCGATACAAGGATGTTTCAACGTTAGATCTCAAGCAATTAAGATTACCAACTTTGAGAGATGTGAAAGCGGTTGCAAGATCCCCCAAAAATGTAATGCAGTCTCCAAATCTCTCCCCAAAGAGCCAAGTTGGTGCAGTGCATTATTCAGCCAGTAAATCCTTGGAACATTATTCTTTTGAGCAATGAGATTCTCTGCCTGACTTGCAGCTGAGCGAAATGTTTCAAGCGCACTGCATTCTTTTGAATTTGGGTTGGGCAAAATGACCATATCGAGCTCTTCTACTGAACTAGGAATAAGCTTCACGTTGTACAATGTCAGAGGCAGGGAAAATTGTTAATTATGTCATTCAGGATCACAAACATCTGATTCAAACTTTACAAGCATTACAAAACTGCAAAAAATACACAAAACGTGAAAACCAAGATGGTTAGCATTTGGAATGCACTGCCTGATTTAAAAGTAGCTTTCAAAAGGGAATTAGAAAATGGCTTGAAAAAGAGAAAGAACTGCAGGGATATGGGGAAAGAGTGGGGCTCACTGGATTGCTCTTCGAAAGAGCCAGCGCAAACTCGATGGGCCAAATCGCCTCCTCCTATGTTGTACTATTCTATGGTTCACATGTTAAATCTGCTGTTTAAGTCAAGAAAAAGGAATAGTTGATATGCCCCAAGGCAAAGCAAGAGTATATATAGTTAAGTGGAGGAGGGAGATACATGCATGTATTTTTCTTTTAAAGTTGGTTACATCTGCAGTGATCGTTTTAATTGATCAGTTTGGGCCAGTCTATTGGTGGCGGTGCAGTTGCTGGAGCAATTTTTGTTCACAGTGGGATTTTTTTCCAGCATGGATAAAAGGGAAACAGCTATTTGAGTTTAAACAAACACTCAGCAGATTCTACTATTACCATACAAGGAGCCTGAAAAGATTTGATGAATATTGTACCTGATGGGCATTCTCACGGGTTGCTGTCACGAGGAATGTTGTCTGTGGCATTAAAGCCAAAGGGATCAGGACAGGCTAGGTCAACAGGCAGAGGAGGTGTCAGATGGAGTTCAACACAGATAGTTTTAAAATAAGATTAGGTGGAAGAAGCAAGAATGTGCATAACATATTATATGGCAACATGCTTCAGTCAACAGAGGAAACATAGAAACATAGAAAATAGGTACAGGAGCAGGCCATTCAGCCCTTCTAGCCTGCACCGCCATTCAATGAGTTCATGGCTGAACATGAAACTTCAGTACCCCCTTCCTGCTTTCTCGCCATACCCCTTGATCCCCCAAGTAGTAAGGACTTCATCTAACTCCCTTTTGAATATATTTAGTGAATTGGCCTCAACTACTTTCTGTGGTAGAGAATTCCACAGGTTCACCACTCTCTGGGTGAAGAAGTTGCTCCTCATCTCGGTCCTAAATGGCTTACCTCTTATCCTTAGACTGTGACCCCTGGTTCTGGACTTCCCCAACATTGGGAACATTCTTCCTGCATCTAACCTGTCTAAACCCGTCAGAATTTTAAACGTTTCTACAAGGTCCCCTCTCATTCTTCTGAACTCCAGTGAATACAAGCCCAGTTGATCCAGTCTTTCTTGATAGGTCAGTCCCACCATCCCGGGAATCAGTCTGGTGAATCTTCGCTGCACTCCCTCAAAAGCAAGAATGTCCTTCCTCAAGTTCCCCTGGTTCTGGACTTCCCCAACATTGGGAACATTCTTCCTGCATCTAACCTGTCTAAACCCGTCAGAATTTTAAACGTTTCTACAAGGTCCCCTCTCATTCTTCTGAACTCCAGTGAATACAAGCCCAGTTGATCCAGTCTTTCTTGATAGGTCAGTCCCACCATCCCGGGAATCAGTCTGGTGAATCTTCGCTGCACTCCCTCAAAAGCAAGAATGTCCTTCCTCAAGTTAGGAGACCAAAACTGTACACAATACTCCAGGTGTGGCCTCACCAAGGCCCTGTACAACTGTAGTAACACCTCCCTGCCCATGTACTCAAATGCCCTCGCTATGAAGGTCAACATGCCATTTGCTTTCTTAACCGCCTGCTGTACCTGCATGCCAACCTTCAATGACTGATGTACCATGACACCCAGGTCTCGTTGCACCTCCCCTTTTCCTAATCTGTCACCATTCAGATAATAGTCTGTCTCTCTGTTTTTACCACCAAAGTGGATAACCTCACATTTATCCACATTATACTTCATCTGACATGCATTTGCCCACTCACCTAACCTATCCAAGTCACTCTGCAGCCTCATAGCATCCTCCTCGCAGCTCACATTGCCACCCAACTTAGTGTCATCCGCAAATTTGGAGATACTACATTTAATCCCCTCGTCTAAATCATTAATGTACAATGTAAACAGCTGGGGTCCCAGCACAGAACCTTGCGGTACCCCACTAGTCACTGCCTGCCATTCTGAAAAGTACCCATTTACTCCTACTCTTTGCTTCCTGTCTGACAACCAGTTCTCAATCCACGTCAGCACACTACCCCCAATCCCATGTGCTTTAACTTTGCACATTAATCTCTTGTGTGGGACCTTGTCGAAAGCCTTCTGAAAGTCCAAATATACCACATCAACTGGTTCTCCTTTGTCCACTTTACTGGATACATCCTCAAAAAATTCCAGAAGATTTGTCAAGCATGATTTCCCTTTCATAAATCCATGCCGACTTGGACCTATCATGTCACCATTTTCCAAATGCGCTGCTATGACATCCTTAATAATTGATTCCATCATTTTACCCACTACTGAGGTCAGGCTGTTCCCTGTTTTCTCTCTCCCTCCTTTTTTAAAAAGTGAGGTTACATTGGCTATCCTCCACTCGATAGGAACTGATCCAGAGTCAATGGAATGTTGGAAAATGACTGTCAATGCATCCGCTATTTCCAAGGCCACCTCCTTAAGTACTCTGGAATGCAGTCCATCAGGCCCTGGGGATTTATCGGCCTTCAATCCCATCAATTTCCCCAACACAATTTCCTGACTAATAAAGATTTCCCTCAGTTCCTCCTCCTTACTAGACCCTCTGACCCCTTTTATATCCGGAAGGTTGTTTGTGTCCTCCTTAGTGAATACCGAACCAAAGTACTGATTCTGACTGCAGGGGACCTACGTTTGTCTTTACTAACCTTTTTCTCTTTACATACCTATAGAAACTTTTGCAATCCGCCTTAATGTTCCCTGCAAGCTTCTTCTCGTACTCCATTTTCCCTGCCCTAATCAAACCCTTTGTCCTCCTCTGCTGAGTTCTAAATTTCTCCCAGTCCCCGGGTTCGCTGCTATTTCTGGCCAATTTGTATGCCACTTCCTTGGCTTTAATACTATCCCTGATTTCCCTAGATAGCCACGGTTGAGCCACCTTCCCTTTTTTATTTTTACGCCAGACAGGAATGTACAATTGTTGTAATTCATTCATGCGGTCTCTAAATGTCTGCCATTGCCCATCCACAGTCAACCCCTTAAGTATCATTCGCCAATCTATCCTAGCCAATTCACGCCTCATACCTTCAAAGTTACCCTTCTTTAAGTTCTGAAAGATAGAAGATTTGGGTTTCTACTGGGTAGGTCATTAAAGCCATCAGTTCAATGGTCACAGGTAATGAATAAAGTGAAATAAAATGCTGGGATGTATAACTAATGGTGTGTGACTTGCAAGTCTAAAGAGGCTTCACTGAAGTTGTATCTGGACTAGGGTACGGCTGCATCTGCAATACAGTGTTCAGTTTTTGGTCTCTGTATTACAGGACAGATATGGAATTATCCGAGCAGTCCAGAGGAGGTAGATTAACAATTTGAGAGGACTGGGTTATGAAGAAATATGATCTACCCCAGGATTTTACTCACTGAACAGAAGGGACTTGAGGACTAAGAAGTTGGATCCAGGCGCAGGTTCAGTTAGGCCCAAGATTTGAGGAGTAGGGCAACACAGTTTACAGTTAAGGATGTCAAAAAAAAAGGAAATGTAGCCAATTTGTTTTTTTATAAGAATCGGGGTGATGGAATTATGGAACAGATTACCATTGGAGATGGTGGACAAAAAGCCATGGCAGGTTTTTGACAAGAACTGGATTCACTGTTATTAGGAAAGGGAATATTAGGTACAGAATCAAGACAAGTAAACAGATAAGAGACTTGGAAGGGTAGATGAGATGGACAGTGGTGTCATCAGGCCAAATTACTACTGGAATTCCCTCTCTAAACCTCACCGCCTCGCTACTCTTAAGATGCACCTTAAAACCTACCTCTTTGGTGAGAGGCGGGAGCGACCTATAAAAGGCCCAGCGGGAGATCGAGAGCCAGCGGCAGTTGGTGAGAGGCGGGAGCGGCCTATAAAAAGCCCAGCGGGAGATCGAGAGCCAGCGGCAGTTGGTGAGAGGCGGGAGCGGCCTATAAAAGGCCCAGCGGGAGATCGAGAGCCAGCGGCAGTTGGTGAGAGGCGGGAGCGGCCTATAAAAGGCCCAGCGGGAGATCGAGAGCCAGCGGCAGTTGGTGAGAGGCGGGAGCGGCCTATAAAAGGCCCAGCGGGAGATCGAGAGCTAGCGGCAGTTGGTGAGAGGCGGGAGCGGCCTATAAAAGGTCCAGCGGGAGATCGAGAGCCAGCGGCAGTTGGTGAGAGGCGGGAGCGGCCTATAAAAGGCCCAGCGGGAGATCGAGAGCCAGCGGCAGTTGGTGAGAGGCGGGAGCGGCCTATAAAAGGCCCAGCGGGAGATCGAGAGCCAGCGGCAGTTGGAGAGAGGCGGGAGCAGCGTCGGAGCGGCCTATAAAAGGCGTACCGGTGCAGCTACAGCGGGAGAGAAAGCAAAATAGAAGTAGAAAGGAATCAAAAGGTGATGTCACAGCCAATGGGGTAAGTGATTGGCTGGTGATTGGTGAGTAGCTTTTATTTTTATTTTTTATATCAGTAAGTGAACTGTAACATTGTTATTACCAATTTAAGAGTATCTAAGGGTTAAGGCATGGCAGGAGAGCTCGGTCACGTGATATGCTCCTCCTGTGCCATGTGGGAACTCAGGGACGCTTCCGGTGTCCCTGAGGACTAAGTGTGTGAGAAGTGTATCCGCCTCCATCTCCTGACATACCGCGTTGCGGAATTGGAACTGAGAGTGGATTTACTCTGGAGCATCCACGATGCTGAGAATGACATAAGTGGCACATTTAGTGAGTTGGTCTTACCGCATGAGAAAGATCCACAGCCAGCTAGGGAATGGAAGACCAGCAGGAAGAGTAGTACAAAGAAAGTAGTGCAAGGGTCCCACCTGGTCATCCCCCTGCAAAACAGATACACTGCTTTGAGTGCTGTTGAGGGAGATGACTCATCAGGGAGAGCAGCAGCAGCCAAGTTCATGGCACCGTGGCTGGCTCTGTTGCACAGGAGGGCATGAAAAAGAATGGGAGAGTGATAGTGATACGGGATTCAATCATAAGGGGAATAGATAGGCGTTTCTGCGGCTGCAATCGAGACTCCAGGATGGTATGTTGCCTCCCTGGTGCAAGGGTCAAGGATGTCTCCGAGCGAGTGCAGGACATTCTAAAAAGGGAGGGAGAACAGCCAGTTGTCGTGGTGCACATTGGTACCAATGACATAGGTAAAAAAAAAGGGATGAGATCCTACGAGACGAATTTAAGGAGCTAGGAGTTAAATTAAAAAGTAGGACCTCAAAAGTAATAATCTCGGGATTGCTACCAGTGCCACGTGCTAGTCAGAGTAGGAATCGCAGGATAGCACAGATGAATACGTGGCTTAAGCAGTGGTGCAGCAGGGAGGGATTCAAATTCGTGGGGCATTGGAACAGGTTTTGGGGGAGGTGGGACCAGTACAAACTGGACGGTCTGCACTTGGGCAGGAACGGAACCAATGTCCTAGGGGGAGTGTTTGATAGTGCTGTTGGTGAGGAGTTAAACTAATATGGCAGGGGGATGGGAACCAATACAGGGAGACAGAGGGAAACAAAAAGGAGACAAAAACAAAAAGCAGAAAAGAGATGAGTAAAAATGGAGGGCAGAGAAACCAAAGGCAAGAAACAAAAAGGGCCACTGAATATAAAAGGGCTGCTGGAGGGGTAAAAACTAAAAATCATGGTTTAAAAACAGGATGAAAACACACTCTACCTAAATGCACGCAGCATTCGAAATAAAGTAAATGAGTTGACGGCACAAATCATTACAAATGGGTATGATTTGGTGGCCATTACAGAAACATGGTTGCAAGGTGGCCAAGACTGGGAATTAAACATACAGGGGTATCTGACGATTCAGAAAGATAGGCAAGAAGGGAAAGGAGGTGGGTTAGCTCTGTTAATAAAGAATGATATCAGGGCAGTTGTGAGGGATGATATTGGCTCCAATGAACAAAATGTTGAATCATTGTGGGTGGAGATTAGAGATAGTAAGGGGAAAAAGTCACTGGTCGGCGTAGTTTATAGGCCCCCAAATAATAACTTCACGGTGGGGCGGGCAATAATCAAGGGAATAATGGAGGCATGTGAAAAAGGAACGACAGTAGTCATGGGTGATTTTAACCTACATATCAACTGGTCAAATCAAATCGCAGGGGGTAGCCTGGAGGAGGAATTCATAGAATGCATACGGAACTGTTTCTTAGAACAGTATGTAACAGAGCCTACAAGGGAGCAAGCCATCTTGGATCTGGTCCTGTGTAATGAGACAGGAAAAATAAACGATCTCCTCGTAAAAGATCCTCTCGGAATGAGTGATCACAATATGGTTGAATTTGTAATACAGATTGAGGATGAGGAAGTTGTATCAGAAACGAGGTACTATGCTTAAACAAAGAAGACTACAGTGGGATGAGGGCAGAGTTGGCTAAAGTAGACTGGAAACAAGGACTAAACGGTGGCACAATTGAGGAACAGTGGAGGACTTTTAAGGAGCTCTTTCATAGTGCGCAAAAAAAATATATTCCAGTGAAAAAGAAGGGCGGCAAGAGAAGTGATAACCAGCCGTGGATAACCAAGGAAATAAAGGAGTATCAAATTAAAAACCAATGTGTATAAGGTGGCCAAGGTTAGTGGGAAACTAGAAGATTGGGAAAATTTTAAACGACAGCAAAGAATGACTAAGAAAGCAATAAAGAAAGGAAAGATAGATTACGAAAGTAAACTGGCGCAAAACATAAAAACAGATAGTAAAAGCTTTTACCGATATATAAAACGGAAGAGAGTGACTAAAGTAAATGTTGGTCCCTTAGAAGATGAGAAGGGAGATTTAATAATGGGAAATGTGGAAATGGCTGAGACCTTAAACAATTATTTTGCTTCCGTCTTCACAGTGGAAGACACAAAAACAATGCCAAAATTTGCAGGCCACAGGAATGTGGGAAGGGAGGACCTTGAGACAATCACTATCACTAGGGGAGCAGTGCTGGACAGGCTAATGGGACTGAAGGTAGACAAGTCCCCTGGTCCTGATGAAATACATCCCAGGGTATTAAAAGAGATGGCTGAAGTTCTAGCAGATGCATTCGTTATAATCTACCAAAATTCTCTGGACTCTGGGGAGGTACCAGCGGATTGGAGAGCAGCTAATGTAACGCCTCTGTTTAAAAAAGGGGGCAGGCAAAAGGCAGGTAACTATAGGCCGGTTAGTTTAACATCTGTAGTGGGGAAAATGCTTGAAACTATCATTAAGGAAGAAATAGCGGGACATCTGGATAGGAATAGTGCAATCAAGCAGACGCAGCATGGATTCATGAATGGGAAATCATGTTTAACTAACTTACTGGAATTCTTTGAGGATATAACGAGCATGGTGGATAGAGGTGTACCGATGGATGTGGTGTATTTAGATTTCCAAAAGGCATTCGATAAGGTGCCACACAAAAGGTTACTACAGAAGATAAAGGTACACGGAGTCAGAGGAAATGTATTAGCATGGATCGAGAATTGGCTGGCGAACAGAAAGCAGAGAGTCGGGATAAATGGGTCCTTTTCCGGTTGGAAATCAGTGGTTAGTGGTGTGCCACAGGGATCAGTGCTGGGACCACAACTGTTTACAATATACATAGATGACCTAGAAGAGGGGACAGAGTGTAGTGCAACAAAATTTGCAGATGACACTAAGATTAGTGGGAAAGCGGGTTGTGTAGAGGACTCAGAGAGACTGCAAGGAGATTTGGATAGGTTAAGCGAATGGGCTAAGGTTTGGCAGATGGAATACAATGTCGGAAAGTGTGAGGTCATCCACCTTGGGGAAAAAAAACAGTAAAAGGGATTATTATTTGAATGGGGAGAAATTACAACATGCTGTGGTGCAAAGGGACCTGGGGGTCCTTGTGCATGAATCCCAAAAGGTTAGTTTGCAGATGCAGCAGGTAATCAGGAAGGCAAATGGAATATTGGCCTTCATTGCGAAAGGGATGGAGTACAAAAGCAGGGAGGTCTTGCTGCAACTGTATAAGGTATTGGTAAGGCCGCACCTGGAGTACTGCATGCAGTTTTGGTCACCTTACTTAAGGAAGGATATACTAGCTTTGGAAGGGGTACAGAGACGATTCACTAGGCTGATTCCAGAAATGAGGGGGTTACCTTATGATGATAGATTGAGCAGACTGGGTCTTTACTCCTTGGAGTTCAGAAGGATGAGGGGTGATCTTATAGAAACATTTAAAATCATGAAAGGGATAGACAAGATAGAGGCAGAGAGGTTGTTTCCATTGGTGGGGGAAGACTAGAACTAGGGGGCACAGCCTCAAAATACGGAGGAGCCAATTTAAAACCGAGTTGAGAAAAAATTTATTCTCCCAGAGGGTTGTGAATCTGTGGAATTCTCTGCCCAAGGAAGCAGTTGAGGCTAGCTCATTGAATGTTTTCAAGTCAAAGATAGATAGATTTTTAACCAATAAGGGAATTAAGGGTTACGGGGAGAGGGCGGGTTAAGTGGAGCTGAGTCCACGACTAGATCAGCCATGATCTTATTGAATGGCGGGGCAGGCTCGAGGGGCTAGATGGCCTACTCCTGTTCCTAATTCTTATGTTCTTATGTTCTTTTGTCCAAGATTTGTGTCAGCTGTTGTAACACCTTGTGACTCCATGTCAAATTTTGTTTGATAACGCTTTTGCAAAGCATCTTGGGACGTTTTGCTATATTAAAGGCACTATATAAATGCAAGTTGTTATTTACACAACTTGTATATACCTATACACTAGAATAAACAAATATGCTAGATGAGTGCGCATTTATCTTTTTTGCTGTATTTTACTGACATCTCAGAGGTAAACATTTTAGCCCAAAAGAAAAACACATTAAAATGGAACATGGTTGATTTAAATCGACTTGCTTATTAACACAGAGCTTTTCACTTCCGCAGTGCCTCAAAACAAAAGCTGGCTTTAAATGACAAGCTCATCAATCAGTCTTTATTCCATCCAATCCTATAAATCCATCAGAGGGCAAGATGGAATTGGACAGCTTCATCCTCGGCACAGAAAATTCACTGATTGCAGGGGGAAACGGGCTAGATCTAGTTCATCAGGTGATACACCAAGTTTGCACTCAGCAGCACTACAATTCACCTAGCCAATAAACAAACATTACAAATAGCCTCGTCACAGGACGGTGACTCAAAAAGCTCCAACCGCCAATGTTGTTATCACATTTGGGAAATTGTGCAGTCTGGTAAAATTTGACCCCAACCAAATCTTGATGAAATATAACCTGTGCTCACCAAGATAATTTCACGAAAGTCAGATTCTTTAAGCAGAAAAAAAAAAGCCAAAACCAGGGCAGCTCACTATCCAAAGGTGCAGGTTAGGGGGCAGTAAGGTGGTTTGTCCCCCCATGTTCATATTCTCAAGCTCTTCGGTTTCACTGGTGCCTACCATTTGTGTTCGGCTTACGCTTTTTCTATTGCTTTTTGGCCCGTTATACTTGCCATTAACACCACAAAGTAGGGAGAGGGAAGGAAGTTTGATCCATAATTCACCGGAGTCTCTCCTGTGCTAGTTCCGCCACTATGGATGGCATCAAGCAGAGGAAAATTCTCTCTCACAGGGAAGGAAAATCAAGAGTTTAATTGCCTAGCTGAGGCGGCCTGGAAAAAACAAAAGCAGAAGGGGGGTGGGGGGGGGAAAGAGAGAGGGAAGAGGGAGAGAGGGGAAGAAACCAGGGTGCTGGATACTTTTTAAAAAAAGTAAAAACTACTATAACTACAAAATGGAGATATTAGCCTCAATTCTCCTCGACCTAAATTGGGAACCTTTACAGGTGAAGTTTATTAATATCAATTCAACATTCTGCAAGCAATTCACACAAAGGCACTATCTATACTTATAATTACTCTAAATGTGTGATCACTTTCACCAAAGATCCCATTTTAATGTTACAATTCTTTTGATTATATTTTTGAACCGTAGCATTAGTATTCATGCCAACACCCTCTGCTCCTTCCCAAGCTGACAATGACTGGAGATGGGTAAGGATTGCACATTCCATTTCTTCAAATTAACTCAAATGATTGTGTTCTCAGTCATAGTCCATGGATAAAAGCTCGGATCAATTTTGAAAAATGTAAAATAATATATTGTAGGGCGAGTAAGATAAGGCAGATAAATTTATAGCAACACAAATACAATGATTTAAGCAATTTAAATTGTCATTTTTTATTTTTGTGCTCATGATCATCCTTCAAATCTTTGTTACACATTTGATTTATTATTTTCCTTTTCTCATTTCCCCCCACTCCGACGATGATACCATGTAGACATTTCAGTTACTAACCGCACATTATTCTCATCACATACACGATAAAGGATACACTGAATACCAATAAACTAATGTCCTCTAACCAAGCAAAGTACTTGCACAGTTCTATCACAGCAAAGGATAAATGATGGAGGGCAAATTAAAACTGAATTCCCAGTAGAAAAAAAATCTCCATTAGGTGCAATTAAATATTCTCAAAATCATCTGCACAGCTTCCCTTTTCCACACTGGTTGAGATTAAAAAATACAGTTCAGCTTTTTGCAAGATCCATGGCAATGCTCCCTCTGCCCCCTCCGCAATTAGCTGAACAAAGGCAACAAAGTTAGTTCCTCCTTGAAGCAGCTAATTGAAAACCAGAATTATAGGGCCCAAGTTTCCACATGATTTGCGCCTGATTTTTTTAGGAGTAACTGGTGGAGAACGGACTATCTTAGAAATCGCAATTCTCCACATTTTATTTTTCTGCAGTTCTAGTCAGTTAGAACAGTTTCACTTTGGAACAGAATTTTTTCTTCACAAGGGGGCGTGTCTGGCCACTGACGCCTGATTTCAAAGTTTTCACAGTGAAAACGTACTCCAAACTAACTTAGAATGGAGCAAGTGAAGATTTTTGTAGAACTGAAAAAACCTTGTCTACACATTAAAAAATCAGGCGCAGGTTACAAATTAGGCGTCCAGAACGAGGTGGGGGGGGGGAAGGGAACTCATTAAATTCTACAATAAATCCTTATTTATACTTCTACAAATATTATACAAATAAATCCAACCTGAATAAAAATTTATAAGCAAAGAAAAGATTAAATAAACCATCTTCCTACCTGTGTGAAAGTGATTCAGCCAGAGAGAATGCTGCAGGAAGCCTCACAAGTTGAGGCAGCCGTTCCCGCGGGGGGGGGGGGGGGGGGGGAGGAGACAGTGAGAAGGCTGCAGGAAGCCTCAAGTTCAGCAGCCATTCCCGACGGCGGGGGGGGGGGGGGGGGGAAGAGGCCGTCGGGAAACGACTGCCTCAACTTTGAGGCTTCCTGCAGCCTTCTCACTGCTGCAAGAAGCCTCAGTGCTGATGGCAATGTGCTTTTATTAAAAAATGTTCAAAAATTAAACAGCGACAAAGAACTACAAAAATGGCCGAGTGCCAATGTTTCCTTCACACTGCGCGTGCGCGAACGCTCCAACGCGCACGAGCAGGATTGACGGCAGGAAAAAATTAATTTAAATGGTACCCACCCCCTCCCACTTACAAAATCGGTGCGAGTGGTAGGCTCCGCCCCCCTGGGCGCCGTGCCAAGCAGACATGGAGCTGCAGGGCGCTCCAGAATTGTGCGTTTTTTTTTTCCGGCGTGAAAAACGGGCGCCCAGCTCGGAGGGGCGCCCGTTTTTTATCGTGTGGAAACTTGGGGCCCATAGTTCCAAAACAGCAATCCTGGATTCTGTCCTAAATGTTGGACCAGGGATGTTCATTCTTAGAATAAACCAGTACTGATCAATTATTCTCTCTTAGCCCGTACCATTCAGTTTGATTCTAGTCTATCGTGAGGCCACCACAGGCGATGTTCGCGCCAGCCTCACGGGTCGCGAACCATGCTGTACTCCGCTCGTGGGACAAAAATTTAAACGGAAGTGCGCGCCGTAATTTTTTCCTCCTGGCCGACTTACTGGCCCGGCCTTTCATGCTGCATTCAGCAGGGTCCGTGCCGTGATGGTGCAGCCCGGCACTCAGCTCCACGGTAGCACACTGGAGACCCTTCGCCCCACTGCAGAGCTCACAGCGTGCCCACCCCTTTAATGGAAGGGGCGGGTCCTGTGCTTGCACCAGCACTACGCGGGGAGGCCACATTGCGTTGCAACATGCGCGTGCTTACCGCCCCAGAGAGGAAGTGGAGTGCCCGACAATGCACTCCGCTTCCTCTCACGGATGGTAACCCTAATTTCGCGACTGGGGTGGGACTTCCACGCCAGGTGCAGGAAGTCCCACCTCACCTCGGCTGCCGCCCCCAATCGGAGCAATACTGAATTTCAACCCCTTTGTTTCTAGCATTCTGATTCCCAACTAATGATGCAAACATTCCAGCAGAAATCACATTTGTATTTAAATGGGAACATAGGAGCAGGACTAGACCATTCAGCCCCTCAAGTTTGCTCCGCCATTCAATTAGATCATGGCTGATCTGCAACTCAACTCTATTTACCCGCCTTTGCTCCGTATCCCTCAATACACTTACCCAACAAAAATCTACTGTTGTTAGTCTCAAAAATTTCAATTGACCCAGCATCCACAGCCTTTTGGAGCAAGAGTGTTTCCGATTTCCACTACCCTTGGTATGAAAAAGTGTTTCCTGATTTCACTCCTAAATGGCCTAGCTCGAATTTTAGTATGTCCCCTTGTTCTGGATTCCCCTACCAGGTATCTGCCCTTTTAAATCCTTGTATCATTTTAAATACCTCAATTAGATCACCCTTCAACTTATAAACTCGAGGGAATACAAGTCAAGTGTATGCAATCTGTCCTCAATCTAATCCTGTAAACCCCAGTGTCATTCTGGTGAACCTGTGCTGCCCAAGGCCAATATATCTGTCCTGATGTTCGGCAATTGAAGAGTACCCCAGGTGGGGTCTGACCAAGGCTCTGCACAACTGAAGCATCACTTCCTCATTTTGTATTCCATTAGCCATTATTTATGGCTTTTTGTACCTGCGATTTTTGCACATTGACACATAAATCCCTTTTTCTTCCACAGCTCCGAGTCTCGCTCTAGCAAGAAAATATTTTGATTTGCATCAGATCCACAGTGGATGACCACACTCGTTCCTCACATGGAATTCCAGCCGCCACAATTTTGCCCAGACTGTCCATGCCCTGCTCTTATCTACACAACTTACTGTGCCTTCTATCTTATGAATATGAAAACTGTTGCACAAAACCATACCAACGCATGGGCAAGAAATACACAATTACGGAGTTACATTGAAAAACTGTAGACACAAATTAAGACTTGCTAGATACCGGACTACATGAGTGGTTCTTATTGGTTGGTACACACATTCATATACATAAAATATATATACTTGTATATATTGTATGTATATGAATGTGCATCAACCAGTAAGAATCACTTGTGTACACTATATAATACATATATATATATATATATATAAAGTTTCAAGTAAACCAACATCAGCATTTCAAAAAGCTACCAGGCTATGCATCAATATACTGAATTTCACTTACCTGCCACTTCTACTATATCTCCAGGGACAAGCTCTCTGGCCTTGATCCTCTGTACACTCTTTCTGTCTTGTCGATAAACCTTCCCCATTTCGGGTTCATATTCTTTAAGGGCTTCAATAGCATTTTCTGCATTCCTTTCCTAAAATGGCAGATAGCGTGGAGAAAAATTGTTCATTATTTAGAAAATTGGTCAACAGATTTTCACCACATGCTGTACCTATACTTCGAACACAGCTTTTCACTGCAGAAGATAGCCAATGAGATTTTGTGCCAATGTTTGGAGTTCTACAATGTGAACTAGTGCCAATAAAAATAACCACGGAAGCCTGTTTCTCAAAACACATCATTGGCAGCATCCGCCATCACAACTAAAGACAAGGATTTTTGAGTGTATGGGAATAGCCAAGAATTATAAATTACTTCCTGTTTAATCTAAAAATAACACATTTGGCAAAGTTTAACTTTCAATCCACAAAAAGGGTTCAAATATGTTATTTCTCAGGACTACTGAAGCACTGGTACTTGTAGGAACAGATTATAAAAATGCCTAACTTGTCAAATTAGTATTAACTTTCATGACTTGGTGCTTTACGTATCATCCATCTTCTAAGCACATGTATTTTTACTCTGACTGCTCTAAAGCTTAATAACTTTGTTTATTCTTTTTGTTCATCCATCTTCCAGATGAGACATTAAACAGAGGTTCCATCTGCCCTCTCGAGTGGACGTAAAAGATCCCATGCCACTATTTCAAAGAGCAGGGGACTAATCCCTGATGTCCTGGCCAATATTTACCCCTCAACCAACATCATTTAAAAAAATAGATTATCTGCTCATTATCACATTGCTATTTGTGGGAGCTTGCTGTGCACAAATTGGCTGCCACTTTCCCTACAACAGTGACTACACTTAGAGTACTTCAATGCACTTTGGAAATCCTAAGGTCATGAAAGGCATTATATTAATGCAGCTGTTCCATATTATATGCATTAAAATGTAGATCTTATATGTTCTATAATTTTTTTTTTAAGTGGATGGATTGCAATGGTATTTCCAATTGCAAAACCTTTTGCTCCATTCACAACACTGAAAATTTCACTGCGTAACCAAACAATTTACAAAGTGGCCGCCTCAATGAGTAATTGCTCCACCCGATGCAGTACTGAATCACATGCACCAGCAAGGTTTTGATCCTTTGCCAAGTTGATTCTCAACCTGAATGGCAAGAGGGGCTGTGGTTAAAGAGAAGAGCATTATAAAATGGCTTGAACATCCCCAGACTTGTGGAAGGAGAGAGAGGAGAAAAAGGCCAATGATCTCACTCACTTTCTACTGAACTTCCTCATCACATATGGGCACATGGGGGAAAAAATGGAAGTAAGCTAGACAGTTTACAGTCAACAAGCTAGCTATGCCCAAAGGGAGAGTTTCCAAATGGCCTCTTCTTTTATCTCTTGTGAACAAGCAAATACTTGAAAAGGTTTTCTGTATGCAAATCTTTTGACTGTTACATGACGTTTCACACTCTTGCTTAATCAACAACACACCATACTTGGCCCACACAGGTGCTAATTGTGCCAAGCTTCCTAGAGGAGAGCGAGAGCGAGAGCGAGAGCGAGAGCGAGAGCGAGAGCGAGAGCGAGAAGGGGCGTCGCGCAGAGAGAGAGCGCGTGCTCGCGCGAGAGAAGGGGCGTCGCGCAGAGAGAGCGCGCACGCGCGCGCGCGCGAGAGAAGGGGCGTCGCGCAGAGAGAGCGAGCGCAAGAGAAGGGGCGTCGCGCAGAGAGAGCGCGCGCGCGAGAGAAGGGGCGTCGCGCAGAGAGAGAGAAGGGGCGTCGCGCAGAGAGAGCGCGCGCGCGCGCGAGAGAAGGGGCGTCGCGCAGAGAGAGAGCGCGCGCGCGAGAGAAGGGGCGTCGCGCAGGGAGAGCGCGCGCGCGAGAGAAGGGGCGTCGCGCAGAGAGAGCGCGCGCGCGAGAGAAGGGGTGTCGCGCAGAGAGAGAGCGCGCGCGCGAGAGAAGGGGCGTCGCGCAGAGAGAGAGCGCGCGCGCGAGAGAAGGGGCGTCGCGCAGAGAGAGCGCGCGCGCGAGCGAGAGAAGGGGCGTCGCGCAGAGAGAGCGCGCGCGCGCGAGAGAAGGGGCGTCGCGCAGAGAGCGCGCGCGCGCGAGAGAAGGGGCGTCGCGCAGAGAGCGCGCGCGCGCGAGAAGGGGCGTCGCGCAGAGAGCGCGCGCGCGCGAGAAGGGGCATCGCGCAGAGAGAGCGCACGCGCGCGAGAGAAGGGGCGTCGCGCAGAGAGAGCGCGCGCGCGCGAGAGAGAAGGGGCGTCGCGCAGAGAGAGAGCGCGCGCGCGCGAGAGAAGGGGCGTCGCGCAGAGAGAGCGCGCGCGCGAGCGAGAGAAGGGGCGTCGCGCAGAGAGAGCGCGCGCGCGCGAGAGAGAAGGGGTGTCGCGCAGAGAGAGCGCGCGCGCGCGCGCGCGAGAGAAGGGGCGTCGCGCAGAGAGAGCGCGCGAGAGAAGGGGCGTCGCGCAGAGAGAGCGCGCGAGAGAAGGGGCGTCGCGCAGAGAGAGCGCGCGAGAGAAGGGGCGTCGCGCAGAGAGAGCGCGCGAGAGAAGGGGCGTCGCGCAGAGAGAGCGCGCGAGAGAAGGGGCGTCGCGCAGAGAGAGCGCGCGAGAGAAGGGGCGTCGCGCAGAGAGAGCGCGCGAGAGAAGGGGCGTCGCGCAGAGAGAGCGCGCGAGAGAAGGGGCGTCGCGCAGAGAGAGCGCGCGAGAGAAGGGGCGTCGCGCAGAGAGAGCGCGCGAGAGAAGGGGCGTCGCGCAGAGAGCGCGCGCGAGAGAAGGGGCGTCGCGCAGAGAGAGCGCGCGAGAGAAGGGGCGTCGCGCAGAGAGAGCGCGCGAGAGAAGGGGCGTCGCGCAGAGAGAGCGCGCGAGAGAAGGGGCGTCGCGCAGAGAGAGCGCGCGAGAGAAGGGGCGTCGCGCAGAGAGAGCGCGCGAGAGAAGGGGCGTCGCGCAGAGAGAGCGCGCGCGAGCGAGAGAAGGGGCGTCGCGCAGAGAGAGCGCGCGCGAGCGAGAGAAGGGGCGTCGCGCAGAGAGAGCGCGCGCGAGCGAGAGAAGGGGCGTCGCGCAGAGAGAGCGCGCGCGAGCGAGAGAAGGGGCGTCGCGCAGAGAGAGCGCGCGCGAGCGAGAGAAGGGGCGTCGCGCAGAGAGAGCGCGCGCGCGCGCGAGAGAAGGGGCGTCGCGCAGAGAGAGCGCGCGCGCGCGCGAGAGAAGGGGCGTCGCGCAGAGAGAGCGCGCGCGCGCGAGAGAAGGGGCGTCGCGCAGAGAGAGCGCGCGCGCGCGAGAGAAGGGGCGTCGCGCAGAGAGAGCGCGCGCGCGCGAGAGAAGGGGCGTCGCGCAGAGAGAGCGCGCGCGCGCGAGAGAAGGGGCGTCGCGCAGAGAGAGCGCGCGCGCGCGAGAGAAGGGGCGTCGCGCAGAGAGAGCGCGCGCGCGCGAGAGAAGGGGCGTCGCGCAGAGAGAGCGCGCGCGCGAGAGAGAAGGGGCGTCGCGCAGAGAGAGCGCGCGCGCGAGAGAGAAGGGGCGTCGCGCAGAGAGAGCGCGCGCGCGAGAGAGAAGGGGCGTCGCGCAGAGAGAGCGCGCGCGCGAGAGAGAAGGGGCGTCGCGCAGAGAGAGCGCGCGCGCGAGAGAGAAGGGGCGTCGCGCAGAGAGAGCGCGCGCGCGAGAGAGAAGGTGCGTCGCGCAGAGAGAGCGCGCGCGCGAGAGAGAAGGTGCGTCGCGCAGAGAGAGCGCGCGCGCGAGAGAGAGAAGGGGCGTCGCGCAGAGAGAGCGCGCGCGAGAGAAGGGGCGTCGCGCAGAGAGAGCGCGCGCGAGAGAAGGGGCGTCGCGCAGAGAGAGCGCGCGCGCGCGAGAGAAGGGGCGTCACGCAGAGAGAGCGCGCGCGTGCGCGCGAGAGAAGGGGCGTCGCGCAGAGAGAGCGCGCGAGGGAAGGGGCGTCGCGCAGAGAGAGCGCGCGCGCGCGCGAGAGAAGGGGCGTAGCGCAGAGAGAGCGCGCGCGCGAGAGAAGGGGCGTAGCGCAGAGAGAGAGCGCGCGAGAGAGAAGGGGCGTCGCGCAGAGAGAGCGCGCGCGCGAGAGAAGGGGCGTCGCGCAGAGAGAGCGCGCACGAGCGACAGAAGGGGCGTCGCGCAGAGAGAGCGCGCGCACGAGCGACAGAAGGGGCGTCGCGCAGAGAGAGCGCGCGCGCGCGCGAGCGAGAGAAGGGGCGTCGCGCAGAGAGAGCGCACGCGCGCGCGAGCGAGAGAAGGGTTGTCGCGCAGAGTGAGCGCGCGCGCGAGAGAGATGGGGGAGGCGCGCAGAGAGCGAGCGAGCGAGAGAAGAGGAGGGCAGAGAGCGAGCGAGCCAGAGAAGGGGAGGGCAGAGAGCGAGCGAGCGAGCGAGCCAGAGAAGGGGAGGGCAGAGAGCGAGCGAGCCAGAGAAGGGGAGGGCAGAGAGCGAGCGAGCCAGAGAAGGGGAGGGCAGAGAGCGAGCGAGCCAGAGCAGGGGAGGGCAGAGAGCGAGCGAGCCAGAGCAGGGGAGGGCAGAGAGCGAGCGAGCCAGAGAAGGGGAGGGCAGAGAGCGAGCGAGCGAGCCAGAGAAGGGGAGGGCAGAGAGAGAGCGAGCGAGCCAGAGAAGGGGAGGGCAGAGAGAGAGCGAGCGAGCCAGAGAAGGGGAGGGCAGAGAGCGAGCGAGCGAGCCAGAGAAGGGGAGGGCAGAGAGCGAGCGAGCCAGAGAAGGGGAGGGCAGAGAGCGAGCGAGCCAGAGAAGGGGAGGGCAGAGAGCGAGCGAGCCAGAGAAGGGGAGGGCAGAGAGCGAGCGAGCGAGCGAGCCAGAGAAGGGGAGGGCAGAGAGCGAGCGAGCGAGCGAGCCAGAGAAGGGGAGGGCAGAGAGCGAGCGAGCGAGCCAGAGAAGGGGAGGGCAGAGAGCGAGCGAGCCAGAGAAGGGGAGGGCAGAGAGCGAGCGAGCCAGAGAAGGGGAGGGCAGAGAGCGAGCGAGCGAGCCAGAGAAGGGGAGGGCAGAGAGCGAGCGAGCGAGCCAGAGAAGGGGAGGGCAGAGAGCGAGCGAGCGAGCGAGCCAGAGAAGGGGAGGGCAGAGAGCGAGCGAGCCAGAGAAGGGGAGGGCAGAGAGCGAGCGAGCGAGCCAGAGAAGGGGAGGGCAGAGAGCGAGCGAGCCAGAGAAGGGGAGGGCAGAGAGCGAGCGAGCGAGCCAGAGAAGGGGAGGGCAGAGAGCGAGCGAGCGAGCCAGAGAAGGGGAGGGCAGAGAGCGAGCGAGCGAGCCAGAGAAGGGGAGGGCAGAGAGCGAGCGAGCGAGAGAAGGGGAGGGCAGAGAGCGAGCGATCCAGAGCAGGGGAGGGCAGAGAGCGAGCGATCCAGAGAAGGGGAGGGCAGAGAGCGAGCGAGCCAGAGCAGGGGAGGGCAGAGAGCGAGCGATCCAGAGAAGGGGAGGGCAGAGAGCGAGCGAGCCAGAGCAGGGGAGGGCAGAGAGCGAGCGAGCCAGAGCAGGGGAGGGCAGAGAGCGAGCGAGCCAGAGCAGGGGAGGGCAGAGAGCGAGCGAGCCAGAGCAGGGGAGGGCAGAGAGCGAGCGAGCCAGAGCAGGGGAGGGCAGAGAGCGAGCGAGCCAGAGCAGGGGAGGGCAGAGAGCGAGCGAGCCAGAGCAGGGGAGGGCAGAGAGCGAGCGAGCCAGAGCAGGGGAGGGCAGAGAGCGAGCGAGCCAGAGCAGGGGAGGGCAGAGAGCGAGCGAGCCAGAGCAGGGGAGGGCAGAGAGCGAGCGAGCCAGAGCAGGGGAGGGCAGAGAGCGAGCGAGCCAGAGCAGGGGAGGGCAGAGAGCGAGCGAGCCAGAGCAGGGGAGGGCAGAGAGCGAGCGAGCCAGAGCAGGGGAGGGCAGAGAGCGAGCGAGCCAGAGCAGGGGAGGGCAGAGAGCGAGCCAGCCAGAGCAGGGGAGGGCAGAGAGCGAGCGAGCCAGAGCAGGGGAGGGCAGAGAGCGAGCGAGCCAGAGCAGGGGAGGGCAGAGAGCGAGCGAGCCAGAGCAGGGGAGGGCAGAGCGAGCGAGCCAGAGCAGGGGAGGGCAGAGAGCGAGCGAGCCAGAGCAGGGGAGGGCAGAGAGCGAGCGAGCCAGAGCAGGGGAGGGCAGAGAGCGAGCGAGCCAGAGCAGGGGAGGGCAGAGAGCAAACCAGCGAGCAAGCCAGAGAAGGGGAGGGCAGAGAGCAAACGAGCGATCGAGCCAGAAAAGGGGAGGGCAGAGAGCAAGCGAGCGAGCGAGCCAGAGAAGAGTAGGGCAGAGAGCAAGCGAGCGAGCGAGCCAGCCAGAGAAGAGGAGGGCAGAGAGCAAGCGAGCGAGCCAGAGAAGGGGAGGGCAGAGAGCAAACGAGCGAGCAAGCCAGAGAAGGGGAGGGCAGAGAGCAAGCGAGCGAGCCAGCCAGCCAGAGAAGAGGAGGGCAGAGAGCAAGCGAGCGAGCTAGAGAAGGGGAGGGCAGAGAGCAAACCAGCGAGCGAGCGAGCCAGAGAAGGGGAGGGCAGAGAGCAAGCGAGCGAGCCAGAGAAGTGGAGGGCAGAGAGCGAGCGAGCGAGCCAGAGAAGGGGAGGGCAGAGAGCAAACGAGCGAGCGAGCCAGCGAGCCAGAGAAGGGGAGGGCAGAGAGCAAACCAGCGAGCAAGCCAGAGAAGGGGAGGGCAGAGAGCAAACGAGCGATCGAGCCAGAAAAGGGGAGGGCAGAGAGCAAGCGAGCGAGCGAGCCAGAGAAGAGGAGGGCAGAGAGCAAGCGAGCGAGCGAGCCAGCCAGAGAAGAGGAGGGCAGAGAGCAAGCGAGCGAGCGAGCCAGAGAAGGGGAGGGCAGAGAGCAAGCGAGCGAGTGAGCCAGCCAGAGAAGAGGAGGGCAGAGAGCAAGCGAGCGAGCGAGCCAGAGAAGGGGAGGGCAGAGAGCAAACGAGCGAGCAAGCCAGAGAAGGGGAGGGCAGAGAGCAAGCGAGCGAGCCAGCCAGCCAGAGAAGAGGAGGGCAGAGAGCAAGCGAGCGAGCTAGAGAAGGGGAGGGCAGAGAGCAAACCAGCGAGCGAGCGAGCCAGAGAAGGGGAGGGCAGAGAGCAAGCGAGCGAGCCAGAGAAGGGGAGGGCAGAGAGCGAGCGAGCGAGCCAGAGAAGGGGAGGGCAGAGAGCAAACGAGCGAGTGAGCCAGCGAGCCAGAGAAGGGGAGGGCAGAGAGCAAACCAGCGAGCAAGCCAGAGAAGGGGAGGGCAGAGAGCAAGCGAGCGAGCGAGCCAGAGAAGGGGAGGGCAGAGAGCAAACCAGCGAGCAAGCCAGAGAAGGGGAGGGCAGAGAGCAAACGAGCCAGAGAAGGGGAGGGCAGAGAGCGAGCGAGCGAGCCAGAGAAGGGGAGGGCAGAGAGCAAGCGAGCCAGAGAAGGGGAGGGCAGAGAGCGAGCGAGCCAGAGAAGGGGAGGGCAGAGAGAGAGCGAGCGAGCCAGAGAAGGGGAGGGCAGAGAGCGAGCGAGCCAGAGAAGGGGAGGGCAGAGAGCGAGCGAGCCAGAGAAGGGGAGGGCAGAGAGCGAGCGAGCCAGAGAAAGGGAGGGCAGAGAGCGAGCGAGCCAGAGAAAGGGAGGGCAGAGAGCAAGTGAGCGAGCGAGCCAGAGAAGGGGCACGTTGTTTCCATTTTACTTCTACCCTTTAATATATAGATGCCACTGTACGGCTAGATTATGTAAGGTTTGCCACCTTTATGTGCTCTGCCTTCGGTACTGCCCAGCTAATCTTCCAGAATAGAAAGGATTTAACTGTAAAACTGATTCTGTGACAGTAATATTAACTGAGACAACATTGTGTGCTTTTTAAAAAAATCATAAAGTGCCTTTACAAAAGTATACACAAACTGCTGTGAATTAAAATTTGACAGTCAGAGCACGTTATCAAACCTTTTCTCTCGTCATCCCTACTAATAAAACAATGTCAGTCAAAAGGACATCAAGACTGCCTTGCTGTGAATACAAATAAGACTCCTCAAACATGCACAATAAGGTGATGTGAAACGAACAAAAATGGTCGATTCCTTGAATTGAAAGGACAGATTCCCTTTTTCTGGCCCCCCACATCAAAGCAGAGATGCAATTGGCGACACAGTATTAATTCTTACTTGGTGTAGCAGGTCTGCACCAAGAGATTACAAGCATTCTTGATTCCTGCAACACCTTACAGACACGTTACCAGGCTTGGTAGCATTATATTTTGCTACTTTGCTTCATCACAAAATGAGTCTATACAATTACTTGAGTGGTCAGATTTATTTCAAATTTACTGCAACACAAAACATGTGAAATATTGCTAAGGAGGCAAATTTGGTGCACTGCAACATCAGAACAGGCTCGAGGGACGAATGGCCTATCCCCATTGCTATGCATTTGGTAATAAAAATGGGCTACCGTGGTGCAACAGTTAAACATTTGGATTTATTTTTGTGCTCAATTTCTACATTTCATAATTATGCAATCATTTTCAAAGCCACAGCGAACCATAGCAACCACTTGAACATCTCTCTTAGCACAATACCAGGGAATGTGCATGCTTTTTGTTCATCAAATTCATCTACTTAAAACACAGCCAGGGACCTGGTTTATGATAATTATATCTCGCCTCCAAGCTGTCTGTGGTCATATGGCAGATCCTGTCAAAGAATACCCCAATATAGCACAATGGCAAATAACTGTGGCAATGCCAGTGCTAATCAAACAAAATTCAATGGACTGTTGTGAACATTAAACCCATCCTTTTGTCAATAATAATCCTAGGTATAAGAAAAATAAGCCATTTTAAACTGTAGCTCATTACCTTTTCTCAAAGCAAATGTGAGGATTCTGCATTGAACTCCTTATTTCCACTTAAATCAAGTCATTAAACAAATATTTATTTTAGATTGTAAACAAGTTGAAAGGTTCAATTGAACCTGACAGTTCTTGCTGAAAATGACAATAATTTGTTATCCAAATTTGTACACCTCAATTGGTTTTAGAATGGGTCTACACAGCGATCGCATAACTTTCATGCGACCCAATTTAAGCTACCACTGCAAGATCTGTTGTTCCCTGCTTGACCTTCAGGAGCAAGTTTTTTTTGAAAAAAGACTATAGAGATACACTTGCTCTGTTCGCTTGGGAGAACTAGCAACATAATATATGCTGCAAGATCTCAGCTCAATGCTGAAGATTCACTTTTTTCGTGGATACATAAAAAGTGCAGTACAGAAGGCTGCCATTCAGCCCATCAGGCCTGTGCTTTTCAGTAAATCAGTTTAGTCTAATCTTATTTTTCTGCCCTTTCCCCATACTCTTTACATTCTGCCTTTTCCATCCAATTCCCTTAAAGTTGTGGTCTCTGCCTCAATGTTCATTTGTGATAAAACATTCATTCTAATAACTCTCAGAAATGGAAACAAACCTTGTTGTAGCACAGATCTCCAAGCCATATCACTACCTACACTCCATCAATCTTAAAGACGCTCACTACCCCAAGTCTTTGCTTTCTATCCCCTAGCCATGCAGCTACAACAAACCTCAATTTTTGTAACAAGTCTATTATCAAAATGTTTTCTGAAAATTCAGAAATACAGCATCCACTGCTTTCTATTTAACTACATCAATTCCCTCAAAAAAGTTTAAATTAGTCAAACATAACCTACCCTTTACAAATTTATGTCGACTGTCCTTGCTTTCAGAAATGTTCACCAATTTCAAGCCATGTTATGAACTCTAAATGTTTACCCTGCAATGGAGGCTAAACAAATTGGCCTGTAACTCCCTGGCTTACCCTTTTTTTTGAGCAGATGAAATTATGTAGGCAGAGAACTAGGCTAGATGCGAGAAGTCTTTTCTTTTCAGAGGGTCAATGCCCTTTGCAACAAGTTTCTGGCTGGTGCAGTGAGTCAGATGAGTTCATGACCGACGTTGACACAAGAGGTAGGTGGGGTGTTGGGTGAGGTGCCTCATGGAACTAGTTTTGATTTGGCGATTTGATCAGGAATTTTCTAGAACTGTTTCTTTGCTGAATTGGCCTGGGTTTTCATCCCAGCCCACCCCAACCCAACCCCCACAGGTGAGTGGGGAGAATTTAGGGTCAAGATGGTTCTTTGTAATAAGACGGTGGGACAGATTCAATCGACCAGCTGGTTTTCCTGTCCATCAGTTTTGTATGTTTGCAACACTTTGATTTATTCTTTACATCAGTGTAAGCACACTGATCACACCTTGTCCTGAATAACATCCATTTGTTTTGCTCAAAATAAAACTTGAAACTTTATGGTTCATCTTGTTTTCTCAAGAACAGAATGTAACATTAGGGAGGTTATTAGTTGCAAACAGGAACACTTTCATTAGCTGAAGTATCTGAACTTTGTAATTATAGTTCAACAACTTTTAAAATGGAAAAAATACTGCAAATGATTAAAACGTTCACCAATTCTGATGAAATCATCACACATTTCTGCTCACATTTCTCAATCGGCCCTCACCCATGTCAGCAAAACTGAACTGGATGAAGGCTAATTGCACCCAACAAGCCTCGCATTACCCTGCAATACTCTGTTCAAATGTTAGGACAACAGTTAGGAATGCAGGAAGAGAGGTGAATGGGGGCAAAAATACCGAAGAAGATCAAAATTCTGTCTGTATTTGAACTCTAAGATGTAGCTCTGGAAGTACAACCGAAAATAGAACGCCGCTCTACAACCAATCTTCACCTGGGAAAAATAGGTAGACTACCAATTTAAAGTGAGCTGCCTGCCATTCCTCACAGCCATGAACTTGATGAATACAGATGCAGCTCAAAATGCAATAGCTCAACGGTGCCTTGCTGCTGAAAAAACCAGAACCCAACATCTTATTAACAGTGCTCTTTGTCCCACATTATTATTTCCCATTATGCAGTTAAGTATCTTCCACTTTCTCAGCTACAGACTTGGAGAAAAGAAAATTGGACAAAGTCTAGGGAATAAAAAACAAAATATTAAATATATTTTCCCCAGGGAAGAATCCTGTAGGAACAAAGGAAAAGAAGGAGGCCATTCAGCCCCTTAAGCCTGCTTCACCATTCAATCAGATCATGGATAATCTGTACATCAGCTCCATTTACCTGCCTTTTCTCCAATGTCCCTCGATACCCTTACCAACAAAAGTCTATCAATTTCAATCTTTAAATTTTCAATTGGCCAGCATCCATTGTGCAGGTAGAAAGACTGAGCACTGTGAAAAGATGTTTCCGGATTTCACTCCCAACCGGTCTAGCTCTAATCTAAGATTATGCCGCCCCCCGCCCCCCCCACCCCCCACCCCCCCCCCAGGCATAATTAGTACAAGGACCCAAGCCCATGATTCAGAAATGTGCACAATTATAGAACCTAGTTTATAAAGTTAGCAAAATAATTTTAAAAGCAGGATGAAAATGCCTCACAAGTGGGGGGGGGGGGGGGGGGGTAATAGGTTGTTTTATGAGCAATTCTTTGATCTCAGGAAGTGGCAATATTAGCAGTATATCTGCTGCCAGGTTTCCCCTCCAGGTGGTAATGCACATGGACATGGACATACCAACACTTTCTTTTAAGGGGAGCCACTCCAATTTTATATACACACATAATAGGGTAAAACCTCACATGATGTTACTGCACTGACCTCCTCAATGGCTTTAATGCATGAAATAAATGTTTGTCAGAAATTAAAATGCAATGCTAAATATTCCTAAATATGTCCACGGCAAAGTGATTTTTAAAAAGATCACTTACCTGCCAAACACCCACAATAGCATTTGCTATTAGAATTAATAATATTACAAAAGGCTCCACAAAGGCAGTTACAGTTTCTTCACCTTCTTCAAACCAGGCCAGAACCTGCAAATGATAAGATAAGGTTTTATGAAATGTACGGCTTACTCAATAAGGCTGTAGCACACAAACATTTGTTTGTATTTAACTCATTTTATTGTATTTCTTACACAATTTCTTTTTGAAGTGTCTTCAGGCTGTATTTTATCTTTTCAAGCATTGAAAAAAGTACACATATTGATAAAAAAAAGGTTTTTCTTTATTCTCTCATTTACTGTACCCAAATACATTTCATGAATGCAAACTGCAGCACTCCAAGTTCAAAGACTTTTAAATGAACCCTTTGGAACTTTTTGTATCTTCTGGATGCATTTTCTTTTTTATAAAAGCATATTTAATTAAAATAATTCAAAGCATGAAAGGAGACTGGTGAATGCATTTAACTTATAACACAAAGCAGGTTCACTTATAAAACTGTTGCCTACATTTCAACTTGGACAATTATAACATACAAGATATAAACATCATAAAAAAGTGCTTATAATTTACACACTGTAATAAGTGGATAAATTAGTTAAAATGTAAAATCATATAGCTGAACAGAATCTCACTTGTGAATTGACATAACAGCTCACAGAAGAATTATTGGTTATACTCTGGGGCAAAAGTTATGGTCGGAGGCTTCCCGCGGATAGAAGCCTCCGACCACCACGCAGGGAATTCCGTTTTCAACCGGCAGAGTCCTGGGCAGCACATGGCGTCACGCTGCCCAGGAACACTGCACGCGCGAGGCCTGTGGCTTCATTCAGGAAACAGTACCGCCCACATGACCTGTAAAAGAGGTTCATTTGAATAGGCCACGCCCCCGATTTTCTTTTAACTCCAGTCTTGAGCTACTATGAATGGAAATACCCCCCAAAACAAAAAAAAAACACTTCACATAAATAAAATACACCTCACTTATTAAACATTAATTCAATTTCTATTGTTAAAGAAAAAATATATTTTTTTAAATATTTAAATATGTTTTAATAGTATTAAAAATAAACTTACCTTAATGGACAGGGTTTTTAATATAAAAATAAGTCATAAAATGTATTTTTTCTATCTTTTGAAACTCTTACGCTGGTAAAAGCAGGCCTTGCGTCTGTTTTAGAGATGGGCAAATAGCCCTTTAGGCGCATGCGCAGTGCACCCTAAACCCGGAACTTGCGAGGCCTCTTTGGGCGCCTGCGTAACTCGTACACACTCGGGCCGCAACTTACGGCCCTCAAACAGAAACTAGAGTACAAAAAAAAAAAAAATCAGTAAAAAATTCAATAATCTCTATTAGTTTGGAGGTCATAAAAAGGTGACAGCATATTGATTTTAGTTCTAAATTTTTCCAATAACAATTTTTTAATAGAAATTTATTCCTCTGCGTAAAACATCACATTTCTAACTTTAATGGGAAAATGTTTTGGGGCAACAGGCACAGGAGCAGGAGTAGGCCATTTGGCCCCTCAAGCCTGCTCCACCATTCAATGAGATCATGGTTGATCGCGAGAGCGCGCGCAGGAGCTGGGGCAAAACACCGCAAGACCAGCAGCCGATCGGAGCAGAGATAGAGAGAGCGCGAGCAGGAGCCAGGGCTCAACCAGCACCAACTGACCTGAAGACAAGCAGCAAAAAAGAACCAAAATCAAAGTGTGACATCACAGGAAAGATGGGAAGTGATTGGTTGGTGACTTGTTCTCTCTTTTCTGGGACACTGGTTTGAATTAAGAGCTGCGACTGAAAACAAAACTTGAAAACTTAATTAAATACATTAGGATGGCAGGGCAGGAGATGTGTTTCTGCTGCTGCATATGGGAGCTGGTTGACTCCATTGAGGTCCACGGTGACCGCATCTTCAGCAAGTGTCTGCAGCTCGAGGAACATCGGCTCTGTGTTGATGAGCTGGAGTCCGAGCTGCGGACACTGCAACACATCAGGGAGGGGGAGAGTGACCTGGACGCTGTGTTCCAGGAGGCAGTCACACCCCTCAGATTAATTAATTCAAATTTGGTCAGTGGTCAGGGACAGGAGGGTGTGACTACAAGTGAGGAAGGTATGGGGATGCAGGAGGTAATGATGGAGGAGCCTTAGCCCTTGCTCTTGTCCAACAGGTTCGAGGCTCTTACTCCCTGTGTGGATAACAGCAGAGACTGCAGGGACGATGAGCAAACTGACCACAGCAGCATGGTACAGTCAAGTTGGGGGGAGGGGGTGGTGAAAAGAAAGGTTGTAGTGGTAGGGGACATTGTTAGGGGGATAGATAAGGCTCTCTGCAGCCGAAAGCATGAGATCTGAAGGATGTGTTGCCTGCCCAGTGCCAAGGTTAATGACATCTCCTCTGGGCTGGAGAGGAAGGGGGAAGATCCAGTTGCCGTGGTCCACATGGGCACCAACAACATAGTTAAGGCAAACAAAAAGGTTTTGCTGAGGGATTCTGAGCAGCTAGGGGCCAAATTAAAAAGCAGAACCACAAAAGGTAATAATCTCTGGATTACTACCTGAGCCACAAGCAAATTTGCACAAGGTAAATAAGATCAGAGAGTTAAACACGTGGCTCAAAGACTGGTGTGGGAGAAATGGGTTTTGGTTCATGGGACACTGGCACCAGTACTGGGGTAAGAGGGAGCTGTTCCGTTAGGACAGGCTCCACTTAAACCGTGCTGGGACTAGGGTCCTGGCAAATCAAATAACTAGGGCTGTAGAGAGGGCTTTAAACTAAATAATTGGTGGGGGTCGAGGGGGGAGGGTTCAGGTGAGCAGAAATTTCAAAAGTTAAATAAGGAGAAGGCAATAGAGCAGGGTGGCACTTGGGAAAATGAAAAGCAGAGCATGCCATGAAGGGACAGAATGTATAAACATAAGTGAATCAGAAAGTGGAGTCAAAGCAGGAAAAAATGTTTAAAAAAACAAATTTAAAAAGCTCTTTATCAGAATGCACACAGCATTCGTAACAAAATAGGTGGGTTAACGGTACAAAGAGTTGCAAATAGGTATGATCTGATAGCCATTAGAGACGTGGCTGCAAGGTGACCAAGACTGGGAACTAAATATTATGGGATATTTGACAATTCGGAAGATCAGTGTGATAGTGAGAACAATATTGGCTCAAAAGAGCAAGATGTTGAATAAGTTTAGGTAAATAGAAGGAATAATGGCCCCAAGTTTCCACATGATTTTTTAAGGAGCAACTGGTGTCGAACGGAGTATCTTAGAAATCTGATGGGGGGGGAGGGAAAGGAGATGGGGGGGGGGAAAGGAGATGGGGGGGGGGAAAGGAGATGGGGGGGGGAAAGGAGATGGGGGGGGGAAAGGAGATGGGGGGGGGAAAGGAGATGGGGGGGGGGAAAGGAGATGGGGGGGGGGAAAGGAGATGGGGGGGGGGAAAGGAGATGGGGGGGGGGGAAAGGAGATGGGGGGGGGGGAAAGGAGATGGGGGGGGGGGAAAGGAGATGGGGGGGGGGGAAAGGAGATGGGGGGGGGGGAAAGGAGATGGGGGGGGGGGAAGGAGATGGGGGGGGGGGGGAAGGAGATGGGGGGGGGGGGAAGGAGATGGGGGGGGGGGAAGGAGATGGGGGGGGGGGGAAGGAGATGGGGGGGGGGGAAGGAGATGGGGGGGGGGGAAGGAGATGGGGGGGGGGGGAAGGAGATGGGGGGGGGGGGGAAGGAGATGGGGGGGGGGGAAGGAGATGGGGGGGGGGAAGGAGATGGGGGGGGGGGAAGGAGATGGGGGGGGGGGGGAAGGAGATGGGGGGGGGGGAAGGAGATGGGGGGGGGGAAAGGAGATGGGGGGGGGGGGAAAGGAGATGGGGGGGGGGGGAAAGGAGATGGGGGGGGGGGGAAAGGAGATGGGGGGGGGGGAAAGGAGATGGGGGGGGGGAAAGGAGATGGGGGGGGGGGGAAAGGAGATGGGGGGGGGAAGGAGATGGGGGGGGGGGAAAGGAGATGGGGGGGGGGGGAAAGGAGATGGGGGGGGGGAAAGGAGATGGGGGGGGGGAAAGGAGATGGGGGGGGGGGGGAAAGGAGATGGGGGGGGGGGGGAAAGGAGATGGGGGGGGGGGGGGGAAAGGAGATGGGGGGGGGGAAAGGAGATGGGGGGGGGGAAAGGAGATGGGGGGGGGGGAAAGGAGATGGGGGGGGGAGAAAGGAGATGGGGGGGGGAGAAAGGAGATGGGGGGGGGGGGAAAGGAGATGGGGGGGGGGGGGGAAAGGAGGGAGGGAGAGGGAGGTCAGGTCGGATCCAGTCCGGGGGTGGGGGAGCGGGAGTCGAGTCGGGTCGGGTCCAGTCCGGGGGGTCGGGTCGGGTCCGGGGGCCGGGGAGGGGGGGAAAGCGGGAGTCGGGTCAGTGTCGGGTCCGGTCCGGAGGCGGGAAGCGGGAGTCGAGTCGCGTCGGGAGGAAGCAGGAGCTGGCCGTGGGAGGAGCCTTATTCACGCAGTCCCAGTGAGGACATTCTGCCAGGGCTAGGGGCTGCGTGCTTTGGCCCCTCCCACACAGTCTTGGGCGCCTGGAGCTACTGAACATGCGCGCCCACTGTAGCGCGCATGTGCAGAGGTCCCGGCACTGTTTTCAGCGCAGGGACTTGGCTCCGCCCCCTACAGCTCCTGCTGCGCTGCGCCGAGGGCCAGAGGACCTGCAGGGAGCTGGAGAATCTGGAGGGTTTTTTTTAGGCGCACTTTGTGGCGCGAAAAACTGGCGTCCAGGTCGGGACTGCGCCGTTCTAGGCGCGGCTCGAAACTTGGGCCCAATAAGGGGAAAAGTCATTGGTGGGCGTAGTCTATAGACCCCCTAAAAGGAGCTACACTGGTGGACGGAGTATAAATCAAGAAATAATGGAGGTTTGCAAAAAAGGAATGGCAATAACCATGGGTGATTTTAACCTTCATATTGATTGGACAAAGCAAATTGGCCAGGGTAACCTTTAGGAAGAATTCATAGAATGTATCCAGGATAGTTTCCTTCAACAGTATGTTGCGGAACCAACCAGGGAGCAGGCTATCTTAGATTTGGTCCTGTGTAAAGAGACAGGATTAATAAACGATCTCCTTTAAGGATCCTCTTGAAATGAGTGACCATAGCATGGTTGAATTTCAAATTCAGTTGGAGTGTGAGAAAGTTGGATCTCAAACCAGTGTCCTAAGATTAAATAAAGGAGACTATGAAGGCAGAGTTGGCTAAAGTGGACTGGGAAAATAGATTAAAGTGTGGGACAGTTGATGAGTAGTGGCGGACATTTAAGGAGATATTTCATAACTCTCAATACATTCTGATGAGAAGGACTGTAAGAGAAGGGATAACTATCCGTGGCTAACGAAGGAAATAAAGAATGGTATCAAATTGAAAACAACGGCATACAAAGTGGCCAGAGGATTGGGAAATGTTTAAAAGCCAAAGAACGACTAAAAAAATAAGGGAATATAGATTATGAAAGTAAACTAGCACGAATTATAAAAACAGATAGTAAGAGTTTCTACAGGTATATAAAAAGGAAAGAGAGTGGCTAAAGTAAACGGAGGCCCCTTAAGAGAATGAGACAGGGCAATTAATAATGGGGAACAAGGAAATGGCGGAGACTTTGAACAAATATTTTGTATCGGTCTTCACTGTAGCAGACACTAAAAACATCCCAATAGTGGATAATCAAGGGGCTATAGGGAGGGAGGAACTTAACAATCACTAAAGTACTAGCACTCGGCAAAATAATGGAACTAAAGGCGGACAAGTTCTCTGGACTTGATGACTTACATCCGAGGCTAGAATTTGCACTCCATCATCGCCCGGTTTCTCGGCAGTATTGGCCATTTTGGGCGAGAACCGGTTCAGCGAAAAATTCCCTACCTGAGGCACGCTGGCGGTTTCAAAGTCCCGCTGGGGAGAAGACCGCCGGCGTGCAACTTCCACAGATCACCCTGGCGCGATCTTTGGCTGAGCGGGGACTCGTAATTAAGTATAAAAAAAAAGAAGTCAAAAACTGCCCACGAGGATCAGCGGAGCTGGGCGGTAGGTAAGTAGATCTGCAAGAAAAAGGTACGTGATTGTTTTTTTTAACTATTTATTTTCAAAATCTGTTGGGGTGATTTAATTTTAAAGTGTCTTGGGAATGTTTTTTGGATTTTTGAGTTAGGTTTTTTGAAAAAATTTTATTCTTTTTTGGTGTTAGGCCCAACCCGCAGCCTCGGTGTAAATTTTTATAGATGTTATTATTTTTCGCCCATTTTCTTTAGGCATCGCCCAATCTAGCCGAAATTGCACTTTTCTGCCCAGATTTTTCGCTGGGCAGATTTTCCATTTTTTTTTCCCCACGGGAAGTTCGCTCCGGCAACAATCTTCCCATCCTTAGCGTTTTTTTGGGCGGCAATCGGGCGCTGGCGGGCTTTGAGGAAATTCTAGCCGAGGGTCTTAAAAGAAGTGGCTGCAGAGATAGTGGATACATTGGTTGTAATTTACAAAAATTTCTTGCATTCTGGAGAGGTCCCAGCAGATTGGAAAACAGCAAATGTAACACCCCTATTTGAATAAGGAGGCAGACAGAAAGCAGGAAACTATAGACCAGTTAGCCTAACATCTGTGGTTGAGAAAATGCTGGGAGCCCATTATTAAGGAAGCAGTCGCAGGACATTTAAAAAAGCATAATTCAATCAAGCAGAGTCAGCATGGTTTTATGAAAGGAAAATCATGTTTGACAAATTTGCTGGAGTCCTTAGAGGATGTAACGAGCAGGGTGGATAAGGGAAACCAATGGATCTGGTGTATTTGGATTTCCAGGAGGCATTCGATGAGGTGCCACATAAAAGGTTACTGCACAAGATAAAAGTTCACGGGGTTGGGGTAATATATTAGCATGGATAGAGGATTGGCTAACTAACAGAAAACAGAGTTGGGATAAATGGGTAATTTTCCAGTTGGCAAAAACAGTAATTAGTGGGGTGCCACAGGGACCAGTGCTGGGGCCTCAACTATTTACAATCTATATTAATGACTTGTATGGAGGTAACGAGTGTAATATAGTCAAGTTTGCTGATGATACAAAGATGGGTGGGAAAACAAATTGTGAGGAGGCCACAAAAGATCCGCAAAGGAATTTAGACAGGTTAAGTAAGTGGGCAAAAATTTGGCAGATGGAGTATAATGTGGGAAAATGTGAGGTTATCCACTTTGGCAGAAATAGAAAAGCAAATTATTTTTTAAATGGAGAAAAATTGCAAAGTGCTGCAGTGCTGAAACACAAAAAGTGAGTATGCAGGTATAGCAAGTAATCACGAAGGCAAAGGTATTGTTGGCCTTTATTGCAATGGGGAGAGTATACAAGCAGAGAAGTCCTGCTACAACTGTACAGGATATTGGTGAGGCCACATCTAGAGTATGGCGTACAGTGTTGGTCTCCGTATTCAAGAAAGGATATACTTGCATTGGAGGCAGTTCAGAGAAGGTTCACTCGGTTGATTCTGGAGATGAGGGGTTAACTTATGAAGATAGGTTGAGTAGATTGGGCCTATACTCAGTGGAGTTCAGTAGAATGAGTTGTGATCTTATCGAAACATATAAGATAATGAGGGGGCTCGACAAGGTGGATGAAGTGAGGATGTTTCCACTCATAAGAGAAACTAGAACTAGGGGGCATAGGCTCAGAATAAAAGGCCACCCACTTAAAACTGAGTTGTGGAAGAATTTCTTCTGAGGGTTATAAATCTGTGGAATTCTCTGCCCCAGACAGCTGTGGAGGCTGGGTCATTTAATATATGCAAGGCAGAGATAGACAGATTTTTAAGCAATAAAGGGAATAAAGGGTTATGGGGAGCAGGCAGGGAAGTGGAGCTGAGTCCATGATCAGATCAGCCATGATCTTATTAAATGGCCTACTCCTGTTCCTATTTCTTATGTTCTTGTGTTCTTCTACCCCAACTCCACTTTCCTGCACTGTCTCCATATCCCTAGATTCCCTTAATATCCAAAAATCTATCGATCTCGGACTTGAATATACTCAAGGACTGAGCCCTACACAACCCTCTGGGGTAGAGAATTCCAAAGATTCACCACATTGAGTAAAGACATTTTTCCTCATCTCAGTCCTCAATGGCCGATACCTTATGTTGAGACTGTGACCCATGGTTGTAGACTCCTCAGTCAGAGGAAACATCCTCCCTGCATCTACCCTGTCAAGCCCTGTAAGAATTTTGTATGTTTCAATGAGATCACCTCTCATTCTTCTAAACTCTAAAGAATATAGACCTAATCGACGCAATCTCTCATCGGACAATTCCCCCCAACCCAGGAATCAGCCTGGTGAACCTTTGTTGCACTCCCTCAATGGCAAGTATATCCTTCTTTGGATAAGGAGACAAAAACTGTACACAATACTCCAGGTGCAGTCTCACCAGGGCCCTATATAATTGCATGAAGAAGTCTTTACTTTTATACTCAAATCCTCTTGTAATAAAGGCCAACATATAATTTGCTTTCTTAATTGCTTGCCGTACCTGCATGTTAACTTTCAGTGATTTGTGTACAAGGACACCCAGGTACCTCTGAACACCAACATTTCCCAATCTCTCATCATTAGAAAAGCAGAGTATTTTTTAATTTTTCCTACCAAAGTGGATAACTTCACATTTCTCCACATTAGATTCCATTTGCCATGTTATTGCCCACTCACTTAGCCTGTCTAAATCCCCTTGAAGTCTCTCTGCATCCTCCTCACGACTTACATTCCCACCTTGCTTTGCATCATCAGCAAACTTGGATATATTACATTTGGTCCTCGCATCTAAATCATTGGTATAGATTGCGAATAGCTGGGGCCCAAGCACAGATTCTTGCGGCATCCCACTATTTACAGCTTGCCAACTCGAAAATGACCCGTTTATTCCTACTCTGTTTTCTGTCTGTTAACCAATCCTCAATCAATATTACCCCCAATCCCATGAGCCCTAATTTTGTGTGGCATCTTATCGAATGCCTTCTGAAAATCCAAAATACACCACATCCACTGGTCCGCCTTATCTATTCTGCTAGTTACAACCTCAAAAAATTCCAAAAAAAGAGATTTGTTCAATGTGATTTCCCTTTCATAAATCCCAATCCTATTATTATTTTCTAAGTGCCCGGTTAACACATCCTTAATAACAGATTCTAGTTAGTTAGTGCCAAACCTACCAGGGACGACTGTAGCTAGGAAACCATGAATTTTAAATTTTTGGTATATGTTTGCACTGATGCAGACAAAGATTTTAATGATGGGGCATGGAGCACTTCCCCAGTTTCCACGTCAAAGTACTCCTAAGCTATGTACAGCAAAGCAAGATGCAAAATAAAACTACCTGTACTCTATACCCCAAGAAGAGCACCCTGTAATGCTGTTGCATGACATGGTTCCCAATATTGGCCATTATAGTCTCAGCAAAATTGCCAATTTAGTTCCAAGTCAATTTTGCCTTGTGACCCCCATGGTTCACTCGGAATTTCAACACAGTACCTTAACAGACTCGTGTTGAATTCAGATCCTAGAAATGAAAGGCAGTTTGCCAACTATCTGCACCAGCTATTTCCCTTAAAAATATGCACTTTTCAAAATAATATACACGAGTTGTATAATAAAGAACTCAAAAGCAAGAAGGATTCCTATGAATTATTGAAACTACACAATGGCAAGTGTGGTGACAGCATATTGGAAGTTCCCTTTAGGATTCCTACTTGTTGAATTTCTGATCACCATCGTACAAACATTGGAATATACCAAACATAAACCATAACTTTTCCATAGGAGGAAGGGAATAGGCAAGGTTACTCAGCCCCAGCAGCATCGAGAGAAGCCTGGGAGGTGTTGCCTACTGGCTTTTTGGTTAAGGGAGATTATATTTCCCATTATCCACATGAATGACAGTCATAAATTATCTTACAGGACAGTAAGACTGAGAAACAACCAAAAGAATGCACAACAGCATGGTAAGGCAGAGTTAATGCACAATCATAGCTCAGTCATAATCTTATGGTGTCAAGCACATCTTTCTGGGAAGAGAAGAACTGATGAATCATGCCTGGAGTAGATCACTTGCTCAGAATGGATCATAACCCAATGAGATGAGAAGGAAAACAGAAGACCCAACCCATTACAGGTGCACACGCACACCCAAATCGCAAATAAAATGCAAATCTTCAAGGGTTACTGCAGCTGTGAGGGTATATCAGCATAAACGTTCAGGTAGTACTTTAAAGTACAAACTCTGAAGTGGAATTCAAAACATGAAAATGCTGAACTACATTAAAACAAAGACTGTACAACTTATGCCCACCCCATTGTGGTGCAGGCCTTTTTAGATATTCTCTACTTGCCATCAGGACTCACCTCTCAGTTTCAGGGCAAAATCCCACAGCAGAGATTTGACACCATTTCAAAAATGACACACAAAATGCCTGGAACCGGATACGCCCATCTTCATCACACTGTCAGCTCAATTGCAACCATTTTTAGATAATCTTAAGCCAGTCCCCAACACAATGCACCATTTTGATCGTCCTGGCAAATACACTGGGGGAAATTTGTATGCCATGAATTCACAAACACATTCTTTATAAATAGATGTTTCATTTTGCTACACAGGAACAATCATGTCTAAACCAACAATTTTCCGTTTCTAATGAATAGACGTGCACAACCCCCAGCCCCCAAGAAACTCTGAATACTTTCCAGACGTGTTTACTACTAATCAAATTTAATTAGCATTTCCACTGCCTTGGCTGCTAATCTTTATTTAAACTCCCATCTTAGCTGTTCCAGCCTTGTTCACATATTTTCATTTCTGACCCAACGTTTACCACTGTATAGAATCCAGTAGTATAGCATCCAGTAGGATAGAGTATGAAATACTGTTGATTCCCTAATCTGATTTATCTTTGGGGGCAGAAGAAGAAGTGTTCTGACATTCCAAATGTTTTTATTTAATGCCATATCCACTGTTGATTCAACATTGCCTCATTTGAAATGCCATCCATGATTAGCAGCTGCACTGTCTCATTAACGTTTCCTTTTAGTTTACTTCCAAAAAGGCAACACAAGCCAAAACATGAGATTATAAGCAGTGCAAAAGGCCTGATTAACTGTTTGAATCCCTTTGGATCAGCAAGTCCACTTGATAGTATTTATTCTCCTTGGGTATACTTTTGATGCACAAACACCTTCTATGCATTCATTCTCCTGAGGTACAAATTTTTATCAATCATGACCTCAGAACGTAATGCGGTCTTGCACTGTAGGGACTGCTATTTAATTAATCCTGCATAGGCTTCACTGCTTAACGATCAACAATCAACACGTGGTAGCTTAACACCTAATTTTGAGTGTAACTGCTTCAAGTAGAACACATATTTGCCTTTGCTTGATCAGAGTTAAGAGTGGAGACATCAGGGACTCCCCACACCAAAAAGATCATAACCTACCGAGCATCTTACATTTGAGGAGTAAAAATTGATCGATGTCTCAACACTGTAGGACATAGAGTTGTTTTAAATGTACATTTGTATAACAACTTAAAAGTCGAGGTACAAATCCAGAGTCCGGGCCTGTCCTGAATCCAGACTGAAGTGGTGTAAAACTCCTTGGAAAATTTACTTCCTAAAAAGGTAACAAGGCAAAACATGTCTAAACAATGGAACGGTCCAATTACTGTCTTTTTAAATCCCTTCAGCTATCCATGTGCATCTCTACTGTGGCATGAAATCAGGGTTAAAGGGTGGTACCGTGGTCATCCTGGGCACTATTTAAACCTATCTGGAGTTCATTGAAATGTTGCAAGTATGGACCGATCACTTTTGTAAACACGAACCCAAATTGCTGAGAGGACATTTGCACATACACTTAACCACACATGTACAGAGCTCACTCCCGAGCAAAAGAATTGCAGCCAGACAGCACTAACAGCGTATTGTCTGGATGTAACCCAGGTCTAAGACCAATAGCTGCAACATAAATGAAAGCTAGTATTTTAGTTTTTGTTATTAAACAATTTATATTATATTACACAGAGCTGCAACTGCAGAAGTAAATGGATGGCTTAAAACTAAAAAGTACAACCAGCATAAATTAAATGCACCAACAACCCACCCATAAACACATGCGCACAGACACACTGCCAGAAAGGCAGAGAATGCGAAAACATTTATATTTAACCCACAGAAAAACTAACTGCATTCTTGAGCATCAAGCCACACTTTGTTTAGATAGGAGCTTCAAGTCACCCACTAAAAAGAGAGGCAACACATTGAATATCAATTTACTAGAGTCATATAAATGGATCAAACTACAAATCCAAGATGTACAGTACAGAAATTAAGTTATTCTTAGATATCTTTATTGGAAAATAAAATTTTAAGAACTACGGGCCCAAGTTTCCACACGATAAAAAACGGGCGCCCCTCCGAGCTGGGCGCCCGTTTTTTGCACCTAAAACGGCGCCGGAAAAAAAACTTGCGATTCTGGAGCGCCCTGCAGCTCGTCTGTTTGGCGTGGCGCCCAGGGGGGTGGAGCCGATTTTGTAAGTGGAAGGGGGCGGGTACCATTTAAATTAGTTTTTTTCCTGCCGGCAACGCTGCGCGTGCGCGTTGGAGCGTTCGCGCAGTGTGAAGGAAACATTGGCACTCGGCCATTTTTGTAGTTCTTTGTAGCCGTTTAATTTTTGAACATTTTTTAATAAAAGCACATTGCCATCAGCACATCAGCACTGAGAAGGCTGCAGGAAGCCTCAAAGTTGAGGCAGCCGTTTCCCTCCCCCTCCCCGCCCGCCGTCGGGAACAAACGGCTTTCTCCTCCCCCTCCCGCGGGAACGAACGGCTTTCTCCTCCCCCTCCCGCGGGAACGAACGGCTTTCTCCTCCCCCTCCCGCGGGAACGAACGGCTTTCTCCTCCCCCTCCCGCGGGAACGAACGGCTTTCTCCTCCCCCTCCCGCGGGAACGAACGGCTTTCTCCTCCCCCTCCCGCGGGAACGAACGGCTTTCTCCTCCCCCTCCCGCGGGATCGAACGGCTTTCTCCTCTCCTCTCCTCCCCTCCCCCCACCCCGCGCGGGAACGAACACCTTTCTCCTCCTCCCTCCCCTCCCACGCGGGAACGAACGGCTTTCTCCTCTCCTCTCCTCCCCTCCCCCCCACCCCGCGCGGGAACGAACACCTTTCTCCTCCTCCCTCCCCTCCCACGCGGGAACGAACGGCTTTCTCCTCCCCCCCCCCCGCCACGGGAACGAACGGCTTTCTTCTTCCCCCCCCCCCCCCCCCCCCGCGCGGGAACGAACGGCTTTCTCCTCCTCACCCACCCCCCCCCCCATTTCTCCTCCTCCCCCCCGGGAACGAACGCCTGCAGCATTCTCCCTGGCTGAAGTACTTTCACACAGGTAGGAAGATGGTTTATTTAATCTTTTCTTTGCTTATAAATGTTTATTCAGGTTGGATTTATTTGTATAATATTTGTAGAAGTATAAATAAGGATTTATTGTAGAATTTAATGACTTCCCCCCCCCCCTCCCCTCTCGTTCTGGACACCTAATTTGTAACCTGCGCCTGAATTTTTAATGTGTAGAACAGGTTTTTTTCAGTTCTACAAAAATCTTCACTTGCTCCATTCTAAGTTAGTTTGGAGTACGTTTTCACTGTGGAAACTTTGAAATCAGGCGTCAGTGGCCGGACATGCCCCCTTGTGAAGAAAAAATTCTGTTCCAAAGTAGAACTGTTCTACCTGACTAGAACTGCAGAAAAAAAATGTGGAGAATTGCGATTTCTAAGATAGTCCGTTCTCCACCAGTTGCTCCTAAAAATCAGGCACAAATCATGTGGAAACTTGGGCCCTCTTTGTGGACACAAACTTTCTTTCTCTCTCTTCCTGGCACTATGCATCTTCTTCCCAGTCAGGTGGACCAGCTACCAGACCTCCACCAATGCATCTTAATAACTGACTGTGTGCGAGGGCCTGATGCAACTTGGTCGCCAATTTTCCTTCTCCATACACCTTCACTGCATTGAAGCCAGTCAGCAGATTGAACACAATAGGCAAAAAAAAAATGTGTACACACTCAACTCTGATCAGGAGGTTAGAGGAACCAAAATAAACTTCATTTGGGCTGAAATAATGGAAGGAGAGTACAATAACTTTGCAGCAAAATGTTTGTTTTTCTCCTAAATCCACATTACTCCAGCCAGTCATCTTTTTCCTAAATCTCAGCCTAAATAAAAGATGCGTTTCAGACAGCCATACTAAGCTGCACTGATGTGCTTCAGCAATACAGACACTGCAATGCAAGAGATGGTAAAAACAGACAAGTTTAATTGTAGGTCAAACATTTGCACTTGACTCAAGAGCTAAGTGGGATGACTTCTTGTAGGGTGCAATACAGAACTACAGCATGCTTTGACAGGCTAGAATAATAAGAACCTTCCACTGCAGCAGGACATTCTATAACATCTTCACAGCATTTCCTGACATGCTAAGTAAGGGGACTGCCCCTACCCTTAATATGTAGTGTACCCTTTAGTTGATGAGCAGCTTTAACATAGCCTCAATTGAAAGGGAGTGTTAGAAAAATACTTTGCTTCTCTATTCATCTTCAGTTTTAGAAATAACCCACTTGCTTTTTCAGTTTCCCATTAGAGTCTGAATTATTTCCCAAAATCTGAATTTATTTGCTATTACCCCAGCATTCATTGTTGTTTTCCTGTACTCAGCTGGCTAAGTCTTAGTAACTTGTTGCTTCCAGGTAGGAACAGATTCGTTTGGAAATCTAGGCCTAAAAGTCATAATTACTCAATATCAACTGGTACTGAGCTAGCGATGCTAACATGTGTCAATCGTATTAGGTCCCGATTGGACCAAAACCTTGCTTTGTCAGGTCCGTGTGGTAGCTGGTGTGCAACGGTTACCCCACGTTAAAAGAATTCACGCACAGGTATCTTCCACCCCCTAAAATGAAGTTTGGAACCTGGAACGCCACGACCCTCATGGACCTTAGAACTCATGTTAGTGTGGAAGCAAATCATCCTAGACTCCAAGGGACTGAAGAAGAAGAAGAAGGAGTTTTGGATTGCTACCAAAATAATACAAGTCTGATCCAATTTCTTTTTAAGTGGGAGTTAAACCCCATGATCAGGGCTGCTGTTGCCTTGCATGAGACTCCACTATTACCAGGGCATGTATTACACATACAAATGATGGAATGTGCTGGAAATACAGTGGATCACAGCAGTGGATTCCGAGATACTACTGGTACTAATAGAAAGAAACTGAAAATCTAAACAATAGTACAGAAAATGCTAGAAGTACACACAGCAAGTCCATCAGCATCTAGAGAGACAATGCAGGTTAACAATTTGGGTGTCGTTGAGAGAGAGAGAGAGAGAGAGAGTGAGTGACGCACAGAGGCGGGGGGGGGGGGGGGGGGAGGGGAAATTGGTACAAATGTCAAAAGAGACTTCATATAGCACCTTACACGACCACCGGATGTCCCAAAATGCTTTACAGCCATTGAATTACTTTTTGAAGTGTGGTCACTGCTGTAATGTAGGAAACACAGCAGTCAATTTGATTACTGCAAGCTCCCACCATCAGCAATGTGACATGATCAGATAATCTGTTTTAGTAATGTTGATTGAGGGATAAATATTGACTAGGACACTGGGGATAACTGCCCTGCTGCTCTTCGAAATATTAGAAATAATGCCATAGGATCATTTACATCCACCTAAGAGAGAGGTTTAACGTCTCATTCGAAAGACAAAAAACAGGCTTTTTGAAAAGCTGAAGCATAGTAAAAATTATCTCAGTGTAGCAATTCATAAAAATGATAGTGAAAGTAGGCAAGTACAGTAGTAGTGTGTTTTGGATGCAGAGCCTTCATCAATATTCAATTCTGACATGAGGTCTGCACCCAGGATGCTGGTCTCTTTTGGGGGACTGGCACATTGTCTTGGGTGTTTCAATATTTTTTCTTTAAATTTCACTACCTTAGTTAGTTATTTTCACTGCCTGCTGCTCTTTTAATGTCAACTGCCTCACTAAGATGACCAGCTTTCACTTCTTCCAGCCATTGAAAAAAAATCTTTGTGGCCAATCTACTAGTTAAAAACTTAATTTCCCCCTTTCTCTTTGTTCAGTTCAATTAAATTTAAGTTCCGACTAAGCATCCACAGCCAAAACTGTAACCAGTGTTTTCTCTTTTACAGATGCTAACTGCCCACTGCGTTTTTTGAACAATGTGTTTTAATTTTAGTATTTGAACTAGTTTAGTATTGTAGTTTCAATCCAAGGTTTTGATGTTAAAGGAACTGTTTTGATTTTTTGTTCATACCGTTTTATTCTATTTAATACATTTGTTTTTTTTTTTAAGGTTCCTCCCCCCCACCCCCTCTTGAAAGTGCACACGTGCAAACACTGGGACTGGGCAACAGCAACATTAAGCTGTTAGTTATAGTGGCTTCTGCCAACACTCACGCTTGATGAATGGCCACTTGGGGAATGTACTGGAGGATGACCCCGCAAGGAACTAATGTGTTCAGGAGAGAAGAAAAATTGAGGAAGGTGGGAAAAGGTGCTTTTCAGCAACGAAGGATGTAATCTTCCTCTCCAACATTTCTTTCTTCCCCAACAAGTCCAGCTATGACAAGCAGAACAAGCCCCCTCTGGCACTAGAAAGTGAAACTTAAACTCAGGTTCTTTATTAGTTGAATGTCCAACATTTAACATAGCTGCCACACCCCTGAAAAAAACTGAAAGTACAAACTGGCATTATATGTCTGTCTGACTGTTTCTCAGTGCATTTCTCATATTCTAGTACTTCAACATTGTTCCCACATTATATTCTGTGTTTTAATTTTTTATGGATTTTCTGTGAATTTCCAAGATGGTTAGAAACTCTTGCACATTGCACCAACTTCCTTAAACCCATGTATAATACTGTAGGCTATAAATGACTCACAGCTTCAACTCTTCTTTTCAGTACATTTGAACTTGAACCTCGTATTTATAGTCAATTATACCCTGGCCATTTCTAGCACTTCTTCTCCCCAAAATATCTTTAATCATTGGCCAAGGGTTCACTCTTCTAGCAGCCTGTTGATAGACACCACCCCCACCCACCAAATATATAAGCAATATTCCCTACTGTTGAAGTCTCTTGGCAAAGTCATTACTGTATACTAAATCAAAGAAATCTTATTCAATTGTTCAAAATAGTTGCTCTCCAAGATTGTATTTCAAAAAGCTATTATCCTTTAGAGATTGTATTTTTACAAAACTTGGACATTATTAATATAATTTCACTCTCCCCAATAAGAGCTCTCCCATTAATACTCTACATGTTCAACTGTTCTTTCTTCCCAAGTGTTTATGATTATAAACTGGATATACGTGACCTAGATTCAGTTAGAAATCAGACATTACAAAACTCACTAGCAGGATAAGCCACTCAACTCTGGAAATTTATATACCTCAATGTCACTTATGTGATTTACAGATAAGCCACAGCTCGATAGTATCAATTGCAATAATGTTGTTGATAAATGGAAACACTGAGTGAGTGTGTTACCATGGAGTGAAGCATTTCATCCAATGAGAAGGGCTCTACCTTCTGAAGTCTGAGTTCAACCACACGCACAAAATATTAAAACTAGTTTTCTTGCAAACGGTTCATGCTTTCTGCAGAATTGTGACAACAGTATAAAGCCAGAGTTTAAACAAACTGAATAAATTAAAGGTTATGTACTTGTCCAAGTTATTTCACAAAGCGTTTAATTCCCATTTCATAAGAGAAACTCACTATGACTAGCTCATGTGTGCAAATAACCTCATGAAGATTTTGCTTTGCACCTCCAAAGTAGCAACTGATAACTACTTCAATTAAAACTCAATTTAGCAGAACATTTGGTACACACACATATCTGCCTAGAACATTTATTTCTGTCTGCCATTGGGTAACCATTGCAACAAGTATAGCTACTGCATTAAATAGTGTAACCCAATCCAGCACTGAACATTGTTTTCTATTATTGTCATGCCGACCCAAAACCATTTTAACTGGTGTCCTATAAACCTTAAAAGTCAAGGAGAGTGGAGATACCACACATGTCCCCCATGAAGGTCACTGGCCAAATTTGGTCACAGAAGTATATCATCTTTGCAGACATCAGTCTTGTCCTCGTCAAAAAGCTGCAATTGTCACCTTACTTTTATCAAGACAGACTGGACCAGAATTCCACACACCATTCCAGTCATGGTTACTGTGCAAGGGTACAGATTAGTTCGTACTCAGCCCACAGTACTCAATTTTCTAATAATAAACCTAAATATGCCTATATAAAAAAAATACATAATCCTGGGTAGGGGAAAAGGCTGGACATGGAGACACTTTGTTTGATAAAAGAAAATACTTACAAATGATATACAAGCTGCCAGGAGTAGAATTCGGACCAATAAATCTTCAAACTGTTCTATCACAAGCTCCCATAACGATTTGCCTGCAAAAAAACACAAGCTGTCAGTTCAACATTAAAAATAATCTCTCAACTCAATATTTTGTAAAATTATTATAGTCTTAAAAGAAAAATATTGCGATCTGCTATACCTTCTTCTGCTGGTAGTTCTGTTAATGAGTAGCGCCGCCATGGAATATGCGAGAAAGAGAAAACTGCGTTAAAACATGCAAATTCGTTGGACTTCTGTACAAGGGCACAAAGTCACGCTCGAGAGAAAACGGAACCATTTAGACCATGAGTATCCTGCAATCGTCGTGCCATAAAGAGATGTACAGCACAACCGAGGTAGAAAGCGCAGTTTTAATTTTTAAAAAACATGATGCTAACCCAACTGACTGCGTTACGACGACTCCTTTACTTAAGAGGTTTACATTTTGGAACACAAATTATAAGATTTCCGCTGTGACTGGCGATTGGAACCGGCAAGATTTTGGTTTCTAATAATGTAAAGGTTTTGCGATCTCCCGATTTTTTTTTAAAAAGCAAAACAAAAGACAAAATATTTAACATTTTAGATTAGACTGCATCTCCCCCACCCCCACACAAGCTGTGACTTTCAATACAATTTAAAATTCAGAGATCGCGGTGAGTCAGCCATGTTCGGGTTGCCTCACGCACAGATGCCGGCTCCACACATTGCAGGAAGGCCCTAATGCAACACACACAAAAAATGAGCGAAAGACAACTTTAAAAAAAAAACACGCAAACACATCCAGCATCGAGATAAACGGCAAGCAGCGTCCCGACACATACCATTCGGTCCCCATCTCTCCTTCTGTTTCTTGACTTGCTCCAAACTCAGCCCCGTCGTCTCATTGACGTTAAAATGGGCTAAAACTTCATCCACAGTCTTTGTGTGCGCGTTCTCCATGGTTTCACTCCAGGTTTCCTTCCTTTACTGTTGCGGTTTCTTGTTCGAGGGAGGGAGGGAGAGAGGCTTCCTTCCTCACAGAGAAACAAGCTGACACACACACTAAAAGGGGAGAAAGACAAGCGGGCTGGACGGAGGCAGGCAAGGTTCGGGTCAACCACTTTGATAGGTTTAAACAAAAAAAAATACTTTTAAATGTTTCTTTTGCACTCTATCTCTTGCTTCTTTTCTTCCTCTCCCTCAGTGAATATAATTTAAACAGAGATCGATGTCCTTGGCTTTTTTTTTTGTTATGTTTTTGTTTCCCCCTTGATGTAGAAGGTTGGGTATAGCGAGGAGCCGCAGTGACTGGACTGCGACACGGGGACCCGAGTTGGTGCTGCGCTTCTAAAGCCGGCAAGATCGCAACGCCTCGCTCATCTGAATGAATGTGAGCAGCCAGGCGTCGGCAGCAGCACGTTTATAACACTCGAGTGGCAGGGGCCTTTCTCACGGCGGTTCCTCGAGTGGCCGCATGTGGAGAGAGCTCATTGGCCCAGTTTACAGCCGTCAGGACCCCGCAGAGCTGACGTCTCCCGGCGGCTCCTCCTCATGTTCCTGAATTCCCGGGAAATAGGAGGGGAGCAAGTCCAAGCTGAGGAGGAGTGACGTTCGCCAAACATATTGGCGACGGTGAAGTGCAACAGTATCATTTGTCTCGGGGGTTGCTCAGCCTTATGACGGAAGAAAGACTATATTTTTTCTATTATATAAGTTACAAGTGAAGTAACTTTTTAAAGTTACATAACTTTAACGTGCTTCTTTTGTGTTATTTATACAACAGGTGTTTGGATAAATCCCATCAGACAGAGAAAAAAAAACCCTAATGCATTGTAACCGAAAATGTCACACTTTATTAATGTCAGAAACTGTAACGATTTCTCACTTCCTGAATAATGCAATGTATCTGCTATTTTCAGGCGCTTTTCATGTAGTTCTACCGCGTTTGCACCATGCTGCACAGCACGAGTCACAGATCAGCGTTTATACCTGCACTGGCCAAAAGAAAATCTCAACACTTTTGTCCTCATGAATTTTCTCTCCTGCTCTCTTCTGAAGATATTTATTCCACGATCGAATTCTCCTGGCACCCTAACTAACATTGCCATAGATTTGGGGGTCATTCATTCATTTGCTGTTTGCGCGACATGTTCTTACATAACAGTACGTCAAAAGTAATCCATTGGCTGTAAAAGGCTTTTGGATATCCAAGGATGTGATAAGGCATAAATGCAATTTCTTTCTTCTTTCGATTGACTTTGCTAGAGTACTGTTCCACAGGTACCAGCCCTGCTGTTGTACTTCACCCAAGTGCTCATGTGAGATTTGAAAACAAGGATGAGAATTTTAAAAGAGAGGCATTGCTGGACTGGGAGCCAGTATAGGTCAGCAAATCATCAACATCATAGGCAATCCCTCGAAATCGAGGAAGGCTTGCTTCCATTCTAAAAGTGAGTTCTCAGGTGACTCTACAGTCCAATACGGGAATTACAGTCTCTGTCACAGGTGGGACAGACAGTCGTTGAAGGAAAGGGTGGGTGGGTAGTCTGGTTTCCCGCACGCTCCTTCCGCTGTCTGCATTTGGTTTCTGCATGTTCTTGACGACGAGACTGAGGCAGGGGAAGAGAGGGGTGATGTTACCGAAGTGGAAGTAGGCGGTCTTGGTCATGGAGAGGATATGGCTTCGGAAGCTCAGCTTGGGGTCAAATAGGATGCCAAAGTTGCAAACCATCTGATTCAGCCTCAGGCCAGCGAGAGGAATGGAGTCGGCAGCTAGGGAACGGAGTTTGTGGCTATTCATTGGATAAACTAATTTAGCCAATAATATATTTAAACTTCTTATCTTTCTATTGTGTAACAGAGATACTTCCTGATCCAATAATGAGAGTTGCAGCATTTCATGAATTTTAAACTGAATATTTGTTTAAGGGCTTTAATTAACATAGTGGACGGTCATATCTGGCAAGAGTTAGTTTGCATGACACAATGTGGAGTATTAAGGTGCTTTCTTTGCTTGTAAAACTCATTAAATTGGTAATTTAAAGATGGAACTTTTTTTTTAAGTCCCCAGATTTCTGGTTAGAAAGATTAGAAAGAGTTGATAAGTTGGAAGTAAGTGAGTCTTTCTGCTGCTTAGAATTCCAGACCAGGGCAATATATCCAAGAAAAGGTAAATAGGTAATTCAGAAATTTCTTTCAAAGTTGAAACCAAGTTTCACTGGTCTTGCCTTATAACTGAGATTTTAGTAGGCATCGGCCTTGTGGCTTCATGCTTCATGTACTGCCTCCAAAGCTTGAAGAGATCCCCAGTGTTTCAGGGACCAGTAAACATACAGTTCTCAAGGTGTGGTCTGACCAGACCACTACACAGTTTGAACATGACCTCCTCTGACTTGTCATTATTGTTTTGACTATGTGGTTCAGCATCCTACTTGCTTTATTGATTGCTGCTTGCAATGGCTGGACTAGTTGAATATCAAGTCTATTAATGTCCCTAGGTCTCTTTCAACTTCATCCTTAGCTATTTCAGCATCATTCATGGAGTATTTCGGTCAACCATTTTTCCTTCTGATGTGCCGTACTTTAAAGGTCCACTTACATATTTTATCCAATTAATTTTGTAATTTCTGAGCTACTACCAAATCCAATGCCCCTCATAATTTAATGTTATCTGCACATTTTACCAATTTGAATTGAGTATTTAAACTAAGTCATGGATGTAAATGAAAAACAACAGTGGTCTCAATACAAGTCCCTGGGCCACTGCACTCAGCACTTTTCCCCCTTCCCAATTCTGATGCAATTCCTCTAAAAATATCTGTTGTTTTCTACCCTTTTACCAATTTCTCCTAATTCCCAAGATTTGCCCCAACTCCCACAGCTTTGAGATCAACTAACTGCCATTTGTGTGGAAGTTTGTGAAGTACTTCTTGGAGGTCTAGGTAACGATTATCATAGAGCTTACTACAGTCCACTTGGAATGTCACTGCCTCAAAAAATTCAAGGATGTTGGTCAGGTAGAATCTTCTCCATCTGAATCCACCTTGACTATTAATTACTAGGTTGCGCGACCGCGCCGCCACGCGCTGCTCCCTCCAGTGGCCCCGGCCTGCAAGACCATCAGCAGGCCGGGGCCATTGGAGGCAGCAGCGTGCGGTGGCATACCACTGCAGGAGGGTGACGGCTGCGAAGTCAGGTCGCTAATTGCAGTGCGGGCAGGCATAGCAGGAGGGGCGAAGGAACGGCAAGAGTCCCTAGAGGGAAGCGTCCATAGAGGGAAGTGACCAGGGCCCAGGAGAGGCATGAATCTGGGGCCCAGAAGAGGCAAGGGCCCAAGGGCAGAACGGGCCAGCCCACACTGTTATAGATGTGCGCGCTCGCTCTGTGCAGCAGAACTGGCCTCCAGTCGTCCTGGTTAACCCTTGCCACTGGACCAAGACCTAGCTCTGTCAAGCCCGTGTGGTGGCTGGTGTGCAACAGCCACCACACGTTAAAACAATCCACGCACAGGCATCTTCCACCCTTCACGATGCAGTTTGGGACCTGGAATATTAGGTCCTTCATTGAAACACCTGTGAACTCATCCCTTTTTGACGTGGAAGCAAGTCATCCTCACTTCGAGAGACCACCTATGATGATGGTATTAATTTGAAGATAATCCTTAGAATTATACCTGATAATCAGTTCAATTATGTGATATAGTATTGAATGGATTAAGGGTAATGAGACTGCAGTTGCCTGTTTGCTTGGTCACCCTGTTTGAAAATGAGCACCAATGTGACACAGAGATTCTCCCTGAATAATGTTACTATATTACTTATATGAAAGACTATAGAATGAGGAACAGTAGAATTTGTGTTTATTCTTCATTCTCCTGATGAAACACACACTTGTTGTGACTTTGTTACTGAAGACTCATCAGGTTCCCTCCTTCCTTGTGGAATAAGCTAGCTAGTTCACTGTTCCCCATTGTGTATTCTATGGTAGCGGTTTACTTCCACAGCACTATCACTGCAACCAGCACAATTTTTACTCACATTGTCTTAATAACAATGTTACCAGTCACAACATGATAGAGTGTACCAAGGCCTAATTATCAAGTAAAATAAAATGCAACAACCAGCAGCCTCCATGTATTTTTAAATCCAAGAAAGGCTTTTACTAGTAGTTTATAATCATGAATTGCTTCCTGATGGCCTAGTGGTTACGGGCAGTACCCAATGTAATAATACTAAGCCATTCAGATCAGGAAGCCCTAGGTTCAATATCTTGTTGTGCTAAACTATCTGATCTTAACCAGGATAACTGTTGGCCTCACTGCCCTTGATAAGGAAAGGGGAAGTAAAATAACATTCAGTTCCCACTCATAATTCTTATCCTGTGATCCCTGCTAAAAAAATACATGTGTGCGAACTTTGGATATTGTGAGAGAACAGGATTTGGCTTGGCTGTGATACCCTCTGTAGTCATTCACTCTCTAGGCTCATGCAACACAAGAGGAATAACCACTTGAGTGAGGTATCCGAGCACTGCTGGCACCTATGGAATTGTACACCAACAGCATCAGGAGAGGAGTGAAGAAAACTGAGAGTAAATAAACCATACCACATTGTTGGGTAAATAATTAAAAAACACAAAAAAACATTTAAATAAACTATAAGAGTAATTGGTGGCTCAATCTCAGCCAGAGTGACAATAGAGATGCTACAGTTAGAAGAGCAAAATTAGCCAGGGTTCCCTTTCCTTTATCACTATCCAGTTATGTTTGTCATAGAGTTCACATATGGGAGTTAGGTGACTACAGGATTATGCTCAGGTGCAAAATTCCTCTTGTCAAAGCCAGCGAACATGCATTGTCTAGAATACATATGAAGGTGAGTATTGGAGGGCTGCTAACACCTGTATAGTTATACCCCAACTTGATTCACAACCTCAAGGAGAGGAGAAAAAAAGGGGGAAAAGTACAAATTCTGTTTCACATATACCAGAATTAGCAAGTTAGCCAAAATCGCATGGAGGTTCAAAATCTGCAGAAATATTATAGAATGACATCACAATAATGATCACTGAATAGGTGGAGATTTATGAATGAAATAGGCTGGCAGGAAACAATTCCACAGCACTTTACTTTGGTTTCCAGTATCAGGTGAATATCTTTTGTGTATTACAAGAACAAAAAGCATTGTTGGTTTTCCACGTGAATTTCATTTACTCCTTCATCAAAAATTTCTTCATAGAGTGATAAAGAAGCGATATGCAGCAACCATAGTCTTAATGTTTTTTTATTATTTAAAAGTGCCACTGAAGGTGGAAATCTTTCATTGCCAGCCACTGAAAGATATGGTATAAATAGGATATAGTATTCAGCGAATGAAAAAATATATCAAATTTACAATTTTTTGACTCATGAACCACAGGACCAGAATAGTTGTGAGTTTTCATTCATACAAACTCTCTTTGACCAAGCGTTTGGTCACCTGCCCTAATATCTACTGATTTACATGCCTATGAAGTGTCATGGGACATTTATACTGCGTTAAAGGTGCTATATAAATGCAAGTTGTAAATGCATCGGAATTAAAAATTCTGAGGGTTTTTGATCAGGTAAAAGTATTTTCCACTGGTCAGTGAGTTGGTAACTAGAGGGCATCAATTTAAGATCATGCCAGAATATGAAGGGATTGCTTGGGAGAAAGTTTTTAAGCAGAGGGTTGCTGGGACGTAGAATGCCCGAGCAGAGGGATAGCAGAAACCAGAATAGCTTTTAAAAGGGATGGGATAAATATTTTACAAAGAAGCATTTTAAAGGCTTTGGGGAAAGAGCAGGGGAGTGGGAGTTGGTTCTTGAGAGCCAACACACGCACAACAGGCCAAATGGTCACCTTCTGTGCTGTAAGATACTAGTTTATTGTACATCAACAACACAGACCCAAAGAATAACCATAAATATACAACAATGTAATTGACAACATTGTTTTCAAGGCAGAGTATTGATGTTATGATTACCTGCATTTAACAAAACTTTCCATTTCTGAGACTTGATCACAAATAGTAACAATGACACAATTGTTTTAGGCTAGTATTTTTATTTCACATTTTTTCTAAATTATATAGCAGATAGCAAACAGTCTTCCATTGACTGCCTCAAAGTAAAATATCAAACAGAGTTATCCATTATTAAAAATCTGTGTTGTTTCATTTCTGGCTCAGTGACTACAGGTGCCACCTTGCTTCTCCGCAATGCAGGCCTGCAAGGTCCCAGACTGCATCCCTCTTTCCTGAGTTAGCTGATCTTAACTGGGGCAGCAGTGGCAACACTGCAATTGGCTTCAGAATCCCCAGGCTAGGTATCCCGCTGTTGATTGCTGTTCATGTAATCATAAAATCATAGAAATTTACAGCACAGAAGGAAGCCATTCATCCCATCGTGTTCGTGCCGGCTGATAAAGAGCTATCAGCCTAATCCCACTTTCCAGCTCTTGGTCTGTAGCCTTGTAGGTGATAGCACTTCAGGTGTACATCCAAGTACTTTTTAAATGCTACTGGGGGTTTCTGCCTCTACCACCCTTTCAAACAGTGAGTTCCAGACACCCACCACCCTCTGGGTGAAATAATTTCTCCTCAAATCCCCTCTAAACCTCGTACAATTACTTTAAATTTATGCCCCCTGGTTATTGACCCCACTGCTTAGGGAAATAGGTCCTTCCTATCCACTCTATCTAGGCCTCTCATAATTTTATACACCTCAGCCTCCTCTGTTCCAAAGAAAACAACCCCAGCCTATCCAATCTTTCCTCATAACTAAAATTCTCCACTCCAGGCAACATTCTCATATATCTCCTCTGTCCCCTCTCTAGTACAATCACATCTTTGCTTAATGTGGTGACCAGAACTGCATGCAGTACTCTAGCTGTAGCCTAACTAGTGTTTTATACAGTTCAAGCATAACCTACCTACCTGCTCTTATATTCTATGCCTCGACTAATACAGGCAAGTAACCTGTATGCCTTTTTAACCACTACTGCTGAAAAGTCCAAATGTGGATGTCGGATCAGTACATGGTTGGATTTGGCATTGATGCCCCCATTGCTTACTAACACTCATTATTTAGCCTCACCGATGAAGAACAGTCAAATGAGTAAAGTGCCAGGGAGCTGTCAGCACTCTTTAAATCATACCTCATGATAATTCATCAACTTGTGGAGGGAGAAAATATACTTTCTCCAAGTAAAAATACAAATGTACCCAAAGAGTTTTGGAATTTTACATAATATATGTATTGCCTGTAAATTCATCAGAGTCTAGTGACACAACTGTGTCAGCCAATCAGTAGCAGTGTGTCAACCAATGAGTTGGAGATGGGGTGGGACTGACGGCAGGACTCAAAGCAAACAGTCTATTTTTCAACAAAAAAAGTTGTAATGTATGCATCTGTGAGCATGCCCAAAGGTTTGCAGAGCTGTTGCACTGTGAGGGGCTTAGCCAGTTATGTGATATTCAAAAGACTCAATAAAACCCCAGTCTGTTGAGTTCAGGTTCTTCACGATGAGGCATGCAGTTGTAAACATGGTGGATTAACTGGTAGTGTATAGTTTGATTGTTAAACCTTTATTAATAAACCAGCTAGTTCTTTGCAGCAATTGTGCAGCTGTGAATTCTTTAAGCAAACAATCCATGATGTAAATACACTACAAAAGTTTGTTTAATCAGCAGAGTCTACTTAAGTAACACACTACAGCAAACAGTCTACAGAGTGGACATTAATCAATACTTCTTCATTTCCCTTTAAAATAGATCATGTTGTATAATTCTATACTACAAATGCAGTTTTGTTTATAATATTCCCTTCTCCAAGTTGTGGATTTGAAAGTTCCAGTAAGGGCTGTGATTCCTTTCCTACAGAGTACTTGGCCTGCAGTATTTACACTGCAATTGCAGCAGCAGTACAAAAGTTAAGAACGTAGGAAATAGGAGCAGGAGTAGGCCTTACGGCCCATCGAGCCTGTTCCGCATTCACTAAGATCATGGCTGATAATCGACCTCAACTCAGCTTTCCCACCTGATCTCTATATCCCTTGATTCCCCTAGACTCCAAAAATCTATCTATCTCAGCCTTGAATATATTCAGAAACTCGGCATCCACAGCCCTCTGGGGCAGAGAATTCCAAAGATTCACAACTCTTTGAGTGAAGAAATTCGAAATTCCGCCTTATCTCTGTCATAAATGGCCGCACCCCTTATCCCGAGACTGTGACCCCTAGTTGTAAATCCAGAGTCAGTGCCTGCTGTAAATCCTGAGTAAAGCAAAGTGAGACTCCCTACTCCAGGGGATCTCACTTCACTTCATCCTGGTGTTGTGAAGCCTGACTTCAGATTGATGTCACCATTACAGTATATTTGCAGCCTAAGGGAAGGATTGACATCAATTTTTTTCCTAAATTATAGCATCTTTTATACAAGATAGTCAAGGAAATTATAAATATTCTTTAATAGATTGTGAAAATTAACCGTAAGTCAGTTATTTTGCATGATAACAGGCTCCCTCACAATACTATTCTTACATGCAAACTTTTTTTGGCTTTCTTTCCCCAGCACAGGTCAAGGGTCAATGTCTCAAATATGCTTTTGTTAAATCACAGGGTATACTTTGGGCCCAAACCCACTTGCCAATAATCAGCTATTTAACTTTGAATAACATTTAATTTTCACTGACTTGTAAGCAGGTCATTTTCAAATCTTTTTATAGTGCATGTTCCCAGTTTATCCAACAGCAGTGCTATCTAATTAACATTTGTAATTACACTCTTATGCACTTTTTTTGGTCTGCATCTTAGGTGGCATAATAACAGGATGCACCCAGTGACAACTTTCACAACAGATGCCTCATGTAATTATTTCTGGTGGATGCTTAGAGCATAGAAACCCTATGGTAGCCACTTAAAGACATATTCGACTATGAGACTCCATAACAGGCTTATTCTCAAGTATTCTTGTCAAAATGCCCAAACAATTAACAAAATAAAAGCTACAAAGGATAGGTGGCATCCTGATTGGGCCACTATTTTCTTGCCAGATTGTGACATTTGTATAGTCTGTATGCAATCCTAGCACATGTTGTGCATGTTGCTTTCAGTGGAACTGCTGGGAGCTACGTCAGAGAAGAAAAATATGATTTGTGCTGCCCACCATCCACTGCTCCGATTTGAGGTGCCACGAGAGCAGGTCTCCCTAATACCACTGCAGGGAGAAGTTGATGTAAAATATATTTTGAAGTGACTTGCAACTAAGATATAAAATGAGGAGGGAAGACATGATGGCACAAGAAAGAAAGACTTGCATTTATATAGCGCCTTTCATGACTTCAGGATGTCCCAAAGTGCTTTACAGCCGATGAAATACGTTTGAAGTGTAGTCACTGTTTAAGATAGGAAATGCAGCAGCCAATTGCACACAATTGCAATTGTGGCACTGTTTAAGATAGGAAATGCAGCAGCCAATTGCACACAATTGCAATTGTGGCATAGTGGTAATTAATGTTACTGGACTAATAATCCAGGAGACATGAGTTCATAATCCCACCACAGTAGCTGGGGAATTTTAATTCAGTTAATTAAATAAATGTGGAATTAAAAAGCTAGTATCAGTAGTGGTGACCATGAAACTACCAATTGTCGAAAAAAAACAACTGGTTCACTAATGTCCTTTAGGGAAGCAAACCTGCCATCCTTACCCAGTCTGGTCCTCATGTGACTCCAGACCCACTGCAATGAAACTGCCCTCTGCATTGGCCAAACAAGCCACTTAGTTGTATCAAAACTCTACGACGAAGTCAGCACTGTGGGCCTAACTTCACCACAGGACTGCAGCAGTTCAAGAAGGTGGCTCACCACCATCTTCTCAAGGACAATTAGGGCAATAATTGCCGGCCTTGCCAGCGGTGCCCACATCCCGCTCTGGGAAAAGGAGAAGTAACAGAGTTGAATTTGCTATTATTGCATGGGACAGAGCATCTGCAAGTCAGGGTGATGGAGAATAAACAAGGGTGTCCCAGAGGAAATGGTTCCCCAATAAAGCGGGGAGGGGAGGGAAGGGAAGGACATGTTTGACAAGGGATCACCATGTAAGTGGCTGGAATTTGAAGTTTCTTTTTATTTGCAGAGAGAATTAATAAACCAGTATATCCAACTTTGAGGCAACAGAAAAATATAACAATTTAGTATGTGACAGCTCGCAACCTGATCTTTCTTAAATGATCCAGTGTTGGGTGAAAGATTTTATGAAATTTGAAAGACTTGCATTTATATAGCGCCTTTCACAACCACCAGACATCTCAAAGTGCTTTACAGCCAATGAAATCCTTTTGGAGTGCAGTCACTGTTGTAATATAGGATTCAATAATCACACAGGAGTGATGAGATGTAGGAAATGAATACATCACAGCCTGGAAATTACTGTCGGTGATTTTAACAGATGAACACTTAAAATGTTTGTATGATATTTCTTTGTCTGATATTTTAACACAGCTGTTAGCCTGTTTATTTTGTGCCCTAAAAGAGAAGGCATAGAAAAGTCCCATAAACATATTAAGCATTTTTCTCCTAATTTCGGCAACAGTAATTTCTAGGCTGTGATGTCAGGAATATGAAACCCACATGTCTGTAACTTCCTGGTGTGAATGGGCTGAATTGTTTTCCCAGATTCCACAAATTCTAATTTAATTTTTTGTTTTTTAACACAACCATGTTGCAACAATTGTGGATTGCAAAGTATACTGTAAATAAGCTGCTCCTGTTCACACCATACACTTAAGGAAAATCACAAAGTTGGGTCCGTTCAAATGAAAGGAACCTGAGACCTGAATTTAGTTGAGTGTTCTGCTAGACTATTGCAGTAACTCCGGTGGGACACAGCAGACAAAGGCAGGGTCCCAATTACACAAGGGTACCCCGCCCCCCCCAACCATCTCCATTTTGGCCCCTTGTATTAGCCCATTTACACACGGGACCACATGGGAGATAGCTGTGTGGGCAGGGCTCCCATCTCCCCCCCAATGATGGACAGGCAGCAGATTTTCCAGTCACATGGGGTGTGTGGGTGCGAGAGGTATCTGTAGTGGCATGGTTGTCCACCAAGCAACTGCAATACTACTGCTCCCACACCACCTCGCTGACCTTACAAACTCCAGCAGGTTCAGCACTGGAGAGCACCAAGTGGGTGCAATCCTGTGTAACTGCTGAGATCTCATCCAGCGAAGTTTTAGGGACCTAGGACCTGAACTTGGTCAAAGCCAAGGCCCGCCCAATTGCTGCCCAAAGGGCTGCTGAGAGACCGGGTGGTACTTTGCCAGGAAGATTCCTCTAAAAGATATGGCAGTACCGCCTAGCGGCAAAATAACGACTTACGCCATCAATCTGGGCAGCAGCGGGTGGGGGCTCCCAATCTTGGTGGCAAATGCAATCCTCGCCAAAGTGCCGAGGATTGAGTCGGGCCCAGGGATGGCGGGGGTGGGGGAGGGAAGACATAAAACTAAAAATTTTCACCAAAAAAAAACTAGAACACCTTCAGGGGAGCCCATACACATAAAACACTGAAAAAATAATTAAAAGAAGTTCACTAATTTTTTTTGCAGTCTTCTTACTTACCATTGGGGTTAGCCCTGCCTTCACGTAGCGGTCCTTCCCCCTGCCGCTGACTCCCGCCTGCACCAAAATGGCAGCTCGGCGGGCGGGAGGTCACTTACGTGACTTGCGGCCAGCGGCCATAGGCAGGCAGTTCCCAGTGATACTCCCCTCCCACCGGCGGGAGGACGCCACGAAAATGGCGCCGTGGGGAGACCGCCCAAAAATCTCGGCGCCAGCCGGCGGCAGTGGGCGGTAAGGCCACATGTTCAGGCCCCTAGTGTTTAATGGGAGTCATTTTTAAACCGTCATTCTAATGTAACAAGACAATGCAAATAATTAGTGTAGTGAGTATTTCTGAGCACATGTATATATGACCCTCGGCATATTCATCATTCAAATGAACACTGTTTAATGAAAACAAGCAATTTCTTAGTAAAAATGTTGTTAACATCCAAGTGTTTTTGAATGATCATAATGACAACTTGGTGTTCAGGAAAAGCAGAAAGCTAGACTGGTTACACATGTAAGAGAGATGGGGTTAAAGTGCCAAAAGAAAAATGTAACAGAGTATTAAATTACATTGAAGATACTGGGTGGATGGGAGTAGATTACAAGAGAGTAATCCAATCAAGAGGTTTGAATGACATTATAAACTGTGAGGTTGAACTAGAGATTGAATTACTGCTTGCAATCCTCTGCCTTTATCCAATAATTTTATATTATTTTTAAACTGGGCAGCACCACAGCTTCTTTTCTGTCCCTGGCATTTGGTACTGGTACAAAATTACAAAGCACTGAGTATCAGGTTCTTTTGGATATTAAATTATAAAAGCAATGACTATTCGTCCACATTATTGGTTTCTTCCCTCTTTAGATCTCCAATACTATGTACCATTATTGAGAAGGCAACAACCTACCAGATCATCACCAGTAACTACTATCTATGAGAGTGGCCTGATGTATTGATCACCAATTACACTGACTCCTCTTAAGATATGACTACACTTTATTCTTTATTATTTTTTCTGAAGATTGAACTACATTACTATTGTGCAGATTAGAGGGGAGACATTCGATAGTGCCCCATTTGTTAATTTTGTTAATTTTGAAAATTTAGCACCAGGCGCAAAGTATTCTGAAGTTCTTCTAAATTGGGCTTTAGCACCGCAGGAAGGAAGGGGGCGCTAAATCAAGCGCTAATTACCTCAGTGGACGCTACCACCAGAGAGCTACCGAATTTCAGGTGACTTGCATTCAGCAATCATCCTTCAATCCTTCACATTGGCTCATTTCAGCTCTTAAAGAGGAGGTTGTATCAATCTGCAGCATCCCACTAGTCACTGTTTGTCAACCGGAAAATGACCCATTTATCCCAACTCTCTGTTTTCTGTTAATTAGCCAATCCTCCATCCATGCTAATATATTACCCCCAACCCCATGAACTTTTATCTTGCCTTCTGGAAATCCAAATACACCACATCCACTGGTTCCCTCTTATCCACTCTGCTCGTTACATTCTCGAAGAACTCCAGTAAATTTGTCAAACATGATTTCCCTTTCATAAAACCATGCTGACTCTGCTTGATTGAATTATGCTTTTCCAAATGTCCTGCTACTGCTTCCTTAGTAATGGACTCTAGCATTTTCCCACGACAGATGTTAGACTAACTGGTCTATAGTTTCCTGCTTTTTGTCTGCCTCTTTTTTAAATAGGAGCATTACATTTGCGGTTTTCCAATCTGCTGGGACCACCCCAGAATCCAAGGAATTTTGGTAGATTACAACTGTCATGTATTCAACTATCAGTATAACCCATGTATAAGCTGACCTAAGTTGTACACCTTGAGAACATTGACCACAAGGGGCTGAACTTGTGGGAGACAATCCTAAACTGGACTTTCAGGTATAAAAGGGGAAGCTCCACCCACCTTCATCACTTGAGGTCTTGGTAATAAAGGTAACTGGTCACAGAGTGACCTTCTCTCAAGAATGGGCCTTGTGTGCATTTATACTGTATAGTAAGGACATATCATTGGCGACAAGAAACTTGGATTTATACCAGGCGAGCATGGCCACTAGCAGCACAGAAGAGAGGTACTGTGTTGGTGATGATTGGGACAACTTTATTGAGAGACTACAGCAAAGTTTTGTCACTAAGGAATGGTTGGGACAGGATTCGACCGACAAATGTAGGGCTCATCTCCTGATGGTTTGTGGATCCAGAACGTACTCCCTGATGAAGGACCTTCTAGCGCCAGAGAAGCTGGCGGACAAGACGTTCGAAGAGCTCAGTAAGTTGATTGGGGAACACCTTAAACCGGCGAGCAGCATGCACATGGCAAGACACCGGTTTTACACGCACCGGCGGCGAGAAGGGCAAAGCGTTCCTGACTTCGTGGCAGATCTCCGGCGACTGGCGAGCCTATGTAAGTTCCCAGATGCATGCAGAGCGGAGATGCTGTGAGGCTTTTTTATTGAGGGCATTGGGCACGCTGGGTTTTCAGGAAACTGATTGAGACCAAAGACTTGACCTTGGAAGCGGCAGCTCTGATAGCCCAGACATTTATCTCAGGGGAGGAAGAGACCAGGATGATGTATGACAAAAATCTTGGCTCAAATGCAGCAAACGACCAGGGAGTCAACATTGTTAATGCGGCACACAGTTCTCCAGGCAGACAAGGGCAATCGCATATGCTCCAGCATGTAGTCGAACCCAAAGGGGGAATTCAACAGAGACAATGGCTAGCTGAACGGCGATTCATGCCATCGCAATGGACAATGTGGCCAGTAATGGGGCCATCAACACCTGTTAATGGTGCGCTTAAGGACAGTTACAGAGACAGTCAGAGATGATCGACTGGTAATGGACCCTTTGTTTCCAACAACGAGGACTCCAGCTCATGCTGAAGGTGTGGAGGCAAACACCCAGCCAGAGCTTGCAAGTATCAGCAATATACCTGCAGAAACTGCAACGTCAGCGGTCACTTGGCGCGTATGTGCAGGAAGCCTACAGCCAGGTTAATATACGAGGAGGACAGGCCCGATGTAAGCCCTACGAGGCCAAATGAATACTGGGGGAAATCGCTGGAAGCTGAAGTTCAGCGAGTTCATGTGTAGCACATATACAGTTCATATACCAGGACGCCACCGATAATGATGAAAGTGCTCCTCAATGGCATCCCAGTATTAATGGAACTAGACACGGGGGCCAGCCAGTCCCTGATGAGTATCAAACAGTTCGAAAGGTTGTGGGTGTCCAAGGCCAGGAGGCCAAAATTATTGCCAATTGACGCACACCTACGGACATACAAAGGAGATAATTCCGGTGTTAGGCAGCGCCACGGTAGTCATGACCCACAAAGATTCGGAGAACAGGTTACCACTCTGGATTGTCCCGGGGGATGGTCCCGCACTACCGGGGAGGAGTTGGCTTGCTGTCATGAACTGGAAATGGGGCGATGTCAATGCAATTTCTTCTGTGCAGCGAGTATCATGCTCACAGGTCCTGGACAAATTTGACTAATTATTTCAACCCAGCATTGGCACTTTCATGGGGGCCAAGGTAGTGATTCACATAAACCCGGACACCAGGCCAGTACACCACAAGGCCACAGCGGTACCGTACGTGATGCGGGAAAAGATAGAATGCGAATTGGACCGCCTGCTGAGGGAAGGAATCATCTCGCCAGTTGAATTCAGTGACTGGGCGAGCCTGATCATGCCGGTGCTCAAGGCGGATGTGTCGGTCAGGATATGTGGCGATTACAAGACCACCATCAATCGGGTGTCACTCCAAGACCAGTACCCGCTACCGAGAGCGGAGGACTTCTTTGTGATGCTATCTGGTGGAAAACTTTTTTCAAAATTGGACCTGACCTCAGCTTACATGACCCAGGAGCTGGCGAGTGAGTCGAAGAAGCTGACCACCATCATGACACACAAGGGGTTGTTTGAGTATAACAGATGTCCGTTCGGGATTCGTTCGGCCGCCGCGATCTTTCAGCGAAATATGGAAAGCCTCCTCAAGTCAATTCCAAGGATGGTGGTTTTTCAAGACGACATCCTCATCACAGGTCGCAATACTGAAGAACACCTCCACAACCTGGAGGAGGTGTTACGCAGACTGGACCGGGTAGGGCTGCGACTGAAAAAGGTGAAGTGCGTCTTTTAGCTCCAGAGGTAGAATTCCTGGGGAGGAGGGTAGCAGCAGACGGGATCAGACCTACTGCGTGCAAAACAGAAGTGATCCAGAGAGCACCCAGACCCCGTAACACGACGGAGCTGCGTTCGTTCCTGGGGCTCCTGATGTATTTTGGTAACTTTCTTCCCAAATTGAGCACGCTGTTAGAGCCGCTACATGTGCTGCTAGGCAAAGGTCACGATTGGGTCTGGGGGGACAGCCAGGAAAGGGCTTTTGATAGAGTACACAACTTGTTATGCTCCAACAAACTGTTAACGTTATATGACCCTTGTAAGAAACTTGTTCTAACGTGTGATGCGTCATGCTATGGGGTCGGGTGTGTGTTGCAGCATGTGAATGCCAATGGTCAGTTACAGCCGGTAGCTTATGCCTCCAAAAGTCTGTCCCAGGCAGAAAGGGGCTACGGGATGGTAGAAAAGGAAGCGCTTGCATGCAGTAAAAAAAAATGCACCAGTACCTGTTTGGCAGGAAATTTGAGCTGGAGACAGATCACAAACCCTTAACGTCCCTTTTGGCCGACAACAAGGCCATAAATGCGAATGCATCGGCCCGCATACAGAGGTGGGCATTTACGTTAGCCGCCTATGACTACACAATTCGGCACAGACCGGGCACTAAAAACTGCGCCGATGCACTCAGCAGGCTCCCACTAGCCACCACTGAGGGGGCAGCTGAGCATGATGCTGAGATGGTCATGGCTGTTGAAGCTTTCGAAAGCGAAGGCTCACCTGTGACAGCCCGTCAGATTAAAGTCTGGGCAAATAAAGACTCGCTACTGTCTTTAGTTAAGAAATGTGTCCTGAATGGGGACTGGGCAGCCATGTACGGGGCATGCCCTGAGGAATTTAAACCGTTTCATAGGCGCAAGGATGAACTCTCGATTCAGGCCGATTGCCTACTGTGGGGAAACTGAGTAGTCATGCCCCAAAGGGGTAGAGACGTATTTATCAGAGAACTCCACAATGAGCACCTGGGCATTGTCACGATGAAGGCAATTGCCAGGTGACACGTTTGGTGGCCAGGGATAGATGCAGACCTGGAACTTTGTGTTTGCAGGTGCAACACGTGTGCTCAGCTGTGCAACGCACCCAGGGAAGCCCCCCTTAGCCCCTGGTCCTGGCCCGCCAAGCCATGATCACGCATCCATGTGGACTACGCAGGTCCTTTCATGGGAAAAATGTTTTTGGTGTAGTAGATGCCTACTCCAAATGGATTGTGTGTGCCGTTTTAAATTCAAGCACATCCTCTGCCACGGTAGAAAGTCTACAGGCAATGTTCGCCGCCCATGGTCTACCGGATGTCTTGGTCAGCGACAATGGCCCGTGCTTCACAAGCACTGAATTCCAGGACTTCATGGCATGCAATGGAATCAACCACGTCAGAATGGCACCGTTCAAGCCGGCCTCAAACAGCCAGGCGGAACGAGCAGTGCAGATAATCAAACAGGGGATGCTCTGTATCCAAGGGAGTTCCCTACAAAGCCGCTTATTGTCATGTATCTTACATTATTATATATAACTGTATCCCAACATGCTATACATGACTGTAATAAGATATGACCTGTAACCACCAGCATACCTTACCACCGGGGGTGCACTTGCAAGAGACAGGTATATAAGCACAGGTCTCAGGCAAGTGCAGCATTCCAGAGCTGTGAAATAAAGGTGCAGGTCCAGAGTGACCTTGACTTCACTACATGTCTCGTGTGAATCTGTACTGATGGGACAGGACTTTACAGTGGCGACGGGTTACGGGATTACAGAATCCACAGAATGGCGAACAACGGATCCGATGAAAAGTACAATGCGGGAGACAATTGGGAGGACTTTATTGAAAGGCTCCAGCAAAGTTTTGTAACCAAAGACTGGTTAGGCGACGATACGGCAGACAAGAGAAGAGCCCATCTCTTGACCAGCTGTGGCTCGAAAACATACGCTTTTATGAAGGATCTGTTGGCACCTGAGAAACCAGCAAGCAAGTCATTTGAAGAATTGACCACAATGGTAAGAGACCACCTGAAGCCAGCGAACAGCCTACACATGGCCAGACACAGATTCTACAACTACAGACGCTGTGTGGGCCAGAGCATACCCGACTTCGTGGCAGAACTTCGGAGGTTGGCTAGTTTATGTGAGTTCTCCGATGAACTGAGAAGAAAAATGCTGAGAGACTTTTTCATTGAAGGAATAGGCCATGCAGGCATATTCTGAAAGCTCATAGAGACCAAGAACCTGACCTTAGAGGCAGCAGCACTGGTTACACAGACATTCTTGGTAGGGGAAGAAGAAACGAGGTTGATTTACAATGCAGGTACGACAACTAACGAAATAATGGAACAAGGAGTTCACAGCATTAGAAAAGCTGCTACCCCGACACACAGACAAAACCGGCAGAACAGGCTTTCAACAGCAAGCAGTGGCAACAGAAGCCATCAAGGGCCACAGGAACGGCCGTTCACACCTCATCAACCCACAATGCGAGCAATCAACTACAAACTGAGAGAAGCTCAAGAGAGATCAGCCAGACGCAGCTCATTCTTTGCAGCAGTCTGTGCTGGAGGTGTGGGGGTGGGCACTCGTCAAGGGGATGTCGATTTCAGCATGCTGTTTGCAGGAACTGTGAATATACAGGGCATTTGGCACGCATGTGCAAAAAAACGGCAGCTCGGCTGGTATGTGAATCGGATGGGTCGGAAAGCGGACCAGAAGACGGTGGGGACAGTACCTGGGACACCGATGTACAGCGGGTCAACACGATCAATGGCCACTGCTCCTACGACAGGACGCCTCTTATAATGATGAGGGTCCTACTCAACGGGATATCTGTCAACATGGAGCTGGATACAGGAGCGAGTCAATCTCTCATGGGCGCTCAACAATTTGAACAACTGTGGCCGCATAAAAGAGATAGACCAAAACTCACAAGGGTCGACACCAAACTAAGGGCCTATACCAAAGAAATCGTACCAGTCCTCGGAAGCACCATGCTCTCTGTCACACACAAAGGGACAGTGAACCGACTTCCCCTGTGGATTGTCCCCGGAGACCCCCCAGCACTGCTGGGGAGAAGCTGGCTGGAAAAACTAAACTGGAAATGGGATGATGTCCATGCCATGTCATTAGAGGAACGGACCTCCTGCTCAACAGTTATAAAGCGATTTGAACATCTCTTTCAGCCAGGTGTGGGCACTTTCAAAGGGGCCAAAGTCAAAATCTACATCACACAGGATCCATCACAAGGCCAGAGCTGTACCCTATGTGATGAGGGAAAAGATTGAACACGAACTAGACAGGCTTCTGCGGAAAGGCATTATATCACCTGTGGAATTTAGCGACTGGGCAAGTCCCATCGTCCCAGTCATGAAGCCTAATGGATCTGTACGAATCTGTGGAGACTACAAATCTACCATAAACAGAATCTCCCTACAGGACCAGTACCCGCTGCCCAGAGCGGAGGATTTATTTGCCACATTGGCTGGAGGTAAACTTTTCTCAAAATTAGACCTCACATCTGCGTATATGACGCAAGAATTGGCTGAGGAATCCAAGCTACTCACCACCATCAACACACATCGAGGCCTTTTCATGTACATTTGATGCCCATTCGGCATCAGGTCGGCAGCTGCAATATTCCAGCGCAACATGGAGAGTCTGCTCAAGTCCATCCCGGGGATGGTTGTATTTCAAGATGACATACTTATCACGGGCAGGGACACTGACTCCCATTTCCGTAATTTGGAGGAAGTACTAAAGCGGTTGGATCGGGTAGGCCTACGAGTCAAGAAATCCAAGTGCCTGTTTCTCGCACCCGAGGTTGAATTTTTGGGCAGAAGGATTGCCGCTGATGGAATCCACCCAACAGAGTCCAAAACAGAAGCAATTCGCCTGGCACCCAGGCCCCGGAATGTTTCAGAACTGCGCGCCTTTCTCGGGCTACTCAATTACTTTGGGAACTTTATGCAGAACTTAAGCACGCTGCTGGAGCCTCTCCACGTGCTACTCAGGAAGGGGTGCGATTGGTTTTGGGGGGACGCCCAGGAACGCGCCTTCAATAAGGCACGCAACCTTCTGTGTTCCAACAGTCTTTTGACTTTCTTTGACCCAGGTAAAAAGCTAGTTCTCACATGCGATGCGTCAGCGTATGGGGTCGGGTGCGTTTTGCAACATGTCAATAGTGCGGGCAAATTACAACCCATAGCTTATGCCTCCAGGTCACTTTCACGGGTGGAGCACGGGTACGGAATGGTAGAGAAGGAGGCGCTCGCGTGCGTGTACGGTGTCAAAAAGATGCACCAATACCTTTTCGGGGCCAAGTTCGCGTTAGAAACCGACCAGAAGCCCCTCACGTCCCTCCTATCCGAGAGCAAGGCAATAAACGCCAATGCCTCGGCACGAATTCAACGGTGGGCACTCATGCTGGCGTCCTACGACTATACCATAAGGCACAGACCAGGCACAGAGAACTGTGCCGACGCGCTCAGCAGGCTACCCCTGGCGACCACAGAAGGGTCTGATGAACAGGACTGTGAGATAGTCATGGCAATCAATGCCTTTGCGTCCACAGGTTCGCCCATGACGGCTTGCCAAATCAGAGCCTGGACAGCCAGCGACCCCACGTCATCCTTAGTAAAAAGATGTGTCCTAACCGGTGACTGGGCAGAGGCTCGCGATGCCTGCCCCGAGGAATTAAAACCCTTTCACAGGCGCATGCATGAGCTATCAGTACAAGCAGACTGCCTGATGTGGGGCAGCCGAATAGTCATGCCTCTGCGAGGCAGAGAGGCATTTGTCCGGGAGCTCCACCGCGAGTACCCGCGGATCGTTCCCATGAAGGCCATAGCCAGATCCCACGTCTGGTGGCCTGGTATTGACGCAGACTTGGAGCTCTGCGTCCGAAAGTGCACCATTTGTGCCCAACTCAGCAATGCCCCCAGGGAGGCTCCACTGAGCCCCTGGCCCTGGCCTACCAAACTGTGGTTGCGGGTGCACGTAGACTATGCGGGCCCATTCATGGGCAAAATGTTCCTCGTAGTTGTAGATGCATTTTCAAAGTGGATCGAATGCACCATTTTAAACTCGAGCACAACCTCCACCACTGTGGAGAGCCTCGCAACCATGTTTGCAACACACGGAATCCCTGACTTTTTAGTCAGTGACAATGGTCCGTGCTTCACCAGCGCAGAATTCCAAGACTTTATAATTGACCACGCATAAATCACGTCAAGACGGCACCGTTGAAGCCGGCCTCCAACGGCCAGGTGGAGAGAGCAGTGCAAATCATTAAACAAGGCATGCTTAAAATCCAAGGTCCCACGCTGCAGGGTCGCCTGTCGCGACTGATGTTGGCATACAGATCTCGTCCGCACTCACTGACTGGGATCCCCCCCGCGCAACTGTTGATGAAAAGGACTTTTAAAAACAAGGCTCTCATTAATCCTCCCAGACATGCATGGTGATGATATCAGCAGTGCCTGGCGCAGCAGATCTGGGCGTTGTGTGTTACTGCCGCTGCAAAATCCCCATCGAATTTAGCGGAATGTGCTGTTCTCGCCGCGAACCGGGCGCAAACAGGAAGCACAAAGCAACCCAATTTCTCCCCCTAGGTTTTTTTAAAGCAATTCTAAACTGCAGGACAAGAAAAGTACTTTTCATTGTAAATCAGCACTACTGTATTACTATCAAAATAAATATTCCAGTCTTATTTGATCAAGATAGCAGGAAATAATCTACAGAACGATTACCAGTCATCACATGCAATGTATAGTTTCTTCAAGAACAAAGAAATGGCAGACCAGTTGAACAAATACTTTGATCTGTCTTCACGAAGCAAGACACAAATAACATTTAGGAAATACTAGGGGACCGAGGGTTTAGTGAGAAGGAGGAACTGAAGGAAATCCTTATTAGGCGGGAAATTGTGTTAGAGAAATTGATGGGACTGAAGGCCGATAAATCCCCGGGGCCTGATAGTCTGCATCCCAGAGTACTTAAGGAAGTGGCCCTAGAAATAGTGGATGCATTGGTGATTATTTTCCAACAGTCTATCGACTCTGGATCAGTTCCTATGGACTGGAGGGTAGCTAATGTAACACCACTTTTTAAAAAAGGAGGGAGAGAGAAAACGGGGAATTATAGACTGGTTAGCCTGACATTAGTAGTGGGGAAAATGTTGGAATCAATTATTAAAGATGAAATAGCAACGCATTTGGAAAGCAGTGACAGGATCGGTCCAAGTCAGCATGGATTTATGAAAGGGAAATCATGCTTGACAAATCATCTGGAATTTTTTGAGGATATAACTAGTAGAGTGGACAAGGGAGAACCAGTGGATGTGGAGTATTTGGACTTTCAAAAGACTTTTGACAAGGACCCATACAAGAGATTGGTCTGCAAAATTAAAGCACATGGTATTGGGGGTAATGTACTGACGTGGATAGAGAACTGGTTGGCAGACAGGAAGCAGAGAGTCGGGATAAACAGGTTCTTTTCAGGATGGCAGGCAGTGACCAGTGTGGTGCTGTAGGGCTCAGTGCTGGGACCCCAACTATTTACAATATACATCAATGATTTAGATGAAGGAATTGAGTGTAATATCGGCAAGTTTGCAGATGACACTAAGCTGGGTGGCGGTGTGAGCTGTGAGGAGGATGCTAAGAGGCTGCAGGGTGACTTGGACAGGTTAGGTGAGTGAGCAAATGCATGGCAGATGCAGTATAATGTGGATAAATGTGAGGTTATCCACTTTGGTGGCAAAAACATGAAGGCAGAAAATTATCTGAATGGCGGCAGATTAGGAAAAGGGGAGGTGCAACGAGACCTGAGTGTCATGATACATCAGTCATTGAAAGTTGGCATGCAGGTACAGCAGGCGGTGAAGAAGCCAAATGGCATGTTGGCCTTTTTAGCTAGGGGATTTGAGTATAGGAGCAGGGAGGTCTGACTGCAGTTGTACAGGGCCTTGGTGAGGCCTTACCTGGAATATTGTGTTCAGTTTTGGTCTCCTAATCTGAGGAAGGACGTTCTTGCTATTGAGGGAGTGCAGCAAAGGTTCACCAGACTGATTCCCGGGATGGCAGGACTGACCTATGAGGAAAGACTGGATCGACTGGGTCTGTATTCACTGGAGTTTAGAAGGATGAGAGGGGATCTCATAGAAACATATAAAATTCTGACGGGACTGGGCAGGTTAGATGCAGGAAGAATGTTCCCGATGTTGGGGAAGTCCAGAACCAGGGGACACAGTCGAAGGGTGAGGGGTAAGCCATTTAGGACTGAGATGAGGAGAAACTTCTTCACTCAGAGAGTTGTTAACCTGTGGAATTCCCTGCCGCAGAGAGTTGTTGGTGCCAGTTCGTTGGATATATTCAAGAGGGAGTTAGATATGGCCCTTACGGGATCAAGAGGTATGGAGAGAGAGCAGGAAACGGGTACTGAGGTAAATGATCAGCCATGATCTTATTGAATGGTGGTGCAGGCTCGAAGGGCCGAATGGCCTACTCCTGCACCTATTTTCTATGTTTCTAGTTACAAGAACAACTTTTGTTCTATACAAGTAACATCATTTACTCAGGCTGTTTAAAATAGATTACATTTAAATAACTAAAACTTTAATTTTCTATTGTTGAATTTGTCATGTATGTAACCTTCATGACAACTCTGCATACTGTATACACCTAAGAAATGCACACCTTGACCACAGTGGGTGAACTTGTGGGAGACACTCCTTACCTGGTCAGCCAGGTATATAAAGGGAGGTCCCACACAGGGTCATCACTTCTTGGTCCTGTGAATAAAGGTTTAGGTCACAGAGTGACCTTGTCTACAGAATGTGCCTCATGTGAATTTCTAGAAGTGTGTAAGGACATTACATTTGGCGACGAGAAACGGGAATCAATGACTCACCAGAATGGCCACCGGTAGCACAGAGGAACGGTACTGTGTTGGTGAGGACTGGGATGATTTCATTGAGAGGCTCCAGCAGAGCTTTCTCACGAAGGACTGGCTGGGAGATGCAGCGGCTGACAAGCGAAGGGCGCATCTACTGACCAGCTGTGGACCTAAGACGTACGCGCTGATGAAAGACCTGCTCGCACCCGAGAAGCTGGCGGACAAAACCTTTGAAGAGCTCAGCAAACTGATCGATGAGCACCTCAAACCAGCGAGCAGTATACACATGGCCCGACATCGATTCTATGTACACCGACGTCGGGAAGGACAGAGCATACCGGACTTCGTTGAGGACCTTCAGCCCTTGGCCAGCCTCTGTAAGTTCATGGACGCCTGCAGGGGGGAGATGTTAAGGGATTTCTTTATTGAGGGCATTGGTCATGCCGGGATTTTCAGAAGTTTAATTGAGACAAAGGATTTGACCTTGGAAGCGGTGGCGTTGATGGCTCAGAACTTCATGGCAGGGGAGGAGGAAACCAAGATAATATACGCGCGCAACTCTGCTTCCAACGTGGCGATGGATCAGGGAGTTAACATGGCAAATGCGACTCAGACCCCCGCAGGCAGGCAAGGGAAATTCCACCCAGGCAACAACACTCTAGAGTGTGTCCTCAACAGAGACAATGGCAGGTTGAACGGACGTTTACGCCATCACGGTGGACAATGCGCCCCGGGATGGGGCCATTGACACCCATTAACAGAGTGCTCAAGAGTAATCAAAGAGACAATCAGGGAGGAATGCCTGGTAACAGCCCTTTTGTTCACAACAATTTCAGCTCATGCTGGAGGTGCGGGGGCAGACATGCTGCAAAAACCTGTAGGTTTCAACAATTTATCTGTAGAAAATGTAACTTCAGTGGACATTTAGCCAGAATGTGCAGGAAGCCCGCAGTGAGGCTAATTTACAAGGCAGATGAACCAGAAGAGGGGTCTGCAAGGCAGGGTGATACTTGGGACAAAGCAATGGACGCTGAAGTTCAGCAGGTTCATATGGCAAACATCCACAGCTCATATACCAAAACGCCACCTATGATGATGAAAGTCCTATTAAACGGCATCCCGGTACGCATGGAGCTGGACACAGGGGCCAGCCAGTCACTTACGAGTGTCCAACAATTCGAGAAACTATGGCCACTCGGAGCTAGCAGACCCAAACTAGAACGCATTGACACGCAATTACGGATGTACACCAAAGAGATCATTCCAGTGCTAGACAGTGCAATGTTGGTGGTCACACATAATGGATCAGAGAACCGGCTGCCACTCTGGATTGTCCCAGGAAATGGTCCCGCGCTTTTGGGGAGGAGCTGGCTAGCCGAGATGAACTGGAAATGGGGGGATGTGCACGCTATTTCATCTGTGGAGCGAAGTTCATGTTCACAGGTCCTACAGAAATTTGAGTCACTATTTCAACCTGGTGTCAGGACTTTCAAAGGTACCAAAGTAGTGATACGCATCACCCCGGATGCCAGACCAGTGCACCACAAAGCCAGAGCTGTGCCGTATGTGATGCAGGAGAAAATTGAGAGCGAGTTGGACAGGTTGCTAAGAGAGGGCATAATTTCACCCGTTCAATTCAGCGACTGGGCAAGCCCCATCATCCCTGTCCTAAAAACGGATGGCTCGGTCAGGATCTGTGGCGACTACAAGGCCACCATCAACTGAGTGTCACTACAAGACCAATACCCACTTCCGAGAGTGGAGGATCTTTTTGCCACGCTGGCAGGCGGCAAGCTGTTGACCAAGTTGGACCTCACTTCAGGAACTGGCCGAAGAATCCAAGCGACTGACCACCATCACCATGCACAAGGGGCTGTTTGTCTACAACAGGTGTCCGTTTGGCATTCGATCAGCGGCCGCTATCTTTCAGAGGAACATGGAAAGCCTGCTCAAATCCATCCCTGGAACAATCATATTTCAGGATGACATTCTTATCACGGGTCGAGACACCGAGGAACATCTCCACAACCTGGAGGAGGTGCCACGCCGACTGGACCGGGTAGGCCTGCGACTAAATAAGTCCATGTGTGTGTTTTAGCCCCAGAGGTCGAGTTTTTGGGCAGGAGGGTTGCCGCAGACGGGATCCGGCCCACCGAATCCAAAACGGAGGCGATTCGTCGTGCGCCCAGGCCCGGCAACACATCGGAGTTGCGTTCATTTCTGGGACTCTTGAACTATTTCGGGAACTTTCTGCCGAACTTAAGCACGTTGTTGGAGCCGCTACACGTGCTCCTGCGTAAGGGTTGCGATTGGTTTTGGGGGGACTGTCAGGAATGGGCTTTCAATCGGGCACGGAACCTGCTTTGTTCTAATAAGCTGTTGACTCGGAACAACCCCTGCAAGAAATTGGTTTTGACATGTGATGCATCATCCTATGGGGTTGGGTGCGTGTTGCAGCAGAGTAATGATGAGGGCCAACTCCAACCTGTGGCTTATGCCTCCAGGTCGCTCTCCCAAGCAGAACGGGGATATGGGATGGTTGAAAAGGAAGCACTCGCATGTGTCTACGGGGTGAAAAAGATGCACCAGTACCTTTTTGGCAGAAGGTTCGAGTTAGAAATGGACCACAAGCCGTTAACATCCCTGTTGTCAGATAGCAAAGCTATCAATGCCAATGCGTCAGCTCGCATACAGTGATGGGCTCTCACGCTAGCTGTGTATGACTTCACCATATGGCACCGGCCAGCCACCGAAAATTGCACTGACACGCTCAGCAGGCTTCCACTGGCCACCACTGAGGGGGCAAAGCAATGAGATGGTCATGGCCGTTGAAGCCTTTGACAGCGCAGGCTCCCCCATCACAGCCCACCAGATCAAAATCTGGACCAAAAGAGATCCCCTCCTATCCTTGATTAAGAAATGTGTCCTGACTGGGGATTGGGCGCCCGTACACGGAGCATGCACCGGGGAGGTCAGACCGTTTCACAGACGGATGGATGAGCTCTCCATCTAAGCCGACTGCCTACTATGGGGCAGCCGGGTAGTCATGCCCCAGAAGGGAAGGGAAGCATTCATCATGGAACTCCACAGGGAGCACCCAGGCATCGTGCTAATGAAGGCCATTGCCCAGTCACATGTATGATGGCCGGGAATTGACTCAGACCTGGAACACTGTGTTCGCAGGTGCACGACGTGTGCCCAGCTGGGCAATGCCCCCAGGGAGGCCCCACTCAGCTCGTGGCCCTGACCCACCAGGCCATGGTCACGTATTCACGTAGACTACGCGGGCCCGTTCATGGGAAAAATGTTCCTCATTGTTGTTGATGCGTACTTGAAATGGATCGAGTGCATCATATTGAATTTGTGCACGACATCCACCACTGTGGAGAGTCTGCGTGCGGTCTTTGCGACCCACGGCTTGCCAGACATCCTGGTTAGCGACAACGGCCCGTGTTTCACTAGCTATGAATTCCGGGAGTTCATGTCGGGTAATGGCATCAAACATGTCAGGACGGCACCGTTCAAGCCGACTTCCAATGGCCAGGTGGAACAAGCGGTCCAAATCATAAAACAGGGCATGCTCCGGATTCAAGGACACTCCCTTCAATGCCGCCTGTCGCGCCTCCTGCTGGCCTATAGGTCCCGACCACATTCGCTCACGGGAGTCCCGCCCGTGGAACTACTCATGAAATGTACACTTAAAACTCGGCTGTCCCTCATTCATCCTGTCCTGTAAGACATTGTTGAGGGCAAGCGCCAGTCCCAAAATGAGTGCCATGACCGTAACTCAAAGGAGAATTGTATAGAAATCGATGACCCTGTATTTGTTCTTAATCACACTTTGGGGCCCAAGTGGCTTGAGGGTACTGTAATTGGCAAAGAGGGGAATAGGGCCATAGTGGTCAGACTTAACAATGGACAGATATGCCGCAAGCATCTGGACCAAGTAAAAAAAAGGTTCAGCATGGACACTGAGGAACCTGAGGAAGATCATGAGAAGATGCCCACACCACCGCCAGTGAACGAGCAACAAGGACATTCAGCAGCATGCACAGTCCCTGCGGCCAGCCCGGACAAGCCGGAATCAACACAGGTGACAGAGACGCATGCCAAAGCTCAACAACCAGAGCCCCAACTGCGGCGCTCCACGAGAGAGCGTCGACCGCCTGAAAGATTTAATCTTTGACCCCATAAGACATTGGGGGGGGGGGGGGGGGGAGGTGATGTCATATATGTAACCTTCATGTAACTGTAACCTTCATAACAACACTGCATACTGTATACACCTAAGAAATGCACACCTTGACCACAGGGGGTGAACTTGTGGGAGACATTCCTCACCTGGTCATCCAGGTATATAAAGGGAGGTCCCACGCAGGGTCATCACTTCTTGGTCCTGTGAATAAAGGTTTAGGTCACAGAATTACCTTGTCTGCAGAATGTGCCTCGTGTGAATTTACAGTAGTGTGTAAGGATACTACAGAATTAATGTAACTATTTTGTAAAAATATTAATATAAAATTGTTTGTTGTCACATTTTTTGTCTCATAATACTCCTGTGAAGCTCCTTGGGATGTTTTTCTACGTTAAAAGCATTATATAAATACAAGTTGTTGTTCTATGAACTAAAAGCTTAACCAAAGTTCAGAATTACATGTAATTAGAACTGAAGCTGAAGGTTAAACAATTGGTAATTTTTTTAAGTTGAGGGCACTTTATGTGCTTTTTCTATGAGAGAGCAAATTGTCTGTAGTATTCCCATCAGGACACGAGAGTAAGGGGAAATCTTCAAAGCTAGATCATTTATTTTTTTAACATAAATCTGAGACTGTTTTGATGGATGGAAGTAAGGGGCATTCCCCATCATTTATACAAGAGCATTGTTTTCTTTTCTTCATGTAAAAGAAATTGCCTTCTCTGTTGTCATTTAGGTACACCTATTTCCACTTCTTTATACCTGGACCAGCATTTCCTACAACAAATTGTTTGCATTCCATAGATTTCCTCATTACTATTATCCGGATATAAACAACAACATAATCATACGGGTTGCTTTCATTATATTTTGCCCACATGTAGCAGCTTACACTTGTAACTGGCAGCTTCCATTTGCCATCTTGAAAAAAGAAAAAAAGACTTGTATTTATATAGCATCTTTCATGACCACCAGACGCCTCAACGTGCTTTACAGCCAATTAAGTACTTTTTTGGAGTGTAGTCACTGTTGTGATGTGGGAAGTCATGTTAACAGGGATTTAAGTTAGAAATTATGGGTGGATATAGATCCAACACCCTTCTAAATCAGGGAGTTACTTGAAATTTTATCTCCCTGACTCTTTGGCATTGTACGTATTCCATCAATAGAAGTTTTGTCAGTGTTGTCACGCAGCCTTACCACTAATCACTGGTAACAGGATCTCGTTCCTCGATTCCTTCTGTAATTGCTCATTTTTAAATGGTCACTGAAACAGAAGTTATGAGTGAGTCATGGCCATCACCACGAGTGGGATACAAATTGTATCCTTCACCTCCTCAAGCTTGTTTGATTTATACTATGTGTGAAATAATTAAAGTTACATAGGAGTAATGATCGATTGTGGACTTGTTTTCGCGACATCACTCTGACGTCAACGTCTGTGAAATATGACAAGTATCTCTTGATGTAATTACGTGTTATACAATCGGAAAGTGTTGCTTTTTCCCCATAGCTGAATAAATTAGAAAAGACTACTGAATAAATTTGTTATTCATCACGCACATCCCACAACTGAGTTTCACTGTCACAGTGCCTGTGCACAATATCCAAGCAGCCATTTTCTCAAATTAAAACTAAAACTCTTCTTGCTTAAAACTACTAAAAGATACTGAAGAAACAAACATCTGTTTCAGTATAAAATAAATCCACAGCTATATTAAAGTTACACATAACTATTAAAAATGTTCATTTACAATATTATTTCATTTACTCTCCACTTATTCATGGGAATAAGATTGGGTGTTCAATGGCTAAATGTGAAATATGATTTTTATAATAGTTTAAAGAAGATTCATTCATACATTCACCATATGTGATCTTCCCCATTCAAGGATAAAAGTGGTATGCCGATAAGAGAAAATTTCATCCAATCTTTTTGTCCCAGAATTCCAGTGCTAACAGTTGTGACTGACAGCGATAAACTTATTTTTCATATGCCACAATCATAATAGTATATCTATTTCACTTTGAGAATGCTTGGATTACGTGCAAGGTCACTATTAAGGCTTAAAATTGATAACTTGGTAATAATAGTAAGCACAGGTTGTAACTGAATTACTATCCCTAGACCTCAGAGGCAGAATTTGAAGTGGAACAACACACAAAAGATTGAGTTGTATGTTACATAATTCTATGAATATAGCAACATTCTCCATTTCTTTTTACACTGTTGTCCTAAGCATCTAATATCAACTATTATGTCAACCACACTTGAACAAGAAAAGGAGTTTACTTTTTATTATAGTTGTTTCTTTCTAGCAGTTTTTGTGTATCAAACACTCATAACATCAGGTAATGCACAGACCAGGTGCATAGTAAGGGCTGTGTTGCTCTCACCCCAAACTATATTTCAACCCCAATCTCAGAAGAGTACCCCAACTCCACCACCAAATATTTCATTTCCCACACATGCCATCTTTGTGGTCACTCTGAAAAAAAATTCAAAGTCCAGTTGTGGACAGTTGCCTATTGTGCAATTCATCTTTGTAGAAACTGGGTTGAGACTGCTTAATTTACTGGGGAACCTCACAGCCAGGAAAAGCCCAAGTCCCAGAAGATAAATAACTATGTGTTAATTAACTGTAACACCCACTTTGTTGTCTAGGTTTATGGTTCTTGAAAAAAAATACAAATAAACTTATTAATTTCATCTTTCAGTGAACGATTACAAAACACATCTCAAATAGGGATGGTTTATATTTGTCTGAACCACAAGCCTGTGTTTATAGCTGTAAAGTCCTTACACAATACCACAAATCCACACAAGGCACATTCTATGGACAAGGTCATTCTGTGACCTGCACCTTTATTCACAGGACCCAGAAGCGATGACCCTGCGTGAGACCTCCCTTTATATACCTGGATGACCAGGTGAGGAGTGTCTCCCACAAGGTCACTCCCTGTGGTCAAGGTGTGCATTTCTCAAGTATATATAGTATTGCAGTGTTGTTACATGAAGGTTACATACATGACAATAGCCTTATAATTCCCTCCACCAATCATGCAACATCCAAAGTAGTTCCAGACCTCCTGCTGTGACTCAATGGTGCCACTCTTGCCTCTGAGTCAGAAGGTTGTGGGTTCAAGTCCCACTCCAGAGACTTGAGCACAAAAACATAGGTTAACAACAGTGCAATACTGAGGATATGCTGCACTGTCGGAGGTGCCATCTTTCAGATGAGATGTTAAACTGAAGCCCTGTCTACTCGGGTGGACGTAAAAAATCCTATAGTACTATTTTGAAGAAGAGCAGGGGAGTTACCCCTACCCAATATGTATCCCTCAATCAACATCACTAAAACAGATTATCTGGTCATTATCACATTGTCGCATTTCGCACATTACACCAGTGACTACACTTCAAAAAGAACTTAATGGCTGGAAACTGCTTTGGGAAGTCTGGTAGTCATGAAAGGCGCTATATAATTGCAAGTCTTTCTTTTCAAACTGCTTTGTAACCTTCAGTCATTCCCTCAACTGCTCAAATGCAAGTTCTTGTATACCATGCCCAAAATATTACACAATTATTAACATGAAAGGAGCAATATGGATTAAGTGAATAAAAACGATCCCCACAGTACATTAAACTTCAATGTACTATAAAAGGTAACATATTTCTTTTATTATGAAACAAGCTACAAAGAAAAACACATTCCAATTGTGCTTCATTACTTGCAATATATACCCCTTGAGTAACAAAGTTGCATGCCATGTATCACCGTAAAAATAGGAAGCAAACAGTTGTTGTGATAAAAGATCTACTGTTGATATGAAGGGATTGCACCACACAAAAGCAATCTATCAGAGAGGAATTGACCTAGTACAGAAAAAATTAATCCTTCAATTTATGGTCTCGTTTTACAGATTACTGCATGAAATAATACCACAGTAATCTCTGTAACAAAGGAAAAACACCAAAAAAGACGGCTTGCAAAATAATGAGAAAATGTTCCAAATAAATCAGTCTTTTGAATTGATTTTGAAAATACGTATGTATTGCAAAAGGTTGGACATTAAACTCACTATTGCTGTACAAATGCAGGAGGAGTTTATAGAGTGCATAAGGGACGGGTTCCCTGAGTAGTATGTAATGGAACCAACCAGGGGGCAGGCTATCTTAGATCTGGCCCTGTGTAATGAGACAGGATTAATAAACAATCTCTAAGTAAAGGATCCCCTTGGAATGAGTGATCATAGCATGGTTGAGTTTCAAATTCAGATGGAGGATGAGAAAGTTGGATCCCTAACCAGCATACTAAGCTTAAATAAAGGAGACTATATAGGTATGAGGGCATAGTTGGGGAAAGTGGACTGGGAAAATATATTAAAGTGTAGGATGGTTGATGAACAGTGGTGTACATTTAGGGAGATATTTCACAACTCTCAAGAAAAATATATTCCAGTGAGGAGGAAAGGGTGTAAGAGAAAAGATAGTGAGCTAACTAAAGAAATAAAGGATGGTATCCAATTAAAAACAAGGGCATACAAAGTGGCCAAAACTAGTGGGAGGACAGAAGAGTGGGAAGCTTTTAAAAGCCAACAAAGAACGACTAAAAAAATGATTATGAAAGGGAAGATAGACTATGAAAGTAAACTAGCACAAAAATATAAAAACAGATAGCAAGAGTTTCTATAGGTATATAAAAAGTAAAAGAGTGGCTAAAGTAAATGTTGGTCCCTTAGAGGACGAGACCGGGGAACTAGTAATGGGGAACATGGAGATGGCAGGAACTCTGAACAAATATTTTGTATCAGTCTTTACGGTAGAGGACACTAACAATATTCCGACAGTGGATAGTCAAGGGGCTATGGGTGGGGGGAGGAGGAACTTAACACAATCACAATCACTAAGGAGGTGGTACTCAGTAAGATAATGTGACTAAAGGCAGATAAATCCCCTGCACCTGATGGCTTGCATCCTAGGGGTCTTAAGAGAAGTAGCAGCAGGAATTGTGGATGCATTGGTTGTAATCTACCAAAATTCCCTGGATTCTGGGGAGGTCCCAGCCGATTGGAAAACTGCAAATGTAATGCCCCTATTTAAAAAAGGAGGCAGACAAAAAGCAGGAAACTATAGACCAGTTAGCCTAACATCTGTGGTTGGGAAAATGTTGGAATCCATTATTAAAGAAGCAGTAGCAGGACACTTGGATAAGCATAATTCAGTGAAGCAGGGTCAGCGTGGTTTTATGAAAGGTTGAGTAGGTTGGGCCTCTCCTCATTGGAATTCAGAAGAATGAGAGATGATCTTATCGAAACATATAAGATTATGAGGGGGCAAAGAGGATGTTTCCACTGATGAGGGAGACTAGAACTAGAGGGCATGATCTTAGAATAAGGAGTTGCCCATTTAAAACAGAGATGAGGAGGAATTTCTTCTCTCAGAGGGTTGTAAATCTGAGGAATTCGCTGCCTCAGAGAGCTGTGGAAGCTGGGACATTGAATAAATTTAAGACAGAAATAGACAGTATCTTAAATGATAAGGGGTTATGGGAAGCGGGTGAGGAAGTGGAGCTGAGTCCATGATCAGATCAGCCATGATCTTATTGAATGGCAGAACGGGCTCGAGGGGCCGTATGGCCTACTCCTATTTCTTATGTTCTTATCTTTATATAAAGTATGTTTCACTCAAAGCTACAAAAACAGATCTCATTTACGTAACCCAGTCTTGCCTAAATATACTGTGTTAAAGAATACCAATACAATAGCAATTAAATTAGTTGCAACTTATTTGCAAGGCTGTAAATAATCAATATTGTAGCACTTTAAATCATATTCAAAGAAATGTATCAGAAAGGTTAATGCAGCAGTTGAAGTGAGATGGGACAGTGATATTGTTGTTGCTCCACTGTGCTGCACCAAAGTGATATAAATAGAATTTCTAGTATCCACACTTTAGTGATCCAATTTCTCCATTGCCCGCCAGAATTTTCATGGAGCAAAACCATACACAGATGTTGGCTTATTGCTAAGCCTGCTAACATCTCTTTCCACGTGATATAAATCAACCTCACAGTCCAAGGAAGGTTGAATTTAGTTTACATTATTTATGTTGTACTTGTCTTCATGCCCATACCTTGGGTGTGCGATCAAAATTTGGCGGCTTTCAATTATCTGCCAAATTCCAGCATCAACCAGGGTTGCCCTTCCATTATTTCAGGTAGTGGAGGTTTCACTGCAAATGCAAGTTTGCGGCTCCTATATCTCAAGGCGAGTTCAGAGCCTCAGCTGTGCTGTAAGCTGGAAACTGTAAAGGGTGAACTCTGAAGCTTTCACATACCTTTAAGCAGCCAGTTTCATTGACTGAAGCTGGGAAGAGGTTGTATGCCTCTCTGAAATGGAACATGGCAAAGACAAGACCAAGAGAAAGGGAAGGAGAGACAAATGTAAAGTAGACAACATTAATGTAATTTCTGACAGCTTTTAAGCATTGTTGATACATGCCTCAAACTGATTTATACTTTAATCTGACTGGAAATAATAATCTTTCATATCTGCACAACAAACTGCATTTCTTTAAGATAAATAACAAATGCAGAATCGCACGCTCTTCATAATCCATAAAATTGAATAATGGATCACTATAAATTAGTAAATGTCAAATGTGGGTTCCGCCAAAAAACATGTTGAAAAAAAACAAAACCTATTGTAACAGATATAATATTTCATAGAATTTGTTTTGCAAACACAAGTAACTAGGTTTATTTATAAAATGTTACAGGATGGATTCATCGTGTTCTTTCTGGTTTGCATTTACTCTCAGTAAGCATGTGCTCTTCACTTATGTAAGAACTAATGGGGTAAATTGCCGTTTATATCTGATATGAAGTGGCACTGCAACGGAATGAAGTCCTAAACTGGCAAAGCTTCTCTCACCAAGGTCATTTTCCTTGTTTCCAAAAATACATTGATACAAACGTAACTTGAGTACTTTATTGAATGTTATATGTACGGGGTGTATAGTTTCAAGAAAATACTTTGGGTTGATAGAATTAGATCCTGTTTATATTGCAGATGAGGTGATACTGGCAATACATTTATTTTTTCTATGTCGTACAAATATTTTCTGTTTTAATTTTTAGATTTTGCAAAATACATTGCATGTGAATTTCTTAAAGGCAAAATTTTACATTACACTTGAAAAACAGAATAAACATTAATTTGACATTATTTGTGTACTTCAATTAAGATTTTGATGATTAATGTCTAGTCAAGCATACTGGCAAAACCTTTGTGTGAGCTATTTGCAAACAGAGTGTTCAAAGCAAGCTAACATAATTCTCACTCTTATATAAAACTATAGGCAACTACATTTTGAACAGGTTGTCTCTACACTTTTCAATAACAATTGGCATGGCTATATACATTCCATTTAATTGTATAAGAATAAAATGAAACCATTAAGTTTTGGGCTTTTAAAATTGTTTAAAATTACTTTAAAAAATGAAATGACCTGCCTCTATGTGTAGTATTCCCCATTCTTTAATTTACCCTCCACATACCAATGCTAAGGTCAGCATACCAACAGGGAAATCACTAGGGATCCCCATCCCTTTAAGGTCTTTTCAGACAGTGGCAAATGGCTTGCTCCATTTTTGCACACTATATATAGAGCCTCTTTCCCCTTGCAGCCATCTTCAGGTCTTGTCTAACCCAGATGGCATTGTAGCAGAGGAAAAGTAGAGAGACCAGCATAGGAAACAAATTGGTCTTTTTCATTTTTACTATACAAACAATGACAGACAGAAAAAGACTCTCTGGTCTATCCAGTGTGTCCCGCACAATTATAATACCTTGTGTATCACAATGAATATACTGTTCACTCCACCCAAAAGTATGTTAACTCCTTGGAGAGATGAAAAAACAGATTAAAACCCAGGCTAATTTGGGGGGGGGGGGGAATTCCTCTATGACCGCGACCTCCAAAGGCAATCAAAACTAGTCCAGATGATCAGGCTGGCCCTGATAAGTCTATGTCGTATCTACCTTTTTTACAAGGTGATCTCTGCCACAGCCAGAAACAAATCCAGCTCTCACTTGAAGGAATTCAGCGAATCAGCATCCACCACGCGAGCCGCAGTCTGTTCCACAGGTCCACCGTTCTCTGGGAAAAGAACCACCTCCTGACATCTAATCCAGATCTAGCCTTGTACAACTTTAAAAGGTGATTCCAGTTCTCCCTAATCTATTTAATTGGAACAAACTGTCAACTCAAACACAATCTATTCCCTTCATCATCTTGTAAATCTCAATCAGATCACCCCTAAGTCTACACTTCTTTAAAGTGTAGTCACAGCTCTTTTTAGTCTCTCGATAACTAAAATGCTTTAAACTGGGAATTCATCTAGTGGCCTTCCTCTGCATCCTTTCCAAAGCTTCAATATCACTATGAATGAGCAACTTGTTAAGCCATACATTTAGGAATATTAAATACCTGTGTATATCATTATTATTTGTAAGATGCAAAACCCAAACTGGGTGACCACAGTTGGATTTAGCACAAGGCAACTTGCATTAAACAGGAAGGAACAAAGGGAAGTAATTTACCACGTTTCATTTATATCTCTCCCACAAAGAGGGAATAATGGTCACATTTCTCCCCCTCTTCTGGGGTGGGCATGACATGTTGGGCCACTTCTTTGCAGATGAGGTGTGGTTTTAGCATAGTCATACAAAAGCCTCTGTGTTACATGGTTAACTATATCTTGACTACATAATCCACCTCACTGTGCCTATATATGGACCCAGCCGGAGGGCCTCTAATTTATTATGCTTCAATGCTGGCTTACCTGGAACCCGTCACTGTGTTCATGCCAGCTTTTCTGGTTTCCCTGCATATATTCAATCAACCAAGTTAGATCATCCCTTAATTTAAGCGATTTTTGCTGACTATGCCTTTCTGATTAGTGTTAACATACCGTGCACTCAGTGTCAGTAATTTCTTAGGATCCTCCCTTTAAGCAAACAGTGTTTTGTCCCAGTACTTGGGGTTCTGCTAGCGTGAGCATGTATCACACAATTCATTGCGAGGAAGCTCCTGCTACCAGTTACAATGAGCCAATAGGAGCATGCAAGGGGACCGAGGTCTCCACAGACAATATCTAATAAGAGGTAACTAACCAGGGAATGCGGGAAGTCTAAACTGCTGAGGGCTAGCAGAAGCTCAGCAGATTAAATATGCATGATAGGGTCACTGACGTCCCAGTGTGTCAGTGGACACAAACTCAACCAGCAAGGTTGTATAATTAGGAGGATGAACTTTTCATTTAAGGTGATTGGCAGAAGAACCAAAGATATGAGGGAAAACTTTTTTACGCAGCGAGTAGTTAGGATCTGGAATGCACTGCCTGAAAGGGTGATGGAGGCAGATTCAATCGTGGCTTTCAAAAGGGAATTGGATAAGTACCTGAAGGAAAATTCTTTTGCAGTGTTACGAGAAAAGGGTGAGTGAGGGGAATAGCTGAAGTGCTCTTGCAGAGAGCTGACATCGGCTTGACGGGCCAAATGGCCTCCTTCTGTGCTGTAACCTTATGATTCTATTCTTTGAAAGACCAGTTGTTCTTAGTCCCACATCCCTGCTTTTTGGCCATAATCCTGTACGTGCTTCATCCTCCAGTACCTGTCCAATTCCCATTTAAAATTATTTATGGAATCAGCTTCCACCACCTTTTCAGGTAGAGCATTCCAGATCCCGACAACGTGGAGTGAAAAAAATTATCTTCATCTCCCTGCTACATTACAACAGGGACTACACTCCAAAAGTACTTCATTGGCTGCAAAGCACTTTGAGACATTCGGTGGTCATGAAAGGCTCAACATAAATCCAAGTCTTTCTTTGTTTCTAGGTCATTTGCCAATAATTTTGAATCCATGACCTCTGGTTATGACTCACTCGCCAGACGTAATAGTTTTTCTCTAACCCTACTCTATTATAACCTCACATCCACTTGAAAACTCTTAACCTTCTCTGTTCTAAGGAGAACAATCCTAACTTTTCCAATCTTTCCTCAGAACTGAAGTCCTTCATCCCTGGTAACATCCTGGTAAATCCCCTCTGCACCCTTTCTAAGGCCCTTACATCTTTCCTGAAGTGCAGTGCTCAGAATTGTCTACAATACTCCAACTGAGGCCTAATCAATGATTTATAAAGTTCTAGCATGATCTCTTTGCTTTTATATTCTAATCTTCTATTTATAAACCCAAGTAAGCCTATATGTTTTTTTTAACCACCTTATCAACTTGCCCTGCCACCTTTAAGGATTTGTGTATATGGACATCAAGGTTTCTCTGCTCATCTACACTTTTCAAAATTGTGCCATTTATAGTATACAGTCTTTCCATATTAGTCCTCCCAAAGTGTATCACTTCACACTTTTCTACATTGAACCCCATCTGTCATGCTTCTTCCCATTTCACCATCCTGTTTATGTCATCCTGAAGCCTGTAGCTATCATCATTATCTCCTCCCTTGATAAGTTTCGTATCATCTGCAAACTTAATAATGCTGCTCCCTGCACCAGAGTCTAGTCTGGTTATAAAAATGTCGAAGATTAATAGACCCAAAACTGACCATTGGGGACCACCACTGCAAACCACCTCCCAGTCTGAAAAACATTCATCCACCACCACCACTCTTTACTTCCTGTCACTCAGCCAATTTCGTATCCACTTTCCCCTCAATTCCATGGGCTGCCATCTTCTTAATAAGCCTCCTGTGTGACACTTTGTCAAATACCTTCCAAAAGTCCATATATACATCTACTGCACTACCTTGATTAATCCCTCTGTTACCTCATCAAAAAATTCAATCAAGTTAGTCAGACATGATTTGCCTTCAACAAATCCATGCTGGCTCTCCTTGATTAACCTATACCTTTCCAAATGAAAGTTTATTTTGTCCCCGATAATGGTTTCTAATAACTTCCCCACCACCAATGTTAGGCTGACTGGCCTGTAGTTTCCAAGTTCATCCCTCTCCTATCTCTTGAATAGTGGTATAACATTAGTAACCCTCCAATTTTCCGACACTACTCCTGTATCCAATAAGGATTGAAAGATTGTGAGCAATGCCACTGCTATTTCTACCGTTACTTCTATCAGCAACCTCGGATGCATTCCATCTGGACCAGGTGACTTACCAACTTTCAGCTAATCTTTTTAGTACGTCTTCTCGATATGTTACTATCCTGTCGGTAACTTCCCTCTCCTCTTTTAGTGTACCCTTCACATTATCCGCTTCCTTAGTGAAGACAGATGTAAAGTGCTCATTTAATATTTTAGCCATGCCCTCTGCCTGTACATGAAGATTTTCCTTTGGGTCCTTAATAGGCCCAACTTTTTCCTTCGTTAACCGCTTACACTTTATATGTTCAGAAAATGTTTTAGGGTTCATTTTAATGCTGCCTGCTAAGCTTTTCTTATAGCCTCTCATCAACTTTTTTCAATTCACTCCTGTACTTTCCATAATCCTGGTTATTAATGTAATCTTACACCTAAAATTTGACATAAATCTTCTTTTTCTGTTTTATTTTAACTTTGTCATTCAGGACACATTAGCTTTGGATGTCCTACCTTTTCCCTTCAAAACAATATATGGAGTTTGCACCTGAACTTTCTCTTCCCTGATTGCCCCCCATTGTTCCGTTACTGCTTTACCCTGCAATTGCTTTTTCCAATCTACCTGTGCTAGGTCCTTTCTTAAATCACTAAAATTAGTTCTTCCCCAGTTGAGCATTTGTACCTTTGATATTTTCTGGTCTCCTTCCATAAATACTTGAAACCAAATTATGTTGTGGTCACTATTAGCTAGATGATATCCTACTGTAACACACTCTACTTGCCCTACTTCATTTCCCAGAAATTGTCTGAGATTACAAGTCAAAACTAGTTGAGTGAGATGAGCAAGAAAAGCTCCAATGGATATTGGTCATCATCATCATGGGCAGTCCCTTGAAACGAGAATGACTTGCTTCCACACCGAAAAGGGATGAGTTCACAGGTGTTTCAATGAAGGACCCAATATTCCAGACCCCGAACTACATCTTGAAGGGTGGAAGATGCCTGTGCGTGGACTTTTTTAACGTGTGGTGGCCGTTGCACACCAGCCACCACAGGTGCTTGACAGAGCTAGGTCTCGGTCCAGTGGCAAGAATTAACCAAGACGACTGGAGACCAGCTCTGCCGCACGGTGTGCACACATATCACAGTGTGGGCTGGCCCGTGCTGCCCCTGGGCCCTCGCCTCTTCTGGGCCCCGAACTCACGCCTCTCCTGGGCCCCGATCACATCCCTCAATGAAATCTTGCCACTCCTGCTGCCAGCACTGCAATCAGCCGTCGCCCTCCTGCAGCTGCTCCCTGCAGTGGCATGCCGCCGCACACTGCTCCCTCGAATGGCCCAGGCCTGCTGATCTTGTAGGCCGGGACCGTGCCGGAAATCGGCGCAGTCCCGGCCTGCAAGACTATCAGCAGGCCGGGGCCATTAGAGGGAGCAGTGTGCGGATATTGGTACTGCAGGCATAACAAACAGATTTACATGGTATCTCTCTTGCAGAATATCAGGGGTAAACTTTACCAACAACAACTTGTTGCAACACTTCCATTTGCCTGGTATTTCCAAAGACCTGTTACGAATGTTGGTATATACTAAAGGGATCTCTCTAAAGCACCTAAATACGATGCACCGTTTTCTCCAATTTCTTACATTTTTAACTGTGTGTATGTTTCAGGTATTAAGTCATAAGCAGTAAAAATAGAATGGTTGACAATGTCATATTCTGTACTATTAAGTGATGTTAACCCCCTTTCAGCACATATTTATTTGCTCCACATATGATTGTTTGCTAATAATGCAACATGCCTGCCTACATAGGGGGCTAAATTGCCCTGCGCCCCATTTCACACAATTTGAAATAAGTGAAGATTCAGTGCCTGGCGAGATGGGCTGCTAAATCTTGCTGAATTGGACACTTAGAAAGAGAAAATGTTGCAGGGCAGTATCAGAGCTGGGAATGGCCTCCTGGGGTGCTGCCGGGGCATTAGCGTGGCATGGCTCTCAGCCCAACGTGGACATGTTGCATTGAGCTGATGCGTCACAACTTCTCTCCTCTTTTAAAGGGGAGGGCTGCTGCGAATTCGGCAGCTGCTTTTGTGGCGCCCACTGGGCCACCTGGGAGAGTTTCAGCTGGGCTGCATGTTGGTGACCCGGCCGAACCAGTGGCCACCATTGTTGGGCCGACTGCAAAGTCGACCAACAAAAAAAGATGGTGGCCGCAGCACAAGACCCTCCCCCTTTAAGGGCACCCCAGCCACTGTCGTTGGCATCACCCCATACCAACCTTGCATCCCATGGGGTGATAAGGGGTCGGCATGCACAGTGAACAGTACGGGGTGCGGGGTGTGTTTTCGCCCGCAGAATCCCGGGAGCAACAGTATAAGGGGGCAAAATTGCTCCTTGGGAGCAATTCTGGGTGGGGGAGTGCTCTGGGCGATAAACAATTAGCGGTCAGTTAGCGCCTCCCAGCCTTTCCCCAAGGAGCAATTTTGCCCCCTTATACTGTTGTCTCCTTTAAAATTTGCTATCAAATTGACTTTAATGGAATTATTTCCCAGAGTTATGGGCTAAATGAACTGTACATTCAATGTCAATATACCCTTCACCATCATTTAGGAACATGTTGGGTACTGTGTCTCCTTTTCCGATACCTCAAATTTGCAATGATTCTATTCTGCTGTAAGCTTCACAGCCTTGAACTATTAAGCATTATCCTTTGTTTTTTTTCTCAGCAGCTAAGTGGATTGAAAAATTGCAAAGTGCTGCTGTACAGCGGGACCTGGGGGTCCTGGTGCATGAAACACAAAAGGTTAGTATGCAGGTACAGCAAGTGATCAGGAAGGCCAATGGAATCTTGGCCTTTATTGCAAAAGGGATGGAGTATAGGAGCAGGGAAGTCTTGCTATAGTTATACCTTCTTCTTAGACGGTTCCTCGTATCGAGGATGATTTGCTTCCACACCAAAAAGGGATGAGTTCACAAGTGTTTCGATGAGGACCTGATATTCCACCCTCTTGAAGGGTGGAAGATGTTTGTGCGTGGATTTTTTTTAAACGTGTGGTGGCCGTTGCTCACCAGCCACCATATGGGCTTAACAGAGCTAGGTCTTGGTCCAGTGGCAAGGATTAACCAAGACAACTGGAGACCAGCTCTGCTGCACGGACCTATTGCACACATATCGCAGTGTGGGCTGGCCTATGCTGCCCCTGGGCCCTCGCATCTTCTGGGCCCCGATCTCTCTCCGCTCCTCTGCCCCGCTCTGTCACTAAAGCATCATCATCAGTTGTTTTTTATTCAATGCCTATGCCTCAGGGCGTTTTACATTTGTTTTTTTTTATTCGGTTGAAGATCAGGGACTCCAAAGTCACGTGATCTGCTGCCCAACCCCTATTTCACAGTCAGTCTGAGCCAGCAACTAGCAGTGCGCAATGACATTTGGCAACTTGTGTAAACCAGGGGGAGGGATTAGAATAAGCTGGAGTTGTACACTGATATTAACAGTGGTTAATGGTGTGTTATTGAGCCATTCAAACCGGGAAGGTCCATAGTTTATCCCCTGTATGAGCAAACTTAGCCATTTGCACTGGGACAGCGCTGAGTGGAGGTGTGACATTTAGCTTCATGGCTCATTTATATTGTACAGGGCTGCTTCCAACTCCAAATTGGCACACGCATTTGTTTTTATTATGTCATGCATTTGTTTAAAAGTCACGCTTGCAGTTTTTTGTTTTCCCTCCAGCTAGCCTGAATATGCTGATACTGTTATATTACTGGGAGGAGTGCAGTGCTAAGGGATTGCAGCACCATCAGAGGTGTCGTCTTTCAGATGAGATGTCAAACAGAGGCCCCATTTGCCCTCTCAGGCGGACATAAAAGATCCCATGGCACTATTTTGATGAAGAGAAGGGGAGTTCTCCCCAGTGTCCTAGCCAATATTTATCTCGCAACCAACAGCTCTTTTTAAAAAAAAGATTTGGTCATTATCTCATTTCTACGCAAATTGACTGCCGCGTGTCCTACAGTTATACGGGGTATTGGTGAGGCCATACCTGGAATACCGCGTACAGTTTTGGTTTCCATTTTTAAGAAAGAATACACTTGCTTTGGAGGCAGTTCAGAGAAGGTTCACTAGGTTGATTTCGGAGATGAGGGCATTGACTTATGAGGAAAGGTTGAGTAGGTTGGGCCTCTACTCATTGGAATTCAGAAAATGAGAGGTGATCTTATCGAAACGTATAATATTATGAGGGGGCTTGACAAGGTACAGAGAGGATGTTTCCACTGATGGGGGAGACTAGAACTAGGGGCATAATCTTAGAAGAAGGGGCTGCCCATTCAAAACTGAGATGAGGAGGAATTTCTTCTCTCAGAGGTTGTAAATCTGTGGAATTTGCTGCCTCAAGAGCTGTGGAAGCTGGGTCATTGAATATATTTAAGACAGAGATAGACAGTTTCTTAACCGATAAGGGAATAAAGGGTTATGGGGAGTGGGCAGGGAAGTAGACCCGAGTCCATGATCAGATCAGCCATGATCTTATTGAATGGCGGAGCAGGCGCGAGGGGCCGTATGGCCTACTCCTGCTCCTATTTCTTATGTTCTTATGTTAATTCTATTCCCTGTCTATGCATTTATGAGCCCAGTGGGTATTTTTAACTACTGTTGTCAGTTATTAGCCCATTTCTTGGTCTGTAATATTCTACTTCGCCTTTACTGCGACTAGTTACTTTTTTGCAAGTCTTTTACCTTTTTCACTCTAGATATTTTAACTCCCATGTATCAGACTAATCTCGTAGGTGTCCCCGAGTTCCCCATGTCCCAGAGAGTATTTTGATTTGCTCTGACCTTGAGGTAACATTCTTAGTGTACCTGGGTAACAGGAAACCCTTTTCTGATTATTTCACCGATTGGTTCTATCCTATGCCTATAAAGGAACTTCCTTCTCTTTGGAAAGCCACAGAATAACACTACATTACATTTTGTCTTGGGCTTCAACTATCAAACAAATTTATTGAACAGTAACAGCACAAGAAAAGAGTAGCAGTAACATAACATATCCTTACAGTAAAGATTTGCCAGCTACCTCAAAAATAATAAATAATTCACAACTATTCTGCGAATGATATTAGTAATTTTATTATGTAGTGGTGCTTTTCTTCACCAACTATGGAAGTTATTTGGTTTGACTCACTGATTTGAAAAAGAGCCTTTGAAACAGTAAAAAGGACCAAGCACAATTTAAATAATTGCATGTTGTACTCAAAGGGGCTATACCAATCAAACACAAAGCAAAGGTGATTGCCTTTGAATTGAGTGGCTTGGCCTATCCACTAATCACTTAACAACAACAACTTGTATTTATATAGCGCCTTTAACGTAATGAAAAGTCCCAAGGCGCTTCATAGGAGTGTTATAAGAAAAAAAAATTGACACCGAGCCAAATAAGGAGAAATTAGGGCAGGTGTCCAAAAACTTGTTCAATGAGGTAGGTTTTAAGGAGCGTCTTAAAGGAGGAGACAGATGTAGAGGTTTAGGCAGGGAATTCCAGAGATTAGGGCCTAGGCAACAGAAGACATGGCCACTGATGGTTGAATGATTATAATCAGGGATGCAAAAGAGGGCAGAATTAGAAGAGCGCAGACATCTCGTGGGGTTGTGGGGCTGGAGGAGATTAAGAGATAGGGAGGGGCGAGGCAATGGAGGGCTTTGAAAACAAGGATGAGAATTTTGAAGTCGAGGTGTTGCTTAACCAGGAGCCAATGTAGGTCAGCAAGCACAGGGGTGATGGGTGAGTGGGATTTGGTGCGAGTTAGGACACAGTCAACCGAGTTTTGAATCACCTCTAGTTTACGTAGGGTGGAATGTGGGAGGCCAGTTGGAATAGTCAAGTCTAGAGGTAACAAAGGCATGGATGAGGGTTTCAGCAGCGAATGAGCTGAGGCAAGGTCAGAGATGAGTGATGTTACGGAGGTGGAAATCAGCGGTTTTAGTTATGCTGCAGATATGTGGTCGAAAGCTCATTTCAAGGTCAAATATGATACCAAGGTTTCGAACAGGCTGGTTCAGCCTCAGACAGAAGTTAGGGAGAGGGATGGAGTAGCTACGGAATGGAATTTGTGGTGAGGACCGAAAACAATGGCTTCGGTCTTCCCAATATTCAATTGGAGAAAATTTCTGCTCATCCAGAACTGGATGTCAGACAAGCAGTCTGACAATTTAGAGACCGAGGAGGAGTCGAGAGAAGTGGTAGTGAGGTAGAGCTGGGAGTCAGCAGCATACATGTGGAAACGGATGCTGTGTTTTCAGATGATGTTGCCAAGGGGCAATTGTAGATGAGAAATAGGAGGGGACCAAAGATAGAAACTTGGGGGACTCCAGAGGTAACGATGCGGGGGTGGGAAGAGAATCCGTTGCAGGTGATTCTCTGGCTACGATTAGATAGAGAAGAATGGAACCAGGCGAGTGCAGTCCCACCCAGCTGGGCGACGGTGGAGAAGCGTTGGAGAAGGATAGAGTGGTCAACCATGTCAAAGGCTGCAGACAAGTCAAGAAGGACGAGAAGGGATAGTTTACCTTTGTCACAGTCACAAAGGATGTCATTTGTGACTTTGATGACAGCCGTTTCGGCACTGTAGCAGACACGGAATCTGGATTGGAGGGATTCAAACATGGAATTATCAATAGACAAATTAACTATTTGCTGCAACAATCTATATAGTGTTAGGCTAGGACATGATTTCTATGATAGAGATATTTGTATCCTTTCACGTACTATAGCTGAATTAAAGAAGTCACTACCAAGCTAACTCAGACAAAAATGATTTATTTTTGTCACACATCATCTTCAAACATGAAGCAACCGTGAAGCAGCATTTATTTTGTCTACACCTCATAATTGCCTGTATAATATTTAAATTAAGATACATAGCAGTTCCCAGGCCACAGCTTACAGGATTCTCACCATGTACCTAAGTAGACCTATCTGGTGGAAGATTAGGGAATTGACAATGTAGCACAAAGAACAAAGTCACCACTAACGCCCACAGTGCTCCATCAACTTTGGATTTTTTCAAACAAATGACATCTCTGAAATAAAGTATTCATAAACAAATACTACTTAAAATGTGTACACAATTTCTATCAGGCAACAATGCAGGTGAGAATGACAAGAACACATTGCGATGGAAACAGTTCAGTTTATTGAGTTATTACATTAAAATTGGAAAAGTTATCAATTCACAATCATGTTGCTAATGTTGACAAAAAGTATGCATTTTGACTCAGATTGTTTCACACACCTTCCATTAAGAACAGTATGTGATTCATCTATAGACCAAACAGTTACAAACTATACAGAGGAAACCTTTTTATAAATGCTTACTTTGATACATTACATTTCTTATTGTGACAGCAGTAACAACATCCTAGTGTTTTTACTGTTGTGACCATGTTATATGCTGACAGCTATATCACTTACAATATTTTTAATCTAAGTATAACGTGTTTAAAAGATCAGGCACACACATGACAAATAACTGTAATCATGTATTATGAGCCCTGCTGTCATAATCCAAATCATGCAATTCAATCTTTGCAGTTTGTTGGTTCCCACTTGCTGGTCAGGTAGTCGATCATATTTATTTCTCCTTTTAAATTTTGTATGCAGAAGTACATACAACTCTCATTTGCATAATTTTAAAAATGTTTTTTAAAAAAAGACAGCAAGCAGAGATTGTGGGCAGTAAGGGTTGGAATAGAATCGTGGCAGTCATGAGGAAAAGTGCATTATCTCATTTTGAGCTGAGTGGAGGAAGATAGGATGGAATATCATTCCTCCAGTCTCTTGTCACTTTATTCTGTTAGTGCATTCAGAAATGTCAAAACTGGTGCTAGGAGAGTTGCTGATTTTAAGGTGAATTTGTACAATTTATAATGGAGAATGGATCTGAGGCTTACATTGTCTATACTTCAAAAGTGCTTCATTGGCTGCAAAGTGATTGGGGACATCTTGTGAAAGGGACTATATAAATACAAGTCTTTCTTTTTTCTTTACTTCTAATCAATTTACCACAGAAAGGCTTAAGTATTAGAAAACTCAATAAAATTAGTTGGATGTTGAATCTAGTATAGTCCCTGGGAGATTGCTTTCATCTGAAGAATAATTGGCAGTGACATCTGCACTCAATAATAGGCTCAGTCTAAAAATTACTCCAAAAAAAAGACTGCAGTCCCAGTTGATTTTCTTAACAGCTGAAAAAAAGGCACTTTACAGAATGTGTTAACACACTCTTCTTAAACCATTAAAACCAATAAAAAAAATTGCTGTCAACAAGGAGATAATTAGTGATTTACTGTAGCTTACCAATTGTTATATTCTGCATTTTGATAAACTGTAATCATCTTTCATTTTCAATAATGCAGAAAAAATGGCCCCTACAAATTCTGGGATGAACATTAAAATTTTGGCATGGTTTGCATTTTGGATGAACTGAAGGCAAATGCAGTTGTTTTAAGATGATTAACCCCAGCCATTCTGATTCAAATATGCAAATAGAATTCAAGCTCATTTGCTACATCAATAATAATGTATATATGGGAATGATTGCAAGGCATTAAGTGCACTAAGGATTCAGATGAGGTTATAAATCATAAATCTTTCCCTCCCCATTATGGAGGTACTGGATGCTAGAATAATGGGCTCAAGTTTCGGCTCGTGTTGCTCCTATTTTTTTGGAGCAACTAGTTTAGAATGGAGTATCTTAGAAATTGCAATTCTCGGCATTTAGTTTGCTCCAATTCTAGTGAGTTAGAATAGTTTCATTTTAGAACAGTTTTTTTCCAAAAAGGGACGTGTCCAGCCACTTACGCCTGCTTTGCAAGTTTAGGCAGCGAAAATTTACTCCAAACTAACTTAGAATGGAGTAAATGTAGATTTTTGTGCGCTCAGAAAAACCTTGCCTACACTTAGCAATCAGGTGTCGGGAACAAGAGATGGGGGCGGGGGGGGGGAGTTTACAAACATTAAATACTTCACTTTTACAAATAAAGAGCCATCATCAATAATAAATGATAAATAAATCAATAAGTCAACCAATAAATCAAAAATAAATAAATAAAAAATTAGGTTCTACTCACCGATTAGGCTCCCCACCCCCAGTGTCTCTCTCTGTCTCTGTCAGTGTCTCGCTGTATTTCTGACAGCGAGAAGTGGGGGGAGGGGGATGGAGAGAGGGAGGGGAGAGAGAGGAGAGAGGAGGGGGGGAGAGAGAGGAGAGAGGAGGGGGGGAAGAGAAAGGAGAGAGGAGGGGGGGAAGAGAAAGGAGAGAGGAGGGGGGGGAGACGAGAGAGGAGGGGGGGAGGAGAGAGGAGGGGGGGGGGAGGAGAGAGGAGGGGGGGGGAGGAGAGAGGAGGGGGGGGGAGGAGAGAGGAGGGGGGGGGAGGAGAGAGGAGGGGGGGGGAGGAGAGAGGAGGGGGGGGAGGAGAGAGGAGGGGGGAGACGAGAGAGGAGAGGGGAGACGAGAGAGGAGAGAGGAGGGGGGGAGGAGAGAGGAGGGGGGGGAGAGAGGAGGGGGAGGAGGAGAGAGGAGGGGGAGGAGAGAGGAGGGGGGGAGAGATGGGGGGGAGAGAGATGGGGGGGGAGAGAGATGGGGGGGAGAGAGATGGGGGGGAGAGAGATGGGGGGGAGAGAGATGGGGGGGGAGAGAGATGGGGGGGAGAGAGATGGGGGGGAGAGAGATGGGGGGGAGAGAGATGGGGGGGAGAGAGATGGGGGGGGAGAGAGATGGGGGGGGAGGGGAGAGAGGAGGGGGGAGGGGAGAGAGGAGGGGGGAGGGGAGAGAGGAGGGAGGGGAGAGGAGAAATGAGGGGGGACGACGAGAGAGGAGGGGAAGGAGGGGACGACGAGAGAGGAGGGGGAAATGAGGGGGGACGAGAGAGGAGGGGAAGGAGGGGACGACGAGAGAGGAGGGGGAAATGAGGGGGGACGACGAGAGAGGAGGGGAAGGAGGGGACGACGAGAGAGGAGGGGGACGACGAGAGAGGAGTGGGGGGAGACGAGAGAGGAGTGGGGGGAGACGAGAGAGGAGTGGGGGGAGACGAGAGAGGAGTGGGGGGAGACGAGAGAGGAGTGGGGGGAGACGAGAGAGGAGTGGGGGGAGACGAGAGAGGAGTGGGGGGAGATGAGAGGAGTGGGGGGAGATGAGAGAGGAGTGGGGGGAGACGAGAGAGGGGGGCGAGACGAGAGGACGGGGGGGGGGGGGCTGAACGGGAGGGGGGGGGGGGGAAGAGGCTGACCCGGAGGAGAGGAGGCTGAACGGGAGGAGAGGAGGCTGAATGGCAGGGGGGGGGGGGCAGGGGGAGAGGAGGCTGAATGGGAGGGGGGCAGGCTGAACGGGAGGGGAGGGGGAGAGCGCTGAACGGGAGGGAAGCCCGAGTCCCGAAATTCAATGCCCGGGGAGCCCTTTCGGCCAGGGCTAGGGGCGGCGTACTTCGGGCCCCTCCCACACAGTGTCGCAGAGATTTGGGCTGCGAGGAGCTACTGCACATGCACGCACACGTGTAGAGGTTCCGGCGCTGAGGCTCCGCCCCCAACCCCTTGTGCTGCGTCACGCCGAGGCCGAAGACGTCCTGAGGAGCTCGGAGAATCACAAGGTAAGTTTTCGGCGCCCTTTTTATTCCAGAAAGTCGGCGCACCTCTTTTTACAGAGGGCGGAAACTTGGGCCCATATTTCCAAGGCACTGACAGCTCTCTGGTACCATGCTCAATTGGCAATTCTTAATTCTTGAGTCTAGACCCAAGATAGTAAGCGCCAGTACAGGGTACACTGCCAAAATAAAATCTTGCCCATGCACAGACACTTTTCAGCAGAGCTCTTTTAATGGTGATCTGAATGGGGAACAGTGGCCATTTTTTCCTTTTCTTTAGCTTAGAGACAATAAGCTAATCATAAGTGTTGCCATCACTACCGCTCAGCCAATTCAATACAGGGTGGAGGTCAAACCTGAGACTTTCTTTGCCTATAATGCTCAGCACCATACAGTGCATGCACTCACTGAGCTATTGGTAGAGACCCATCATTGCAGTTTTGTAGATGTTGGCATGGCTGAGTTATTATTTTTATTTAAATGACAATTGAAATATTTAATACTTAGAATTCCTTGAAATATAACTTTGAAAATCATATATTTTACTTTCATTTTATGAAGCAAAAATGTAGTTAAAAAATCTGTATGTGTTTGATCAATAATTACTTTTCATATTTTACTGTCTACATATTTCTCAGAAATTACCTAAAACATTTCATTTTCACTCGTGCTCTGGTCAGTTTTCCCTCCTTACCACATCCATGTTAACAATCTGAAAGGTAAGTTGGTCTGAGCCACATAGCTCCTCACAGCTGCCTGACTTTATCGGTTGATGAAAGACTATGTGGAGTAGAAAAAGTTCACTACTGGTTGTTTCTCATCACAGATATGCAATAAATACTTCACTACAGTGAGGTAGCCTGGCAAAGAGGCAAAAGATTCTATCCCTGTTTTACCCCACGGGAAGCCACTGTTGAAACACAAGAGCTGCTGGATTGTCTAAAAATGAATTTAAGTAAAAGTTAAACAATTAATTTCATGTTAAATGAAATGTATAATTTATTGTAATAACCAAGATTAACAATAATGGCTGAAAATAGCTAAAGCCCATGACAATAAATCTGACAATTTTGATGCGCAATGACACCAATGAATTATACAATTTACAAGATCAATCTGTCTTCCCCTCCTTCCTGAATCACCTGACCAATAGAATTCTGGTTTTGCTGTTTTTGAAAGCATTGTTTCTTGCATTCCATCAGTTGCTCAAAATCTCGCCACATTTTAACCTGCTTCATGTTTGGACCATGGCTCTCCCGCACAGCTTTCTGCTTCTCTCGGAGTTTCTATAGGGGAAAAGAAAAGAAACTTTCAGCCAAGGTCATTACAAATATTCATAGTGCACAGACAAGCTGCACTTTAAAGTACAAGAACATCCAATAATTCCTCTCATGACAAGTCTCTGTCCCTGAGGTATCTCAACACAGGTGAGATCAATAAACTGGAAGACAACTTATAACACATGCAGATTGATTTAAGAGCAACAAATTGCCTGCTAGTTTCAACTGGGGAGTTGTGTGAGTGGACCTAAAGCAGTAAAAAGAACGGGAGAACATTAGAAAAGGAAGAGGAATAAAAAAAGAAATTCTGGAAATTTCTGTAACAGTTACAGGACAAAAATGCAACATGTATTTCAAAGGACACAACTGCTGCAACGAACCGGATAGTAGCACTTGCGCAGTTCCAGTGGGGTTTTTTTGTATGCTGTCGCTGGACTTCCCAAAATGAGGAATAAAGAAGTGGATTTAGAGAATTCTATTAGAACCGTTAATTTTAAATAAAATTTGAACTGTCAGTTTATTTTTTAAATTTGTTGTTTGTCCTATTAGAACTGTTAATTTTAAATAAAATTCAAAATGAGATCTCCAATGAACCATGACAGACTGGCATGGAGCCCAATTGTAAATTCAAAGCAAAGATGAAATGTATTGAAATCTGACTGAATGAACATTTTGGGAGAATGTAAATTATCCTTGTAATCCTATCCAACCATCAGAAGCAGTGCCACTAATGCAGAACTGGAGATGGTGGGAAAGGAGACAATGACTGGAACTGAATGATTAGTGAATATTTCAGACATTTAAAAATGTGTATGTGATGTGCCAGGATTTGTTCCTGTGACTCTAAGTAACCATACCGAGCATCAGGTGAAAACAAAAGCAAATGACAGTGGATGCTAGAGATCCTCCGTCTGTTTGGGACCTGACCGTTATGCACAGATTGCTTTTGCGTAACTTCCGGTTCAATGGCAGGAGTCACTCCGTATTTTTCAAATTATTAAGGGCATTGCTGTTGAATGCTGACCGATTCAGCTGAAAGAGAGTACAATGTCCTGTGATGTTACACTGTTGGTGACATGACAGCCTCCAGTGACAGTGATAAATGGCATCGCATTTACATGGTCATAGCATAGATTCTTCCGGGTTTCTTCCGGGATCCATGTACCGAATGCTGATTCTGAAGGAATTACTGGCGCACTGAAAAAAATCCAAATTTCATGTTATGACCTTGAGATAGTAGTTTGAGTACTTGTGTTCCACAGTCCCATTTAAAAAAAAATGCAACACATTTTGAAAAATTCAAATTCATGTTCTTTCCTCTGTTTGCCTACTTGTTTTCTTCTTTCTAAAACCACAGATTGGCAAGGATTCTTTTAAGCTGCTGTGTACACATGACATGCTACAATTTATTAATTGCAGTAATCGTGTATAATGATATGCTTTGCATATTCTACTTATTATTGCCTAGTGCATCATAATTGTTATATATGCCACTAAACAGTTGTTTTATTAGTTTTCCTGAATAGTGTCATTTAATCTAACTCGTGTACCCTACAGAGTTTGTGCACTGTATTTATGTCCCCATTGACATGCCCTACACTAAAAATGGGTAAATATAGCACATTCCATTACTTTGCCATTTTTGAATTGCTCAATCTGGGGTCACATGGCAGGTTTTAATTGGTTGAAAGTCATTTATAATGTTATCCACTCATGTATCTATTAGCTGGCTCCTCTATGATTAAATCTCACCACATTTAGCACATTACTTTTTGACCTGTTATCACAACAATTGAAACCCCTCCACATTTTGCAATCAGGTCCATAATTTTACATTTTTATGTGACAACATTTCAGTTGCTAAACAAGTGACATGTCAACACGAAGGATATATTAAAGTGGATTGCTTGCCACATTAACTCACAGCACAAGATTATGCATATTGTAACTGTTCAGCTGGAGTGCACTGATAACATTTTGTTCTTGTGATCGCCAGTGTATCTCTAAAGTATACACTACAATAGTACCAAACATTACTGTCAGAGTCAATTATTTTTAGTAGCAAGTAGAATTTTTAAGAAAACTATTTGTTCTAAATGATGTAATTTAATCCAAAATCTGATACATTGCTCCAAACAGGAAACTGCCTGTAAGCAATTTCCTCTAAAGTGGGTTAAGCTATATTATAACATGCACACACACATGCACACACCTCTTCCTCTGGTGAAGCAATTAGAAAAATATCAACAGTAGATATCATTCTGTTTTTGGACAAATTACTCGAGCTTGTTCCAGTAAGTAAAATACATGCAATCATCCCTTCTCCATCTCTGTAAATGTATCATGTGTGCTGTGCACTCCTCCCCACTGTTCTGGAACACAAATTATAGCATAACACTATTTTAAACTCATCTCAACCACAATTTAAAAAATATCACATGTAAGGAAAAATGACCAGGAAAGCTGCTGTATTGCCATAAACCCCCAAATTGTTCACTAATGCCCTGCAGGGAAGGAAACCTGCCATCCCTACTCAGCCTGGCTTACACATGGCTCAAGTCCACACTACATGATTGACTCCTAATGACCTTTGAAGTGGCCTATTAAGGTTTTCACTTGTAAAATAAAATTGCTTTAAAACACAATACACTCTCTAGCCAAGCTCAGCTATGAGACTGGCATCGACCCGACAATGTGGAAATTTGTCTCTGCTTCCTCCCCTGCCACAGCACTGAAACGGTCCTAATCAAAGATACAAATGGAGCTCTTTGTGACTGTGAATGTGGTGCATTATCCTTCCTCAGCCTTCTTGACCTGTCTGCAACCATTGACACAGTGGACCACACCATTCTCCTCCACCTCTCCTTCGTTGACCAGCTGAGTGGAACTGCCCTCGCCTGGTTCCACTCTTTACCTATCCAGAGAATCTCCTGCAATGGCTTCTCTTCCCGCCCATGCACAGTTACCTCTTGAGTCCTCCCATCAACTTAGCTCCCGCCTATTTCTCATCCACGTGCTGCCCCTTGGTGACGTCATCCGAAGCCACAACATCAGGTTCTACATGTACGCTGATGATACCCAGCTCTATTTCTTCACCTCTCTCAGCCCCTCAACTGTCTCTATTGTCAGATTGCTTGTCCAACATCCAGTCCTTGATAGGCTGAAATTCCATCCAATTAAATATTGGGAAGACCAAAGTCGTTGTCTTCGGCCCCCACCACAGACTTTGTTCCCTTGCCACCAATTCCATCCCGCTCCTCAGCTGCCGTCTCAGGTTAAACCAGGCTGTTTGCATCTTGGTATCCTATTTGACCCAGAGCTGAGCTTCTGACCCTCTATCACAAAAGACCCTCTACTTCTACCTCTCCGCCCCAACCACCTGTTGTTGAAACCCTCACCCATGCCTATGCCACCTCCAGACTCAACTATTCCAATGCTCTCCTGGCTAGCTACCCATTTTCCACCTTTCATAAACTTGAGCTCATCCAGAACTTTGAACTCATCCAGAACTTTGAACTCTTACCAACTAGAAAGGCAAGAGCCAGTTCTCCTTCAAGTCACACACCTGACCTGTTGGGCAGTAAATGCAGCCTTCCACATCCCGAGAACAAATTTTGAAAAACTGATCTATTACTATAATTGATTAATTGTACAATCAATAGTGATACATCACAACAGTCCAAAACCCAGCAGCCTAATTGGTCACAAAAATAGTGCTATACCAAAGTACAGATTGATCATAAGTGTAATATTTAAGCTAATGTGTGGGGCGATGGGGAAGTCTACGTTTGTGATTAGAGAAAGATAACAGGATTAAATATAGTGAGAAAATAACAAAATAAAATATCAAAGGAAAGAAACTGGCTGTGATGTAGTGTTATAGCAGGGACAAGAGATATTAAAAACTAAATGAGAATGTCAGGAAAAAGAAGAAGGGTCAACATTCCAAAAAAATGAAATGAGGATTGAGTGGTATACATGGGAATGCACAAAGCTGTCAAAACAAAACTGGAGAGTTAGAAGCATTAATAACTATGGAGGGATATGATTTAAAAAAAGTTATAATAAAGATGTGCATATTTAAGTTTGTCAGGACTGGGAACTTAAATCTTTCTGGTTATAACATTTTCAGGAGAGTTGGGGGAGGGGGAGGGGTGGAGATGGGTGAGATGGTAATGTTAGTGAGGGGGTGGAATTAAGACAAAATCCACTTGGATAGATTTAACAAATAGGAAGGAAATTGTACAATTCTTGCCATTCATGGAGATGAGATGAAAATAAAGATCTGCAGGCAGTTTAGTGAAATATATAGGGCCCAAGTTTCGGCCTCAGTTGCTCCTGATTTTTTGGAGCAACTGGTGTAGAACGGAGTATCTTAGAAATTCAAATTCTCGGCATTTAGTTTGCTCCAGTTCTAGTCAGTTAGAACAGTTTCACTTTGGAACAGAATTTTGTTTTCAAAAGGGGGCGTGTCCGGTCACTTAGTCTGTTTTCAAAGTTTCGGCAGTGAAAACTTACTCCAAACTAACTTAGAATGGAGTAAGTGAAGATTTTTGTACGCTCGAAAAAACCTTGTCTACACTTTAGAAAATCAGGCGTAGGTTACAAATCAGGCGTAGGGAATGGGGGGAGGGGGGTTTAAAGGGAAGTTTACAAACATTAAACACTTCAGTTTTACAAATAAAGAACCATCATCAATAATAAATGATAAAAACATCAATAAATCAACCAATAAATCAATCAAAAAAAATTAATAAGAAATAATTTTTTTAAAAATCAATAAATAAAACATTTTCTACTTACTGACTGCAGCACCGGGAGCCCTCCAACAGCGTGCTGGGATGCCCCCCCACTGTGTCTCTGTCAGTGTCTCTATCTCTCTGTCTGTCTGTGTCTCTCACTCTCTGTCTGTCAGTGTCTGTGACAGTGAGGGGAGGGGGAGGAGTGGGGTAGAGAGAGAGAAGGGAGGGATGGGGGAGAAGGGGAGGGATGGGAGAGGGAGGAGGAGAAGGGGGAAGGGGAGGGAGGAGGAGAAGGGGAAGGGGGAGGGAGGAGGAGAAGGGGAAGGGGGGAGGAGGAGAAGGGGAAGGGGGAGGAGGAGAAGGGGAAGGGGAGGAGGAGAAGGGAAAGGGGGGAAAGAGGAGAAGGGTAAAGGGGGAAGAGGAGAAGGGGAAGTGGGGGAGGAGGAGAAGGGGAAGTGGGGGAGGAGGAGAAGGGGAAGGGGGGGAGGAGGAGAAGGGGAAGGGGGGGAGGAGGAGAAGGGGAAGGGGGTAGGAGGAGAAGGGGAAGGGGGTAGGAGGAGAAGGGGAAGGGGGGTAGGAGGAGAAGGGGAAGGGGGGTAGGAGGAGAAGGGGAAGGGGGGAGGAGGAGAAGGGGAAGGGGGGAGGAGGAGAAGGGGAAGGGACGGAGGAGAAGGGGAAGGGGGAGGAGGAGAAGGGGAAGGGGGGAGGAGGAGAAGGGGAAGGGGGGGAGGAGGAGAAGGGGAAGGGGGGGTGGAGGAGAAGGGGAAGGGGGGGAGGAGGAGAAGGGAAGGGGGGAGGAGGAGAAGGGGAAGGGGGGGAGGAGGAGAAGGGGAAGGGGGGAGGAGGAGAAGGGGAAGGGGGGGAGGAGGAGAAGGGGAAGGGGGGAGGAGGAGAAGGGGAAGGGGGGGGAGGAGGAGAAGGGGAAGGGTGGGAGGAGGAGAAGGGGAAGGGGGGCGAGGAGGAGAAGGGGAAGGGGGGGAGGAGGAGAAGGGGAATGGGGGGAGGAAGAGAAGGGGAAGGGGGGAGGAGAAGGGGAAGGGGGGAGGAGAAGGGGAAGGGGGGAGGAGAACGGGAAGGGGTAGGGGGAGAAGGGGAAGGGGGGAGGAGGAGAAAGGGAAGGGGGAGGAGGAGAAGGGGAGGAGGAGAAGGGGAAGGGGGAGGAGGAGAAGGGGAAGGGGGGGAGGAGGAGAAGGGGAAGGGGGAGGAGGAGAGGGGAAGGGGGGAGGGGAGGAGAAGGGGAAGGGGGGGAGGAGGAGAAGGGGAAGGGGGGGAGGAGGAGAAGGGGAAGGGGGGAGGAGAAGTGGAAGGGGGGAGGAGAAGGGGAAGGGGAAAGAGAAGGGGAAGGAGAGGGGGGGAAAGGAAAGGAGAAGGGGGTGAAGGAGAAGGGTGGGAAAGGAGAAGGGGAGGGGGAAAAGGAGTAGAGAAGGGGGGGGAAAGAGAAGGGGGGAAAGAGAAGGGGGGAAGGAGAAGGGGGGAAGGAGAAGGGGGGAAAGGAGAAGGGGGGAAAGGAGAAGGGGGGTGGGAGGTTGAACGGGCTGGGCCCGGCCGGGCCCAAGACTTCGGGCAGGGCCCGTCCCCAGCACCAGATTTACAGGTAGGTGGTGTTGGGTCGGGTCCGGGGTCTGGAGCGCGGGTCAGGTCAAGGGGGGCGGAGGGAGGTCGGGTCTAGTCCGGTCCGGGAGGGGGGGGGGGTGCGCAGTCGGGAGCACGGGTCGGGTCGCGGGGGCGAAGGGAGGTCGAGTCGGGTCGGGTCCGGGGGGGGGGGGGGGGGGGGGTAGGAGGGAGGTCGGGTTGGTTCGGGTAGGGGGGGGGTGGGGGAAGGGAGGGAGCGCGGGTTGGGTCAGGTCGGTTCAGTTCGGTTCGGGTCGGGGGGTGGTGAGAGGGAGGTCGGTTCGGTTCGGTTCGGGTCGGGGGGGGGGGAGGGGGAGGGAGGGAGAGGAAGGTCAGGTCGAGTGGGGTGGGGGGGGGAGCGCGGGTTGGGTACAGTCCGGGGGGGTCGGGTCTGGGGGCGGGCGGGGGGGAAGCGTGAGTCGGGTCGGTGTCAGGTCCGGACCGGGGGCATGGGGGGGGTGAAGCGGGAGTCGAATCGGTTCGGGAGGAAGCAGGAGCTCGGCATGGGAGGCAGCCTTATGCATGCATCCCCAGTGAGGCCATTCGGCCAGGGCTAGGGATGCGTGTTTCGGGCTCCTCCCACACAGTTTTGGGCGCCTGGAGCTACTGCACATGCGCGCCCATTGTAGCGCGCATGTGCAGAGGTCCCGGCACTGTTTTCAGCGCAGGGACCTAGCTCCGCCCCCTACAGCTCGTGCTGCGCCACGCCCGACTCCAGAGGACCAGCAGGGAGCCGGACAATCTGTAAGTTTTTTTTAGGCGCACTTTGTGGTGCAAAAAACGGGCGTCCAGGTCGGGGCTGCGCCGTTCTAGGCGCGGCCCGAAACTTGGGCCCATAGGAACAAGGCAATTCTAACTATACTAAAATAGACTGGAATAAAAGAATATGTTGAAAGGGCAGAGTACTTTTTTGAATGCATCCACAACTGCTTCTTAGATTAGTGTTTCTAGTCTAAAAAGGATTGCTTGATTTGATTGAGAAATGAAATGGTACAAATTCAGGATCTACACAGAGCAGTCTTAAAGGGAGTGGACTTAAACAAAGTGATTTATTTGGGAATTTGGAGAAGAGGGACAGACGGAAGCAGCGACAACCTCGAGCGGGCTGCGTATAAATTGAGCGGGAGGCACAGGGACAGCACAGACTGGAGCAGCAGAGGCAGCGAGCAGGTGCAGAGCCGATAGCAACTCAACACAGGAGTGACATCAGAAAATAAAAAGTGACGTCGGCACAAGGGAAGGAGCTGTTTGGTGCGTTACCGGTGTTTTTTTTTCCTCTTCGAGTGTTTAGTTAATTGACTATAAACTAAACTATGAAATAAACTTGAGGCATGGCAGGGCAGCTCAATCCCGTGGAGTGCATCCTGTGGCATGTGGGAAGTACTGGACTCTTTGCATAGCCTGGACGACCATGTGTGTAGGAGGTATCTCCAGCTGCAGCAACTTGAGTTCCGCATTTCGGAGCTTGAGCGGCGGCTGGAGTCACTGCGAGATTAAGAATTTCGTGGATAGCACGTTTCTTGAGGTGGTCACCCCGCAGCTAAAGAGTGTATAGGCAGGGAGGAAGTGGGTGACCACCAGACAGAAGAGGCGGACTAGGCAGGTAGGACAGGAGTCCCAAGTGCATCTCGCTCTCCAACCAGTATTCTGTTCTAAGTACTGGTGAGAGCGATGGTGCCTCTGGGGAGTGCAGCCAGAGCCAAGTCCACGGCACCACGGGTAGCTCTGCTAAACTGCGGGGGGGGGGTTGAAAGAATAATGGCAGAGCAATATTGGTATGGGATTTGGTAGTCAGGGGAGCAGTCAGGCGTTTCTGCGGCCGATGTGACTCCAGGATGGTACGTTGCCTCGCTGGTGCCAGGGTCAAGGATGTCACCGAGTGGCTGCAAGTCATTCTGGGGGGAAGAGGATGAACATCCAGAGGTCGTGGTCCATGTTGGTACCAATGACATAGGTAGGAAGAGGGATGAGATTCTGCAGGCAGAGTTTAGCAAGCTAGGGGAGAGTTTAAAAAGCAGGACCTCAAAGGTAGTAATCTCTGGGTTACTGCCGGTGCCACATGCTAGTGAGTACAGAAATAGGAGGATAGAGAAGATGAATGCGTGGCTGGAGAGATGGTGCAGATGGGAGGGCTTTAGATTCCTGAGACATTAGGACCGTTTCTGGGGGAGATGGGATCTGTACAAGCCGGACGGGTTGCACCTCAACGGAGCCAGGACCAGTATCCTCACGGGAGGATTTGCTAGTGCTGTTGGGGAGGCTTTAAACTAGCTTGGGAGGGGGTTGGGAATCGGAGAATAGATTCAGTGGGAAGAGAAGCAAAGCTGGAATTGGGCAGCAGAAAAATAGAAAGTGAATTTGGAAGACAGAGGAAACAAGGACTGGAAAATAGACAAGGGAGTTTTCCACCACTAAATGGTATATACTTCGATGCAAGTATAGGGAATAAGGCAGCTGAGCTGAGAGCACAGATAGACACTTGGCAGTACGATATTATATCCATTACTGAGACATGGCTGAAAGAAGGGCAGGTATGGCAGCTCAACATTTCTAGTTACAGGGTTTTCAAATGGGATAGAGATTGGGGTAAAAAAGGAGGGGGAGTCACAGTATTAATTAAAGAAACAATTACAGCTGTGAAAAGGGATGATATGTGAGAGGGATCAAACAAAGCCATATGAGTTGAATTGAAGAACAAAAAAGGGGTGATCACACTACTGGCAGTGTACTATATACCCCCAGTCAGAGGGAGATAGAAGAACAAATATGTGGGCAAATTGCTGTGAAATGCAAAAACTATAGAGGTGTAATAGAGGGAGATTTCAACTACCCTAATATTAACTGGGAAAAAAGCAGTGTGAATGGTACAGAGGGTGTGGAATTCCTAAAATGCACTCAGGAGAACTTCTTTAGCCAGAATGTAATATGCCCAACAAGAGGCATGTTCTGGACTTAGTTTTGGGGAATGAAGAGGGGCAGGTGGAAGGGGCATCAGTGGGAGAGCATTTTGGTGCTAGAGATCATAATTCAGTAAAATTTAGGGTAGTTATGGAAAAGGACCAAGGTGGACCAGGAAAAAAAGTTTTCAATTGGGGTAAAGCCAATTTTGCTGAGCTGAGATGTGATTTGGCCAAGGTGGACTGGAAACGGCTACTTGATGGTAAATCAGTGTCAGAGCAGTGGGAGGCATTCAAGGAGGAGATCCTGAGGGGACAGAGCAAGTATGTTTCCATTAAAAAAAGGGTGGGGCTAACAAATCTAGAACCCCCTAGATGTCGAGGGACATACAGGGCAAGATTAAAAAAAAAGGGAAACTTATGACCGATTCCAAGAACTCAATACTGCAGAGATTCTAGAGAAGTACAAGAAGTGCAGGGGTGCAATTAAAAAATATATCAGGAAAGCAAAGAGAGAGCATGAAAGAATGTTGGCAAGTAAAATCAGGAAAAACCTAAAGATATTTTATAAATACATTAAGAGCAAGAGGTTAACAAGAGAAAAGGTGGGGCCTAATAGAGACCATAAAGGAAATCTGTGTGTGGATGCGGAAGATGTGGGTAGGATTCTTAATGAATACTTTGCATCCGTTTTCACAAAAGAGGGGCGATACAAACTTTGCGATCTGGGAGGAGGCGTGTGAAATATTAGACGAGATAAACATAGTGAAACAGGAAGTATTAAGTGGCTTAGCAGCTTTGAAAATGGATAAATCCCCAGGCCCAGTGAAATGTATCCCAGGCTGTTAAGAGAAGCAAAAGAGGAAATAGCAGACGCTCTGGCCATCATTTTCCAGTCCTCTCTGGCTAAAGGTGTGGTGCCAGAGGACTGCTAATGTTGTACCTTTGTTTAAAAAGGGAGAAAGGGATAGACCTAGTAATTACAGGCCAGTCAGCCTAACCTCAGTGATGGGAAAATTATTTTTTAAATCCTGAGGGACAGGATAAATCTTCATTTGGAAAGTCATGGATTAGAAACATAGAAAATAGGTGCAGGAGTAGGCCATTCGGCCCTTCGAGGCTGTACCACCATTCAATAAGATCATGGCTGATCATTCCTTCAGTACCCTTTCCTGCTTTCTCTCCAAACCCCTTGATCCCCTTAACCGTAAGGCCCATATCTAACTCCCTCTTGAATATATCCAATGAACTGGCATCAACAACTCTTTGCGGCAGGGAATTCCACAGGTTAAGAAGTTTCTCCTCATCTCAGTCCTAAATGGCCTACCCCTTATCCTAAGACTATGTCCCCTGGTTCTGGACTTCCCCAACATCAGGAACATTCTTCCCGCATCTAACCTGTCCAGTCCCATCAGAATCTTATATGTTTCTATGAAATACCCTCTCATCCTTCTAAACGCTAGTGAATAAAGGCCCAGTTGATCCAGTCTCTCCTCATATGACAGCTCAGCCATCCCTGGAATCAGTCTGGTGAACCTTCGCTGCACTCCCTCAATAGCAAGAACGTCCTTCCTCAGACTAGGAGAGCAAAGCTGAACACAATATTCCAGGTGAGGCCTCACTAAGGCCCTGTACAACTGCAGTAAGACCTCCCTGCTCCTATACTCAAATCCCCTAGCTATGAAGGCCAACATATCATTTGCCTTCTTTACCGCTTGCTATACCTGCATGCCCACTTTCAGTGACTGATGAACCATGACACCCAGGTCTCGTTGCACCTCCCCTTTTTCTAGTCTGCCGCCATTCAGATAATATTCTGCCTTCGTGTTTTTGCCCCAAAAATGGATAACTTCACATTTATCCACATTATACTGCATCTGCCATGTATTTGTCCACTCACCTAATCTGTCCAAGTCACCCTGCAGCCTCTTAGCGTCCTCCTCACAGCTCACACCGCCACCCAGTTTTGTGTCATCCGCAAACTTGGAGATATTACACTCTATTCCTTCATTCAAATCGTTAATGTATATTGTAAAGAGCTGGGGTCCCAGTCCTGAGCCCTGCGGCACCCCACTAATAACTGCATGCCATTCTGAAAAGGACCCGTTTATCCCGACTCTCTGCTTCCTGTCTGCCAACCAGTTCTCTATCCACGTCAGTACATTACCACCAATACCATGCGCTTTGGTTTTGTACACCAATCTCTTGTGCGGGACCTTGTCAAAAGCCGTTTGAAAGTCCAAATATACCACATCCACTGGTTCTCCCTTGTCCACTCTACTAGTTACATCCTCAAAAAATTCCAGAAGATTCGTCAAGCATGATTTCCCTTTCATAAATCCATGCCTACTCGGTCCAATCCGGTCACTGCTTTCCAAATGGGCTGCTATTTCATCCTTAATGATTAATTCCAACATTTTCCCTTAATGATTGATTCCAACATTTTCCCCACTACTGATGTCAGGCTAACCGGTCTATAATTACCCGCTTTCTCTCTCCCTCCTTTTTTAAAAAGTGGCGTTACATTAGCTACCCTCCAGTCCATAGGAACTGATCCAGAGTCGATAGATTGTTGGAAAATGATCTCCAATGCATCCACTATTTCTAGGGCCACTTCCTTAAGTACTCTGGGATGCAGACTATCAGGACCCAGGGATTTATCGGCCTTTAATCCCATCAATTTCCCTAACACAATTTCCCGCCTAATAAGGATATCTTTCGGTTCCTCATTCTCACTAGTATGTCCCCAAGTAAATTCGGAAGGTTATTTGTATCTTCCTTGTGAAGACAGAACCGAAGTATTGGTTCAATTGGTCTGCCATTTCTTTGTTCCCCATTATAAATTCACCTGAATCCGACTGTAAGGGACCTATGTTTGTCTTTACTAATCTTTTTCTCTTCACATATTTATAGAAGCTTTTGCAGTCAGTTTTTATGTTCCCTGCAAGCTTCCTCTCGTACTCTATTTTCCCCTTCTTAATTAAACCCTTAGTCCTCCTCTGTTGAATTCTAAATTTCTCCCAGTCCTTAGGTTTGTTCCTTTTTCTAGCCAATTTATATGCTTCTTCCTTGGTTTTAATACTATCCTTAATTTCCCTTGTTAGCCATGGTTGAGCCACCTTCCCAGTTTTATTTTTACTCCAGACAGGGATGTACAATTGCTGAAGTTCATCCATGTGATCTTTAAATGTTTGCCATTGCTTATCCACCATCAACCCTTTAAGTATCCTCTGCCACTCTATTCTAGCCAATTCACACCTCATACCGTCGAAGTTACCTTTCCTTAAGTTCAGGACCCTAGTTTCCGAATTAACTTTGTCACTCTCCATCTTAATAAGGAATTCTACCATACTGTGGTCACTTTTCCCCAAAGGACCTCACACAACAAGATTGCGAATTAGTCCCTTCTCATTACACATCACCCAGTCTAGGATGGCCAGCTCCCTGGTTGGTTCCTTGACATATTGGTCTAGAAAACCATCCCTAATACACTCCAGGAAATCCTCCTCCACCGCATTGCTACCAGTTAGGTTAGCCCAATCAATATGTAGATTAAAGTCGCCCATGATTACTGCTGTACCTTTATTGCACACGTCCCTTATTTCTTGTTTGATGCTGTCCCCAACCTCACTACTACTATTTGGTGGTCTATACACAACTCCCACTAGCGTTTTCTGCCCCTTGGTATTCCGTAGCTCCACCCATACCGATTCCACATCATCCAGGCTAATGTCCTTCCTTACAATTGCATTGATTTCCTTTTTAACCAGCATCGCCACCCCACCTCCTTTTCCTTTCTGTCTATCTTTCCTAAATTCTGAATACCCTTGGATGTTGAGTTCCCAGCCTTGGTCACCCTGGAGCCATGTCTCCGCGATGCCAATCACATTGTATCCGTTAACTGCTATCTGCGCAGTTAATTCATCCACCTTATTCCGAATACTCCTCACATTGAGGCACAGAGTCTTCAGGCTTGTCTTTTTAACACACTTTGACCCTTTTGAATCTTGCTGTAATGTGGCCCTTTTTGCTTTTTGCCTTGGATTTTTCTGCCCTCCACTTTTACTATTCTCCTTTCTATCTTTTGCTTCTGCCCCCCTTCTATTTCCCTCTGTCTCCCTGCATAGGTTCCCATCCCCCTGCCATATTAGTTTAACTCCTCCCCAACAGCACTAGCAAACACTCCCCGTAGGACATTGGTTCCGATCCTGTCCAGGTGCAGACCGTCCGGTTTGTACTGGTCCCACCTCCCCCAGAACCGGTTCCAATGTCCCAGGAATTTGAATCCATCCCTTCTGCACCATTTCTTAAGCCACGTATTCATCTGAGCTATCCTGCGATTCCTACTCTGACTAGCACGTGGCACTGATAGCAATCCTGAGATTACTACTTTTGAGGTCCTACTTTTTAAATTTAACTCCTAGCTCCCTAAATTCGTCTTGTAAGACCTCATCCCGTTTTTTACCTATATCGTTGGTACCTATATGCTTCACGACAACTGGCTGTTCACCCTCCCTTTTCAGAATGTCCTGCACCCACTCCGAGACATCCTTGACCCTTGCACCAGGAAGGCAACATACCATCCTGGAGTCTCAGTTGCGGCAACAGAAACGCCTATCTATTCCCCTTACAATTGAATCCCCATTGATCAATCAAGGACAGTCAGCATGGATTTGTTAAGGGGAGGTTGTGTCTGACTAACTGGATTGAATTTTTCGAGGAGGTAACCAGGAAGGTCAATGAGGGCAGTGTGTATGATGTAATGTATATGGATTTTAGCAAAGCTTTTGATAAGGTCCCAAATGGCAGACTGGACATGAAAGTAAAAGCCCATGGGATCCAGAGCAAAGTGGCAAGTTGGATCCAAAATTGGCTCAGAGGCAGTAAGCAAAGGATAATGGTTGATGGGTGTTTTGTGACTGGAAGGCTGTATCCAGGTTCCGCAGGGCTCAGTACTAGATCCCTTGCTTTTTGTGGTATATATCAATGATTTAGACTTGAATGTTTGGGGTATAATTAAGAAGTTGGCAGATGACACTAAAATAGGTTGTGTGGTTGATAATGAAGAAGAAAGCTGCGGATTGCAAGAAGATCTGGTCTGGTCAGGTGGGCAGAACAGTGGCAAAAGGAATTCAATTCGGAGAAGTGTGAGGTAATGCATTTGGGGAGGTCTAACAAGGCAAGAGAATACACATTAAATGGTACGACACTGAAAAATGTAGAGGAAAAAAGTGACCTTGGAGTGCAGGTCCACAGATCCCTGAAGGTAGCAGGCCAGGTAGATAAGGTGGTTAAGAAGGCATATGGAATACTTACCTTTATTAGTCGAGGCATGAAATACAAGAGCAAGGAGGTTATGCTTGAACTGTATAAAACACTGGTTAGACTGCAGCTGGAGTACTGTGTGCAGTTCTGGTCACCACATTACAGGAAAGATGTGATCGCACTGGAAAAGATGCAGAGGAGATTTACAAAAATGTTGTCTGGACTGGAGAATTTTGGCTATGAGGAAAGATTGGAGATGCTGGGTTTGTTTTCTTTGGAACAAAGGAGGCTGAGGGGAAACCTGATTGAGGTGTATAACATTATGAGGGGCCTGGATATAGTCGATAGGAAGGACCTGTTTCCCTTGGCAGGGGTACAACAACCAGGGGGCATAGATTTAAAGTAATTGGGGAAGGTTTAGAGGAGATATGAGGGGAAATATCTTCACCCAGAGGGTGGTGGGGGTCTGGAACTCACTGCCTAAAAAGGCTGGTAGAGGCAGAAACCCTCACCACATTTAAAAAATACTTAGATGTGCACTTGAAGTTCCGTAACCTATAGGGCTACGGACCAAGAGCTGGAAAGTGGGATTAGGCTGGATAGCTCTTGGTCAGCTGGCGCAGACATGATAGGCCGAAATGGCCTCCTTCTGTGGTGTAAATTTCTATGATTCTATGAAATAACTGATGTGAAAGTAGTAAAACAATAATTGGAATATAGTGACTACCTTCACGGTGGGGCGGGCAATAATCAAGGGAATAATGGAGGCATGTGAAAAAGGAACGGCAGTAGTCATGGGGGATTTTAACCTACATATCGACTGGTCAAATCAAATCGCACGGGGTAGCCTGGAGGAGGAATTCATAGAATGCATACGGGATTGTTTCTTGGAACAGTATGTTACAGAACCTACAAGGGAGCAGGCTATCTTAGATCTGGTCCTGTGTAATGAGACAGGAAAAATAAACGATCTCCTCATAAAAGATCCTCTTGGAATGAGTGATCACAGTATGGTTGAATTTGTAATACAGATTGAGGGTGAGGAAGTTGTGTCAGAAATGAGCGTACTATGCTTAAACAAAGGGGACGACAGTGGGATGAGGGCAGAGTTGGCTAAAGTATACTGGAAACACAGACTAAACGGTGGCACAATTGAGGAACAGTGGAGGACTTTTAAGGAGCTCTTTCATAGTGCGCAACAAAAATATATTCCAGTGAAAAAGAAGGGCGGTAAGAGAAGGGATAACCAACCGTGGATAACCAAGGAAATAAAGGAAAGTATCAAATCAAAGACCAATGCGTATAAGGTGGCCAAGGTTAGTGGGAAACTAGAGGATTGGGAAAATTTTAAACAACAGCAAAGAATGACTAAAAAAGCAATAAAGAAAGGAAAGATAGATTACGAAGGTAAACTTGCGCAAAACATAAAAACAGATAGTAAAAGCTTTTACAGATATATATAAAACGGAAAAGAGTGACTAAAGTAAATGCTGGTCCCTTAGAAGATGAGAAGGGGGATTTAATAATGGGAAATGTGGAAATGGCTGAGACCTTAAACAATTATTTTGCTTCGGTCTTCACAGTGGAAGACACAAAAACCATGACAAAAATTGCTTGTCACAGGAATGTGGGAAGGGAGGACCTTGAGACAATCACTATCGCTAGGGGGTAGTGCTGGACAGGCTAATGGGACTCAAGGTAGACAAGTCCCCTGGTCCTGATGAAATGCATCCCAGGGTATTAAAAGAGATGGCGGAAGTTACAGCAGATGCATTCGTTATAATCTACCAAAATTCTCTGGACTCTGGGGAGGTACCAGCAGATTGGAAAGCAGCTAATGTAACGCCTCTGTTTAAAAAAGGGGGCAGACAAAAGGCAGGTAACTATAGGCCAGTTAGTTTAACATCTGTAGTGGGGAAAATGCTTGAAACTATCATTAAGAAATAGCGGGACATCTAGATAGGAATAGTGCAATCAAGCAGACGCAGCATGGATTCGTGAAGGGGAAATCATGTTTAACTAATTTACTGGAATTCTTTGAGGATATAACGAGCATGGTGGATAGAGGTGTACCGATGGATGTAGTGTATTTAGATTTCCAAAAAGGCATTCGATAAGGTGCCACACAAAAGGTTACTGCAGAAGATAGAGGTATGCGGAGTCAGAGGAAATGTATTAGCATGGATAGAGAATTGGCTGCCGAACAGAAAGCAGAGAGTCGGGATAAATGGGTCCTTTTCGGGTTGTAAATCGGTGGTTAGTGGTGTGCCACAGGGATCGGTGCTGGGACCACAACTGTTTACAATATACATAGATGATCTGGAAGAGGGGACAGAGTGTAGTGTAACAAAATTTGCAGATGACACTAAGATTAGTGGGAAAGCGGGTTGTGTAGAGGACTCAGAGAGGCTGCAAAGAGATTTGGATAGGTTAAGCGAATGGGCGAAGGTTTGGCAGATGGAATACAATGTCGGAAAGTGTGAGGTCATCCACCTTGGGGAAAAAAAACAGTAAAAGGGAATATTATTTGAATGGGGAGAAATTACAACATGCTGAGGTGCAGAGAGACCTGGGGGTCCTTGTGCATGAATCCCAAAAAGTTAGTTTGCAGGTGCAACAGGTAATCAGGAAGGCGAATGGAATGTTGGCCTTCATTGCGAGAGGGATGGAGTACAAAAGCAGGGAGGTCCTGCTGCAACTGTATAGGGTATTGGTAAGGCCGCACACCTGGAGTACTGCGTGCAGTTTTGATCACCTTACTTAAGGAAGGATATACTGGCTTTGGAGGGGGTACAGAGACGATTCACTAGGCTGATTCCGGAGATGAGGGGGTTACCTTATGATGATAGATTGAGTAGACTGGGTCTTTACTCGTTGGAGTTCAGAAGGATGAGGGGTGATCTTATAGAAACATTTAAAATCATGAAAGGGATAGACAAGATAGAGGCAGAGAGGTCGTTTCCACTGGTAGGGGAGACTAGAACTAGGGGGCACAGCCTCAAAATACGGGAGAGCCAATTTAAAACCGAGTTGAGAAGGAATTTCTTCTCCCAGAGGGTTGTGAATCTGTGGAATTCTCTGCCTAAGGAAGCAGTTGAGGCTAGCTCATTGATAGATAGATAGATTTTTAACCAATAAGGGAATTAAGGGTTACGGGGACAGGGCGGGTAAGTGGAGCTGAGTCCACAGCCAGATCAGCCATGATCTTATTGAATGGCGGAGCAGGCTCGAGGGGCTAGATGGCCTACTCCTGTTCCTAATTCTTATGTTCTTATGTTCTTATGTACATATTAGGCTTGAGTAATAATAGAAAAGGATAATCATCAGTCAAAGAAAAAGACAAATTTCAGTGAATTAAAAGGGGATCCGTTCCAATTAACTGTGCAGAAAAGCTAACAAACAGGTTGACGAATCAGTAGGAAATCTTAAAATTATGAGTTGCATAAAGAACATGAACAAATATTCCTATAAAATGAAAATGGAGGTGCATCATAGCGTTCTAAGGATAAATAGAGTGGTTAAACCTAAACGAAAACTTAAGAGGAGTTTGGTTAACAATACTAAAGATAATTAGAAATATGTTGGAAACTGTATTTGGAATAATAGAAAGGCTAACAGAGAATATTTAAAAAACTAGCAGATAATATGAAAAGAAATAGTAAAAACCTTTATAAGCATATAAAAAATAGTTAAAGACAGCATAGGACCACTCAGGGATGAAGGAGGGGATCTGATTTTGGAGAAAGATGGTGGGAGTGAGAACATTGTTGTACTACAAGAGAACATGGAACAGTAGTTAGAGCTAACTATAAATTCTGGGATAAAAAAAAATAGTCGAACTAAATGTAAATAAGTCACTGGGCCCTGATGGCATGCTTCCCCAGGCTGCTATAAGAAATCAGAGGCGATAACAGAGGCTCTGGCCACATGGCATGCACTCCAGGAGTCAGTGGTAGGTCCACATTTCTCTTCAGTATATATAGATGATTTGAACTTGGGTATAGGGAACACAATCTCAGAATCTGCTGATGACACAAAAGCAGATTCACTGGGGATGATGCAGAGGATGGGAAACTGTAGTTATGAGGAGAGACTTGAGATACTGGGATTATTTTCACTGGAAAGCCAAGGAGAGATTTAATTGAGGTTTTAAAATTATGAAGCATTTTTATGTAGTAAATATGAAAGACTATTTTCTTTGGTTGGGAGGAACTCAATGACAAGTTATTAATTTAAAATCATCACTTAAGGGCTAATTTTCCCAGGTCATTTGTATCATTATTTTGGCAGCGCCGTTTTTTCTGGTGTAAGTATTTAATTCAAAGTTTCCCCCTGGAATCTGCACCGCCTAACTGCTTTAGTTACGATTTTTCTAGGTTAGGTTTTTTTGACGTCATGTCTGCGCCAGTTTTCATCATTTTTCGCAGTTTGACAACATTTTTTAATCCTAGGTCAGGGTATCTGGCCACTCCCAAAAAACCTTCTGGTGAGTTAACAGACAGCAGCGCACATTAAGAAATTGGCGCTGAAAGAAACCATTGTTTTTCATCTATGTTTTTGGAGGGAGTCAAGAACACTTTAAATATCCATAATAAAGTTCAACTTTTTTTCACCTTTCAACAGAGTACATGGAAGTTTCTTGAATTTCTGATATATTCATTTTTTTTGGTAAAACTCTCACACCACCACCGAATGTCTTCAACCCGAGCTGGAGGGGTCGTAACATCAGCAGTCAGAATTGGTCCCACGCCTGGACACAGAGGCTCGGCTGGAAAACAAGCCCGAGGGAGGGGGGGGCAAATGGGGGAGAGGGAGGGAGATGGCGATCGAAAGGCTTCTGCACTGAGCCCGGGGAGGGAGATGGCTGCTGCACTAGGCACAAGACTGCAATGAGTTTGCGGGGGGGGGGGGGGGGGGGGAGGGCAGGGAGAGAAAGGGAGGAGGGGGGGTGGGGGGGAGAAGAGAAGCGGAGGGCGGGGGGGAAGAGAAGCGGAGGGCGGGGGGAAGAGAAGCGGAGGGCGGGGGGAAGAGAAGCGGAGGGCGGGGGGAAGAGAAGCGGAGGGCGGGGGGAAGAGAAGCGGAGGGCGGGGGGCAAGAGAAGCGGAGGGCGGGGGGCAAGAGAAGCGGAGGCAAGAGAAGCGGAGGGCGGGGGCAAGAGAAGCGGAGGGCGGGGGCAAGAGAAGCGGAGGGCGGGGGGAAGAGAAGCGGAGGGCGGGGGGAAGAGAAGCGGAGGGCGGGGGGAAGAGAAGCGGAGGGCGGGGGGCAAGAGAAGCGGAGGCAAGAGAAGCGGAGGGCGGAGGGAAGAGAAGCGGAGGGCGGGGGGGAAGAGAAGCGGAGGGCGGGGGCAAGAGAAGCGGAGGGCGGGGGCAAGAGAAGCGGAGGGCGGGGGCAAGAGAAGCGGAGGGCGGGGGGAAGAGAAGCGGAGGGCGGGGGCAAGAGAAGCGGAGGGCGGGGGGAAGAGAAGCGGAGGGCGGGGGGGAAGAGAAGCGGAGGGCGGGGGGAAGAGAAGCGGAGGGCGGGGGGAAGAGAAGCGGAGGGCGGGGGGAAGAGAAGCGGAGGGCGGGGGGAAGAGAAGCGGAGGGCGGGGGGAAGAGAAGCGGAGGGCGGGGGGAAGAGAAGCGGAGGGCGGGGGGGAAGAGAAGCGGAGGGCGGGGGGAAGAGAAGCGGAGGGCGGGGGGAAGAGAAGCGGAGGGCGGGGGGAAGAGAAGCGGAGGGCGGGGGGAAGAGAAGCGGAGGGCGGGGGGAAGAGAAGCGGAGGGCGGGGGGAAGAGAAGCGGAGGGCGGGGGGAAGAGAAGCGGAGGGCGGGGGGAAGAGAAGCGGAGGGCGGGGGGAAGAGAAGCGGAGGGCGGGGGGAAGAGAAGCGGAGGGCGGGGGGAAGAGAAGCGGAGGGCGGGGGGAAGAGAAGCGGAGGGCGGGGGGAAGAGAAGCGGAGGGCGGGGGGAAGAGAAGCGGAGGGCGGGGGGAAGAGAAGCGGAGGGGAGGGCGGGGGGGGGGGAAAAGAGAAGGGAAGGGTGGGGAGGGGGGGCGGAAGAGGGTGTGGTCCATCCATACAGACCTTGGGGAGAGACAAGAACCTGTCCTGCCTGCCTTCCTGCCATTTTGTGCTTGTTGCAAAGATAAAATTTAACCATGGGGCAATACTGACAATGCCGAGCCTTCTGCATGATGGTGCTACGCAGGAGACAATTGATTCAACGTCATCGCATAACGAACATCAGAGCCCATAGAGTGCTGGGCACGAGTATATCGAGACAGGCATTCGTACCTGCACCTGAGTGATGAAGACTGTATCAGAAGGCTGCGTTTCTGCAAAGATGTTGTAACTGAGGTGTGAGTTGGTGAAAGCAGACCTGCAACCTAGAAGCGTCAGGAGGACTGCTTTGTCAGTTGAAATGAAGGTTACAGATGCACTTTCATTCTGTGCCTCCAGATCGTTTCAAGCTACAACTGGGGATGTGTGTGCCATTTCTCAACATGCAACACATGTCTGCATTCGGCAAGTGACAGCTGCACTATATGCCCGGAGGAATAACTATACAAAGTTCTTCATGGCCGCCTAGGCAATGCGTGCAGGGCTGTGGCCTTCTCCATGATTGCTGGCTTCCCAAAGGTATAGGGCTGCATTGATTGTACCCACATCGCCTTGCGAGCACCTTTGGAGGATTCTGAGATGTACAGGAACAGAAAGGGCTTCCACTCCATTAATGTACAGCTCGTGTGTGACGACACGCATCGCATCATGTCAGTTGATGAAAGATATCCTGGGAGCACCCATGATGCATTCATCATATGCGAGAGCATTATATCTGCCATGTTTCAGCAGCAGCCAGAAGGGCAGAGCTAGCTGCTGGGAGACAAAGGGAACGGTCTCACCACGAGGCTCATGATGCCCCTACGCGTAACCCGGACGGTAGCTAACCGGGAATACATTGTGACGTGCAGCATGAGAGAGAGGACCATTGGCATCTTAAAACGGCATTTCCGATGCCTGGACTGTTCCGGAGGCTACTTGCTATACTTCCCTGAGATTGTCGGTCAGTTGACTGTTGTGTGCTGCATGCTGCATAACTTAGCCATCATGAGGCAGCAGCAGCTGGTAGGAGAAGACCCACCTGAGGTGAGAGTGGCTGGTGATAATGATGAGGAAGATGCAGATGACGAACAGGAGGACGAGGACGAGGTGCAGATGATGAACAGGAGGACGAGGACGAAGAAGCCATGCAAGTACCTGAACCCGCAGCACGACATCAGAGGAGGGCGGGCCATCGGCCCCTTTAATGATTGCTCAAGCCTTGTGCCAGCAGCTCATCCGTGAACACTTTGCTGCCTGACGGCTCATTGACAACTATTCCACATGGACCATGTTTACTGTTTGGACCTGTTCCGTAATGTTGTGTTGTGTTAATGGAACAAATGATGGAAATGATGCTTGTTTACTTCAAAAAGATGTGTTAATAATCAAACAAGTCTATCAATTTGAGAACAGTTACAACAGTAACAATAATAACAGCAACAAAGAAAGGTTGCACCCATCTCTCCTCCACCTTATTCTAAGACCGCCCGCCGCGCTTGTTCTTGGTGACTCCACCACCAACAGCAGGCGGTGGCGCAATGTTTCTGGGGTTAGTACCAAGCTTATTCTTTCGAATATCTCAGGTTGTGCACACCTGTTTGGGGGGAGGGGGGGGGGGGACGGTCGGCGGCAATGTGGAGGGCCCGGCTTGGGGCTCTTCAGAGACTGGTGTAGGAATTGGCATGGGAGTGGCAGTTGATTCTGTCAATGGGTGCGGGGTCTGGGCGTGTTCCCTTATTGCAGCAGCTAACTCCAACATGCCATCTCTCATGTTGAGCGAAACTATCTCAACTACCTGTGACATTCCCTCCCTGATGTTCACTGACAGCGCATCAGCTACCTCTGACATTCCCTCCCTCATGGTCACTATTCCCTCACTGATGGTCCTGGACATTGTTCCCATTTTCTCGTGAGATTGCTGTTACTTCTCCCGGCAGTCTCGTTACCTCATCACCCACCCCACTGATGGTGTCCAGGAGTGACTGCATTAGGTCAGTGCTCTCCCCACTCATTGCCATCATCTGAAGCACATCTGTTAGATCCTGCACCCGGAGGAGAGCACGGGTGTGGCTCGCACCCCACCACTGGGACCCGCAGTCTCGGAAGGTGGGGCCCTGGGTGTGCCTCGCTGTGCCCCACTGGAATCCCCAGCCTCGGATGGTGGGAAACCATGGAATGTCCCACCAGTACTCAAACCACTAGTCAGGGAAGGGACTAGCAACTCAATGGGCAGCACCTGCACCTTCTCCAAAGTGGGGCTTCATCCATCCCCTCCACCTTCCTCTCATTCCCATGCACTTGGTCTGGAAGGTGGGTTTGGAAGATGTTCTCTTCAGGCTTGTCCTCGTCTGAATATTCTTCTGCATCGTCAGGGTTGGCCTCAAGTTCTGAAAAATGTAACAGAACACAGACAAATGGTTAGCAGCAGAGGAGGGGGCAGGGTGGGTGACATGAGTCGGCTCACACAGCGCAGGCAGCAGACTGATTTGAAGGACCACGATGAATGATAGCACATTGCATCAACCAAAGCGTAGCTGATGGAGACATCCCCATGAACCGAAGCATGGCTAGCCCGCGCAGTACTTAACATTTAGCAAAGCCAGACTATGGAATTTGCAGGACTTACCCTCTCCCTCGAGTGTGGGCCCAGCTTGTGCAGTGGTGGTTGCTTTTCTCCAGGCACGACCATCAAAGCAGCGACCCTCTCTTCCAAGGGAGTCAGTGGCTGCAGATTTTCCGGGCATTCTCCTGTTCGAGTTCTTTCCCTTTTATTATGTGCCACCTTCCTCTGCAACTTTTGAAAATGCAACTTTTTAGAGAGGGTGTCTTTCTGCTGGGTGGGACATATACAGCTGGTCACATTTACAATTGCAATTCCATTGAATAAATTAAAATATTACTTACTCTAACTACTTGACCAAGGTCCTGCCACTTCTTTTTACATGGGCCCGCACATCTCGTGGTGATCACCACTGCGCAGTAATTTTCTGCAACTTCCAGCGTTTCTTCATTTCTTTGGGTGGAACTTTTGTGACCTCTGCTGGTGTCCAGCTCCTGCCATCTGGTGTCAATCACAGTAACTAGTGCCTCCACTTCATCCTGCAGAAATTCTTGGTCCTTGCACCGCATCTTGTATTGCTGCAGCTCTAATTTTACCAATGCTCTCACACAGCACTCAATGTTGTCACACACACACAACTGGCTCTTTAAAAATGGCCGATTGCCAACCGGAGCTGTACTGCGCATGCGCGTCCATTGAAATAATGTCAAAGACATCACTTTTTTCCCGCGCATGCCAGAAGGTGCGGCATCGTGTTTTTCAGTGCAAACAGCAGGCTCCACCTCCCCCCCTCCGGCCCGAGGCGACTGGACATGCTGCACGGCGCCAAATTTGAATTATTCATCGGGGAAACATTGACAAAATATTTCTGCCGCATTTCTGGCCTAGAAAAACGGGCATAATTTTGGCAATACACCAGAAAATGAGCTTGGGCAAAATTAGTGGACTTGTTTTGGAAAGGTTTTATAATCCCCTCCTCTCGTCAGTGATCCTCCTTAATCAAAAGCTGGACAACCTAGTGTGGGAACGTCTTCATAGATCTAATCAATATTGCTTGCCATCCTATTTGACTGAGCTGAGCTTCCAAACCCACACCCTCTCCATCGCCAAAACTGCCTAATTCCACCTCTGTAACATTGCCCGTCTCTGCTCTTGCCTCAGCTCATCTGCTGCTAAAACCATCCATGCCTTTGTTACCTCTAGACTTGCCTATTCTAACACTCTCTTGAACGGCCTACCACCTTGTGCCATCCATAAACTTGAGCTTATTATAAACTCTGCTGCCCATATCTTAACTAGCACCAAGTCCTGTTCATCCATCATCCTGTTCTCGTTGACCTACATTGGCTCCCGTTCTGGCAACACCGTTTTCAAATTCTCATCCCCATTTTCAAATCCATCCATCGCCTAGCCCCTCCTGATCTTTGTAACCTCCACCAGCCCTACAAGCCTCCGAGATCTCTGCGGTCCTCCAATTCTAACCTCTTTACATTCCCGATTTTCTTCACTCCACCACTGGCGGCCGTGCCTTTAGCTGCCTAGACCCTAACCTCTGGAATTCCCTCCCTAAACTTCTCCATCTTTCTCTCTTTCTTTAAGATGCTCCTTAAAACCTACCTCTGTGACCACCTGTCCTAATATCACCTTAGGCGGCTCAGTATCAAATTTTATTTTTGATAATCGGTCCCGTGAATGCAAGTTGTTGCTTATTTGTTAATCCATCCTAACCCTAACGCAGATGGCTACTTGCACAGACAGATCATGCCTCTCAACTAGCTTTCCCTTTCTAGAGATAGCTGTGAGACTGACAAATCTCAGTACCCAGAGGAAACATGAGTAAACTTCATTGAATAGTGAGGACTCAAACTCAGATCACTAAATAGGAATCACTACTAGGGTACCTGATTAAATATTTTGGCTCAGTGGTTGGCCTGAACCTCACTAATGGAGTCAGGGCAATAACTGCAAAAGTATACATAAATACACTTACTTTTGAAGTAAATTTTTGCCATTATTTTTGCAAGATACTTTTTTCTTCAGAAAGACAAGCCTACTGAATGAAAAATGACCGCCTAGATAATGCATCTATTACCAGCCAGCTGCCATTAAATGTTGGTATTGGCATCGTTCCCAATGCTAGATGCTAATCCTGATGGAAAAATGTATTTAAAAAGTTCAATAATGGTAATTATTCACGGTATGATGTTACTTACTGCAACTGAACTGAAGGTGCATAAGTTTTGGAAACTACCCATTCATTTCAGTGATAGAAAAGCAAATTGGATTCTTAAGGGAAAACTGTGAACATGTCTGCAGAATGCTACCTAAAATAGTCATAATGCATTTGCTTTGATCTTGTACATCAAACAAAAATCAATCCCAATCAATTAATCCTAATCATACAGCAAAAAGAACCTACTGAATACAACCTATTTTACAGCGAATGCAAACAGGCCACTAAATTCTTAATTGATTAATTAGGTTATGGGTGAGTTATGACAAATGTGCAAGTGTGGCCTCAGGAGCCAATCATATTAAGTCTAATGTATGCTTGGGTTTTCTGTCATGTACCTTCCATCACTAGTAATGCAATCCCTTGAGATGGCAATGAATTTTAGTATTTTGATTTCTTAAATTATGATCGATAAAACTGCGCTTTAATCCATCAGGCTCGTTATTATTAAAGGAATGAAACAGTAACATTTAATATGTAACAGTCCACAGCTACAGTTCAAGATGCATGGACAGAAGAGCAGGAATAGAAATGAAGGATAGTCAAATTTAAATTGTTTTACAGTTGGGACAGGATCCAAATAGTGCTCAGCTCATGTACAAAATGGCAGCAGGAATGTGGTGAACATGGACCTTCTGTGGCTGCCTCAAGTCGATTCCTGGAAGCAGTAACTGCCAGCAAATCATGGTAATTTGTACACCTCTTCCTACAGCAGGGAACGCATCTTCTCAAAAACTGGTCAGCTCATGCTCTATCATAGAAAGAGCTCAACTAAATTCACACATTTATGTCACCTCAGAGATTATTGCTATGGGATGTATAGCTGCACTGTCCACCTCATGCATGAACCTCTAATTTCTGTCACAGAATTTTTTTAAAATAAAGGATAGCCAGAAAATTAACCCTGCAAATCATATCCTATAGAACAGGGGATATATAGTGAGTAGATGTGGATCACTATTCTTCTCCCGAAATAGGCTACTTTATAAGATTGGATGACTGGAGGACAGATCTCGAGTTGGGTAACAACTTGGTTACATTCTCGTAGGTAGAAGGTTGTTATTAATGGTATGAAGACTGATCACTAGTGGTCTGCAGGTCTCAGTGTTAGGACAGTTGTTCTTCACACTGTCGGCTGTGGCTCACTGGTAGCACTCTCGCCACTGAGTCAGAAGGTTGAGCACAAAAGTCTAGGCTGACACTCCAGTACAGTACTGAGGGAGTGCTGGACAGTCAGAGGCGCCATCTTTCAGATGATGTTAAACAGAGGTCCTGTCTGCCTTCTCAGGTGGATGTAAAAGATCCCATGGCACTATTCTGTAGAAGAGCAGGGGAGTTCTCCCACTACCGTGGGTATTATTTATACCTCAATCAACATCATTACAGATTATCTAGTCTTTATTTCATTGCTGTTTGCCGGATCTTGCTGTGTGCAAACTGACTATTGCGTTTCCTACATTACAACAGTGATTATACTTCAAAAGTACTTAATTGGCTGTAAAGTGCTTTGGGACGTCCAGAGTTTGTGAAAGGCGATATATAAATGCAAGTTCTTTCTTTCTTTACACTCTTTATTAATGATCTGGATGAAGACATTGGGGAGCTGTTGCAAGTTCGCAGATGATATCAAGATATGTGTGAGCGTTAGAATCTTAGATAAGAAAAAATTACTACAATCATGTGGGGAATTGGTACTTGTCTGGCAGATGTAATTTAATATAGATAAATGCAGTGTTATGCACGTGACTAGGGCTAATGCCAACCATGTGTATAGCATGCAGGTTCACAAACTAAAGTCTGTTGAGCAGGAAAGAAACCTAGATGTATTTTTAAAAATTCATTCACGAGATGTGGGCATCACTGGCAAGGACAGCATTTATTGCCCAGCCTTAACTGCCCTTGAAAAGGTGAAGGTGAGTCACCTTCTTCATACATCAATCTCTAAAGGTTCATGACCAGTGCCATGAGCTATGAGAAAAGCAAATAGAGTATCAGGATGTATTGCTAGTACAATATATTATAAAACAAAAAGCACTACATCTGTATAAGTCCTTGGTTGGGCTTCATCTAGACTACATAGTACAATTTTAGTTCTTTCACTTGGTGGGTGATAGAGGCCCTGGAAATGGTTCAGAGGGCCACTAGATTGATGACCCACCATAAAAACCCTCAGTTACCATGATAGGCTTAGAGAACTGGAGCTTTTTACATTACAAAACTGTAGATTTCAGGAAAATTTGATTGAGGTCTTTAAAACAATGAAGGGTCTAGACTGTTCATGTGAATAGACTATTTTAATTAGCGAAGTTAGGGAGAACCAGGGGGCAAGTGTACAAGTTACATCAACAAAGATTTAGGTTAGATGTCAGGAGGATTTGCTCTTCAGAGGGTCATCGACCTTTGGAACAAGTTGCCGGCTTGTGCAGCGAGTACGGATTCGTTAAAAGCATTAAAAAGGGAGCTGGATGACTTCCTGAATGTAAAAAAAAAAAGGTGGGTGGAGAATTCAGTGACTGTGTTAAACAGAAGAGAAGACTTCAGTGAGCTGTTGTGCTCTGATGTCCTTGTAGCAGTCACTGAGGAATCTTCTAAGTGTTTGTCATCCTGATGCTCTCCTTCAAGTACTTTGGCCTCTAAAGCAGCAAAGGCCATCTCCTCCGGAATGTCCAAATCCAAGCCTTTTTGTATAGCAATGCTATGCAGGACACAGCAGGTTGTAACTATGTAGTTCACATGAACTGGAGCATGTCCACTCCAGATCGGTTGAGGTCATTAAATTGCCCCTTTAAGACCCCAAGTCCTCTTGATGGCCACCCTTGTACAGACTACTGCTTTGTTGTATTTGCAGCTCTTAGTGCGGTCATTATCCTTAGGAGCAGAGGGTACGCCTCGTCACCCACAAGCCATATTTTGACATAATGCAGAAAGTACTGAATTCTGAAGGATGAATGTATTTTGGCAACTGCCAGTAAATCTCGCCTTTAAGATCAGGATCCTTTGAATGTTGTCAAATACAATCTAAATTCGTAGAGTGGAAGCCCTTTCTGTTGAGAAGGATATCGGGGGGGTTAAGCCTTGGGGGCATTGAAAGCAGTATGGATGGCATCTATTGTCTCCTGGGCCTTGGGAGCAACCCCATAAAATTAGATGGCCCTTTGTTGCTTGCTCGATGCGACACAAAACTGGATGCATTCCCCAGCTATTCTAAAAAGTGCATCAGTCACCTGTTCAACACATGCCCATACTAATATCACAAAGATCCCCCGTGGCAGCCTGAAATGATGCAGTACCATAAAAGCTGTGTGTGCTCATCACCTAATAGCCACAAATAGAGCAGTGTGGGCAGATGACTGACTGCAGATTCTCATGCAGTGGCTTGCACAGCTGCCCTATTTCTTCTTTGTGAGGTGCACTCTATTTATACAGCTCCCCTCATTAAAGTCTTCATATCTTGAGGGGTGTATCCTCCTTAAATGCTGCCCCAATCCCCTTCCCCCAACCTTTTCTGCTCTGCCTCTTCCATAATAGAGTACTAAGTTATGCCTGTAGCTTTCAATATTGGTGGGAGCGTAGAGGAAAAATCTTCCAAATGTTTCTCATTCCCACAAGCAACCAGACGCAAGACCAATGCTGTCTATGCTCATTGCAACAAAAAGAAACACACTCCAAAAAGTCTGCAGCAATCATTACTCAAACTCTCCACACACTTAAGTTCAAATATTCCTCACGTCCACAGGTCTCAGCTGATTCAGGAAACAGGGGGTGAAATTGCCCTGTGCTCCGATTGGGGGGCGGTAATCTGCTCGGGGCAGGACTTCCTGCACCCGGCGAGGAAGTCCTGCCCTGGTCGCTGAAGTCCCGCTCCTGGTGCTGAATTGTGCTTCCACCCCTCTGTCAAGGCCTCCGTTAAGAAAGTGGAGTGCAATTTTATGAACTCCACCTGCTGGTGGGGCGGGACCAGCTGCGCTAACGGGGCGTAACCGGCAGCGCTACGCAAATGCTCTGCGTAGCGTTGACCTACTTCAATGCCCCTCCCCTTCAGTTGAAGGGGAGGGCCGCTATGCACTCTGCAAGGCCGCTGATGACCTCCTCTAGACCATCAAGGCAGCGTGGTACTGGGGCTGCAGCCAGCATTCAAAATGGAGTGCTGGGCGGCCCAGACTACACTCGTGAGCAAGTATTTGGAATCGACCTGAGTCGGCAAAAATGGCGGCGCAGGGCGCTAGCGCCCTCCCTTTTAACTTCCACCCACGAGCGGCTGTCGGCCAGCTTCACGAACCACGATGCTGGCACTGACACCTGCTCGTGCCAGCCTCACGACTGTAGGGCAATATCCCCTGTGGGGCGGAAAAAGGTTCGGTACACGATGACATCATCACCGGTTGCATGGCAGCCCAGGGCGCTACCTGCTGGGCACGTGCTGCCATGACAGCGCCTCTGCAAACTCCCGGGCAATTTCCCGGGAGCCGGTAGCACTCTTCCCTTCCCTTCCCTTCCCTCCCCCCCCCCTCCAATGGGAAAAGTGTTTTGCGCCCCGTTAACAGCTCCCCCTTCACCCCCGCCCCCGGTGGCACTAACAGGTATCGCAAAAAGGGGCAATTTTGCCCTCCTCGTTTTCCTCATTCTAACTTACCCCCTAGTGCATTGTAGGCATAAGTCTAGGAAATTCAGGGCTGCAGCGCCATTGACCCTCAGTGAAATATATTTAAATCAGCTGCATAGGGACTTCATGGAAAGATTGCAGAAAGGGCCAGATTGTGTTTAGAAATTTGGATGGGTACATTCTGGGGCGGAAATGGCTTTCATCTTTGATAGATAAATTAATTTCCCCTTTTTGATAACAGATAACTGTCCTCAGTAAAACAAACATTTGGGGAAGTCTCATTCCAACAATAAGTCCTCACTTGAATGAATCCAGTAAAGACTCTATTAGAGTAAATGTGGACATGTAACATCTGTTCTGTATCAGATAAGAATTAGGAGCAAGAGTAGGACATGCGGTCCTTTGAGCTTGTTCCGTCATTCAATAAGATCATGGCGGACCTTTGACCTCAACACTTTCCCGCCTGATCCCCATATCCCTCGATTCCCCTAGAGTCCAAAAATCTATCTATCTCAGCCTTGAATATACTCAATGACTCAGCATCCACAGCACTTTGGGGTAGAGAATTCCAAAGATTCACAACCCTCAGTGAAGAAATTCCTCCTCATCTCAGTCTTAAATAGTTGACCCCTTATCTTGAGAATACTACCCCTAGTTCTAGACTCTCCATCAAGGGGAAAACAACCTCTCAGCATCTACCCTGTCAATCCCCCTCAGAATCTTGTATGTTTCAATGAGATCACCTCTCATTCTTCTGAACTCCAGAGCATATAGGCCCAATCTACTCGAGCACTGCTCTTGCAGCACCCCACTAGTTACCCCCAACCCCATGAGCCCTTATCTTGCGTAGCAACCTTTTATGTGGCACCTTATCGAATGCCTTTTGGAAATCGAAATATACTACATCCACTGGTTCCCCTTTATCTACTCTGATAGTTACATCCTCAAAAATCTCTAATAAATTTATTAAAACACAATTTCCCTTTCATAAAACCACGTTGACTCTGCCTAATCATATTATGATTTTCTAAGTGTCCTGTTGCCACGTCCTTAATAATGGATTCCAGCATTTTCCCGGTAACTGATGTCAGGCTCAACATCATCATAGGCGGTCCCTCGAATGAGGATGACTTGCTTCCACACCAAAAGGGATGAGTTCATAGATGTTTCAATGGAGGACTCGATGTTCCAGTCCTGAACTGCAGGGGTGAAAGATGCCTGTGCGTGGATTTTTTTTAACATGTGGTGGCCGTTGCACATCACGGGCTTGACAGAGCTAGGCCTTTGTCCAGTGGCAAGGGTAAACCAGGACGACTGGAGGCCTGCTCTGCTGCACGGACCTAGTGCACACACTTATCGCAGCGTGGGCTGGCCCGTGCTGCCCCTGGGCCCTCGGCTCTTCTGGGCCCCGCACCCTCATTTGTCGCACCTCCACCACGATCTCTCGTTGCTCCTCCGCCACAAACATGTGTTCACAACAGTGAGAGAGATAAGGGCAACATAACAGGAAGTTAAAAGATCTTTCTTCTGTCCCCATTCCGCATTACTAGTCCAGTAACATATTAATAATATACTGACATCTACCCAGCAGCTGTTTCGCATGATCATGTATGCAATCGTGTGTGTGTATATACACAATACACACACACACACATACACCAGCTTTTTCTGGTGATGTCAGGCTAACTGGCCTGTAGTTCCCCATTTTCGTTTTCCCTCCTTTCCTGAAACATGGCATCTGGGACCTGAGTGAACAAGGTAAGCAATTGTGTATTGCCTTAACTAATCAGACTGATGGACTTTGAAATAAACAGAGAAACGACTGAAGAAAGTGTAAATTAGAGTGGTGAATTCAATGACAAATCAGGAACAGAAAGAGAAATAAAGAAAGAAAGAGAGGGGAAGAAAGATTGGATTGAGAGAGTAAAAAGAGACAGAAAGGAAAAGTAAAAAAAAGTGTTTTTCTTTAATTTTAAATTTGATATTTTCAAAATCTCCAACAACAATTAATACCTGAAGCAATGAGACTCCACACTTTCAATAGTTAATTTTCAGTGCCAGAGAGGTTGATTGGCAATAATTAACAGCTACTATGTTGTTAAAAGGGGACTTGCTCTTGTAATGACAACTTTCTGTGATGAATTTAGTTCATAGCTACCACGCAAATACAGCAACTTCAGGAATGTCAATGGTGAGGCAGATAGCGAGATACCGTTTTCACGAAGTTAACAGCGGAGTGGCGCAACTTGGATAGCCAATTTTTGATAGTGGCATTTAACCACATCTGCCCTTCGCCTGAAGTTGCGGTGAAAACATCTTGTATCTAATTGGAAAGGACAGTTTCACAATTATATATGATTTGTGTTGAAGGTTTATACATTCAATCTAGAGCCCTAGTTGAATTCTCCAAATTAATATAAATAAAATTAACCATAGACTTGTTTTATCAATTGAGTTATGATTCCCTTATTAAAACATTTTATTGACACTATTTATAAACCTAATGGCCTAAAAATTCAATTCCATTGTGCCTATGCTGATGTTATGCCTTCAACTGAATCCTATTTCTCTGCCCTTTCACAGTAATTTTTTACATGTATGATCTTGATAGCCTCAAATTCATCTTATTCATGGGGCTAATCCTAAATTGTAAGGACCCCCCAGAAGATAGAATCATAGAAATTTACAGCACGGAAGGAGGCCATTTCGGCCCATCGTGTCCCCACCGGCCGACAAAGAGCTATCCAGCCTAATCCTACTTTCCAGCTCTTGGTCCCTAGCTCTGTAGGTTACAGCACTGCATTTGCACATCCAAGTACTTTTTAAATATGGTGAGAGTTTCTATCTCTACCACCCTTTCAGGCAGTGAGTTCCAGACCCCCAGCACCCTCAATGAAAACATTCCCCCTCAAATCCCCTCTAAACCTCCTACCAATTACTTTAAATCTATGTCCCTGGTTGTTGACCCCTCTGCTAGGGGAAATAGTCCTTCCTATTCACTCCAAGTAGGCCCTTCATAATTTTATACACCTCAATAAGGTCTCCCCTCAGCCTCCTCTGTTCCAAAGAAAACAAACCCAGTCTATCCAATCTTTTCTCCAGTCCAGGCAACATCCTTGTAAATCTCCTCTGTACTCTCTCTAGTGCAATCACATTTTTCCTGTAATGTGGTGACCAGAACTTCACACAGTACTCCAGCTGCGGTCTAACCAGTGTTTTATACAGTTCATGCATAACCTCCCTGCTCTTGTATTCTATGCTTCAGCTAATAAAGGCAAGTATTCTGTATGCCTTCTTAACCACCTTATCTACCTGGCCTGCTATCTTCAGGGATCTGTGGACATGCACTCCAAGGTCCCTTTGTTCCTCAGTATCCTACCATTTAATGTGTATGCCCTTTCCTTGTTAGCCCTCCCCAAATGCATTACCTCACACTTCTCTGAATTGAATTCCACTTGACACTGTGCTGCCCACCTGACCAGTTCATTGATATCTTCATAGAAGATAGAAACATTCCCCCATCCTGGATTACCAGGAAGTAGATACATAACTACTTTCACCTTGACCTCCACAGAGGTATACTCATCATTAGATTGCTAGTGAGAATGGAGCCATCATCACTAAATCATCTCCATGAATACACATTTGGAAAAACCCCATCATACACAGTTCTCTTTGTTAACAATATTTCTTCCAGGAAAATATTTTTCTAAGTTCGTCGTGTCAGAAAAAAATTGCTCTTCGAATAATACAGCACAAAAGGAGGTCATTGGACCATCGTAACATATAAGCTTACATTTTTACATGGTGTACTAGTTTTTTTTTTAAATCTCTTGAAATGGAGCTCAAATTTAGCTCAACTAATAGGACGAAAGTCTCCTTTCTTTGCTGGCTGCAAGGACCTTGCATAAAATTAGTTTAGGCAGCACATATCTAATTTGGCATATAGAACTCTCACTGAAAGAGGTCACAGGGATAGTTGCTATTGGAAATGTAAATGTCACTTGTACAGTAGGGAATGATCGTTTGAGGTTGGGATAAAGGTGCATTGCTGCTGGAGTTTTACTCCACAAATCATTGAGCTATACCTGACCAGATTTAATGTCGACACTGGGTTACTGAAAGGCAAAAGTGGTGCATTTTCCAGCACGAACAATAAGCAAATAAATTTAACAATTGTTTTTTTTTACTTTTTTGATTAATCAAGGTAAGTATTTCGTCATGCTCCAGCAAAAATATTAACTTTCTCCCTAGAAAGAAAAGTATCTTTCATTATAACTAAATTAATACCTGATCTAAGGTACTGTTAATTGCTTACTGCTAAATCTCCTGGAAAGATATCTGCTGATATTATCCACCGATTTTCTCCTATTCATTCATAAAGTTAGGAAAAAACTAGGCCGTGCCCCAGTTTTAAGCAGATTATAAATATTACAGCAAATATAGAAAAACTAGACAAAAGAATAGTCTGACCTGGTTTCAGTACTCCAGTTTCATCCCCAAATTTACATTTTCTTTTAAATTACATTGCAGGAGTGTAAATCCAATTCATATTGCAGCAAATACACTGGCACTATTTAATGGTGATATGAGCAAATAGTCAGCATTCTATTGCCCAATCAAATTGCTGTCGAATGGGGAAGTAGAATTCTGCATGTGGTTATTAGAATACATGTGCACAACAATGCTTATTGGCCTCCAACTGCTGGTGAGATTTCTAATGATAGAAACGAGCTGATGGATTAGTCAGCTGTTTTCCTGCATTGTAACTGAATGGCACCACAGTGAGCCACTTGAATTTTTTTTTAAAACTTTAAAAGTTAAGTTTAATAAGGGGGTCATGCATCGGTTACAATTACATCACAGCTGACATGTTAAAAATCCACCGCAAGTTGGTGCAACATTTTTGTTCTTGCAGGTAAATTCAGGATGTGATCTATAATGAAGCATTAGACTACTGAATGATGAATTGCGCTTAATATATTCCCAGCTTCTTTACGAGATACAGGTTACAAATGAACTAAATTTGTTTTTCTGTAGTTCAACTGTTACTGGAAGCATTGTTGTAGTTGCACAGCACAATGTGTTGAATAGGGAGCAATAGAATGTATGCCTGCACCTTCATTGCGAGTCCCTGATCTCAGCCAGACAATCCGGGGGATAAAGAAGAAAGTTATCCCAGGCCACTCTTGCGGGCCGTTAAGTGGCCGATTGTCTTAAACCTTCCAACATAACTTTAAGTAGATTAAAAAGTTCACTGTTCTATGTTGGTTCAGTAACACAAGTAAGTACAGCACCTGCCTCTCAATGCAATGGTTGCAAATTTAAAAAGCAGCACTGCCCATTGTTCAAACTCATCTGTCGCCATTGAGAGCAAGTTTGGTCTGTTCCCCAGAGGCCAGTAGATTAATGGAAAATTTGATATTGTCAGCTCATGGTATTGACGAGCTTTGTAGAGAGTCTGCTATTTAGATAGCTACCTTAAACTCACATACATTGCTTTAAGCAGATTAAAAGTTAAACTGCACTATTTTGATCCAGTAGCAGAGTGTCGAACAGCCATCCAAGAGACATAGGACTGCCTCTGCACCGGTTAGAAAATGCATGGCATCAAACAATTGATTAAATCAGAGTGAAAAAAGGTAAAAATTTCCAAACAGAATTTGGGAGTAATTAATGCAAGATTATCTTCTCATTTTAAAAAAGGAAAGGAACTTTCATCCATATTGATCATAATTTCAGATTCTCAGTGGACAGCCAGATTATTTGAGGCAACTCAAATAATCTCGATCCCAACCATACATGGGGAAAAATAAAATAAGCAGGAAATTGAAGAAACCTTAGCCCCAGGTCCAACAGTACGCACATCTGCGTCAGCATCAAAGCCATCTGGGAATAATCACATGCCACCCTAAACAAATACAGTTCAGTCTAGCTGCTTGCTACAAATTAGCATTCTTAAATCCTGATGAAAAGACGACAGAGTTTTAAATTTATTAATTTATTTAATATACAACTTAAACTTGCAACTCCAATTACTTACCATTACTGTACATGTTTCTTTTGCAACTATTGTAAAAGCAATATGCTATGGTTCTAAATTACATGCCTGCCCTGTTGCTATAGTTCATGCTGTCCCTTGAATTCACAACTGCTGATGTTGCCTCTTCTCAAGAGATTAGTTACCGATGACAACAGCTACAAAGTTTTCTTTCTGGTATAGCTGTGCCAGGACTTCTGGACAGCTGGCTGTATCCTTCATTGTCTGCCAGAAGGCAATGAGTTAGCTAATATAGATTTTCACAAAGTACAATATCACTCCTTACATGGCCTACTGCACAGAAAGAGACTCACCTTTCCCAGATTTTCTTGCTCGAGGATATTTCGATTGTATTGCTCCCTAAAAGATATACAATTACTGAATTAATACCCATTGTATTGCTTTTGCTAATTACTCGGCTGGAACTGCAACTGCAACCAGTTGCATAATAACATTGCAATATAGGATAAGTAATTTATAGAACAGCTGAGTATTGGAGCTACATTAGCTAGACAATTATTGCAGGTATTGCAAGGTCAATTTTCCTGAAGTCTGGAAAACAATGTCAATGCTGGATGACTTCAGAGCATCAAAGCACACCATATAATTCAAATTGTTCACACTGACAGATTTAAAATGATCCCCTCTTTTTGAAACTGTGAAAAGCAATATCGTTATTTTGGAAGCCAAAATTTTGAAAGATATTCCCTGGAGAATTATCTTTTCAAATAAACAACCATATTAACAAACATTTTTAAATGAAGTACAGATCTGTTATTCAGGGTTCTTACAGTCTCACAAGTAAGGACCCATTCTGCACTACTCATTTAATATATGTATTTCACTACAGTCAGCAAAGGATGATCCCTTATTTTTGGGAAGTTATCTTTCTACTGCCTTTGATAGTTCTTCGCCTCCAACTCACACACCTTGCACCCTATTCTCACCCGTTCCAAGTCTTCTATTAGTGCACTGACCTGGCTACTAAGGCAGTTGATTTTTTTTTTAAAGTGTCAATTGATTGTTTCAATTTTTCCCCCCCAACAGAGAAATTGTCTCCCTCCACAGCATATTATAAATTCACAGGCCCCAAATTTCCCGTACCCCTTTTTCTGGCGCAGTCTCCCGCGATGCGCCGACTTTGTGCGCTCAAAGCGGCGGCAGAAAACTTACTAAGGATTCTGGCCGCTCTGTTGTATGTCCCGGGTCCAGTCGCGCCGTTTCTCATGGAGTGGGGGGGGGGGGGGGGGGGCGGAGCTACAGCCCTGCGCCAAAAACAGTGCAGGCAGCTGCGCGCATGCGTCCTGCAGGCTGTGAGCCGCACCCGATGCTCGCCGCCCCTATCCCGGGCCGAGTGGTCTGCCGCACAGGCCAGCCGCTGCCTTCCCACACTGAGGGCTGCAAGAAACAGGTTGGTGTGGGGGGGAGAAAAGAGTTTTGATCTGGGGGGGGAAAGAGTTTGGATCTGGCAGGGGGGAGGGGGGGCGGCCAGTACTTTAATATCTAGCTATCTTTACTAAAAATTCCCTATCTGTGGTATCTTACAGCTCACCCACCTAAAATATTACTAACTATCAGAGTCACACTACACAATGCTGAACACCAAAATTTAAGTTTACATTTTGACATGCTTTTTTTGTAAAGTCTAACGTTTTAAAAATTCTAAGCCGAGTCAGGGCAATTCTTTGGTGCTGCAGAAGTCAAAATCCAAAGTGGTATGATGCCGCACACGAATCCATTAGGCGAGAGCGTTGGTGCTCTTGATCTATTATTTACAAAAGAGACCCTCCCCTTGCTTAAGTGGTCCCTGTACTTCAGCCTTCATTACAAGATCATTTTTATTCTTGTAAAAGCTCCATACTCAGTTTAATCAGGCTGATAGCACCTACACCCTGTCCAGTCTCGCTGCTTGGGATTTAAAAAAAAACTAACATTCCTAGCATAACACTGTCATTTGGAAGCTACCTGCGCTGATTTCTTAACTCGCCGCAAGGGTTTTCTGTGCAGCCACATACGCTGGTCTAAGTTAGTTTGGAATAACTATTAGCTGTCCAAACTGGCTTAAATGGCCAAAACAGGCGTAGGTGGTTGGTAACACCCCCTTCTGAACAAAACTAAACTAAACTAAAAAAAATCCTAACTAACTCACTTACACTGGCGCAAATTAAATGTGCAGAATGGGGATTTTTAAGATACTTCAGAAAAATCAAGTTGCTCCAAAAAAAAAAAACAGAGCAACTCCTGGGGAAATTTGGTCCCACAATGTGGAGAATTACTGGGAAAATAGGTGCTGTATCACCATGTGGTACAATGTGTTAATCTTATGCCAGTAGGTTGCCAAGAGGAAAATATCTTTAATGTAAATCAAGTCCATTTTTGTCTAAATAAAACAAGGATAAGATGGGACAAACTAGTTTTCAAGACAGTTGCACAAAGCGCTGAGATCTTGTCATAAACTGTAAGATACATGCAATACCAAGGAATGAACGCTCCAACTGGAGTACCACAGGATTTGATAACCAACAATATAAATGTTACCAACTGATACAGAAACAATATCACAATTTCTATTAATTAATGGATCTCCAAGGTGGGTTGATGCAGAGGCTAAGTTGAAGAGCAGGAAAAAGATTTCAGTGAGGAAGTTCAGGAGAATGAGGCAGACAATAAGGACTGTAAATAAAAGGTGGAAAGGTGCGTGCACAAACGAGCAGTAAGTGGCAGAGGAGTAAAATGACATGTTGAAATGGGACGAGAGATGAGAAACTGTGAAAAGGAGTATCGTTATTTTGGAAGCCAAAATTTTCAAAGATATTCCCTGGAGAATTATCTTTTCAAATAAACAACCATATTAACAAACATTTTTAAATAAAGTACTGATCTGTTATGCGGGGTTCTTACAGTCTCAAGTAAGGACCCATTCATGGTTTAGGTGGGAAATGCAATGGATCTATAGCTACACAGGGCAGCTTCCATGAGGGAGAATTCATCAAAAAGAAATTGACCCGCAGCTCAATAGTCATAACATGGATATCCACAAAAAAAAAGGCTAAAAAAATGTAAAGTTATATATAAAAACATACATTTTAGAATCCGTTAATTTACCTTATGGCTTTTCTTCTTTCCTGTGGATCTGCAGAAACATATAGCTTCATTTCATCAGCAGCTCGCTGTATCTGCCTTTCAGTAATCTGTTCAACAGAAGACAATTTATACATCTGTAATTTTTTTTTCAGAACTACTAAAATCGGTGTTAATTTATGGGATTTTTTTTGTACCCTTTTCAAGCAGTTGATGTAATGGTATCTAGTTTCCTCCTGGCCACATTCTTCTCTGAGTCCTTGAACTTCCTGTAAAAGTTTCCAATTTAAGAATCACTTTACAGGGTAGAAATTTTATCATTTTCCTGTTCTTATTTTTATAAATATTGTATGAAAGGAAACTTATAAAGTCAATATTAGACATAATTACTTGCAATTTTAACTGATTGCATTTTGGAGCACAATTCACCATCATTAAAGTAACAATCCTTTTTTTTTAAATCAAGTTGTTTTTTTCTGAACAGAATTTATAATTTACACAATAAAGCCTACCCACACACAATTTCTTTTATAATGAAAAGACATTAAAAAAAACTTTTGCACTAGTCCTTCTGAAAGCTGAATTACAGTCTCTAGCATCTGAAACTTTGATAAGCTAATCCCTTGACTAGAACAACTTTAAAACTCTAAAAGTTAACTTTACTTTTTTCAGCCTCATCTTTAAAAAGGAAGAAAATCTAGAGAGGATGCTTTCTGTTCAGAGATACGACCCCAAACTCCCCAAATCGTGGTCTGATATGAAATATCTCTCATTTTGTAGCTACTTGATGGAAAGTTTATTATTAATTGAATAGGCAGCAGTATCCATTTGATAATTAATTTTGCTCTGTATGCCAACCCTAGGCCACCTCAAGGTGTTGGCTCTCACTAAAGTGAACTTAACCCTCCTGGATGTGTCGGGCCATCTCCGTAAGATACGCCACTCAAATGCCTAAGGAGGGAAAGTAAGACTGGAAATGGTGGCTCTCTCTGAGACTAAAGAATTGGACATATAATACCAAAATGCAAATACAGCACCACCAATAGAGGTAATAGCGATTCAGCTTCTGCCTACTGCCATGGAATCTCATTCTCAGGGCCTCTTGCCTCTGCTGCTCTTCTTCCATTATTATGCAGAATGAAGGAATGCCCATTGGAAAGGCCATTCCAGCTTATTTGACCGTCTGAATACGTGGGGGTCCAAAAAACCTAGGGTGCACTGAAACTGGCATCATTTTGTTTAAGTACAGGGCAGGTCTCAATAAGATTTCTTTTAAATCACTAAGAAAATCCTTATCAAGCAACAGAAATCTCAGTTATGCTGATACCAGGCGACTTTAGGCTGCATTGAGCGTAAATCTACACCAGCACATTATTCACATAAATCCAGGAAACTCGCGCGATCTGGTCTTTTGAGTGGGGTAAAGTTATGTAAATGAGTGGCAGAAAGTATCGGTAGATATTTCTCAAGTGCCGCAAACGATTGAGGAAATTCACCAGTAGCGAAGTTTCATTGTAAAACCATTGTAAATCACTTATAAGTGAGTTTCCTCGGGGGGTGGGGGTGGGGGGGGAATTAGTGCAATGTTGCTCTGGTGCAGTAGTTACGCCAAAACTTTCCAAGAAATTCCATGTCAAAATAATGAGTGTAATTGAAATGACACTTCAAAATAAATGACACTTCAAAATGTCATATTATGGGTCCTTAATTATTCAAGTGGATGGACAGCATCAAAAGGCAAGAACTGTTAACAGCTTTAGTACCTTCTTCATTGCTGGTTTCAGTAAACCAGAAACTGAAAGAGTCCTTCCTTTCAGGAGAGGAGGACAGGAAAAAAAAGCTTCAAATCTGGTTACTTCTGCATTCGAATAATAATCAGAACATGCATTGTGCATACAAAACATTTTTTGTATTGATTCCATGAGAGATTTATTTCATTATTTTTGCATTTCCAAAATGTAACGAACTGACACAAAAAGTCTAAAATGTTTTAGTGCCAGCAATAGCTACTGCATATGTAGAATGTGCATGGCCTTTTCCTACCTGTTCAAGCTTAGATCGATTGCTTTCCAAGCCTGCTGCACAGCTGTCATAGAGTGCTTTTTTTTCTTCGTACTCTTGAGTTAATTCCTAATGTGAAAGGGTAAAATGTCATGTAAATGAAACTGTGAGCTAGCAGCATGCGACACTAAAACAATGTGTGTCCTTGTCAATCACAGGTCAAGACCTTGTATTCTCAAATACATTCACACTTACAAGCTCATGTAAACCAAACAGGTGGCTTTACACCCTTGTATGTGGAGTGAAATCGCAATACTACATATTTAGGGTCTAACAGTTGACCTGCTATTGAATGCCAATAATATGTGGGCTTCGTGTTTGGTTAAGGCCGATTATTCCCCAGATAATACTCCTTCAAACACTTCCCTGTTCATTAATAGCCATTTTGTGACTGATACACAGACTGCAATTTGTCTACCAAATGACACAATGTAATTTGGTACTCCAATTTAATGTTTTGATTTTGCAGGCAACTGGCAAACAGAAGGACAAGAAGCAACATATTTCTGCATTATCGGCTTTGTTGTTTAAATTCCACCACCCACCTGGCACTTCTGTCGCAATGGTCGTAGTTCTTTGATGACTGGCGCCAGGGCAGACTTCTTTTCAGCAATAAGGGTATTAAGTTTCTTTATCTGTAGAAATGTTTTTAAATTAAAAAAAAATAAGTACTCATTCAAACTCTGTGCATTACCTGTTACAGCATTTCTTTTCCAATTACTCCAAGTCTCTTTTACTCTGCAACCTGAAAAACCACTATACAAAGTTAACTTGTACATATTGAAATTTCACCAATGAGATGCATTTTACACCCAACTTTTTCTTTTTTGTTGTGAATTTTACATCCCAGATACACATCTTGTTTGTATGGAATCTAAACTGGAGAAAATAAATAGTCCAGCAATGTAACATGCAGTTATAAATGTGACCATATCCAAGTCAATGCATGCCCATTTGCCTGCCCTTCTTATGTAAGGAATACATGAAGAGGAAGAGTGTTAGGAAGGTGGGGAGGAAGGGATAATTTGATGGCAACCTCCTCTTTCACCTCTCAGATGCCGCTCTGATTCCCAGCCCAAACTAATAAATTGAAAGTCTACATAGAAACATAGAAAGTAGGTGCAGGAGTAGGCCAATCGTCCCTTCGAGCCTGCACCACCATTCAATAAGATCATGGCTGATCATTCCTTCAGTACCACTTTCCTGCTTTCTCTCCATACCCCTTGATCCCTTTAGCCGCAAGGGCCATATCTAACTCCCTCTTGAATATATCCAATGAACAGGCATCAACAACTCTCTGCGGCAGGGAATTCCACAGGTTAACTACTCTCTGAGTGAAGAAGTTTCTCCTCATCTCAGTCCTAAATGGCCTGCCCCTTATCCCAAGACTGTGTCCCCTGGTTCTGGACTTCCCCAACATCAGGAACATTCTCCCGCATCTAACCTGTCCAGTCCCGTCAGAATCTTGTATGTTTCTGAGATCCCCTCTCATCCTTTTAAACTCCAGTGTATAAAGGCCCAGTTGATCCAGTGTCTCCTTATATGTCAGTCCAGCCATCCCTGGAATCAGTCTGGTGAACTTTCGCTGCACTCCCTCAATAGCAAGAATGTCCTTCCTCAGATTAGGAGACCAAAACTGATCACAATATTCCAGGTGGGACCTCACCAATGCCCTGTACAACTACAGTAAGACTTCCCTGCTCCTATACTCAAATCCCCTTGCTATGAAGGCCAACATACCATTTGCCCTCTTCACCGCCTGCTGTACCTGCATGCCAACTTTCAAGGACTGATGAACCATGACACCCAGGTCTTGCTGCACCTCCCCTTTTCCTAATCTGCCGTCATTCAGATAATATTCTGCCTTCGTGTTTTTGCCCCCAAAGTGGATAACCTCACATATATCCACATTATACTGCATCTGCCATGTATTTGCCCATTCTCCTAACCTGTCCAAGTCACCCTGCAGCCTCTTAGCATCCTCCTCACAGCTCACACCGCCACCCAGTTTAGTGTCATCTGCAAACTTGGAGATATTACACTCAATTCCTTCATCTAAATCATTAACAAATATTGTAAAGAGCTGGGATCCCAGCACCGAGCCCTGCGGCACTCCACTAGTCACTGCCTGGCATTCTGAAAAGGACCCGTTTATCCCGACTCTCTGCTTCCTGTCTGCCAGCCAGTTCTCTATCCACGTCAATACATTACCCCCAATACCATGTGCTTTGATTTTACACACCAATCTCTTGTGTGGGACCTTGTCAAAAGCCTTTTGAAAGTCCAAATACACCACATCCACTGGTTCTCCCTTGTCCACTCTACTAGTTACATCCTAAAAAATTCCAGAAGATTTGTCAAGCATGATTTCCCTTTCATAAATCCATGCTGACTTGGATCCTATCACTGCTTTTCAAATGCGCTGCTATTTCATCCTTAATGATTGATTCCAACATTTTCCCCACTACTGATGTCAGGCTAACCGGTCTATAATTACCCATTTTTTCTCTCCCTCCTTTTTTAAAAAGTGGTGTTACATTAGCAACCCTCCAGTCCATAGGAACTGATTCAGAGTCGATAAGCTGCTGGAAAATTATCACCAATGCATCCACTATTTCTAGGGCCACTTCCTTAAGTACGCTGGGATGTAGACTATCAAGCCCTGGGGATTTATCGGCCTTCAATCCCGTCAATTTCCCTAACACAATTTCCTGCCTAATAAGAATATCCTTCAGTTCCTCCTTCTCACTAGACCCTCGGTCCCCTAGTACATCCGGAAGGTTATTTGTATCTTCCTTCGTGAAGACAGAACCAAAGTACTTGTTCAATTGGTCTGCCATTTCTTTGTTCCCCATTATAAATTCACCCGAATCCAACTGCAAGGGACCTACGTTTGTCTTCACTAATCTTTTTATCTTCACATATCTATAGAAGCTTTTGCAGTCAGTTTTTGTGTTTCCGGCAAGCTTCCTCTCGGACTCTATTTTCCCCTTCTTAATTAAACCCTTTGTCCTCCTCTGAATTCTAAATTTCTCCCAGTCCTCCGGTTTGCTGCTTTTTCTGGCTAATTTGTATGCCTCTTCCTTGGATTTAACACTATCCTTAATTTCCCTTGTTAGCCACGGTTGAGCCACCTTCCCAGTTTTATTTTTACTCCTGAAAGGGATGTACAATTGTTGAAGTTCGTCCATATGATCTTTAAAGGTTTGCCATTGCCTATCCACCGTCAAACCTTTAAGTATCATTTATCTATTTATCTCTTTATTAATCTCCAAGTTTGTTGAAGTGAGTTTGGACCAGCTCAAAGCAGTTCTGCATGGGCCAATAACACAGTACCACCCATAACTGGAGACAGGTTAGCATTCTCATCCCGAGGGGTGATATGGCTATCTTGTACGTGGAATTGAAAATAATCTGAACTGGTACAGAACGCTCTATAATTTGAGTTAAGTTGTTTTGCAGATTAAATGCAGATCTGCTCCACATTTGGTTTTATTATTCCTGACCAGGCACAGCTTAACGCTGACACTGCAGGATAAAAGTGGAAAATGTGTTCCCCAGTATGACATCCTTCCTTCACTTTGCCAAACACAAACAAATGAGTTGAATTTAAAAAAATACCACTTGGCACTGATGTAACTGCTAAACAGCTCTTAGACTTGATTTTTGCACTTACAAATTAATTCTAAGTTGACAGCATTGAAAATTGTATTTTTTAATGGATTTTGACTCTTGTGTGCAAGTGTTTTTTTTAAATTAAAGCAGACATTGGGTCCATTGTGGGTACAACAGAATAAGAAAAAGAGGATAAGAAATAAGCTAAAGATGAAAGAGACAGAAGACAGACAAACCGCTGTACAGATGAAAGCCACAAATATAATACAAGAGTACACAGAGACACATGATGGAAATTCATAAGACAAAGTAGTAAAATGAAAGACAAAAGAAACAAGGGACTTTTAAGGCAATTACATCTTTAGCCAGGAGTTAAATTATATTATTTTATAGTCAACTAACAGAAGGGCACATTACAGAGTTACCAGCTTCACTCATGCTGCCATATGTTGTCACCAGGAGAGGCTGGGCACGTTATTGCAAATAAGAAGTGAAAAAATAGAGTAAGAATCCTCCTCAGGGAGCTCTTGTCCACCTTCTTGTGGCCAGCTTCAGAGTTCTGTTGCCAAAAATCTGAAAGCAAGTTGCCCAATTACCTTCTCTTGGTTTCAAATGGGTTCTAGCGATCATAATAGGGAAGATACCTTTAAAAGGAACTAGGCCTCACCCTAATTTTAAAAAACATTTTAAGGGAACATGGTACTGGAGTAGATTTAATGAGCACATTTCTAAGAAAGTACAGTACTAATGTGACATCTACATTTATGAAGCTAACATTACTATAGTTACGCAATGATTGTGATTTAAGTTAATACGCAAAACAGCTGCTCTACTATATCACAAATGTTTGTGGATACCTAACCAGTTCTGATTTGCAGTGAAAGGCCTCTACAGTAATGGTAATGTCTTTTGTTGGGTATGAATTAAATGTTGAATTTTCAAGTGACAATGTCGTTTTCTAATTAATTAACGGCATTAGAGGTGCAAGGGAAATGTGTGAAATCTATTTTTTTTTAATAAATCAGAATGCAATACATCATTGTCTGACTGCATTTTTTCATGAAGATGTCACTGAGTGTCTCATGGTAGGAAGAGAGAATACTGTATGCGGATTCTAATATGTTAACACATAAACTAGCTTCTACAAGAATAGTACACATCTACACTCACCTTAATTCACTCTCATTTAAATTTCTATGACCTTAGAGTTTGCTTTAAATGATTACATTCATACATAAATCGTATGAACAAATTATTGAAGGATGGGCAACTGAGTTCAATAATGAGCGAGATGCCTGGTGACTGAGGAAATGTACCATCATGACTGGCAAGTAAAAAAAAAAATTAAACTTGTGCAACATCTCCTGACAGTTTAGAGCCCAGAGGTCATACATAGCCACTCTACAGGACTGTGCCAACCCTCTTCTCGATCTTCCTCGCTGCAATGCTCCACCTCACACTCAACAAGCTCTCCGCTGGAGTGGAACTAAACTACAGAACCAGTGGGAAACTGTTCAACCTTCAACATCTCCAGGTCAGATCCAAGACCGTCCCAACCTCTGTCGTCAAACTACAGTACGCGGATGACACTTCCGTCTGCGCACATTCAGAGACTGAACTTCAAATCATAGTCAACATCTTCACTGAGGCGTATGAAAGCATGGGCCTTACACTAAACACCCGTAAGACAAAGGTCCTCCATCAACCTGACCCCGCCACACAGCACTGTCCCCAATCATTAAGATCCACAGCGCGGCCCTGGACAACGTGGACCACTTTCCATACCTCGGGAGACTATCAGCAGCAAGGGCAGACATTGACGACGGGGTTCAACACCACCTCCAGTGCTCTAGCGCAGCCTTCGGCCGTTTGAGGAAAAGAGTGTTCGAAGATCAGGCCCTCAAATCTGCCACCAAGCTTATGGTCTACAGGGCTGTAGTGATACCCGTCCTCCTGTATGGCTCAAAGACGTGGACCATATACAGTAAACACCTCAAATCGATGGAGAAATACCACCAACGATGTCTCCGCAAAATCCTGCAAATCCCCTAGCAGGACAGATGCACCAACGTTAGCGTCCTCGATCAGGCCAACATCCCAAGCATCGAAGCACTGACCACACTCGACCAGCTCCGTTGGGCAGACAACATTGTTCGCATGCCTGACACAAGACTCCCAAAGCAAGTGTTCCACTCGGAACTCCTACACGGTAAACGAGCCCAAGGTGGGCAGAGGACACGTTTCAAGGACACCCTCAAAGCCTCCTTGATAAAATACAACATCCCCACCAACACCTGGGAGTCCCTGGCCAAAGACCACTCTAGGTGGAGGAGGTGCAGCCAAGAGGGCGCTGAGCACCTCGAGTCTCGTCGCCGAGAACATGCAGAAAAACAGGCGCAGGCAGCAGAAGGAGCGTGCGGCAAACCAGTTCCACCCACTCTTTCCTTCAATGACTGTCTGTCCCATCTGTGACAGAGATTGTGGTTTCTGTATTGGACTGTTCAGTCACCTAAGAACTCACTTTTAGAGTGGAAGCAAATCTTCCTCGATTTCGAGGGACTGCCTATGATGATGATGACAGGACTGTGATAATAGCAAAAATTAATTCCACTTGTTTGCTCCAGAATTCAATGATTATAGTTAACAAATACTACAGAGAGATAGAAGTGATTTCACACAATCTGTTCACATGCTAACTGACCATCACATAAATCACACTGATATAAATTTGTTTAAACTTTAAACTAGCTCCGTTCTTGCATAGTTGTTGTTTAAAAACAATTTGAACTTTTCTTGAATATATTTCAGATAGAGATCAGCCAAGTACAGTTTCCACTCTCAGCACAAACACCAACTGCAAGTCAGACTCTGCATTTTTTTACCAGACCTTCTTCAGCAGACCTTGGGGTCATTTCCTCTGCAGTGAAATCATGAATGGCAGTGCTGTCCAAAGTCCAATTCTTTCTCAATGAATTCCACTCCCCATTCATTTCACTGCAACTGAACTTCACATTGTTACGCGGGGAGAAATTTTGCAAAACAAAAAACTTGTTCTTGAGCTGCTGGTCTGTAGTTTTGAAAGGCAACTCCAGAATACAAACAATTTATATTTAATACACAATCTGTTTTTAGTATCCAGTTTATTGGACAAATTACTTTTGATCATTTCATGTCTACTACTAAAAGAAAAGTTAGGGTTGTTGAATCACTATTTACAAAATTGCTCACAGCATGCATTAAAACTCGTAAATTTTATATATGCTCCTTTAAATGTGTAATACAACCTTATTGTTCTATCACTGAAAAGACAAATGTGAAATAGTACGTAGGTGTCTAAAATCATAGCATTTGGAACAATTCTAGTCACATTTTGAAAACAATTCAAAAAGGGAGATTTGTCAGCTCTGCCTCCAAAGCCCTCACTCACACCAAGAAAAGTTCACCATGAAGGAGAAAACAGAAAATAGGTCATCAGGAAAATAAGTAACAGCTGCATTTATATAGTGCCTTAACATGTCAAAATATTTCAAAGCACTTCACACAACAGATTATTTTTGAACTATGATTGTTATGAAGGCAAAGTATACTGTGAATAGGACAGGATCATAGTGTAAAAATGTTCTTTCCCATCATCAAATGATAAATATTTTATTTTTTATTACAAATCCTCTGAACATTAGGTTTCCTTGACCTTCAATTGTCCTGGGGATCTGTAGAAACCCGGTCTGAATTTTTCAAAATCAGGTCATCCAAGAGTAGGTTCTTTGAGACAACTGAGGTTATAGGGGATGGAGATAAAAGATATCTGAGAACCACTGTTATTATGAGCAGTATGAAACAATTAAAATGAACCATTTTTTCATGGAGATCTGAGAAGTATCTTTTTACTATACCACAATGTTGAAAGGGATTGCGAACATCCATTTAATGCTTTGCAGAGGGATTGGGGAGTGTAGAAGGAGACTGCTGAATGAGAAAATGTCACAAAAATGTAGCACAGGTCACAATTTATAGCGTAGTCCGGGCAAAAAATAAAACAATGTCATCTATTAATATATTTGAACAGAAGGAAAGAAATACTATGTAGACGCCAAAGTGTTAATGAGCAAGAATAACATAAGGATATTTTGGCTGGTAGCTTTTCTTTATGCAAAGTAATTTATAAAAACAATTTTGACTAGATGAATTAATTACTGGGAGGGTAGGATAAAGTCTGCCCATATTCACGGAGAATTGATTTAATAGGGTAATAACTAGCAATATATTATGTACTGGGCAAAAAGTGGAAAGACGTACACTTTACCATAATTACAATTGTTCTTCATTTGTTTCACAAATTGTAATATAGTCGTTATTAAATGTGGAACCACTGAATTAATTTTAGGTTTCATAAAAAGATGGATCACCATTTCAGACATCTCATCAAGTGTTCGTCCCTTCACTTCATCCAACTCGCTCTTCAATGCAGATACTCTCTCCAGCTCCTCTTGTGTGTCACTGAAGCCTGTAATACCATGCTTAGCTTCGACCGCTTGCTACAAACACAAACAGTTTGACAAAATTATGAAAAGACTAGAACCCAGCTGGCCATTTATATCATAAACAGTTATAACATAAGTGTCATCGGTTTGAGTTCAGGACCTTGGACATTTATTTTTAGGATGTTGAAAATTCCAAACAATTTGACGTAGTTGACATACACAGCATCTAAAATTAATCATATTCTTCCAATTCAGTGGAAATGTTATAACCTCTATTGGCATCTTTTATATATATCATGAAAGCACTGCTTAAAATATATCTTAGAATACATCTGTGAGACAGCCTATTTGTGCCATGTGTGAACGACTAAGTCTGATTACCAGCTTTAGCCTACAGCTGTATTCAGATCCCTGTGGTATCTCTTTACTGAGCCTGGCGACCCAGCAAATGTAGTGAGGGTGGATAACTGACAAGAAAAAGAAAAATTGAGAAGGACTCCCTATCCACTCTTCTGCCAACTCGGTACAAAGCAACATTAGTGGAAAGCAAGACAATGTAGGAAATCATGGCATAGGTGAATTAGGTCATATGCACATCACACCACACCATAATTTACTGGGACTGTTACCAATACCCTAGCTGAAGCCATGCAAAATTGATCATAGCTCTGTCCCCCTTCCACCCTGTTCAAGTCAATGGTGATCGCGAAAGTCATCATTAACAACTTACATTTATATACCACCTTTAACGTGGTTAAATGTCTCACGGCAATATTCAGGAGCGATTATCAAACAAAATTTGGCACTAGCCACACAGAGATATTAGGACAGGTGACCAAGAGGCAGGTTTTAAGGAATGTCTTAAAGAGGGAGTGGTTTAGGGAGGGAATTCCAGGGTTTAGGGCCTAGGCAGCTGAAGGCATGGCCATCATTGGTGGAACGAAGAAAATTAGGAATGTGCACAAGGCTAGAATTGGATGAGCACAGATATCTCAGAGGGTTGTAGGGCTTGGAGGAGGGGTGAGGCTTTGGAGGGATTTGAAAACAAGGATGAGAATTTTAAAATCAAGACGTTGCTGGACCAGGAATCAATGTAGGTCAGGGACTGCAGGGGTGATGGGTGAATGGATATGGCAACAGAGTTTTGGATGTGCTCATGTTTACAGATTACTGCGTATTTCTGGCTGAGGAGTTACTGAGCCTAATTGTTTAAGGGAGCTGCATTAACAATGATTATTACTAACTTTGACTTGCTTCAGTTATTGTAAATTCAATTCTACATATTTTAGGATATAAAAACAATATTTTATATAACAGACTACAGAACTTGAGATAACTGTAACAAGGACAGATATTTTACAAAGACGTATTACCTGGTGCTCCCCAAGAGAACAGAACAACCTAAAGAATTTGCAGCAATCCAGTTTCCAGCAACATTTCTTTAGCAAGTGACGATCAACTCTGTTTTAACTTTTGCATACAAAGAGCACAGTTGCAAAGGCAAAATAACTGGTGTGTAAAATTTTGCTAAAGATATTTTACTCTCATGTTTTGAATGTCGAATTGTTTGAATTACACTCTCTCACAGTTGTTCAAAGACATATCTTCCAATGTTATTGATAGTCATGTATTTCTTTTTAAATCAGTAACATAGCAGAAATAAAAAGAAGCCAATATTAATTCCTTGTAACAGCTTAAATTTTTAAAAGGGCACATTATGCTATCCAATTCAAACCAAGCATTATGAAATTAATATAGATAAAATTATAAACTCAGCTATCTGAAAAACATTCTACATGTTCAAAGATAAAACTGTAAAATGCCAGCTGATATCAACTTGTGCTTTTCTAGGTAATCAGTATAGTGTTAACTAAAGGCATGGGAACTTGGAGGGTCGACTGAAATGGTTTCATGGAAAGTTGTGTCATTTCACATGAATTATCATTTGTGTCGCAGAATGGTCCCGAGTTGGCCAGCAAGTGTATTGAAAGCCAGGATCTCATATTACCAGCTGTTGCTGTATGGCCTCATGCCGCTGTTTTAGAATCTCTTCTGTCCTCTGCAGGACACCGTACTCTGCTCTCAGTTCTGCTAGTTCTTGACGTTTCTTCTTATACACTGTACTCTTACTACGAAGCTTGCTGACATAGCGTTTGAACTAGAAATAATGGAAATTAAAGGGCAATGGGTTAACATAGTCAGTGCTTAAAAATAAGCCTAATGTCTCCGAGCACAACAAATACTGAAATTAAAGAAGTTATTAGTTTCAGAACTGTTTCAGAACAATCTCAGTATCTATAGAACAAAAGACAGACTGGCAATGCTAAACTCACAGAGTCACATTTTCTTAGACAACGGGGCATATTCTATAAAAAGCGCCCTGGGCAGGAAGCCAAAAATAGTCTAGCCACTGCTGTGCAAGAGTGTCAAATGCAGAGCTTCCCTGCCCCCTTCAATCTCATTGCTGTCTCATACACTATTAATTTGGGAACTGAAACGTTCAAATTTCTTAATTAAATAATTCATATATAAAAGTTACTTTACGTACTCTTATAAAGCATAAAACCTACACGATCTTTTAGAACCAACTTCATTGTTTGGTCAAGGGCAATTAAGGTCAGCAAAATAAACAGCAAGATATTCTATTTTACAAATCTTTGTTAGTTGTCCAAAATTCATAATATGTACTTATTTGCATGTAAATATCTTCAGCAATCAATTATAATGCAAAAGATCATTTCCATATCATATCATTAAAACAGACAGATGTTTTTCATGCAATTTCCTGTTGATTTTGTTTGCCACTGAAACATTAACTCACGAAAGGAATATTTTCTTCTGAAAGCTTTCATTTATAAATAAACCCTACACCACATTTTCCATAGTTACAGGATGCAAGTTAAATAAAGGTCATTTATACAAGGATCAATTATATTATATAAATCAACAACTTACACATTCAGTTTATTTATACAGGTATAGAATTATTGTAAAATGTAAACTTATGACCTTTATGATCTGTGATGGACTCAATTGTACATCATTCACTAATCTGGGATACTAAAGCATTTTTCTTTTTCTCATCCAGAAGCTGACTACAGTACATTTTTGAGAGTCCATTATGTTTTGACATTTCTTATGGCTAATGATGCTATTTAATCCCAAATGCAATGGAAAATTTCTAACATGAAGTCTCAATTGGATGGTCTGTGAATGAATATTTCACTGTCCAAAAATGTAATTGCGTAAGGCAAATAGTATTTGAAGCATTCCTATATGGAGCCTTTTATAATTCAGACTTCCTTGCGATGCTTTGAGCTTGTGTTCTCAGACAAAGGCAGATTCCATAAACAGTCCAGATCTCCCAAGAACCTAAATTTGTGCTCTTGTGTGTGCCAGAAATGAGATATCATCATAGGACTAACAATTACACTTCAATTATGTTATAATGCATCAGAGACAGTGGGATGCCCAACACACTCTCCTATATACTCAAGAAGGCAGTAAATACCTATTATCCAATTGTTACATTCAGGCTAAAACTAATAGTTACATTTATTTATGAATAAGATTACTTAGAATATTATAAATAATTGGAAAATAAAGATAAAATCACTTGAATTCAAAATATATTCTTCAGAACATACTTTTACACTTTCCAATAATCTACATGAATCAGTTTTTCATAGACTTACTGATGAAATGTTTGCACATGGTGAGACAATGACCAGAATTTCTTGAATATTTGCACTATTGTAATGGCATATCTATGACACTGGGTTAGTTTTCCAGTGTGAAAGTCCCAAGAAATTATGGATTAAGTGAATTAAGCCATTATTCACACTGCACCATAATTTACTGGGACTTATGTGCTACTCTGCTAACATGCTCGTCGAAACCATGCAAAATTTATCATCATAGAGCTGATCTGCACCCCACCCTCATCCTAGTCAAGTCAATGGCGATCATGAATTTCCTGGATTTATGTCAATTCTCGCCGCAGTCACTTAGACTGAAAAATTATAGTGGAAGTGAATGCATTTAAGTAATTAATAGGAACGTCAACATTAAAATGTGTACACTAACCTGCTATACTTAGCTATAATATTTCCTGTAAACTAATGGGAATTCCAATTTTAAATAACACGGACCTGTAATCATTCTGTCATGCCACAAATTATTTTAAATGCTTTCTGTAAATACTTTCGTGCACAATGGGCCGAAAGTTGCAGCCTCGCCGGGTGTGTACAAAGTGCGCGCGCGCCCGGCGAGGTCTCGCATATTCGTCCAAAGGAAGCCTCTGATCGCAATTTCCCCACCATTATTTTTCCCTCAGTAACTGAAATTTCTAAGACTCAAAATACAATTTTAAATAAAAATAATAGATTTGAAAAAAGACATTCCACAATAACACGATTACATTTATCCACTGAATTGTATTTTGTGCCTTTTAACACCTTCATTACAGTTTTTACTTGAAGAACTCAGCTTTTCCACAGGCATGGATTTAATATTGTTGCCCAGAGCTGTGAAATTGTTAATTTAATGCAGATTGTGCAATCTGAACATGTGCAGTGTATCTAAATTCACAGGATACATTCCTCATCCTGTATTTGTAGACCTCTAGGAAAAGTAAATATACTAGTCACTGACACCTTGGAGGAACAGCAAAAGAGGAGACAATAGAGAGAAGCTCTTTACTCATTCTAACTTGAATGAGTGGGTAGTAGGAAGGAAAGGCATGTGCAATGAATGGGGAAAGCATGAGTGAATTGGGGCGAGGATGAGAAGAGAGCCACTGAGGTTTGCAGGGCACATTTTCCCCAGACTCCCAAATTGCAGCAGACGGACCTTGGTTTAACGTCTCATCCGACAGACGGCACCTCCAACAGTGAAGCGCTCCCTCAGCGAAGCGCTCCCTCAGCACTGCACTGGAGTGTCAACCTAGATGTTTTGTGCTCAAGTCCCTGGAGTGGGACTTGAACCCACAATCTTCTGACTCAGAGAGTGCTACCCACTGAGCCACAGCTGACACTGCTAAGTTAAGAAACAGATCATATTCTCCGACTTACCATGTGCAATGCCACAACAGATCCAAGAGAGAGTGAGTGTAATTTTTTCTGCCACCTGCCTGAAGTCTATGAGATGATTGGGGGGCTGTCAATCAAAGTTACGACACTGAATGTAACACGTATCCTTGGATGTGGGAGCTCCCTTGCATTGGCCTTAATTAAGCCCCTCACTATGTAAATGCAATGAAACAAGTCCTAGGCCCTTAGGTGTCACAAGGGAGCCATTTTCTCACAATAGCATAAAACGCTTGAGATTTTAAATAACAATATTATTAGTTTACTGTTTAGGTGGGATCCAGGCTGCTAAACTCACATTAACAAAAAATTCCGTGTGCAGCCTTAGGAGTTAACCCTTAGAAGTTGAATGTAATGCTACATAATTGCTAAACGGTTAAAAAAAAATCCGACTGAAGCAACACAGGCAAAATACAAACTGCTACAAGTTTTGTTTCATCGAGGGTGGTTCAGGCAATAAATGTAATTGTTCCAAAGTTTTACGTGAATGCTTTGAATATTATTTTATGAATGCACAGAGACATAAGAAAATAGAATGTCTGTAATTTACATGGTCCAAAATGCACTTAGAATTTCATTATTAAGCATAAAAAAAAGAATTGTAACCAATTGCAATCTTGATACTGGGAGCATGAATTAAAAATAAAATTATTGAAAAGGTTATTAGGAAAATTCTGATTTTGTAGATCAATTAACAAATTTGAGCAACAGAATCACTGAACTTTGTACATTAAGTACATTCTGATCTTCAAAAGTTTTCAAAAGGTCTATGGATCTTATTCAAATATTGTGAAAAGAATGTAACATGTGTGATGTATGTGTCGTAGGTCATAGCCATCTGTTTTTTGGCAAGCCACAAATGATAATCATAGTTTGGTAACTAGAGCTGGGATACTACATACGCAGTAGTTACAGGCATCTCCCACCCATCCCGTCCCGCACCAACTGACTCAGATTACACAATAAGTGTGCAACTCCACCTCATCTCTTTCGGGGAACGAAAATAGCATTTATACGTTAAGCTCGAATTTCCACTTGCTGTTAGAAACATCACCTGCAGAAATATAACTTTTTTCTCTTTGAAAATTGGTAGCAATTACACCAGTGTTATATTTACCGTGCAATAACCACAAACATTCGGTCCAACCAGTGTAATGGAGACATTAACAAAAGACCAGAGAGCTATAAATATAATACCCATGCAATTCTCCATGGCTAACAACAGTACTGGCTTGCACTGTTATGAATATGAAACTGGTTTAAAAACAATGGGCCCAAGTTTCGAGCCGCGCCTAGAACGGCGCAGTCCCGACCTGGACGCCCGTTTTTCGCGCCACAAAATGCGCCTAAAAAAACCCTCCGTATTCTCCACCTCCCTGCAGGTCGTCTGGCCCTCGGCGCAGCGCAGCAGGAGCTGTAGGGGGCGGAGCCAGGTCCCTGTGCTGAAAACAGTGCCGGGACCTCTGCACATGCGCGCTACAGTGGGCATGCAAGTGCAGTAGCTCCAGGCGCCCGAAACTGTGTGGGAGGGGCCCGAAGCACGCAACCCCTAGCCCTGGCCGAATGGCCTCACTGGGGCTGCGTGAATAAGGCTCCTCCCACGGCCAGCTCCTGCTTCCTCCCGACCCGACTCCCGCCCCCCGCCCCCCCCCCCCAACCGGACCCTACACCCGCCCCAGACCCGACACCCGCCTCCCCCCCCCACCCCGCCACCCGCTCCCCACCCCCCGGACCGGACCCGACACCCGCTCCCCCCCCCGCCTCCGGACTGGATCCGACCTGACCTCCCTCCCCCCGACCTGACCGCCCTCTCCCTCCCTCCCCCCGACCCGAACCGAACCGATCTCCCCCCTCCCACCACCCCACGACCCGACCCAACGCCACCTACCTGTAAATCTGGTGCTGGGGACAGGCCCTGCCCGTTCAGCCTCCCTCCCCCTTCTCCTTCCCGCCCCCCCCCCCCCCAATCTCCTTCCCCCCCCCCCAAATCTCCTTTCTCCCCCCCCATCTCCTTTCTCGCCCCCATCTCCTTTCTCCACCCCCCCATCTCCTTTCTCCCCTTCTCCTCCCTCCCCCTTCTCCCCCATCCCTCCCCCTTCTCCCCTCTCCGTCAGAAACACAGACACTGACAGACAGAGAATGAGAGACACACAGACAGACAGAGAGATAGAGACACTGACAGAGACACACTGAGGGGGGCATCCCAGCATGCTGTTGGAGGGCTCCCGGTGCTGCAGTCGGTAAGTAGAAAATGTTTTACTTATTGATTTAAAAAATATATATTTCTTAATTTTTTTTTGATTGATTTATTGGTTGATTTATTGATGTATTTATCATTTATTATTGATGATGGCTCTTTATTTGTAAAACTGAAGTGTTTAATGTTTGTAAACTTCCCTTTAAACACCCCCCCCCCCCCCACCATTCCCTACGCCTGATTTGTAACCTATGCCTGATTTTCTAAAGTGTAGACAAGGTTTTTTCGAGCGTACAAAAATCTTCACTTACTCCATTCTAAGTTAGTTTAGAGTAAGTTTTCACTCACGAAACTTTGAAATCAGGCGTAAGTGGCCGGACATGCTCCCTTTTGAAAAAAAAATTCTGCTCCAAAGTGAAACTGTTTTAACTGACTAGAACTGGAGCAAACTAAATGTGGAGAATTCCGATTTCTAAGATACTCCGTTCTACACCAGTTGCTCCTAAAAATCAGGAGCAAATCATGTGAAAACTTGGGGCCTATGTCAGAGCAACATAAAACTGCTCACACAAGCACATGCCACTTAGGAATAGAAGTTACTTATAGCATACCAATTGACAGGAGACAATGAATTCAAATTCAGAAGGAGGAAATCGTATTTGCCATATTAGTTGTATCAATTAAGAAGGTTAACCCTTCCTATTTTCTCCCCTCATTTCAGAAGCCAAAGACTCATGCTAGAGTGTATGGTTTTCTGCAGGGTCTGTCAAGCCAAGTTGTCATTCAACAAGTTTATTATTACAAAATACTTCCATAGCAATCTATGTGATCTAATTTACATGATTTATTCAGCTGTCAAGAATGGGATGACTTAAAGTAACTTCATAACAAATTAGGCCAGAATTTACTGTAAACTTATAACTGTGATCTCCATTTAGGGAATTTCCAATATTGCTCTTCACTTCTCAAGAAAGGTGAAAGCTGTCCCACAATGTCAAGCACAGGAATTTTTATCATGACCACAACTGTATATACAGCTTTAATGATCAAAAATAAATCATATACATTTCAACAGAATACTTGATAGTAAGCTAAGTATGAAATTTACTCAGTATACAAGCGGACTTTTGCAATTCACTTGTATCTGTTGTACTTACAAGGTGTTCAGTTTGCTTGAGATAAATGTTCTATTCAAGACAATGACTCATTAAGCCTTTTGATTTTAGAGTTAAACATCATTATGCAACATAAATACCCCTTAAAAGATTCATTTAAAAATTAGGGTTAAACTGGATGAAACATGGAAATGTCAGTATCAGCAGTTCTAATGTGACAGGCACAGCTGCTTTCCCCATTTTTGTGCAATGAGCACTTTACCTCCTCAGTGTTCTGACAGGCAGCATCAATCTACAGCACTCTTTCAATTTTCTCAGTCATGACATTTGAACAAAGTTCTATGGGGAAAGGATGCTGCCAAGGATGTACGTCAAATCTTTTCAGCTTTAAACAGTTGTAAAGGTTCATTTACTCACAATTCTATTTATTCTTTCCAATACTGATTTGGTGTTTTCTGGTTAGAACAGTTTTATTCTTGGCTTTAAAAACATGCATTTATTTGAAGCTGATTTCACACAATTATTTGAAAAATAAATCCCTAAAAATCAGAAGACTTACTTACTATCAAATATCTCTATAAGCAGCTAAACTGTAGTCAAGAAAATATACACAAAATAATTTATTTCCTATAGGCAAACAATGAATAGTTTCAGTCTTTCTATATTTCACATATTGAGTAGCAATAAGGACTAAGCAATTCTTGCTCTCCAGACTTCCTTATCATCAAGTTTAACCCATAATGTACCACAGATCTCACCTGGACATATTGGGCTGACAAAAATGTGGACAAAACTTGTCCAGCAACTGTACTCAAGTATTTGTTACAAGAAAGTTCAAAGATTGACTTGGCTATACTTGGGCTTCAATTGGCTGAAAATCTGCCGAAAGGTATTTCCTCCTCTCTTTCTCTCTACCCCACCCCCACACACCCTATTATGTATGTACCAAATCCAAAATAGATGATGCAGCCTGGAAGGCAGACGGAAATCAGGTTAGCAAAAGTGATGGTAGAGATAAAAGGATATAGCATATATGGATTGTCAGGTGGTGTTCATTAATGTGTTTTTAACAGGAGGCTTGGTACTAAGATTCAGGTGTATGGCATGAGGAAATGTAGAAGCCTGGATAGAAAGTTGATTTACTGACAGGAAACTTAGGATTAATGGATGTTGTTCGGATCGGAGAATGGTTAGAAGTTGTGGTGGGTCAACTTTTGTTCTCAATATATGCAGGTGATTTGCACTTGTGCATAGGGAGCATAACATTGAAATTTGCTGACAACACAAAAGCAGGGGGATAAGGACTGTAGAAGACTTCAGGAGGAAATGGGCAAGTTAGTGGAATGGGCAGGCAGGTGGCAGATGTAATTTAATAGAGAATCTTACAGCACAGAAGAGGCCATTTTGCCCAGAGTGCCTGTGCCAGCTCTTTGAAAGAGCTATTCAATTAGTCCAACCCCCCCTGCTCTTTCCCCATAGCTCTGCAATTTTCTTCCCTTCAAGTATTTATCCAATTCCCTTCTGAAAGCTACAATTGAATCTAATTTCACTATTCTTTCAGGCAGTGCAGACCAGATCATAACTTGTTGCGTAAAAAAAAAAATTCTTCTCATCTCACCTCTGGTTCTTTTGCCGATCACCTAAATCTGTGTCCTCTGGTTACTGATCCTTCTGCCAGTGGAAACAGTTTCTCCTTATTTACTCTATCAAACCCCTTTGTGATTTTGAACACCTCTATTAAAACTTCCCTTGATCTTCTCTGCTCCAAGGATAACAATCTCAACTTTTCCAGTATCTCCATGTAACTGAAGTCTCTCATCTGTGGTACCTTTCCAATAAATCTCCTCTACATCCTCTCCAAGGCCTTGGCATTCTTCCTAAATTGTGGTGTCCAGAATTGAACACAATACTTCAGCTGAAGCCTCTATGCCTCGATTATAAAGCCAAGGATCCCGTATGCATTAAAAAAAAACAGCCTTATCAACTTGTTCTGCCACCTTTAGATTTTTGTATACAAACTTCCAGATCTCTTTGTTCCTACATCCCCTTTAAAATTGTACCATTTAAATTTATATTGGCTCTCTTTATTCTTCCTTCCAAAATGCATCATTTCACACTTCACTGCATTAAATTTCATCTGCCATGTGTCTGCCCATTTCACCAGTCTATGTCCTCCTGAAGTCTGCTAGTATCCTCCTCACTGTTTACTACTTTTCTGAGTTTCGTGTCATCTGCAAACTTTGACATTATGTCCTGTATACCCAAGTCCAAGACAATAGTTAGGCCACAGTGAAAATGTAATGTAATTTTGGGTGTGCAATCATAGAAAGCATATTAAAGCTGTAGAGAGCAAGTCAAATGGTCAGCAAGACCGAAGGAGAGATGCGGAGAAGTTTCTCAACACAGCGTTGTTGGAGCATGGAATACTTTGACACAGGGGGTAGTTGAGGCAGAAACCATTGAACCTTTTAAGGGAACTGTAAAGGAACATACAGGGCTATGGGGAGACAGCACGGCACTTAGCGCAATGATATTTTTGCAGATCTCCAAGTCAATAGCAAAGTTGTAATTAAGAAATTGAAGCTATTGATGTCATGAAACAGCTTAGAATGCTGAGTGGACTAGACGTGGAGACATGAATCAATGCAAGTCAGGCTGATAAATTTGCATTTTTGCCATCATATCTCACAACCAACAGATCAGGTCAAAGCTCTGCAACATACAGTCATGAATGGTGGTGGATAATTAAGCAACTAACAGGAGGAGGAGGCTCCATGAACATCCCCATCCTCAATGATGGCAGAGCCCAGCACATGTGCAAAAGACAAAGCTGAAGCGTTTGCAACCATCTTCGGCCAGAGGTGCTGAGTAGATCATCCTTCTCTGCCTCCTCCTGAGGTCCCCACCATCACAGCTTCCACTCTTCAACCAATTTGATTCACTCCATGTGATATTGAGAAATGGCTGAGCACACTGGACACAGCAAAGGCTATTGGCCCCGAAAACATCCCGGCTGTTGACCTGTGCTCAAGATCTACCCAAACAATGTGGAATATTGCCCAGGTATGTCCTGTCCAGAAAAAGCAGGACAAATCCAATCCTGCCAATTACCATCCTATTAGCCTACTCCTAATCGTCAACATGATGGAAGGAGAGGTCAACATCTTGGAGAAGTATCAAGCGGCACTTACTCACCAATAACCTACTCACTAATGCACTAGTGGGGCTGTTCGCAGATGATGGCACAGTGTTTAGTTTCATTTGCAATTTGTCTAAAAGCGTCGTGGGAGCACCTTCACACATGGACTGCAGCGGTTCAAGAGGAAGACCTATCACCACCTTCTCAAGGGCAAGTAGGGATGAGCAACCCAAGAATGAGTAATTGAAAGATCCACCCTCCTAATATAAAAATGTCTAATACTGGTTCAGATCTCAAACTCAGCTCCTTGGTGGACATCAGGTAACACAAAGCCTAGGCAATTTTGCCAGATCTATGTATTCTAAACATATATTGGATCCAGAAAAATTAGCATATGTTAGTTTTGGAACTAATCAGAGTTTCTTAAACATTAAGGGGATAAGCGGTTATGGGGAGCAGGCGGGGAAGTGGAGCTGAGTCCATGATCAGATCAGCCATGATCTTATTGAATGGCGGAGCAGGCTCGAGGGGCCGTATGGCCTACTCCTATTCCTATTTCTTATGTTCTTATGTAGTATCACGCAATAATAATTCTGCAAACATTCTTCTGTCCAGTTTCAAGTGTCACACCATTCCCTCAGAAATGGCAGGTATGCAACCACTTCTCGGCCTCTGCCAATGTCGCTTTAGTCAATAACTAGAAGGGAATCAGAGTGTCCAGCTTGAATTGCCCTCCAATTTTCCATTTGTTACTTCTGATCAGTAATCTTTTTCCCTTACCTCACTCAAGTCACTTTTTCAGATATTGGGAATTCAACATGTAGACATAAATGCAGATTTTACAAATCCATAATACAACACAGTACTTTAGTTCACCAAAGATTGTGCCACTGCCTGTTGAAAATAAACAAATACTCTAATATGCACTATACGAACTACTGTAATATTGACTTGAGGTTGGTTTGCTTGACACATGCATCGGGAAACAACAAATCTACATCAAATTAAAATGTACAATACTGTCAATAAATATACTGTTATGTCTGCAGCAGATTATAAAGGGGGAAAAATATTTCCCATAGTTATCATTAACAATAAATATACCCAAGATACCTTAAATATTTATGATCATTTGTTTCAGTTATCTTACCTCATCACCTTTCAGAACTTCTGTGCCATCAAAATCACGAGCCTGGTTTGTTTTCTGTGCCAGTTCTTTCTCCATGCATGACAGCTCCTCTCTTCCTTCTTGTAACTCTTCAGCCTTCGCTTCTTTTTTTCGGGAAATGATAGATGCCTGGGGGTGAAAATTAAAATGTTACTTTGGAAGTTGTTTACTGGTAGCATAAAAGTATAATTTTGTCATTTGCTTTAAGCCTGGAGAACAACTTTTATAAACTTTCTGTTCTTAATTCAACTATGTCTTCATGGACATAATTTTAAGCCTATTAGTAACTCTCCTGTGAGATTGCTCCTGGCTAGTCTGGGGCTGGAGCATGATTTTTGCTGCTAACCTGACCTACCCGTTAAAGACCATTGCTCAAGGACTGCCTGAGCAAAAGTGGTCTCAATAGGCAAATCCAGGTAACTGTAAACATGAGGTCAGTTGAAACTGCTTTCATATTTCAGACACAGATTAACAGCTGGCTTCCTCTTTTTTTTAGATGATTTGGATCTGTCACAATGTGACACATTGAAATGTAATGTCTGGAGATGCGTGCTAATAACCAGACTCTTCTATGAATACAAGCAGCACGCTGTGACAAAGGGCAAGCAGTATTCAACCATGCTCTGGATGGAGAGCAGAGGTGGGTCTGGTGCATTTCATTGTACAAGTCAATCACTGATGAAATCAAAGTATCGCATGCAACTGCTGGACAAAAACCTAAACGCTGCGCTGTGATGTGCAACTGAGAACATCACCCATCATATTGTTCAACTCAACTAGATGTGCTGAAAGTGTCATTCAGTAGTTCAGGTAACAATCAGCAAGTAGAATCACATTTTGATAGTGGAGAAAAAAACAACCTTCCTTGTTGACATACCATTGAACTGCTGTGTTGTCTGTCCAAAGACATGCTGACTTGCCATGCACCAGAATCTGAAAGCATTTGTGGGCAAGATGTACCAATGGCAAATCAAGCCTGCCGATGCATCAAATGGACTTGTCGTCTGCCGTGCACCTCTCCTGACTCCATTTCTCTTGCAGGTGATCCCCATCTGCGCAAGACTGCATCCATCATCAGCATCATTTGACGTGGTGACTGTAGCAAGATCACCTGGAGAACATCCTGCTCCTCGGAGCACCATCTTAAATTGAGAGCTAAAGTCTGATCTTTCTTCACTGGCTGATAATAAAGGTTATCTTCAAGGAAACTACTGTAATGATCTGATGAACAGTGAAGCATTTAGGGCAAAGATGGCTGCTGCTAACAGAGCAAAAACATGAAAATACTGCCCTACTGTGACATGATTATTGACTCTTTATGCCAAAAGGACATCTATCTTTGAAGTACTGTAATCCAGTTTGGGAGTAAGGTGACTTTGCCCAAGGTCATACAAAAACAAGAATCATGTTTTCAATGATAAATAGAATCAAAATACTGAAAATGTTATATTCCTGTTTAAAAAAAGGGGAGAAGGTAGGTGAAGGGGAAACTTAAGAGACAATAATCCGGGACAAAATGAATTGGCATTTGCAAAAGTATGGGCTAAGAAATGAAAGCCAGCGGGGATTTGTTAAAGGCAAATCGTGTTTGACTAACTTGATCAAGTTCTTTGATGAAGTAATGGAGAGGGTTTATGAGGGAAGTGCAGTTGATGTATCTGGACTTTCAAAAGCATTTGGCAAAGTATCACAAAAGAATTGTTGGCAAAATTAAAGCCCATGGGAATAAAGGGACAGTGGCAGCACTGATACAAAATTGGCTCAGGGACAGAAAACAGAGAGTAGGGGTGAATGGTTATTTTTCAGGCTGGAGGGAGATATACAGTGCTGTTCCCCATGGTCAGTATTAGGACCGTTGCTCTTTTTAATATATATTATTGACCTAGACTGGGATATACAGCGCATAATTTTAAAGTTTGCAGATAATGCAAAACTCGGAAATGTAGTAAACAACGAGCAGGATAGTGGCGTGACGTGGCTTTTCGGAGCTGGAGCAGCGGGTGGAGTCAATAATGTGCATCCGTGAGACTGAGAACTACGTGGATAGCACGTTTCAGGAGGTGGTCACCCCGCAGCATAAAGGCGTGCAGGTAGAGGGGAAGTGGATGACTACCAGACGTAGTAAGTGTGCTAGGCAGGAGTCCCCCTGTGAGTCCATCTCGCTTTCAAACCAATATTCACTTCTGAGTATCGGTAAGGACGATGGTGCCTCTGGGGAGTGCAGCCAGAGCCAATTCCAAGGCACCACGGGTGGCTCAGCAGCACAGGGGGGAGGGACGAAGAACAAAAGAGCCCTAGTGATAGAGGATTCTATAGTTAGGGGAACAGACAAGCGTTTATGCGGCCGTAGATGTGACTTCCGAATGGTTTTGCGCCTCCCTGGTGCCAGAATCAAGGACGTCACAGAGCAGACGCAGGGCATTCTGGTGGGGTAAACAGCTAGAGGTCGGGGTCCATATTGGGACATAGGTAAAATAAGGGATGAGGTCCTACAGGAAGAATTCATGGAGCTAGGAAGAAAATTTAAAGGGTAGGACCTCAAAGATAGTAATCTCCGGGTTACTACTGGTGCCACGTGCTAATGAGTATAAGAATAGAAGGATAGAGAGGAAGAACACGTGGCTGGAAAGTTGGTGTAGGAGGGAGGACTTTAAATTCTTGAGGCATTCAGACCGCTTCTGGGGGAGATGGGACCTATACAAACCAGACGGGTTGCACCTCAACAGCGCTGGGACCAAGATCCTCGTGGGGAGAGTTTAAACTAGCTTGGCAGGGGGGTGGGAACCTGAGAATGAATTCAAAAGGGAAGGAAGTAAAGCTGAAATTGGATAGCAAGGATCTAGAAAGTGAATCTGTCAGACAGTGGAAACAGGGTTTAGTATGCAGTAAGCAAGGAGGTCTTCCTGTTCTGAATGGTATATACTTTAGTGCAAGGAATATAGCAAATAAGGTGGATGAGCTAAAAGCACAGGTAGACACTTGGGAGTCTGGCATTATAGCCATTACAGAAACATGGCTGAAAGAGGGGCAGGTTTGGCAGATCAATATTCCTGGCTACAGGATTTTTGGACAAGATAGCGAGGGGGGTAAAAAGGGGGGGTTGCGGTACTGATTAAAGAAAATATTACAGCGGTGAGGAGTGATGATATGTTAGAGGGATCAAATGAGGCTATATGGGTCGAATTGAAAAATAAAAAAAAGAGGCGATCACACTGCTGGCCATGTATTATAGACCCCCAAACAGTGGGAGGGAGATAGAGGAGCAAATATGTAGGTAAATTGCTGTGAAGTCCAAAAACCATAGGGTAGTAATAGTAGGGGATTTTAACTATCCAAATACTGATTGGGACAAATTTAGTGTGATGGGTATAGAGGGTGCGAAATTCTTGAAATGCATTCAAGAGAACTTTTTTAGTCAGCATGTAGCAAACCCAACACGAGAGGGGGCGATCTTGGATTTAGTTTTGGGGAATGAAGCTGGGCAGGTTGAAGGGGTATTAGTAGGAGAGAACTTGGGTGCAAGTGACCATAATTCAGTCAGATTCAAGTTGGTTATGGATAAGGACAAGAAGAATAGGCCTGGAATAAAAGTTCAGAATTGGGGAAAAGCTAATTTTGCTAAGTTAAGAAGTGATTTGGCCGTGGTGGACTGGAAACAGTTACTTGTGGGTAAGTCAGTGTCGGAACAGTGGGAGGCATTTAAAGGAGATCATCCAGAAGGCTCAGGCCAAACATGTGTCCTTAAAGAAAAAGGCTGGGAAAAATAATTCTAGAGCCCCTTGGGTGTCTAGGGACTTACAGGAGAGGATTAAGAAAAAAAGAGATGCTTATGTCATATCAACAGCTAAATACTATAGAATCTTTAGAGGAATAGAGAAAGTTGAGGGGCAAAATTAAAAAGGATATTAGGAATGCTAAGAAAGAGCATGAGAAATTCTTGGCCAGTAAAATTAAGGAAAACCCTAAGATGTTCTTTAAATATATTAAGAGCAAGAGGGTAACTAAAGAAAGGGTAGGGCCTATTAGAGACCATGAGGGTAATCTTTGTGTGGAGGTGGAAGATGTTGGTGGGTTCTTAACGAATACTTTGCATCTGTTTTCACAAAGGAAAGGGGCTATGCAGATACTGCTATCGAGGAAGAGTGTGATATTCTGGATGAAATAAATATAGTGAGAGAGGAAGTATTAAGGGGTTTAGCAGCTTTGAAAGTAGATAAGTCCCCAGGCCCAGATGAAATGCATCTCAGGCTGTTGAGCGAAGTAAAAGAGGAAATAGCAGCGGCCTTGACCATCATTTTCTAGTCCTCTTTGGATCTGGGCATGGCGCCGGAGGATTGGAGGACTGCTAATTTAAGAAGGGAGAAAGGGATAGGCCAATTAATTGCAGGCCTATCAGCCTAAACTCAGTGGTGGGAAAATTATTGGAAAAAAATCCTGAAAGACAGGATAAATCTGCATTTGGATAGGCAATGATTAATTAGGGACAGTCAGCACTGATTTGTTAAGGAAAGATCGTGTCTGACTAACCTGATTGAATTTTTTGAGGAGGTAACCAAGAGGGTCGATGAGGGTAGTGCGTACAATGTAGTATATATGGACTTTAACAAAGCATTTGATAAGTCCCACATGGTAGACTGGTCATGAAGGTTAAAGCCCATGGAATACAGGGCAAAGTGTCAAGTTGGATCCAAAATTGACTTGGAGGTAGGAAGCAAAGGGTAATGATTGATAGATGTTTGTGAGACTGGGAGGATGTTTCCACTGGGGTTCCGCAGGGCTCAGTACTGGGACCCTTGCTTTTTGTGGTATACATCAACGATTTAGATTTGAATATAGGGAGTATGATTAAGAAGTTTGCAGACGACACTAAAATTGGCTGTGCGGTTAATAATGAAGAGGAAAGTCATGGGCTGCAGAAGGATATCAATCTACTGGTCAGGTGGGCAGAGCAGTGGCAAATGGAATTTAATTCAGGAGAAGGTGATGCACTTTGGGAGGGCTAATAAGGAAAGGGTGTACACATTAAGCGGTAGGCCACTTAATAGTGTAGATAAACAAAGGGACCTTGGAGTGCTTGTCCACAGATCCCTGAAAGTTGCAGGCCAGGTGGATAAGATAGTTAAGAAGGCATACGGAATGCTTGCCTTTATTGGCCGAGGCATAGAATACAAGAGCAGGGAGGTTATGCTCAAATTGTATAATACTTTGGTTAGGCCACAGCTGGAGTATTGCTTGCAGTTCTGGTTGCCGTATTATCGGAAGGATTGCACTAGAGAGGGTGCAGAGGAGATTTACTAGGATGCTGCCTGGAATGGAGAATCTTAGTTATGAGGACAGATTGGATAGGCTGAGTTTGTTTTCATTGGAACAGAGGAGGTTTAGAGTAGACCTCATTAAGATGTACAAAATATTGAAGAGCCCAGACATAGTGGATAGTAAGGGTCTATTTCCATTGGTGGAGGGGTCTATTACAAGGGGACATAGTTTTAAGGTGGTTGGAGGGTTGAGAGAGGATTTGGGGGGCAGGGGGGGGGCTTCTTTACAGAGGGTTGTGGGGATCTGGAACTCGTCGCCTGGAAGAGTGGTGGATGCAGAAACCCTCACCACTTTTAAGAGATGGTTGGATGAGCACTTAAAGTGCAGTAACCTGCAGGGTTACGGACCTAGAGCTGGTAATTGGGATTAGACTGGATGACCTTTTGTTGGACGGAGCAGATATAATGCTAAGTACTGCGGGGAATAGAATATGGCCAGGGTGGTCTCCTGGACTAGTTTTGATCGCCTGGATGGGTCGGAGAGGAATTTTTCCTCTCAAAATTGGCCTGGGTGTTTATCTGTTTTTTGCCTCTTCCAGGAGATCACATGGTTCCGGTTTGGGTGGAGTGTAGAATGTTTTAGTATAAGGGTTGTCGCAGTTGGTGGTGAGGCGGATTGGTTGGGCTGGGTGCTCTTTGCCTTTCCGTCATTGTTCATAGGTTTATATGGCTCCTTTAGGGCTGCTGACCAAGCAAGGGCCGGGTGGCTCTTTGTCTGCCAGCGCAGACACGATGGGCCGGAATGGCTGCCTTTTGCACTGTAAATTTCTATTTTTCTAGAAGAGTGAAGTGATTCATTTTGCTAGCAAGAAAGAGGCGCAATATGAACTAAATGGTACAATTTTAAAGTGCGTGCAAGAACAGAGACCTGGGGGTCCTGGTACGCAAATCTTTGAAAGTGACAGAACAAGTTCAGAAAAGCATATGGGATCCTTGGCTTTATTAATAGAGGAATCAAGTACAAAAGCAAGGACATGTTGCTATACCTTTATAAAACACTGGTGAGGCCTCACCTGGAGTATTATGTTCAATTCTGGGCATTATACTTTAGGAAGGATGCAGAAGAGATTTACTAGAATGGTACAAGGGATGAGGGACTTCAGTTATGTGGAGAGACTGGAGAATCTGGGTTTATTCTTCTTCGAGCAGAGAAGGTTAAGAGGAGATTTGAAAGAGATCTTCAAAATCCATGAATGGTTTTGATAGAGTAAATAAGGAGAAGCTACTTCCAGTGGCAAGTCAGTAACCAGAGGACATAGGTTTAAGGTGATTGGCAAAAGAACCATGGGGAAACATTTTTTGACACCACAAGTTGTTGTGATCTGGAATGCACTGTCTGAAAGGATGATGGAAGCAGATTCAATAGTAATACTCAAAAGAGAATTGGATAAATACTTGAATGCAAAAAAATTAAAGGACTATGGGCAAAGAACAGGGGAGTGGGATTAACTGGATAGCTCTAGCAAAGAGCCGATTCAGGCACGATGGGCCAAATGGCCTCCTTCTGTGCTGTATCATTCTACGATTCTATATTGGCTTACAAGATAAATTATGAACATTGTTACCTACTCTTGTTAGCAAAATAGTTTATAAATATACACATAGCCATTAAAGATCAGGATGGCATTCAAATTCAGTTACCCATAATTATACATTTGCAATATAATTCAACATTAAATTACAGATAAAACCATGCTTTCCCATCTACTGTCCCATGTGATAAACAACTGATACCAAACTTACTATAGTCAAACCTACAAACTGTAACGGAATACAGGTATTTAGAAATGGACGTGTGTGGAAAAAAGTTACCTGTTATTTGATATAGCGTTGACATTTATTAATGTTTTATTATATGGAAGAAAGGAAGGAACTGATGCGAAGTGTTTGCAGAATATTTTATGTACGTCAGTTTGCAGCTTCAAATTACTGTTTAATTTTCTTTCCTTATTAGTAGATGTTACCGAGGACATGGTGGGACTACCTCACCAATTGTCAACAGCAACTTGGGCATGGTACTGAAAAGGTAGAAAAGGAGAAAATACTCTGATTTTTTAAATTGCCATGAAGAATGAGCAAACTTTATAAACGTGATGATATTAAATACAAATTTAATGTCAAGGATCACTATTTGAAGGTGAAGTTACCACATTTTCTTCAGCACTGCAGAAATCTGTCTATTACTACCATAGAATAGCTCCAGCAGTAATTTATTGATCATTTGACAAACACAAATACATGAAAAAGGTGTTTGAAACTACATCACGATTCAAAGCACCCGGGATTGAGTGTGGCCTAACAGAAGTGGCTCGAACTCCAGAAGGAAACGAAGGGGGGGGGGGACTCCCCATTTCCTCTTCTTTAGTCTTTATTTCCTTCCTTTCTCCTCCACTTGTCCTCTCCTCCACACCTCCTCCTCTCCCATCTTATTGACTCAAAAACCAGTATAACTGGACCATTAGATTGATTACGCAACTAATAAGATGCTTTCAAATTTATGTCATCAAGTGGCAATTGGCTCTAACAGAAATACAAATTATAAATCTCAACAGGACTGAAATTTCAACCCATTGGTAAGTAGTAAAATAATAAATAACTTTAGATCACAAATATATCTGCCATGTTTTCCTGTTTTGGTGCACATGTAGGACCAGCTTTCTAATGTTTTAATTTCTACTCTGCATCTGCTATAAGATGCACTGGCTATGATTAGGGAATAGGTGTGTGAGAAATCACAAGGAAAATCCATATCTAATTTTTCCATGGCATTGTGCCCCTGGATCAGCTTACTGGAACAGCTTTCAGGTGAGGTACATCCCATTAAACTATTTGGGAGAGGGGGGGGGGGGCACATCCTGATTAGTAGATGTATTGCCACTAACAGCTTTCATAATTGGCAGTTTTCATAACCAAATTATACTAGTCAATTGAGTGTTTAGCTCCATGCGGCGGTATGGTTTTAGGGATCCCATAACCCATCGATGAGAAGTGCCAACATACTCATTTGATGCGAGTACCCCTGCTGGATATTAGCCCAGAATTTAGAGCCAGAGCTCCAGTCCCCACTCGCCGGGGCTGTCTGGAGCGGGGCTTGAATCCTATATCTACTGACTCTAACCATTAAGCCCATTCACTCCCCATTAAACATACTTGGAAAAAAATTAGCGTACACAAGTATGTACTACTTTTTTTTTTTAAATAAAAGGAATCGGTTTGGAGCTCAGCTTCTATACTGATGTTTACATTATCCTTACCTGTTGCCGAAAAAGGAATAGTTTGTCGTCCATTGGATCATTTCTCATCATTCTCTTTTCAATTAGTTGGTTAATTTGTGTATTGATCTCCTGGATCTAAAAAATAAACGCAGCGATATCAAAATAATGATCGGTTTCTAAGAATATTGGGATTTTAAAAATGCATACATGTTAAATAATAGCATTTAAAGCATTGAATATATTTTGACTTCAAAGTGACACTACAACTTTTTAAGTACTGTGCAGTTCTAGATAGAACTAAAAGTCTCATTTATACATAATGCTGTTTGAAAAATCATTGTACAAAGATTAATCACATTTTAAAGCACGTATTTTGAAACTATGACACTATAAAGTACTAAGCAAATAAACTTGTCTTTCCTTCTACTTTCTTTAAGCTTTGTTGTTACTCAAAACGCTTAGCACTACAAGAATATTAACCATAGGAGTAAGATGGACATCTCCTTTTGGGCTATATTAATCATCCTGCGTTGCGAATCATTCAAAGTGATGATGTTTAAATCTAAAAACTGCTGATGCAAGTCAGAAGTTAAATCACATTGTGAGAGCTTGTCCGATAAGGATATGCTAATATTGGAGATTGGGCAGGACAATTAAAAAGCAGGAACTAGCAGAAAGGTCAGTGCCATTTCACATTGTGCATGGAAGACATCCCATGTTCTACTGTGAGGTGTTAATATCAGATATTGGCTGGAAAAATGGAGGGGCAGAAACTAGAAGATCGACCAGCAGCGAGATCACATTAACCATCCAGATGGGTTTCAGACCAGTTCCTTTGAAATGCCAGGCAGGAAACAACAGGTTAAATTGATTCAAAAGCAAAATACTGTGGATGCTGGAAATCTGAAATAAATACAGAAAATGAGGCAGGTAGGCCAATATAGTTGTCATCCCGTCGAGGAAAGGGCTAGGAAAAAAAATACACATATATGCACACACCTACATTTACTGTAATCAACATCCTAAGGGATGCAATAACATAGTCTTATCACTGCACCTTCACTTCAAGCTCACTGAGGTCAGAGTGCCCCATAGCAGGTTCCGCTACCACTTTTTGTAGGTAATGAACAGTTTTCTTCTTGCTCTCCAATTCCTTGGGAAGCTTGTCTGAAACCATATATGTATTGAATTTGATCTCCTCATCCAGCCTCTTCATCAAACCTGAAATGAATATTCAGTTCAACTATTAAGTGTTAAACATTTTAATCTCAAATGAAACTACGCACATCAACTGACTGTTACCGATTGTTGTTTTTGAATAATTTTATTTTTGGTTTCTAAAAGTTCAATACTGTATTACTCAGGATGATAACTTTGAGCCTTCAATAGTTGCAAGTTTTAGCACCAGCATTCATGTATGCTTAAATCCACCAGTCACCAACATGGAAAAATTTCAATAATCCTCAGTCAGGCTGCTAGGTAGGTCATCTCAATTTGTTGAAAAAAATAGAACGACAATTTTCCATCTCATCATGAAGCAAGTGTGCCTTCTACTGGCTGAACATGGGCCATAATTTACAGAAAAGAAACAGCTATCCTTTTTCTGCTTAGCTGCAAGGAGATAAACAGCTCGAACCATAAGGCAAGATTGAAGCGAATATTGATTATAAGTGATTACAAAATATAAAATTCTCTGGAGCTTTTGCTGACAATTGTGCTCTTCTCCATTCATAACTACTTCAATAATGAAGCAGCCCATGCCAGCCTACAGCTGACAAGTAGCGTTAACATTTGAGCCACATACATGCCAGGCGATGACTATCTCCAACAAGAAAAAGCTCAACTACTGCTCCCTGACCTTCCATAGCACCACAATTGCACCTCACCATCAACATCTTGGGGATTACTACTGACCAGAAGCTTTACTAGACCAGCCTCATCAACAACGGGGCTACAAGAACAGGGCAGACGCTGGGTACTCTCTCATGAAGAACCTACTGATCCTTTAAAGTCAGTCTACCATCTACAAGGCTGAAGTCAGGAGCGTCATGGACTACTCACCACTCACCTGGATTTTCCTCGCTTCCCATACCTCTGACAGGTCACCTCTTAACCTTCTCGGCTTTAGTCTGCTACAGACTTCAGGGCAGGTAAAAGAAGATGACAGCATTTTATGCAAGCTAAGAAGGGTGGACACTTTTTTAATTATTTGTTTTCCGGATGTAGGTGGTGCTGGCAATCTGTAGCAGCTGCAGCAACACTCAACATCATCCGGGATAGAGCAGTTTGCTTGACCGGCAACCCTACCACCAGACACAATATCCACTATCTCCACCACGGGCACACTGCGATTGCAGTATGTACGATCTACAGGATGCAGTGCAGCAACTCACCAAGTTTAATTCCAGCCCTGTGAACTCTTACGTCTCAAATAAAGCAATGTGACTGAGTACTGTAGACTTGAGTAAGTGTAACCTTAGTCTCTTTATTCTGACTCCAGAGTGCTCGCACATCATGGGAGGCCTGCTTATATGCAGTGCTCCCAAGGGATGCTGGGATCCCTTGGGACTCCAACAGATGCACCCTCTGATGGCGGTAGAATGCTGGTTACAAGGTGTTGCATACATATCACCACCGCCTCCGCCCCCCCCACCCCCCCGCCCCCAAAATCAATAGTACACTTATTTACAAGGTGAGACGATCTGGGGCTTTCCGCTCCCTAGTCGATCATCTCGGTACAAACACAGATGCAGGTGAGTTGGTTGGGCCTTCGCTGGGCTGCTGCGCAGCTGGCCTTGCTGGGCTGCTGGGGATGATGAGTTCAGCTTCGTGGTCAACCGCGATGTCGGTTGCCACTTGTGTGTGTATCGGAGGGTCGAAGTTGGTGGTGCCCTCTTCAGGTTGCTCGTGGCCGTCTGTGAATCGCAGTTTGTTTTGTTCCAAATGCTTTCTGCAAGTTAGTCCATTTGCAAGTTTGACCTCAAACACCCTACTCCCTTCTTTGGCTACGACAGTGCCAGCAAGCCATTTGGGACCATGTCCATAGTTGAGTACAAATACAGGGTTATTGACTTCAATATCGCATGACAAATTTGCGCGATCATGGTACATGCTTTGTTGATGCTGCCTGCCCTCGAAATGATCATGGAGATCAGGGTGGGCTAGAGAGCGCCTTGTTTTGAGTGCCCTTTTCATGAGCAGTTCGGCAGGGGGAACCCCGATGAGCGAGTGGGGTCTTGTGCAGTAGCTGAGCAGGACTCAGGACAGGCGGGTCTGCAGGGAGCCTTCCAACACGTGTTTCAAGCTTTGCTTGATGGTTTGGACTACCCGTTCTGCCTGGCGGTTAGATGCAGGCTTGAACGGGGCAAATGTGATGTGCTTGATCCCACTGCAGGTCATGAATTCCTTGAATTCGCGCTGGCGAACCACGGCCCATTGTCACGGACAAGGACATCAGGCAGGCCGTGCGTGGCAAACATGGCTCGTAGGCTTTCGATGGTGGCAGTGGACGTGCTTACAGACATTATTACACACGCAATCCATTTTGAATAAGCATACACAACAACCAAAAACATTTTGCCTTGAAACGGGCCAGCGAAGTCAACGTGGATCCTAGACCACGGTTTGGAGGGCCATGACCACAAACTTAGCGGTGCCTCCCTGGGTGCATTGCTCAGTTGAGAGCAAGTGTTACATTGACGCACGCAAGACTTCAAATCTGAGTCGATGCCAGGCCACCAATCATGGGATCTGGCTATAGCTTTCATCATTGCTATGCCTGGGTGGGTTCTCTGTAGGTCACGTATGAATGTTTCCCTGCCTTTCTTAGGCAAAACCACGCGATTACCCCACAGAAGACAGTCCGCCTGTATGGACATTTCGTCTATGTGCCGCTGGAACGGCTTGATCTCTTCATGCATGTCCGCTGGGACGCTGGACCAGCTCCCATGGAGGACACAGGTTTTTTTTTTAAACAAGGGACAGTAAAGGATCCAATGCATCCATCACCAAGAGCAAGTCTGCAGGTTGTACCATTTCCACCCCGGTGGTGGGCAATGATAGCCGACTGAGAGCATCAGCGCAGTTCTCTGTGCCTGGCCTGTGGCGAATTACATAGTTATATGCAGACAGTGTGAGCACCCATCTTTGAATGAGAGCAGAGGCATTGGTATTAATACCTTTGCTCTCTGAGAATAGTGATATGAGCGACTTATGGTCAGTTTCTAACTTGAACTTAAGCCCAAACAGATACTGGTGCATTTTTTTCACCCTGTAAACACATGCCAGAGCTTCTTTTTCATTCATGCTGTAGGCCCTTTCGGCCTTGGACAAACTCCTGGATGCATAAGTGACCGGTTGCAATGCTCCCGATTCGTTTGCTTGTTGTAACACACACCCGACCCCGTACGAAGACGCATCGCAAGCTAGCACTAAACGTTTACATGGGTCATACAGAACAAGCAGTTTGTTGGAACATAACAGATTTCTGGCTCTCTCAAAGGCAGCCTTTTGTGATTTCCCCCATACCCAGTCATCTCCCTTGCGTAACAACACACGTAGAGGTTCTAGCAAGGTGCTTAACCCGGGTAGGAAATCATCAAAATAATTGAGGAGTCCCACGAACGACCGCAGCTCCGTCACTTTCTGTGGTTTCGGCGTGTTCTTGATGGCCTCCGTCTTGGCGTTGGTGGGTCTGATGCCGTCTGCCGCAATTCTTCTCCCTAAGAACTCGATCTCTGGCACCAGGAAAACACATTTCGAACGTTTCAACCAGAGTCCCACACGATCTAGCCGACTTAGAATCTCTTCCAGGTTCTGCAAAGTGTTCGATGGTGTCCCGACTTGTGATCAATATGTCGTCCTGGAAAACCACGGCGCGGGGAACCGACTTTAGCAGACTTTCCATGTTCCTTTAAAAAATAGCCGCGGCCGATCGAATCACAAACGGGCATCTATTGTAGATGAACAAACCTTTGTGCGTGTTGATGCAAGTGAGGCCTTTCAAAGATTCTGCCAGCTACTGTGTCATGTAGGCCAAGGTCAGGTCCAACTTGGTGAACGTCTTCCCTCCTGTCAGCGTCGCAAATAAGTCGTCTGCCTTGGGTACTGGTCGTGCAGTGAAAAACGGTTAATCGTTACTTTAGTCCCCACAAATTCTGACCATGCCATCACCCTTAAGAACCAGAACAATCTGACTGGCCCACTCGTTGCAGCCTGTCCAGCTTGATCTCCACCTTCTCTCGCATCATGTATGGCACCACATGTGCCTTGTGGTGGATGGGTCGTGTGCCGGGAACCAAGTGGATCTGCACCTTCGCCCCAGAGAAATTTCCGATGCCTGGCTCAAACAACGACGGAAACATGCTTAAAACCTGGGCACATGAGGCGTCGTCGACGGACTAAAGCGCTCGGATATCGTCCCAGTTCCAGAGGAACTGCCGAACAGTATGGGGCCATCTCCTGGTACATCCATAGTGGTAGTTCGTGCTCCGCTCCATCATAGGAGACTTTTACTGCTGCACTGCCAATTACAGGGATCAGCTCTTTAGTGTAAGTTCTCAGCTTGGTATGAATAGGGCTCAGCTTGGTCCTTTGTGTCTTGCTGCACCACTGCCTCTCGAAGACCTTTTTGCTCATGTTAGACTGATGCGCACGCATGTCCAATTCCATGGATACTGGAATTCCGTTCAGTTCAACTTTTAACATGATCGGTGGACATTTTGTGGTGAAGGTGTGTACCCCGTACACTTCTGCCTCCTCGGTTCGAGTCTCTAGTTCAGTTTGATCCACCATGGATCATCCTTCCTCTGCAATGTGGTTTGCAGGGTTTGCAGCTCGTCTGCACATTCGCTGGAGGTGTCCCATTATTCCACAGCCTTTTCATGTATAGTGTTTGAAGTGGCATTGATGGGCTCAATGATCACCGCCGCAGTGCCAACAAGATGTTCATTGCCTCGCATTCACACTTGATGGCGGACTCCAAGTCATCTGAGGTCGGCAGCTGCAGGCGTATACATTCTGCCATATGCATTCCTGCCTGAAAACAACGTTACTTTTGTGTACAGTACTTGCTGATGCATCTTTATGCTGCGAAATTTGTTATCGCTGGTGGACATAAATGCGTGGGCTATCATTATGGCTTTGCTCAGGTTCGGTGTTTCAACAGTCAATAGTTTGTGAAGGATAACCTCATGGCCAATGCCAAGCACAAAAAAGTCTCTTAGTATTTGCTCCAGGAATCCACCGAATTCGCAATGTCCTGCAAGGCGACTTAGCTCGCCACTTCCTGGCCTTCAGACCGTTGACATTTATTAAATCGATACCTTGCCATCACAACGCTCTCCTTCGGATTTAGGTACTCCCGGACCAACGTACACTATTCTTCATACGATTTGGTTGTTGGTTTCACCGGAGCAAGAAGATTCTTCATGAGGCCATAGGTTGTTGCCCCGCAGACAGTGAGGAGGATCGCCCTTCGTTTGGCAGCGTTCTCATTCCCTTCCAGCTCATTGGCTCATTGGTCGAGTCACTCCACGAAGGCTTCCCAATCATCACCTTTTCTGAGAATTTCTCCAGGATACCAACAGTTCTCTGCATTTTCGCGTGATGGTTCATTATCTATTACTCATCGCCAGTTGTTATGTCTCAAATAAAGCAATGTGACTGACTACTGTAGACTTGAGTAAGTGTGACCTTAGTCTCTTTATTCTGACTCGAGTGCTCACACAGCATGGGAGGCCTGCTTATATGCAGTGCTCCCAAGGGATGCTGGGATCCCTTGGGACTCCAACAGATGCGCCCTCTGGTGGCGGTAGATTGCTGGTTACAAGGTGTTGCATACATAAACAAACTCTACCACCAAGATCCTGGGAATACCATCAGCTCCAAGTCATAAAACATTCATATTTGGACATAAACTGCCATTCTTCACTGCTGCTGGGACAAAATTCTGGACTTCCCTACCTAACATTGTGGGAGCACATCAGCATAATGACTGAAGCAGTTCAAGAAGGCCCACTATGACCTTCAGGGTAACTAGGGATGGGCAACAAATACAGATTGCCAGCACCACACACATCCGGAGAACAAATAATAATTTAAGAAGTACCCACCCTTCTTAGCTTGCATAAAATGTTGTCATCTTCCTTTACCTGTCCTGAAGTCTGTAGTAGACTAAAGCCGAGAAGGTTAAAAAGTGACCTGACAGAGGTATGGGAAGCGAGGAAAATTAGATTAGACTAAATGAAGAAAAAAATATGCATTATGGGCTGAATGGCGTGTTTTTGTGCTGCAAAATTCAGATTCTTGATTCTATGACTGCACAGCCCTCCAGTACCTTCCCCAAGTTGCTGTTTTTCATGTGAAAAGCTGGATAGTGACAATAGGTGAGGTAGTCACACCCTGTTTCAATAATATGTACATACTAGTACTTTTCAGCAGGGCTCACTGGATATGAATCAAGGGTCAGAACCGTAAATAATTTATCAGCCATCTGGAAACACAGGCCAGTGATAGTGTCACATTCCTTCCCAGTAGCAGAGACCAAAGATCTTAGCAGTCTATATGCCTTAACACCATACTATGTAATACTTTTACCTGAAAAAATTTACAATTTTAGTGATTAAGGGGTGGTTTGATCCATTTAATTTTATAGATAGATTAATGCCAAAGAACATTACTTGAAAAATACTTTACATAGAAAGGCTTACTGGCTGTGTTTTCTATTAACTCCATTACCCTGAGGTTGGCAATCATTGTCTCTGGATTTGAATAAGAGTTTCTTCTAATTTTTGTTGCTCTTGAATTACTGAGCATTCAATAAACAAGCATTCTACAATCTACATGTTTCAATCAGAAGAAATCAATGGAAGAAAGAATCTTAAGAATGAAGGCAACTCTGGTGAACAACATAGTTACTGATATTCCACAGTATGAATTCCGAGATAATATGATAAATCCAACAACTTGTATTTGAATTGAGCCTTTAACATAGCAAGATGTCCCAAGGCACTTCACAGAAGCATTATCAAGAAAATTTGACACCGAACCACATAAGGCAGTTGACCAAAGGCCGTCGCCAAGGGGAAGCATGTAGCTGAGAAATAGGAGGGAGACCAAGGATAGATCCTTGGGGGACACCAGAGGTAATTGTGCAGGAGCAGGAATGAAGCCATTGCAGGTGATTCTCTGGCTACAATTAGATACATATGAATGGAACCAGGCAAGTGCAGTTACACCGTGCTGGACGACAATGGTGAGACTTGAGGAGGATGGTGTGGTCAACCGTGTCAAAGGCTGCAGACATGTCAAGAAGGACGAGGAGGGATAGTTTACCTTTGTCACAGTCACATAGTACGCCATTTGTGACTTTGATGAGAGCCGTTTCGGTACTGTGGCGGGGCAGCAAAGAACAGAATAGTTTTCTTTGACACCAACGTTTTCCTCCATGGTCTATGGATAATTGTACTGTAGTTTCATTTTCATAATGGTCTTAATATAATTTAAATATATTTCTATTTTTATCTTTTTTCCCCCCTCTCCCAGGAGATAGCTTCTGGTGGGTAGGGAGTGTCTGTATCGTGAAGCGTAAGACGTCACAACTATATGGGACAAACTAGACAGATCAGTGGGTCTTTTCCGACGACATTTTCATATGTTCGTATGTATAACGAGAAACATTATTCGATGGCACACTTTTTGAAAAATTATTGGCAGAGTATGTTTTTGTTAGTTAGTTAGTTAGGCCAAGAACAAGGAGCTCAAACATTAGTCTGAAGGAGATACCCAGGTGCTGCCACTAGTTCACTGATATCTTAATGCAATGCAGAATAGTTTAGTGAATGACATGATTTCTAGCCTTTTTTAGTATGCATCTAAAGGCATTTTTCTACTATTTTAATTTGCCATTCTTAAGCCTCTTGTGTTTGTAGTTTCAAATAGCACGTACTTTCAGGCTTTGCATCTGCTGAAGCCTGCCGAAGGTCCTTCAATTGCTGTTGTGCCCTCTGCAGCCTTTGCTCTGCATGGAATAACTGCAGAAGAAAATATATAATGTAAAATTCCAATATAATAAAAACTGCACAACATTGCTAAAAATTCCTTCTTTATTAAATGGATCAAAAACAGACAGGATTTACTTTGATGACTTCTAGCGCATTCTTAACAGTCTTTCATGTTTCATGGGTTTTGTCTTTGAAATGAAAATTAAGAGCAAATTATAATAAACACAACGTATAGCTGATGACATTCACACCTTGGTTGGTATATTTTTGTGAAGTTACAAACCACTCTTTTTTAAATTACTTTCCTGATGTCTTCAGGCCATTTACTCACTGTAGCCAGAAGACAAATAAGCAATATACTTCCACCAATCAAAGCCTGCATCAGACACCTGGAGCTAGAAATTCGGTTCTCAGTTAAACTGCATTTTTTTGCCAAAATTACCGTTATCGCTTCGCTATCGCTATCAGGCCGGAAATTCAAGCTTTTATTTGCGCAGTGGTAAAAATCGGTGTTGCACAAGGATTCACGGCGCAAACCGCGATTCTCGCCAACTTTAGTCCGAGGCCGATAACGTGCGAGTTCGGCTTTGGGAGGGCGGAAAAACACCTAAAAATTGGAAAAAAAAATTCACAAAACATTTACAAGATATTTAGCTATCGAATCGCTGAAAATGAATTTAAAAAAATTAAAATTTTAACTTACCTTTTTTGCAGGTCTTCATACTTACCGCTGCTCCAAGGGCTGCAACACAGCTTTTTACATGTCGGTATTTTTCACGTGAAATACAGCTGCGCAGAGAGCCAACGCTATTTCGAGTCTTGCACGGCGGCGCTCCTCTCTCCAGCGGTATTTGAAAACCGCCGCCGCAAAACATCTCCGAAATTCCCGCCGACCGGGTTTGCCCCAATTATGGTGAAATAGCACCAAAGAAACAGTTGCAAAGTTGGCAAATTTCTAGCCCCTGGTGTTTAAGATTTTGCACTGATTGTCTCCTGTTCCATACAGGGAAGTGCCTGAAGATGATACAGGCAGGATCAAAAACTCAGTATAGTTCCAAGTCCTACCACTCAATGCATGTATGCTGTCAACTAGCCAGGCTCTATGATCGCCACAGGAGAATAGCTGAACAATCTATTACTGCTGGAAGAGGCAGCAATCATTTGTCTAGGATCTCAAATAGATATTACAGGTTAAAGAATTGCTAGTTTACATCTATAGCAAACATTAAATGTCTCCTCCTCAATTATATACCTCTTACCAAATTTCCCACAATATAGATATAAAATCTTCATTTGCTCACCATCCTCCAATCCATTAAATTCAAAATCCTCATTTACAAATTCCTCCATAGCCTCACTCCTTCTTACTTCTGCAAGCTCATAAAGCACCACATGCTGACATGTACCTTCCACTCTTTTAACTATGGCATCCTGTACAACCCTCATTCATCCATTCTCATCTTTTGTGTCAGCCTGCAGCTGATTTAATCTTGTACAAGTACTTAAATTCCACTTACACACATTAACCTTATGACCTTTCTCCCCACTTTCAAAAAGCTCAAAACATCTTCAACCATGACTTCAGTCACCTCTCTACTCCTGTCTACTGCTGCTGCTCAGCACTTGTATTTTTCTCTGGTGATTGCAGTAGGACATTTCATGATCTAAAGATGCTACATAAATTAAAGTAGATGGTCTGGAATAGCTTCATATAACAAGTATACATTTCCTCATGCAGCTTGTACAATATATGCATTATAAATTACCTGATTTTTCTGTTCCTGCTTTTGCTGTATTAAAGATTCTTCCCTCTCCTTCTCCACACGAAGCTGTCTTGCCATCTCCAACATCCGCTGGTGATTTGATACAGTGTCCACCTAGTGAACACATGTAAACATTGCTTTTTACTATCAGCGTCTTAAGAAAATATGGCCACGCTCATATTTCACAGATGATTTTCTTTTACTATCAATAATTAACTACAGATGACAGCATGGAATTCACACCAATTAAACCAACATGTATGCATTAAGTGTACAACTCCTTGTAGAGTTTGGCAACACTCCCAGCATATCTCCGTTTACTCCAATGGGTTATTCAATCCCTTCCTTAAGAAAGCAACATGCTCCTTCAGTCCAAATCTGTATTTTACCATGTGACATGCAAAGTACGGCCAAAGAAACAGTATCCTCACAAGATCACTAGATCATACCCTTTTCTTTAGGCGTTCCACTCGCTTAATGAGTTGATCCTTCTCTTCCTCCATTGCATTTATATCCTGCAAATCCAAAGCAAATAAATTACTATGCCTTACTTATTCCATTTAAGTATTTTAACACATTAAGGTTTTCCCTAAGCATATACAATTCCAAACTAAAACCTCTACCTATTAATATCTACATAGGTATTCTGATAACGTACATTTCTCTTACTCAGCTTAAAAAAATATTTTTAAAACAAAGACAAATGTATTTGCCAGTCTCAGTGGCACTCCATTTCAGTACAAGAATAGTTGTACAGGTACGACGTCTGAAATCCAGAATCCTCGGGACTGAGTCCGTACCGGTTTTTGTTTTGTTCCGGATTTCAGACAAGAAAAATCAATAGTCTGAAATCCGGAATCCTCGGGACACAATCTATGCAGGATTTCGGGTTTTGCCAGATTTCGGACCTCGCCACCCGCCGATCCTCGCCGAACTGTCCAGTTTTTGGGCAATTACGGTTTTTGGAATTCGGGATTCTGGACGTTGCACCTGTACCATGATGTTATAGGACACAGGCACTCTTCCACAATTCTTTGTTAAGTACCTGAGCATAATGATTAGCGGGATGCTTCTGCTGAGGCATGGAAGGAAAATACTAGACCAATTAAGTGGGACAGTGAGTCAATTTGTGCTATTCTTTCAGAACGCCAAGTCTAACAAACCTGTAAACAGATTATCAAACTCACCAGATGTGAAAAAGATCAGTAGCAAAACATAACATGGAATCAAGAGAAAATAAACTTACACAAGAGGCAAGAACTTTAACATTCAGAATATGTTTTGAATAAAAGATTTGTTATTGTAACAAATGAATCAAAGGAACTAGAAAGGAAGGCCGCCAGTGATCTGACCTGGGGAGGAAAGGGGGGCACTGCAGCCAGAGACTGGTCTTGTGTGGATGTCTACTGTCATATATTCTCACTTGTACAAGTTACCTGTCTCCATTTAGATCTCTGGAACAGGTGCCGAAATATACAATTTCACAGACAGACCTTACAAGTTACTTTTATTTATAATGGATTTAAAAATAATTGATGGCTTACAATGATACAAGCAAGGCTCACAGAACAGGATTGGGAGCTGTGAGTCGAGTGGCTCAGAGTAATAGGCTCCCACAAATACAGACACTGCATGTACTTAGCCATTATAAACTTATAAAAATTGGTTCAAATTATTTCATATAAGGGGTGGAAGGCATTTCATTTCTACATTTTTAGATTGGTTATAGTAAAGCTGATGGTTGAATGTATGAAAGAGAATTTCCTGCCCGTTAGAAATTCAAATGTTTCACGCATCTGGACACAAACCTATTCTTTAATAAAACATTTTATATAGTGATTTTAAAATTCTCATCCTTGTTTTCAAATTCCTCCTTTGCCTCACCTCTCCATATCTCTGTAACCTTCTCCAGCCCTACAACCCTCCGAGATCTCTACACTCCTCCAATTCTGGCCTCTTTTTCTTCACTCCAGCCTTCAGCTGCCTAGGCCCTAGGCTCTAGAATTCTCTCCCTAAACCTTTCTGCCTCTCTCGCTCCTCCTTTGAGCTGCTCATTAAAACCTACCTCTATGACCAAGCTTTTGGTCACTTGTCCTAATATGTCTTTATGACTCGGTGTCAAATTCTGTTTGATAATGCGCCTTGGGATGTTTTACTATATTAAAGGCGCTAAATAAATGCAAGTTGTTGTTGTTGATTGCTGATAGGTCTCTAATTCAAGCAAATGGCTCAGATTACCTTTAATGTATAAAAGTACTTGATTGTTTTGTGCTTTACTTCTCTCCAAATGACAGCTAAATGTTATGGGGAGATACTTTACAAATTTTAAATCTCAGCAAAAAGACAAGTGGAGGCAATTTCATTTTCCAGTAAAAAAAAAGAGAACAGAACAGCAGCCATAACACAGAACAGCTTGCTTGGGGGTTGAAACTGTTATTAAAATATTATTTAAAATAAATGGGTTACAATTTAAAAATTCCAATCAAGAATTTAGTGCACAGAGGGATTTCAATCCCCTTGCATTCAGACTGAGAGTAACATAGGCAAAGGCCCAAGAATAAGTTGCCTTCCCACCTTCTGAACTGGGAGATGATGAATGGTCTGAAAGATGCTGGGAGAATAACAAAATAAATATAAAATTGTGGGAAATACATCAAATATCCAGATTAGGAAAACACCATAGGATGTGGGTCTCACACTGGAACCACTACGAAATAATTCCAACCTTAGTTGAGTCACCATTTCATAGACAGCAAGAGAAAACTCCAGTTCAAACAATGGCAGGACAGAGAGTGGAGAGCACTAGTTCAAACAATTTTAGTCTTTAACTAAGGGCAGAGGGGTATACTTCGTGGCCAACGAGCTAGATGGGGAAGAGAGCGCTGCCAAACGAAGGGCGATCCTCCTCACCGTCTGTGGGGCACCAACGTATGGCCTCATGAAGAATCTGCTCTCTCCAGCGAAACGCACGGAGAAATCGTACAATGATTTGTGCACACTGGTCCGAGAGCATTTGAACCCGAAGGAAAGCGTTCTGATGGCGAGGTACCGGTTCTACACCTACAAAAGGTCTGAAGGCCAGGAAGTGGAGAGTTACGTCGCCTAGCTAAGACGTCTTGCAGGACATTGCGAATTTGAAGGACATTTGGAGCACATGCTCAGAGACTTTTTCGTACTTGGCATTGGCCACGAAACCATACTTTGCAAACTTTTGACTGTGGAGACCCCAACCTTGAGTAAGGCCATAGCGATAGCCCAGGCGTTCATTGCCACCAGTGACAATATGAAGCAAATCTCTCAGCACACAAGTGCTGCTACAAGTACTGTGAGCAAAGTGATATTGTTTTCGAATCGTAACGTACAAGGCAGGTCACTCGTACCTGCAGCTGCACGTCCGCAGATGACTCAGAGTCCACCATCAAGGGTGATGAATGTAAGGCCATTAACACCTTGTTGGTGCTGCAGGGGTGATCATCGTTTCCATTCATGCCAATTCAAAGAGTACGTTTCCAAGGGCTGTGGAACAATGGGACACCTCCAACGAGTGTGCAGGCAAGCTGCAAAGCCTGTTAAACCTGCAAACCACTATGTTGCAAAGGAGGACAGATCCATGGTGGATCACAATGAACCAGAGCCTCAGACCGAGGAGGCAGAGGTACATGGGGTGCACACATTCACTACGAATTGTTCCCCGATAATGCTGAATGTTGAACTAAATGGACTCCCAGTTTCAATGGAGCTGGACACAGGCATGAGCCAGTCCATCATGGGCAAAAAGACTTTCGAAAGATTATGGTGCAACAAGGCCTCAAGGCCAGTCTTAACTCCAGTTCACATGAAACTAAGAACTTAAACGAAAGAACTGATTCCTGTAATCGGCAGTGCTACTGTAAATGTCTCCTACGATGGAGCGGTGCATAAGTTACCCTTCTGGATGGTACCAGGCAATGGTCCCACGCTGCTTGGTAGGAGCTGGCTGGGAAAGATACGCTGGAACTGGGACGCTATCACCCGCTGTCGACACTTCGTGTGCCCAGGTCTTAAACAAATTTCCTTCGCTGTTCGAACCAGGCATTGGGAAATTCCAAGGAGCAAAAGTGCAGATCCACCTAATTCCGGGGGCACGACCCATCCATCACAAGACGAGAGTAGTACCGTACATGATGAGAGAAAGGGTAGCGATCGAGTTAGACCGGCTGCAACGAGAGGGCATCATTTCAACGATTGAGTTCAGCGAGTGGGCCAGTCCTATTGTCCCATTCCTCAAGGGAGACGGCACCGTCAGAATCTGTGATGATTACAAAGTAACCATCAATCGGTTCTCCCTGCAGGACCAATACCCACTACCAAAAGCCGACGACCTCTTTGCAACGCTGGCAGTAGGAAAGACATTCACGAAGCTGGATCTGACTTCAGCCTACATGATGCAGGACCTGGAGGAATCATCGAAGGCCCTCACCTGCACCAACATGCACAAAGGTCTCTTTGTTTATAACAGATGCCCATTTGGAATCTGATCAGCGGCGGCGATATTCCAGAGAAACATGGAAAGTTTACTGAAGTCGGTCCCGCACACCGTGGTCTTCCAGGATGACATCTTGGTCACGGGTCGGAACACAGTCGAGCATCTGCAGAACCTGGAGGAGGTTCTTCGTCGACTCAACCGCGTGGGGCTCAGGTTAAAACGCTCGAAGTGTGTTTTCCTGGTGCCTGAAGTGGAGTTCTTGGGAAGGAGGATTGCGGCGGACGGCATCAGGCCCCCCAACGCGAAGATGGAGGCAATTGAGAACGCACCGAGGACACAGAACATGACGGAGCTGCGGTCGTTTCTGGGACTCTTGAACCACTTTGGTAACTTCTTACCGGATCTCAGCACACTGTTAGAACTACTACATGTCTTACTATGAAAAGGGGATGAATGGGTTTGGGGCAAAAGCCAAGAAAATGCCTTTGTAAAAGCGAGAAAATTGTTATGCTCAAACAAATTGCTTGTGTTGTATGATCCATGTAAGCTTTTGGTACTAGCATGTGATGCGTTGTCATATGGCGTCGGGTGTGTATTGCAACAAGCTAATGATTTTGGGAAACTGCAACTGGTTGCTTATGCATCCAGGAGTCTGTCTAAGGCTGAGAGAGCCTACAGCATGATTGAAAAAGAAGCGTTAGCGTGTGTCTATGGGGTAAAGATAATGCATCAATACCTGTTTGGCCTAAAATTCGAATTGGAAACTGACCAGAAGCCACTTATATCCCTGTTTTCCGAGGGAAAAGGGATAAATATCAACGATCGGCCCACATCCAGAGATGGGCGCTCACGTTGTCCGCATACAACTACGCTATCCGCCACAGGACAGGCACAGAAAACTGCGCCGATGCTCTCAGTAGGCTGCCATTGCCCACCACGGGGATGGAAATGACGCAGCCTGCAGATCTAGCCATGGTTATGGAAGCATTTGAAAGTGAGCAATCACCAGTCACTGCCCGGCAGATCAAAACCTGGACAAGCCAGGACCCCTTATTATCTCTAATCAAAAGCTGTGTGCTTCACAGGAGCTGGTCCAGTGTCCCAGTGGAAATGCAGGAAGAGATAAAACCGTTCCAGCGGTGCAAAGATGAAATGTCTATACAGGCAGACTGCCTTCTGTGGGGCAATCGAGTAGTGGTCCCCAAGAAGGGCAGAGACACCTTCATCAATGATCTCCACAGTACCCACCCAGGCATTGTAATGATGAAAACGATAGCCAGATTCCACGTGTGGTGGTCCGGTATCGATGCAGACTTAAGAGTCCTGCGTTCACGGATGTAATACATGCTCGCAGTTAAGCAATGTACCCAGGGAGGCGCCGCTATGTTTATGGTCTTGGCCCTCCAAACCGTGGTCTAGGGTACACGTCGACTATGCAGGCCCGTTCTTGGGTAAAATGTTCCTTGAGGTTGTAGACGCGTACTCCAAGTGGATTGAATGTGAGATAATGTCGGCTAGCACGTCCGCTGCCATTAATGAAAGCCTGCGGGCCATGTTTGCCACACATGGCTTAGCCGATGTCCTAGTGAGCGACATCGGGCCATGTCAGTGCTGAGTTCAAAGAATTCATGACCCGTAACGGGATCAAACATGTCACATCTGCCCCGTTTAAACCAGCGTCCAATGGTCAGGCAGAGAGAGCAGTGCAAACCATCAAGCAAGGCTTGAAGAGGGTAACTGAAGACTCATTGCAGACTCACCTATCCAGAGTCCTGCTTAGCTACTGCACGAGACCTCACTCACTCACTGGGATCCCACCTGCTGAACTGCTCATGAAAAGAGCACTTAAGACAAGGCTCTCATTAGTTCACCCTGATTTACATGAACAGTAGAGAGCAGGCAGCTTCAACGAAGTGCATACCATGATAGCGCAAATGTGTCACACGAGATTGAAATCAATGATCCTGTACTTGTATTAAATTAAGGACAAGATCCCAAGTGGCTTTCCGGCACTGTCGTGGCCAAGGAGGGGAGCAGGGTGTTTCGAGTCAAACTTTCAAATGGACTCATTCACCGGAAACACTGGGACCAAATCAAACTCAGATTCACGGACTATCCTGAGCAACCCACCTTGGACCCTACCTTCTTTGATCCCCCAACATACACACCAGTGGCAACCGGCACCACGGTTGACCATGGTTGACCACGAAGCAGAACCCATCATCTACTGTAGCCCTGCAGGGCCCAACACACCAGGCAGCCCAGGAAGGCCAGCTGCACAGCAGCCCTGCGAGGGCCCAACAAATGATTCAACAACACCAGCTTTCACACCGAGACAATCAACCAGGGCAAGGAGGGCCCCAGATCGACTCACATTGTAAATAGTTACACTATTGACTTTGGGGTGGGGGTGGGGGAAGTGTTGTTTTCTATATGGACTTGTATTTACTCTGTACAGGCACCAGAGGGCTCATCCCCTGGAGTCCCAAGGGATCCCACAATCACTTGGGAGCACAGGTATTTAAGAAGGCTTCACAGGTTGGAGAGGCACTCTGGAGACCTGCAATAAAAGACTACGGTCACACTTTACTTTGAGCTCACAGTATTCAGTCTGACTCTTTCTCCATACACGACAGTTCTTTTGGGGACTGCAGGCAGAGCCACGTCCATGGCAGCATGGGTGGCTCAGCTGCACAGGGGGAGGAAGAAAAATGGAAGAGCAATAGTGGTAGGGGATTCGATATTTCGGGAAGCAGACAGGCGTTTCTGCAGCCGCAGACGTGACTACAGGATGGTATGTTGCCTCCCTAGTGCCAGGGTCAAGGATGTCACCAAGCAGCTACAGGGCATTGTGGGAGGAGAGGGTGAATAGCCAGAGGTCGTGGGCCATATCTGTACCAATGACATAGGTAGAAAGAGGAATGAAGTCCTGTAGGAAGATTTTAGGGAGCTAGGAAAGAGATTAAAAAGCAGGATCTCAAAAAGGTAGTAATCTCCGGATTACTCCTGGTGCCACGTGCTAGTGAGTATACAGAAATAGAAGGATAGAGCAGATGAATGCATGGCTGCAGAGATAGTGCAGGATGGTGCTTTAGATTCCTGAGGCATTGGGACGGTTTCTGGCAGAGGTGGGACCTATACAAGCCAGACGGGTTGCATCTCAACAGAGCCGGGACCAATATCCTTCCTCGCTGGGGGGGCGGGGGGAGGGGTGGTTGCTAGTGCTGTTGGGGAGGGTTTAAACTAGCTTGGCAGGGGGATGGGAAGTGGAGAATAGATTCAGGAGAGAGAGAAGCAAAGCTGAAATTGGAAAGTAGAAAGTGAATTTGGAAGACAGAGTAAACAAGAGCTAGAAAATGGACAGCAAGGGAGTTTGGCAGTGCTAAATGGTATATACTTCAATGCAAGGAGTATAGGGATGAAGGCAGATGAGCTGAGAGCACAGATAGAAACTTGGGAGTATGATATAGCTATTAATGAGACATGGCTGAAAGAAGGGCAGGTATGGCAGCTCAACATTCCTAGTTACAGGGTTTTCAGATAGGATAGAGATTGGGGTAAAAAAGGAGGAGGGGTCGCAGTATTGATTAAAGAAACAATTACAGCTGTGAGGAGGGATGATATTTGAGAGGGATCATCAAATGAGTATGGGATATATGGGTTGAATTGATAAACAAAAAAGGGGTGATCACATTGCTGGGAATGTACTACAGACCCCCAGTCAGAGAGAGATAGTACAGCAAATACGTAGGCAAATTTCTGAAGTGCAAAAACTATAGGGTAGTAATAGTTGGGGATTTCAACTACCCTAATATTAACTGGGATAAAATTAGTGTGAAAGGTATAGAGGGTGCGGAATTCCTAAAATGCATCCAGGAGAACTTTTTAGCCAGTATGCAACAAGTCCAACAAGGGAGGGGGGCGGTTCTGGACATAGTTTTAGGGAATGAAAGTGGACAAGTGGAAGGAGTATCAGTGGGAGCACATTTTGGTGCTAGTGATCATAATTCAGTAAGATTTAGGATAGTTATGGAAAAAGACAAAGATATACCAGGAATAAAAGTTCTCAATTGGGGCAAAGCCAATTTTGCGAAGCTGAGATGGAATTTAGCCAAAGTGAACGGGAATCAGCTACTTGAAGCTAAATCAGTGTCAGAGGAGGCATTCAAGGAGGAGATCCTGAGGGTTCAGAGCAAGTATGTTCCCTTAAAGAAAAAGGGTGGGACTAACAAATCTAGAGCCCCCTGGATGTCAAAGGACATACAGGGTAGGATAAAGGAAAAAAAAGGGAGGCTTATGACAGAAACACAAAAGGATAGTATGCAAGTACAGCAAATGATCAGGAAGACCAATGGTATCTTGGCCATTATTGCAAAGGGGATGGAGTATAAGAGCAGGGAAGTCTTGCTACAGCTATATAATGTATTGGTGAGGCCACACCTGGAATACTGCGTGCAGTTTTGGTTTTCATATTTACGAAAGGATATACTTGCTTTGGAGGCATTTCAGAGAAGGTTCACTAGGTTGATTCCGGGGATAAGGGGTTGACTTATGAGGAAAGGTTGAGTAGGTTGGGCCTACTCATTGGAATTCAGAAGAATGAGGTATGATCTTATCGAAACGTATAAGATTGTGAGGGGGCTTGACAAGGTGGATGCAGAGAGGATGTTTCCGCTGATGGGGGAGACTAGAACTAGAGGGCATGATCTTAGAATAAGAGGCCGCCCATTTAAAACAGAGATGAGGAGAAATTTCTTCTCTCAGAAGGTTGTGAATTTGTGGAATTCGATGCCTCAGAGAGCTGTGGCAGCTGGGACATTGAATAAATTTAAGACAGAAATAGATAGTTTCTTAAATGATAAGGAGATAAGGGATTATGGGAGCGGACGGGGAAGTGGAGCTGAATCCATGATCAGATCAGCAACGATCTTATTGAATGATGGAGCAGGCTCAAGGGGCCATATGGCCTATTCCTGTTCCTATTCCTATTTCTTATGTTCTTATAGAAACATAGAAACATAGAAAATAGGTGCAGGAGTAGGCCATTCGGCCCTTCTAGCCTGCACCGCCATTCAATGAGTTCATGGCTGAACATTCAACTTCAGTACCCCATTCCTGCTTTCTCACCATACCCCTTGATCCCCCTAGTAGTAAGGACCTCATCTAACTCCTTTTTGAATATATTTAGTGAATTGGCCTCAACAACTTTCTGTGGTAGAGAATTCCACAGGTTCACCACTCTCTGGGTGAAGAAGTTCCTCCGCATCTCGGTCCTAAATGGCTTACCCCTTATCCTTAGACTGTGACCTCTGGTTCTGGACTTCCCCAACATTGGGAACATTCTTCCTGCATCTAACCTGTCTAATCCCGTCAGAATTTTAAATGTTTCTATGAGGTCCCCTCTCATTCTTCTGAACTCCAGTGAATACAAGCCCAGTTGATCCAGTCTTTCTTGATAGGTCAGTCCCGGTGTGTGGAGTGGGGAAGATGTGTGATAGAGAATTCAAGCTCTGCAGCCTGGCTGCAGTTTTTGAGAAAACACAGACCACATTGCATTAAGTCATCAATCAACTTGACATTTTAGGACTTTGGGTAGCAAGCCAATTAAAAGGTTAACAGACTATCAAATGAGCCAATAAGGTCAAAGAAGGAGAGTTCTTTTCTGTAAATTGAACCAGGTATAAGTACAGCCATTTTGGCCATGTGGTCTCAGAAGGACAAAGGCCTGGCTTAAAACCAGAAGCTTGTTGCTGCTGCCAAAATAAAGTTACATTAAAACTACAGCCGGAGTTCGTATTTCATTGGGAATTAAGAGATCTAACAATTTTGGCGTCACGAATGGGATCGCTGAGGAAAGAAACTGAATTTTGGACATCGGACCTAGATACTGAGGTAAGGACTCCTCTTTATAAAAGTCCTCGGTCAAAAGTCTAAATTCGCCTCTCCTTCGACACGATTCCGAAAGCCTCCGGTTTGCGAACCCTCCGGTTGGTAGTCGGCTCGAGGTCCCATAGACGTCTAACTTCGGCGGTGTGTTAGTTAATTAATCACTGGCCCATTGATCTGCTGGAAAGCCTATGACTCGAGACTCCAGTAAAGAAATCAGTATTATGGCAGCAGGAGATAAGAGCAAAGGATTGCCTACAACTGTAAAAGGTGGGCAGGCACCACCTAAGGTTTCGATAGATTAAATCCTCCAACAGTTGAAAGAATACATAGAGCAACAATTCGACTTATCTAAAACCTGTATTAAAATTGAACAAAAGTACGGAACCTCCAAAGGACAATGGTCCTTGGACGAGATTAAAAGGGTCTGGGGAAAAACGACCCGTATGAAAAATAAAGAGCGAACTAGATGGTCCCTAGCCATTATGGGACAGATCCGAAAGCAGAATGAAATTATAATGCGTTCCCAACATGATCAAGAACTGACCAGTACAAAGGACCAATTGCAAGCTGTTTGTGCACAGCTGCGACAGAAAGATTTGAACTTGAAAAGTCGAAAGCGGAAGTTAAAGATCTTAAAGGTGAAATTAAAGAATGGAAAAAATCATTAGGTCAAGTGATAGTAATAGGAAAAGGAAAATGTATCGGTCAATTCCCAGGGTACCCATGTTTGGATAAATTAAAAGCGCAAACCCGAAGACACGACCAAGGAATAGATACGGATTCTGAATCCTCTGACAATACAGGGTCGGAGGATGAAGAATTAGGGGTGCGCTTTGCCCCGTTTAAAAAAAGACGAGTTGTAGTCAAATCAGAAGAGACTGCGGATGAGGGCGGAACCAAAAAAACAAAGAAAAGGGTGTATGCAGAATATTTAGTTCATGATCCGGCAGACCCAGAGAAAATTGATAAATGGTCCAAGGAATTGCCCAATCCAAAGAAAGGGGGAGTAAAAACATGGGACCAATTGGACCGCTTAAGAAATATACATCAACTTCATCCCTGGGACGGAGTGCAAATTTTGACCATAATAGTGCCAAAAACACAGGGAAGAAAATTGCACGACAAGGTAGAAGAAGCTTTGGGACAGGATGAGCAAGAATTAGACGCAGGGTGGGAGGCGATTAAACACTGGCTGCAAGCCTTCAGTCCAGCTAAGACAGACTGGGGAAAATTGCAGCCTGCCAACAGAAAGGAACAGAGGAGATCCTAAAGTATCTCGAGCGGTTTAGATGCATGTGGCTAGAACATTCGGGTATGAATAATACGGATGAGGAAATGGATGAACAAGTGTTTGGACCCCTGAAAGCAGCTTTCGTGGCAGGTCTAAAGCCAGAACTGTCCAAAATGCTTAAGGTAGTGTTACCGGACTGGGAAGGTAGAGGAACTACCTTTGCAGCATTGGTGGATCGATGTAACCAATTAGATCGGGATATGGGAGCTAAAGTCCGAGCTGTACAGGCTATGGGATGGAAATCCCAGGATTCCGATAAACAGTTATTAGGAAAATTACCCGGAAAATGTCATTATTGTGGGAAAGAAGGTCACTGGTCACGTGCAGGGCAAAACAGCAAGATCGTGGCCGGGGAAGAGGACGCAGCCAGGGATACAATTCAGCCAACAAACGAGGCTTGCCTCATAGAAGCATTTAAGCGACTGACAATACAACAACAGAAGGGGTTACTTAGGATAGCAAAAAACGATTAGAGCCCACCCTGGTCCACCTCCTTGCACTAATACAACAAAGGGGAGATGGGCTATATATAACTGTGAGGGTGGGCGATAAGGATGTGGACTGTCTTTTAGACACAGGGGCGGAATTAACATGTTTACCCCAATGTTTCTATAGATGAAGTCCTTACTACTAGGGGAATCAAGGGGTATGGTGAGAAAGCAGGAATGGGGTACTGAAGTTGCATGTTCAGCCATGAACTCATTGAATGGCGGTGCAGGCTAGAAGGGCCGAATGGCCTACTCTTGCACCTATTTTCTATGTTTCTATGTTTCTAACAATATGGAGACTTTTTGCCGTTGGATGGTACAGCCTATGGAGTTGAGGGCCATAAAATGGAAATTAAAAGGATAACGCCGGTACTTATAGGGCTGGGTCCACATGAACTAACCACGCCGGTCTGGATAGGCCCAGTAGATCAATCCCTTTTGGGAATGGACGTTCTAATCCAAGTAGATTCATCGTTGCATTTCGAGAATGGTCGGGTGACATGGTCAATTAGAACTTTGAAGAAAGAAGAATTGAAGGAACACCCGATATGGGCTAAAGGTAAGAACGATTGTGGCCTACTCCAGATGGAGCCTGCTTCATTTACCGGGACCAAGCCTCCATGCACTAAACAGTATCCCATCAGTCCAACTGCCATCACGGGAATCTTACCGGTTATTCAGCAATTGGAGAAACAAGGGGTGCTTATTAAAACGCACAGCTCCTCCAATAGCCCTGTGTGGCCGGTACAGAAATCTAATGAGACTTGGCGTTTGACTGTCGATTATAGGAAAGCTAACCAGTGTATTGATCAAAAAGCTCCTTTGGTCGCAGATCCCTCCACCATTTTTAATGCCCTCAAACCGGAACATAAATATTTCTCGGTTATAGATATGGCCAACGGATTTTGGTCGGTGCCTCTGGCACCGGAGGTTCGACAGTGGTTTACTTTCACGGTCCAAGGACAACAGTATACTTGGACCCGGTTACCGCAGGGTTTCCACAACAGCCCTACGGTATTCCACATGGCTTTACAAAGCCATTTGCGAGAATTACCTCCCCTGTCATCCACAGATATCCTGCTAGCTTCAAACACGGAAGAACAGCATGAACAAAATTTACAAGCTTTGCTGGACCACCTTTGGCTGAAAGGACATAAAGCCAGCATCGACAAAGCACAAATATCCCAAGAAGAGGTTGTATACCTGGGACAAAAGATTTCACAAGGAAAGAGAGAACTTGCCCAGGATAGAACTGCAGCCATTCGGCTGCTAAAAAAAACCACCACTATTCAGGAACTAAGGTCTTTTTTGGGATTGTGTAACTTTAACAGAAATTGGATTGACTCCTTCACACAGCTTGCTCAGACATTGAATGATATTTTAAAGGGGAAATGTGCCTCTAAAGAAGCCATCACCCTCACTAAGGAACAGCAAGAGGCCTTCCTGAGTTTGAAAAAGGCTTTGTGTTCGGCACCGGCTCTGGGAATCCCCGACAGTGGTAAGCTATTTACCCTGTTTGTTCATGAGAAAGAAGGATACATGACAGCTATAGTGACACAAGAACATGGGGATCGACAAAGACCTATTGGCTATTATTCGGCAAAACTGGATGCGGTAGCCCTCGGATGGGGAAGTTGCCTAAGGGCCATGGAAGCTACATATCGAACAGTAATGATCACTGCGGGTCTAGTCCTCGACCAAAAGCTGATTGTCAAGTGTCCCCACACCGTACATGCTTTGCTGTCTATGAATAGAATGTCTCAGGTGACGGCAGCGAGATGGACCCGCTGGACAGCAGTTTTGGAAGCTCCTAATCTCCATATCGTCCGGGCCAGCCCGGTTAATCCCGCAACTATGCTCCCGATGTCAGAATCGAGGGAGCAAGAGGGGGGAGAATGTGAAGAGCATGACTGCGTGGAGATTTTAAAAGAAACAGAAGAAGCAGCCTTAGCAGCAAAGGAGCCTCTGCACAACCCAGACCTCATCCTGTTTGCAGATGGTTCCTCCTTTGTTGACAATGGTACCAGAAAAGCAGGATGGGCAGTAACAACCTTATATGAGGTAGTGGCAAAAGGATGTTTACCCTCATGAACGTCAGCACAACAGGCCGAGTTACGGGCCCTGTCAGAAGCATGTCGAATAGCAGAAAGACAGACAACTAATGTCTACACAGATTCGCATTATGCTTTTGGAGTCGCTCACGACTTTGGTCTGTTATGACGGAAAAGGGGATTCCTCACTGCTGCTGGTACACCTATCCGAAATGGAAAAGAAGTCCGAGACTTACTGGAGGCCATACAATTACCTCAGGAAGTGTCCATCCTGAAGTGTAAGGCCCATACCAAGTAAAATACCACAGAAGCACAGGGAAATGCCCTAGCTGACCAGGCAGCTAAAGATGCCTCCTCACAGGGCGTTCCCCCAGAAGAACCAACACAGATGTGCAGATTGAAAGCACTCAGGACTCTGACACGAGACCTTCAAACAATGCAAGGCGAGTGCTCCAGAGAGGAAAAATGGACATGGATTGAGGCAGGAATTAAACTATGTGAAGATGGTGTCTGGAGATAAAGAATTACCGACAAGCCAGTCGCGCCACAAGCGCTTATGCCTTTTTTAGCCCAACAGATCCACTCGTGGTGACACTTGGCCTCACAACAGATGACGGCACGGTTCCAGAAAAGCTGGTGGGGTCGGGGATATAAAAAACATGCCCAGCTGGTAGCAGACCGCTGTGTGGTCTGCCAGAAAAATAATTCTGGACCCATCACGGTAATGCATCAACTGAGGCCCCCTACCCCTGTCGGACCATTCCAGCATCTGCAGGTTGATTGTATATTTCTTCCTTCATGCCAAGGATACACTAACATTCTTGACATGGTCGACAGATTCTCTAGATGGGTAGAAGCTGTCCCAACTAAAAGAGCCACAGCCAATCACACTGCAAAGGTCTTTTGTAAGGATTACATTCCCCGATGGGGAGTCCCGAGTAGCATTGACTCAGATCAGGGAACATACTTCACAGGTGCTGTCTGCCAAGAAGTCTGTAGGTTACTGAACATTACGTGGGATTTACACTGTCCTGATCATCCACAATCATCAGGACAAGTAGAGCGAATGAATCGAACTCTGAAACAACAGCTTGCCAAATATCACCAAGAAGGAACACCATGGCCCCAGGCACTACCAATAGTGCTATGTAGCATTAGGGCAACCCCGAACAGAACTACAGGTCTAAGCCCATTTGAAATTATAACAGGCAGACCCATGTCGCTGCCAGGAACTATTGATTTAAGGAAAGCTGATGTTCACTTAATGAGTGACACTTTGTTATCATACTGTCAGAACCTAACCAATGCTATTAGTTCTGTTTCCCGACAGGTATCGGCAACTTGGGGTAATCCATCCGAAGGAGGACATGACATCATCCCGGGAGTCTGGGTCTATGTGAAAAAGTTGCATAAAGAACCTTTGGGTGCCAAGTGGGATTGACCACCCAGGCAGCTGTTAAAAGTCCAAGGAAAGAAAGCCTGGATCCACGCTTCACACGTTAAACGAGCACCCGTAACTGAAGCTGAAATCTAATAAGGATAATTACTTTTTGCCAAAATGTATAAATTTACTGTATTACTGATTGTAGGTATTCTAGGCATAGGCCTACTTCTTACTAGCCGACCCTCTGCACCAAAGGGAAATAGTAGGGTAGTAAGGGAATTATAGTAACTGCTCCCGGAATTCTGAAAAGAGGGGTACTTGCGCTCTACTTGGAACTGAGTGTTGCACATATATCCCAGATAGCTCCGAAGAAATTACCCACTTAGCGGAGCATATCCAAAAGGAGGTAGAAAAACTTAAGTAACCCCCATCATTCACTTTGTGGAGCGGAGCCACTGGATGGCTAGGTTCAATCGGAACTTCATTGGTGGAAGGTTTAATTCTAGTCGTTGTAATTGTTTTACTTTTATATTGTTTGTTTATGTCGATTAAATGTTGTTGCAACCAGGCGGCTGTCGCTGCTATCCCACATGTGAGACACCTTGCAGGTCCCAGCAGACCGTCTGTACGTGGCACAGGGGTATGTTATGCTTAAGGGAAGGTTGTTTACTGGTTGAATTAAGATATTGATTTGGATTAAATTGGAATAAGGTTAATTAACCTACTAAAACCAGACTTCCATTGTGGCCATGATGGAACTCGGGTTGGTGTAAATTTGTGTGGAAGTTACTAGTCCGGACATGTGGCGAAACACATCAACAAATTTTAGAAGGAAACTCTTAACATGTATGAAATTATTTTGTAGAATGTTTAACCAGTGATAGCTGCTGTTTTATGATTCAGTTTGTGAAAGAATCAAAGGGGGGATTGATAGAGAATTCAAGCTCTGCAGCCTGGCTGCAGTTTTTGAGAAAACACAGACCACATTGCATTAAGTCATCAATCAACTTGACATTTTAGGACCTTGGGTAGCGAGCCAATTAAAAGGTTAACAAACTATCAAATGAGCCAATAAGGTCAAAGAAGGCGAGTTCTTTTCTGTAAATTGAACCAGGTATAAGTACAGCCATTTGGCCATGTGGTCTCAGAAGGACAAAGGCCTAGCTTAAAGCCAGAAGCTTGTTGCTGCTGCCAAAATAAAGTTACATTAAAACTACAACCGGAGTTCGTATTTCATTGGGAATTAAGAGATCTAACAATGTGGGTATGGTTCTTAATGATTACTTTGCATCGGTGTTCACAAAAGAGAGGGGCGTTGCAGACATTGCAATCAGGGAGGAGGAGTGTGAAATATTAGATGAAATAAACAGAGTAAGAGAGGAAGTATTAAGGGGCTTAGCAGCTTTGAAAGTGGATAAATCCCCAGTCCTGGATGAAATGTATCCCTGGCTGTTAAGATAAGCAAAAGAGGAAATAGCAGAGGGCTTGGACCATCATTTTCCAATCCTCTCTGACTATAGATGTGGTGCCAGAGGACTGTTAACGTTGTATCTTTGTTTAAAAAGGGAGAAACTGATAAACAAGCCAGTCAGCCTAACCTCAGTGGTGGGAGAATTATTGGAAAAAATTCTGAGGGACAGAATAAATCTTCATTTGGAAAGACACGGATCAATCAAGTACAGTCAGCATGGATTTGTTAAGAGAAGGTAGTGTCTGACTAACTTGATTGAATTTTTTTGAGGTGGTAACAAGGAGGGTCGATGAGGGTAGTGCGTTTGATGTAGTGTATATGGATTTTAGCAAGGCTTTTGATAAGGTCCCACATGGCAGACAGGTCACGAAAGTGAAAACCCATGGGATCCAGAGCAAGGTGGCAAGTTGGATCCAAAATTGGCTCAGAGGCAGAAAGTAAAGGGTAATGGTCGACGTGTGTTTTTGTGATTGGAAGGCTATTTCCAGTGGGGTTCCGCAGGACTCAGTACTAGGTCCCTTGCTTTTTGTGGTATATATCAATGATTTAGGCTTGAATGTAGGGAGTATGATTAAGAAGTTTGCAGATGATACAAAAATTGGCCATGTGGTTGATAATGAAGAAGAAAGCTGTAGACTGCAGAAAGATATCAATGAACTGGTCAGGTGGACAGAACAGTGGCAAATGGAATTCAATCCAGAGAAGTGTGAGGTAATGCATTTGGGAAGGGCTAACAAGGCAAGGGCATACACATTAAATGGTAGGACACTGAAGTGTAGAGGAACAAAGGGACCTTGGAGTTCATGTCCACAGATCCCTGAAGATAGCAGGCCAGATAGATAACGTGGTTAAAAAGGCATACGGAATACTTGCCTTTATTAGCCGAGGCATAGAATACAAGAACAGGGAGGTTATGCTTGAACTATATAAAACACTAGTTCGGCCACAGCTGGAGTACTGCGTGCAGTTTTGGTCACCACATTACAGGAAAGATGTGATTGCACTCGAGAGGGTACAGAGGAGATTTACGAGGATGTTGCCTGGACTGGAGAATTTTAGCTATGACGAAAGATTGGATAGGCTGGGTTTGTTTTCTTTGAAACAGAGGAGGCTGAGGGGAGACCTTATTGAGGTGTATAAAATTATGAGGGGCCTATACAGGGTGAATAGGAAGAACCTATTTCCCTTAGCTGAGTAGTCAACAATCAGGGGGGATAGATTTAAAGCAATTGGTAGGTTTAGAGGGGATTTGAGGGCAAATTTCTTCACCTTGAGGGTGCTGGGGGTCTGGAACTCACTGCTTGAAAGGGTGGTAGAGGTAGAAACCCTTACCACATTTTAAAAGTACTTGGATGTGTACTCGAGGTACCATAACCTACAGGTCTATGCACCAAGAGCTGGAAAGTGGGATTAAGCTGGATAGGCCTTGGTCGGCCAGCACAGACATTCTGTAAATTTCTATGATTCTAAAGAAAACAAAAACCTACATTTGTAATAGCACCCTGCCATGTCTCAGAACAGTCTGTGTTTCATATGCAATTAGCTACTTTGAATTGCAGTCAGTATTGTTTTGTCGACAAACAACAGCTATTTTATATTCAGCAAGATCTGACAAATAGGAATCAGATGAATGGCCAATTTATCTTTTTTTGTGTTGGCATTGGTTGAGGGAGAAATGTCAGCCAGGAGAATTCCCAACTCTTCTTTAAATAGTAAAATGGATATTTTAATATCTACCTGAACAAATAGATGGAGCCTCAATTTAACAATCTCCTCCAAATGACACAAGGTAGCAAATGCTAAATTTAGGAAATTTAAAGAGTGATCAATGTGTAGAATAGACTTCCAGATAGTGGAAGCAAAATTCTCTGGAATCATTTAAGAAACAATTGGATGCTACAATGGGTGGGAGTTTAAGATGCTTCTGAATGGATGAATTAAGATGGGACCTTCCTCAACTGTAATTTTCTTGTGATCTTGTGATAATCACCTCGAACTAGTGTCAGTCTAGTCATGGACCAGATTTTCTACTCATGCATAGTCCAAGAGCCGAAAATGTGATTAAGTCCTGGAATAGGGCTAAAATCTACAATTTTCTTACTCAGAAGCAACAGTGCTACCAATTGAGCCAAGCTGACACTACATATATGCCCTTCCTTCTTTTTTGTCACATCACCCAAGTTATCGTTTATACCCTCAAATCAAGAAGAGTTTGTAAACCAGGCACAGATTTCCCAATGACTGTTGCTAACATTCCCCATAGACTGACTTGTAGAAGACATACATTCATGAACAAGATGTAAAAAGCGTCAATTTACTCCACTACATACTCAAAGTAGTTTTCTTGGGCCCAAATTTGGCCCTCCGCTTTTTTCGGCGCACTTACCCGAGGTGCACCAACTTTCTGCTCTCAGAACGGCGGCGAAAATATATCACCGTATTCTCCCCGCTCTGTGGTCTCCCCCATGGCTTGGCACGGCGTGGTCTGTCCATTGGGGGCGGAGCTAGGGCCTTGCGTGAAAAACAGTGCCGGCAGCTCAATGCATGCGCACTGGAGGTTTTGCGCATGTGCAGTAGCTCCTGCCCCCAGCCAGAGAGTCCCTCGGAGAAGTGCAGTGAAGTCCGTCAGAGAAGTGCAGTGAAAGAGTCGGTGCGTTCTCCTGCCCCTAGCCCTGGCTGAAGGGCTTGCCGGTGTGTTCTCCTGCCGGTGAGTTCTCCCGTCCTTATCCCCGGCCGAGTGGCCTCCCGCACCAGCCAGCCCGGCTCGCTGGCTTCCCGGGCTGAGGTAGGACTTGAGTTTTATTTTTTATTTATTGATGGTTGTGTTTTGTTTTGATGGGGGGTGGGGCGGGGGAAGGAGGAGAGTTTTGATATGAAGGTAGGACTTCAGTTTTACTTTTTATTTTTTATTTATTATTGATGGTTTTTATGCTTCTTGAATGTTGTTGTGAAGGTGTTTAGTGCTTCCCTTCCTTCGCCCCCCCCCCACCCCCCCACCAACCATCTCTGGCTACATGCGCTGATTTCTTAACTCTCCGCAAGGGTTTTCTGTGCAGCTACAAGTGGCCACATATGCTGGCCTAAGTTAGTTTGGAGCAACTATTAGCTGTCTAAACTGGCCTAAATGGCCAAAACAGGCGTAGGTGGCTGGTAACGCCCCCTTTTGAAAAAAAAACTTTAAAAAATCCTAACTAACTCACTTACACTGGCACAAATTAAATATGCAGAATGGGGATTTTTAAAGATACTCCAGAAAGATCAAGTTGCTCCAAAAAACAGAGCAACTCCTGGGCAAATTTGGGCCCATTAAAAGGATAATAAAGGCAAAATATTTTGGTTGTTTTCTTAATATTAATAGGATGATTTACATTAAGAGATTCTTAACTTAATTGTGTTTGAAGCTTTTGCATGTTGTAAGAGGTTACCAAATGCTTTGGCAAAATAAGTCTTTGTGCCTTTGCTGAAATTAATTTACTACTTACCCTTCTTATTTCTGCAGTTGAAAAACCAGAGTTCTTCAGCTGTTCACATTCCTTGTGCAAGGTTTTGAACCCTTCCACCAATTCCTCATACTGCAAAGAAAAATCAGAATGATTCTTAAAAACCTTTATGCCAACTTCAGCGTTATGTAAATTTAAACCAAACTAGATCAATTTGTGCTTTGAAACCATTTAAATCCAGTTAGTGTTCACTATGTTTTATCTAATATGAGTAAGCTTCATATCAAAATAATGCTGAATAATTAAAGAACAAACATTATTCTTAGACAGATAAACATCCGTGCTAATAAATATTAATAATCCACACTTTGAATTAAAAGGTGTAATTACTAAACCTGATGGTAAGTGTCTGCCACCACATCATCCTGCAGAAAGTCAGCAGGGATCTCCACCTTGACAAGGAAGCGAGCCAGATATGCTCTTTTTTTAAGCTCATTAGTCCGCTGCAGAAGCCAGTGTAAAATGGGATGAATTATAGGTTTATTCCCAGTGACCAGACCCGGTCGAAAGGCACTCCTGGAGGGGTGGTCACAAAAGCACAATCAACCGCACCTTGAAGTATGCCATCTAGCTTAATCTCAATTATCTTTGTGGTTTTATGCTACAACATGATCTTGAATAATAATTGTCGAGACAAAATTACAAGATGACAATGTTAATTTTTGTCTTTGTTTTTAAGATATTTTAAAATAATTTTATTGCACATCCTAATTATATACCTTGAATAATAATCTTAATATAATTTTCCTATATTAATATTCATTTCTATTCAGAGAATGAAGTAATATTTTGTTTGTAGCTTACTGCTGAAATGTTGAATATTACTGATTTTTAATATAGTGCACATCCTTTAAAGCGCTAGATTACAGATTATGAAATAAAGCAAAATGTTCTTTTTTAAAAAAAATTGTTTAAAATTTTATAGATGTAGAACTTGATTACAAGAATGGAACTATTTTCAAAAAATTTTCCAAAAATCTCGTTAGACAAAATGGTATGACATATGCTTGTGCCTGCACTTCCCCTCACGGTGAAAGCCTTATACCAGCCCGCATGTCAGGAGGAAGAGGCAAGTGGACATTATGGGCCCAAGTTTCCACATGATTTGCGCCTCATTGTTAGGAGCAACTGGTGGAGAACGGACTATCTTAGAAATCGCAATTCTCCACATTTTTTTTTCTGCAGTTCTAGTCAGGTAGAACAGTTCTACTTTGGAACAGAATTTTTTCTTCAAAAGGGGGCGTGTCCGGCCACTGACGCCTGATTTCAAAGTTTCCACAGTGAAAACGTACTCCAAACTAAAGTAGAATGGAGCAAGTGAAGATTTTTGTAGAACTGAAAAAACCTGTTCTACACATTAAAAAATCAGGCGCAAGTTACAAATTAGGCGTCCAGAACGAGGTTGGGGGGGGAAGGGAAGTCATTAAATTCTACAATCAATCCTTATTTATACTTCTACAAATATTATACAAATAAATCCAACCTGAATAAACATTTATAAGCAAAGAAAAGATTAAATAAACCATCTTCCTACCTGTGTGAAAGTGCTTCAGCCATCGTTCGTTGCCGCAGGGGGTGGGGAAGGAAACCGCCGTTTGTTGCCGTGGAGGGTAGGGAGGGGAAGGAGACAGCGGTTTGTTGCCGCGGAGGGGAGGGAGGGGAAGGAAACCGCCGTTTGTTGCCGTGGAGGGTAGGGAGGGGAAGGAGACAGCGGTTTGTTGCCGCGGAGGGGAGGGAGGGGATGGAGACAGCGGTTTGTTGCCGCGGAGGGGAGGGAGGGGAAGGAGACAGCGGTTTGTTGCCGTGGAGGGTGGGGAGGGGAAGGAGACAGTGAGAAGGCTGCAAGAAGCCTCAGTGCTGATGTGCTGATGGCAATGTGCTTTTATTAAAACATTTTCAAAAATTAAACAGCTACCAAGAACTACAAAAATGGGTGAGTGCCAATGTTTTTTTCACACTGAGCATGCACGAACGCTCCAACGCGCATGCGCAGCGTTGCCGGCAGGAAAAAAACTAATTTAAATAGTACCCGCCCCCTCCCACTTACAAAATCGGCGCGAGTGTAGGCTCCGCCCCCCTGGGCGCCATGCCAAACAGACAAGGAGCTGCAAAGCGCTCGAGAACAGCGCATTTTTTTTCTGGCGCCGTTTTAGGCGCGAAAAACGGGCGCCCAGCTCGGAGGGGCGCCCGTTTTTTATCCTGTGGAAACTTGGGCCCTATAGGCTGGATTTTGTAGTGTCTTACATATAACCGGCACCAATTGGAAAACTGCGAGTATATTGCCTGCGACTTTCCATCCAATGATTTCAATGGGCAGATGCCGATAGCATGCTCTTGAATTTTTCAAGTGTGCTGGCTGTGCCTAAGGCACCATCAATGTGGCAAAATTTACCCTTATGTGCTTCCCCATAGATAGGAAAAGAAATAAGAGCAAATAAGATAACCTGGAAGTCGGGCACACAGTGCGGCCTTGGGCCACTATGCTGCACACAACTCCGTTTTGAAACAACACAAGTTTTTGAAGGGGGCCTCACACTAGCTAAGTGCGGATTTCTGTTGGAGGTTGGTGGTATATTCCTTAGTTACGCCACCGACCGCGATTTTAGGGCCAATATATCTGAAACTGAGTTCTGAAAAAGAGATAAACAAATGTTTTTGCCATACTACTGGCTTGGTCTTTCTTTCCTCAAACAAGACATTTGCTAACGCTGATCACATAGCCAGGAGTTTATCAAATGAATGACAGTGTTACCTCTATGACTTGCTCCGATTGCACATTACAGGAAAGATGTGATTGCACTGGAAAGGGTGCAGAGGAGATTTACAAAAATGTTGCCTGGACTGGAGAATTTTAGCTATGAGGAAAGATTGGAGATGCTGAGTCTGTTTTCTTTGGAACAGAGGAGGCTGAGGGGAGACCTGATTGAGGTGTATAAAATTATGAGGGGCCTGGATAGAGTGGATAGGAAGGACCTGTTTCCCTTGGCGGAGGGGTCAACAACCAGGGTGCATAGATTTGAAGTAAATGGGGGGGGGGAGGTTTAGAGGAGATACGAGGGGAAATGTCTTCACCCAGAGGGTGGTGAGGGTCTGGAACTCACTGCCTGAAAGGGTGGTAGAGGCAGAAAACCTCACCACATTTAAAAAATACTTGGATGTGCACTTGAAGTGCCGTAACCTACAGGGCTACGGATCAAGAGCTGGAATGTGGGATTAGACTGGATAGCTCTTGGTCGGCCGGTGTGTACACGATGGGCCGAAATGGCCTCCTTCCGTGCTGTAAATTTCTATGATTTTATGATTCTATAAACATTCTTCTATAACCCCCAGGTAAAAGAAAAAACGTTACGTACATATCGGAAGCATTTCCAAGCGGCTTGTATTTCAGAATTCCCAGAAGGCTAAACATTCGCTTTGCTGTTTGATCTGGTGCTTCCTCTCGTATGTCGATATTGTGCTACCAGAAAAAACAAGAATATTGCTACTGTTATTAAGTATTACATCTGGTACATGCAGGACATGTTTCATTGAAAACTCATTATTGGTGGGGGGCGGGGGGGGAAAAGAGGGGAGGTTGAGAGGTGGGAAGGATTAAGATGGGTTGAGGGTTTTCTATCATTCTCTTTATTGACTACTTTGTGTTGTGAAAATAGTATGGAATGCATATTATTGCTCCCTCAGTTCGTAAAGACAATGTGTACACTGAGCTAAACAGACCAGAAAAACCCAGATGTGATTCCTGGGTCAGTGAGCTAATTGATTTTCATACGAGTGCTACAATTGGTTACAATACCCCAGACTAGGGTAGTGGAGGGGGGGGCAAAAATCAGTTAAGGGTCCCATTGCTGATTGCTATCCAGTGAAAACTGCTGGAATGTATGCATCAGTGAAGACAGATTCAAGTTTAGCAGTGATGTCACCACAGTTGAATACCACAGTCAACACTCAACTGTCTGGTCTCATACATGAAGAATAGCCAACCAATATAATGAAATTGAAGTCAATGTTTATAGGAGTGCGGAGGAAGGAAAACAACCACAGTTAAACAAAATGACAATTTTCACAAGACATAGATTTTAGTCTAAGCTGATGTAATACATTTGGCTACTTTAAAATGTGATGTGACATGAATGTGAAATGAATGGTCCTGTAGGATAATTAGGAACTCTTCACATATAAAAACTACAAGCCCACATAATAGACTTGTAAGTAAAATTAAAACCCATGGGATTAAAGGGACAGTGGCAACAAAAATTGGCTAAAGGGCAGAAAGCAGAGAGTAGTGGTGAATTAAAACACAGAGAATGCTGCAAATCTGAGGTGAATGATCAGCCATGATCTTAGTGAATGGTGGTGCAGGCTCGAAGGGCCGAATGGCCTACTCCTGCACCTATTTTCTATGTTTCTATCTCAGCGGGTCAGGCAGCATCTGAGATTTCCAGCATTCTCCGTTGTTATTTCAAATTCCAGCACAGATGCTGCCTGACCCGCTGAGATTTCCAGCATTCTCTGTTCTTATTTCAGATTCCAGCATCCGCAGTATTTTGCTTTTATATTAGAGTAGTGGTGAATGGTTGTTTTCCAAACAGGAGGGAGGTGGAGTATAAAAGCAGGTAAGTCTTGTTACAGCTGTATAGGGTGTTGGTGAGGCCACACCTGGAATACTGCGTACAGTTTTGGTTTCCATATTTACGAAAGGATATACTTGCTTTGGAGGCAGTTGAGAGAAGGATCACTAGGTTGATCCTGGGAATGAGGGGGTTGACTTATGAGGAAAGGTTGAGTAGGTTGGGCCTCTACTCATTGGAATTCAGAAGAATGAGAGGTGATCTTACAGAAACGTATAAGATTATGAAGGGGCTGGACAAGGTGGATGCAGAGAGGATGTTTCCACTGGTGGGGGAGACTAGAACTAGAGGGCATGGTCTTAGAATAAGGGGCCGTCCATTTAGAACCAAGATGAGGAGAAATTTCTTCTCTGAGGGTTGTGAATCTGTGGAATTCGCTGCCTCAGAGAGCTGTGGAAGCTGGGACATGAAATAAATTTAAGACCGAAATAGACAGTTTCTTGAGCGATGGAGGGGGGGGGGGAGGGGAGATGAAGGGTTATGGGGAGCGGGCGGTGAAGTGGAGCTGAGTCCATGGTCAGATCAGCCATGATCTTATTGAATGGCAGAGCAGGCTCGAGGGGCCTTATGGCCTACCCCTGCTCCTATTACTTATGTTCTTATGTATACAGTGATGTTCTCCAGGGGTTGGTCTTTGTACCACTGCTCTTTTTGATATAGATTAACGTCCTGGATCTGGATATGCAGGGCATCATTTCATAGTTTCCTATTCATAGATTGAATATTTTGTTGCGTGTTAATTTTTTTTAAACTTTGGAGTAAAAACAAAGAGGGCAGTAATAGGCTTCAGGGAGAACATAGACAGACTGGTGAAATGGTCAGACACAAGGCAGATGGCATTTAACACTGAAGTGTGAAGTGATACATTTTGATAAAAAGAATGAGGAGAGGCAATATGGACTAAATGGTACAATTTTAAAGAGGGTGCAGCGTCAGAGAGATCTGCGGGTGTTGGTGTACAAATCTTTGAAGGCGGCAGGAAAAGCTGAGCAGGCTGTTAAAAAAGCTTATGGGGTTCTTGCCTTTATTATTAGAGGAAGAGACTTCATAAGGAAGGAAGTTATGCTAAACCTTTATAAAACACAGGTTAGGCCACAGCTGGAGAATGGTGTTCAATACTGGGCACCACACTTTAGGAAGGATGTCAAGGCCTTGCAGAGGGGTCAGAGGAGATTTACTCGAATGGTCCAGGGATGCAGGCCTTGAATTATGTGGAGAGACTAGAGAAGCTGGGAATGTTCTCCTTAAACCAGTGATGGTTAAGGGGACATTTTATAGAGGTGTTCAAAATCATGAACGGATTTGATGAGTAAATAAGGAGAAACTGTTTTACACAGCGAGCTGTGATCTGGAATGCACTGTCTGAAAGAGTGGTGGAAGCAGATTCAATAGCAACATTCAAAGGAGATTTGGATAAATACTTTGTGAAGGGAAAATATTTACAAGGCCATGGGAAAGAGGTGAATGGGATTAATTGGATAGCTCAAGCAACGAGCCCACACAGGCACAATGAGTCCAACAGCCTCTATCTTTGCTGTATCATTCTATGATTCTATATTCACAACAATTTTATACAAATAAGCTAGACATTTAAGAGTTCAAACACTTACAGCAGCAGCACATTACATACCTTCGGATCAATCTCAGCCAGAACCTCGTTGAGCACCTGCAGCAACTGCAGTGGCTCCAATGAGTCAAAGGTGATCAGGTTGAAGGTCTTTTTGAAGGGCTCCTTATTGAGCTGTTCCACAATAAACTTGATCTGTTCGCTCATTTTAGTTTCTTCTGAAAGAAAACAAAGCCATCTAATGTATACATGGTGCTGCATTTTCTGGTTTCAAAATGGCTTTTAGAAAATTTCATATAACATAGCACTGGCGTGGGAGCAAAAAGATTTGCAAGGATGCTATCAGAACTCTCAGGTTATAGCCATCAGGAAACAATGAACAGCCTGGGTCTCTTTTTTCTTAAAATGAGAAGGCTGAGGGGTGACCTTTAAGGTTTTGATAGGATAGACATTTCCACTTGTGAGAAAGAGCAAAACTAGAGGGCAACTATGTAAGATGGTCACCAAGAAATCAGGTAGGGAATTCAGAAGAAACTTCTTTACCCAGAGAGTGGTGAGAATGTGGAACTTGCTACCAAAGATGAATAGTATAGATGTTTTTAAGAGGAAGCTAGATACGCAGAGGAGGGAGAAGGGAATAGAGGATTATGCTGATGTAGAGTTAGATGAGGAAAAATGGGGGGAGGCTAGAGTGGAGCATAAACACTGGCATGGACTGGTTGGGAAGAATGGCCTGTTTCTATGCTGTATAGTCTATGTCATTCTATGTAATGGTAAACTGTGAGGAAGAATGCAAGAATGCAAGAGATTTCAGGATTTAAGTTAGCTTAGTGAACAAATAGGTGGCAGATGCAGTAAATAGTATATTGCAGAAGAGAAATAGTGAAAGGAAATATACCCAGAGTGGAGGAAAAGAGATTGTTGGTTTTTGATACATTGATCTTTAAAGGTAGGAGTGCAAGTAGAAAAGACCATTAAAAAAGAAATGGGAATCTGGGTTTTATACATAGGGACACTGAATATAAAAGCAAGGAAGTGATGTTGAATTTGTGCAAGACATAGATTGGGCCACAGTTGGGGGAGGAGTGGATGTGTGTTGTTTGGGCACCCGATTATTGGAAAATATTAAGAGCTATGGAAAAGGTATAGTGGTAATTAGTTGGCATGATACCAAGAAATTATAGTTAAGAAAAAAAATTTAAGGCTTTTTTCATTGGAACAGAGAAGGTCAATTGCTAAGTTCTGAAAAGAAAGCAAAGACAGACTCGGATTTAAATAGCGCCTTTCACGACCGCTGGACATCTCAAAGTGCTTTACAGCCAATGAAATACTTTGAGTGTAGTCACTGTTGTAATGTAGGAAAAGGTAGAAAATGTAGAAAAGGTAAACTGGTTGGTGAACTGGTAACAAGGCAGCATACATTCTGGAATAACCAACTAAGGAGAAGTTAGAAGATTTGTTTTTATATATACAGAGGGCTTTATCACAGCATCATTTAAAAAGGAACTGGATAATTAATTGAAAATTAAGATAAAAGGATACAGGAAAATTAAATTAGAATAGAAAGCTCTGAATTATCACTCTCAGAAGAGTTATGGGCCACTATGGCCTACTTCTGTGCTGTACCTGTATTTCTGTCTATTTATTGGATACTTCCTTCACATTATGCATTATATAAAAATATACACACACAAACAGCCTTGTTTCAAGGTGAAAATATCTTTTTGGATTCAAACAATGACTTCAAACCATACTTGAGCTGCAACTCGCTGTTTGAGGTTCCTTTATATTAGTTCTTCACTGTTATTTTACACAGTACATGTTATAATATTGACGACCTTCCTGCAATTTTTAAAATGGGGAACTTAGTAATTCTTGTTCATATAGATTGAAATAGTGATTAATTTGAATGTAATCGATTCATGATGGAAAACTTAGCAGCCAATTTAAATACAAATTAAACATATTTACAGGTGGTGGCAGCATTGTGTCACTAAGGACGCATTGAGTGACAAGGGTAGTTGGCAATGCGGAAAATAGTCACTCTCTTTCTTAAATAGGGCAATTATAGAGTGATGTTTTTAAATCGTTAGTTGAACTCAATAATGAACATTTAAGAACTGTACTTTTACCCTGGAATAAAATGTAGGCCAACGACTGGCCTCGTTAAGTATCGATCGAGGGACTCGGGCATCTTGAGTGGGGAGCCAAAAGAGCTGCAAGTTGGAGGATTGGAGTCAATCTCTCGACCGATGACTCGAGATTCTGGATACTTTTGCGAGACTGGTATCTTAACGTTACCAAAACACAATCAGTGCTTGCTGCGCGCTTGAGGCCTCCATCATTGGAGGTGAACCTAACGCTGTGCGGAAACAGCGCCGTCATTAAAACGCTTAACGCGCCTGAAGCGGAAATCGCTGGGAAAGTTCAATTAAAAAAAATATAATCAACAACTTACGCGAGAATTATTTTTTTAGGGAGAATCTGAAACTGTCGGAAACGAAGCTGCCTAGAAACCGACTACTGGTCTCGACGTTGCTAACCGGAAGTAACTTTATTAGAACAGGAAGCGGCCAGTAACCAGGCAACTGGAGAAGCTGAGAATGCGGAGCTTGTGTTGTCGCCGCGCATGTTAACTCATAGACACCCAAAGCCGCTTTGTTTGCTGCATGCTACAGTTCCATTTTGTTTTAATTGGATAAGGGAGAACCTGGTAACTTTAACTTGACGGGGGTACGATAGCATGATGACGATGATGGTTATGTTACTGGTCCAGTTTAATGATCCAGAGACATGAGATGAAATCCCACCAGCTGGGTATTTTAAATTCAGTTAATGAGTATAAAGCGACATCCGAGCCAGGGTTTCCCTGGAGATGGAGCATGCGGCGTCCACCAGTACGCTCACGGCCTTCCGCGAGAGGTGGGCGCCGGAGGGACTGGAGTGCATCATCACCCCCGGCAACCAAATTTTAATTTGATTTTATATGTTTTAAAGTTTAATTTGTTTTAATTGCCGGTTTTAGTGTCCCCCTCCCCTTTTATAGGGGGCACTTGTAAAATATATGATTTTAATGCCCAAAAAAAAAAATCACAAAAAAACAAAAAAATATTTTTTAAAAAGGGGCAGTTGAAAAGTGTCTGGAGTGTCCCCCAGATAGGGGGGCACTTGATCTAACTGTTTATTTTGTCCCCCAAAAGAGTTGTAGAGCTGTTGGAGACATCCGAGCCAGGGTTTCCCTGGAGATGGAGCATGCGGCGTCCACCAGTACGCTCACGGCCTTCCGCGAGAGGTGGGCGCCGGAGGGACTGGAGTGCATCATCACCCCCGGCAACCAAATTTTAATTTGATTTGACATGTTTTAAAGTTTCATTTGTTTTATTGCCGGGTTTTACTGTCCCCTTCCCTTTTATAGGGGGCACTTGTATACATTTGTGTTTTAGTGCCCAAAAAACCCCCCCAAAAAAACACAAAAAACACCCACAAAAAAAAAGGGACACTTGAAAAGTGTTTGGAGTATACCCCCACTTTAATCAGGGGCCACTTGGTTTAATGTTTATTTCAGTTACAATCAAAAAGAGTTGTGCTGTCCCCACACATGTTAACTCATAGACACCCAAAGCCGCTTTATTTGCTGCATGCTACAGTTCCATTTTTTTTTAACTGGATAAGGGAGAAACGGGTAACTACAGGCCCTTTAACTTGATGGGGGTACGATAGCATGATGATGATGATGGTTATGTTACTGGTCCAGTTTAATGGTCCAGACACATGAGATGAAATCTCACCAGCTGGGTATTTTAAATTCAGTTAGTGAGTATAACGCTACATCCGGGTCAGGGTGTCCCTGGAGATGGAGCACGCGACGTCCACCGGTACGCTCGCGGCCTTCCGCGGGAAGTGGGCGCCAGAGGGACTGGAGTGCATCATCACCCCCGGCAACCAAATTTAAATTTGATAACTTAAGTTTAAAGTTTAATTTGTTTAATTTGCCAATTTTAGTGCCCCCCCTTTTAGGCAGGGGGCACTTGTATAATTTGTGTGTTGGTGCCCTCAAAAAAAAAAAGCAAAAATAAAGGGGCACTGGAAAAAAAATTATTTTAGAGTGTGACCCCCCCATTGTCGGGGGCATTTGTTTAAAGTGCACAACTAAAATTGTTGAACTGGTAATGTGCAGGGCGATTGATAAACCCTTGCTAATCCTGCTACAACTAAAAATAAATGAGTATTGTAGTGTATGGAGAAAGAGTCAAACTGAACACTGAGCTCAAAGTAAAGTGTGACCGTAGTCTTTTATTGCAGGTCTCTAGAGTGCCTATCCAACCTGTGAAGCCTCCTTAAATACCTGTGCTCCCAAGGGATTATGTGATCCCTTGGGACTCCAGGGGATGAGTCCTCTGATGGCTGTACAGAGTAAATACAAGTTTACATATATAACAACACCCGCCCCCCCCCCCCCCAAAGTCAATAGTGTAACTATTTACAATGTGAGTCGATCTGGGGCTCTTCTTGCCCTGGTTGATCGTCTCGGTGTGAAAGCTGGTGTTGTTGAATCATTTGTTGTGCCCTCGCTGGGCTGCCTGGTGTGTTGGGCCCTGCTGGGCTGCTGTGAATGATGGGTTCTGCTTCGTGGTCAACCGTGGTGCCGGTTGCCACTGGTGTGTATGTTGGGGGATCAAAAAAGGTAGGGTCCAAGGTGGGTTGCTCAGGATAGTCCATGAATCTGTTTGATGTGGTCCCAGTGTTTCCGGTGAATGAGTCCATTTGAAAGTTTGACCCGAAACACCCTGCTCCCTTCTTTGGCCACGACAGTGTCGGGAAGCCACTTGGGACCTTGTCCATAATTTAATACAAATACAGGATCATTGATTTCAATCTCGCGTGACACATTTGCGCTATCATGTATGCACTTTGTTGAAGCCGCCTGCTCTCTACCTGTTCATGTAGATCAGGGTGAACTAACAAGAGCCTTGTCTTAAGTGTTCTTTTCACGAGCAGTACAGCAGGTGGGATCCCAGTGAGTGAGTGGGGTCTTTTGCAGTAGCTAAGCAGGACTCGGGATAGGCGAGTCTGCAGTGAGCCTTCAGTTACCCTCTTCAAGCCTTGCTTGATGGTTTGCACTGCTCTCTCTGCCTGACCATTGGACGCTGGTTTAAACGGTGCAGACATGACATGTTTGATCCCATTACGGGTCATGAATCCTTTGAACTCAGCGCTGGTAAAACATGGCCCGTTGTTGCTCACCAGGACATCGGGTAAGCCGTGTGAGGCAAATATGGCCCGCAGGCTTTCAATAGTGGCAGCGGACGTGCTAGCCGACATTATCTCACATTCAATCCACTTGGAGTACGCGTCTACAACCACAAGGAACATTCTACCCAAGAATGGGCCTGCATAGTCGACGTGTACCCTAGACCACGGTTTGGAGGGCCAAGACCATAAACTTAGCGGCGCCTCCCTGGGTGCATTGCTTAACTGCGAGCATGTATTACAGGACTCTAAATCCGCAACGATACCAGGCCACCACACGTGGGATCTGGCTATCGCATTCATCATTACGATGCCTGGGTAGGTACTGTGGAGGTCATTGATGAAGTTGTCTCTGTCCTTCTTGGGGACCACTACTCGATTGCCCCACAGAAGGCAGTCTGTTTGTATAGATATTTCATCTTTGCGCCGCTGGAACGGCTTTATCTCTTCCTGCATTTCCACTGGGACACTGGACCACTCCCGTGAAGCATACAGCATTTGACTAGAGATAATAAGGGGTCCTGGCTTGTCCAGGTTTTGATCTGCCGGGCAGTGACTGGTGATTGCTCACTCTCAAATGCTTCCATAACCATGGCTAGATCTGCGGGCTGCGCCATTTCCACCCTCGTGGTGGGCAATGGCAGCCTACTGAGAGCATCGGCGCAGTTTTCTGTACCTGGCCTGTGGGGGATGGCATAGTTGTATGCGGACAACGTGAGCACCCATCTCTGGGTGCGGGCCGATGTGTTGGTATTTATCCCTTTACTCTCGGAGAACAGGGATATAAGTAAGTGGCTTATGGTCAGTTTCCAATTCGAATTTTAGCCCAAACAGGTATTGATGCATTTTCTTTACCCCATAAACACACGCTAATGCTTCTTTCTCAATCATGCTGTAGGCTCTCAGCCTTAGACAGACTCCTGGATACATAAGCAACCGGTTGCAGTTTCCCGAAATCATTAGCTTGTTGCAATACTCACCCGACACCATATGACGACGCATCGCATGCTAGTACCAAACGCTTACATGGATTATACAACAGAAGCAATGTGGTTGAGCATAACAATTTTCTCACATTTACAAAGGCATTTTCTTGACTTTTGCCCCAAACCCATTCATCCTCTTTTCGTAGTAAGACATGCAGTGGTTCTAACAGTGTGCTGAGACCCGGTAAGAAGTTACCAAAATAGTTCAGGAGTCCCAGAAACGACCACAGCTCAGTCACATTCTATGGCTCGGTGCGTTCTCGATTGCCTCCATCTTTGCGATGGTGGGCCTAATGCCGTCCGCCGCAATCCTCCTGTCCAGGAACTCCACTTCAGACGGCAGGAAAACACACTTCGAGCATTTTAACCTGAGCCCCACGCGGTTGAGTCGACTAAGAACCTCCTCCAGGTTCTGCAGATGCTCGACTGTGTTCCGACCTGTGATCAAGATGTCGTCCTGGAAGACCACAGTGTGCGGGACCGACTTCAGTAAGCTTTCCATGTTTCTCTGGAATATCGCCGCCACCGATCGGATTCCAAAACGGGCATCTGTTATAAACAAAAAGACCTTTGTGCGTGTTGATGCAGGTGAGGGCCTTCGATGATTCCTCCAGTTCCTGCGTCAAGTAGGCTGAAGTCAGATCCAGCTTCGAGAACGTCTTTCCTCCCGCCAGCGTTGCAAAGAGGTCATCGGCCTTTGGTAGTGGGTATTGGTCCTGCAGGGAGAAACAATTGATAGTTACTTTGTAATCTTCACAGATTCTGATGGTGCCGTCTCCCTCGAGGACTGGGATGATAGGACTGGCCCATTCGTTGAACTCGATCGGGGAAATTATGCCCTCTCTTTGCACCCAGTCTAGCTCGATCTCTACCCTTTCTCTCATCATGTACGGTACTGCTCTCGCCTGGTGATGGATGGGTCGCGCCCCTGGAATTAGGTGGATCTGCACTTTTGCTCCTTGGAATTTCCCGATGCCTGGTTCGAACAGCGAAGGAAATTTGTTTAAGACCTGGGCACACGAAGTGTTGTCAGTGGGTGATAGCGCTTGGACATCGTCCCAGTTCCAACGTATCTTTCCCAGCCAGCTCCTGCCGAGCAGCGTGGGACCATCGGCCAATACCACCAGAGTGGTAGCTTGTGCACCGCTCCATCGTAGGAGACCTTTGCGGTAGCACTGCCGATTACAGGAATCAGTTCTTTCGTGTAAGTTCTTAGTTTTGTGCGAACTGGAGTTAAGACTAACCTTGAGGCCTTGTTGCACCACAACCTTTCGAAAGTCTTTTTGCCCATGATGGACTGGCTCACGCCCGCGTCCAGCTCCATTGACACCGCGAGTCCATTTAATTCAACATTCAGCATTATCGGGGGACAATTCGTAGTGAATCTGTGCACGCCATGTACCTCTGCCTCCTCGATTTGAGGCTGTGGTTCGTCGTAATCCTCCGTGGATCTATCCTCCTCTACAACATGGTGATTTTCAGGTTTAACATGCTTTGCAGTTCACCTGCACACTCGGAGATGTCCCATTGTTCCACAGCCCTTGCAAACGTACTCTTTGAATTGGCATGAATGGAAATGATGATTACCCCTGCAGCGCCAACAAGGTGTTAATGGCCTTGCATTCATCACCCTTGATGGTGGACTCTGAGTCATCTGCGGACGTGTAGCTGCAGATATGTGTGATCTGCCCTGTACGTTACAATTCAAAAACAACATCACTTTGTTCACAGTACTTGTAGCAGCACTTGTGTGCTGAGAGATTTGCTTCATATTGTCACTGGTGGCAATGAACGCCTGGGCTATCGCTATGGCCTTACTCAAGGTTGGGGTCTCTACAGTCAAAAGTTTGCGAAGTATGCTTCCGTGGCCAATGCCAAGTACGAAAAAGTCTCTGAGCATGTGCTCTAAATTCGCAATGTCCTGCAAGACGTCTTAGCTCAGCAACATAACTCGCCACTTCCTGGCCTTTAGACCTTTTGTAGGTGTAGAACTAGTACCTCGCCATCAGAATGCTTTCCTTCGGGTTCAAATGCTCTCAGACCAGTGCGCACAAATCATCGTATGGTTTCTCCATGGGTTTTGCTGGAGTGAGCAGATTCTTCATGAGGCCATACGTTGGTGCCCCACAGACGGTGAGGAGGATCGCCGTTTGTTTGGCAGCGCTCTCTTCCCCATCTAGCTCGTTGGCCACGAAGTATTGGTTGAGCCGCTCCACAAAAGTTTCCCAATTGTCTCCCTCCGAGAATTTCTCCAGGATGCCCACTGTTCTCTGCATCTTTGGGTTCGCTATCTGTATCTCGTCGCCAGTTGTTGTGTATGGAGAAAGAGTCAGACTGAGCTCAAAGTAAAGTGTGACCGTAGTCTTTTATTGCAGGTCTCCAGAGTGCCTTCCAACATGTGAGACCTCCTTAAATACCTGTGCTCCCAAGGGATTATGAGATCCCTTGGAACTCCAGGGGATGGGCCCTCTGATGGCTGTACAGATTAAATACAAGTTTACATATATAACAAGTATAAAGCTACATCCAAGCCAGGGAGTCCCTGGAGATGGAGCACGCAGTGTCCACCGGTATGCTCCCGGCCTTCCGCGAGAGGTAGGCGCCGGAGGGACTGGCGCTCATCATCACCCCAACAACCAAATTTTAATTTGATTTAAGTTTATGGTCATTTTATCTTTAAAAAAAATGAGTATAAAGCTAGTATCAGTAATGGTGACTATGTAACTACTGGAGTGTCGTAAAACGCCATCTGGTTCACTAATGTCATTTAGAGAAGGAAATCTACCATCCTTACCTGGTCTGACTCCAGACCCGATGTGGTTGACGCTTAAACTACTGTCTGAAAATCATTTAGTTGTATTTAGGGGGCTCACATTCTCAAGGGCAATTAGGAATAGACAATAAATGCTCGCAACGCCCTTATCCCATGAATTAGTAAAAACATAATGGGAAGACGCTCAAGGGAATCATTAGGAAGCCATATATGTCCACTTAGACAGAGAAGGCTGTTTCAGGGACACTAAACATGCCTTCCAGAGAAGAAGGTCCTGTCTAACTAATCTGACTGAATTTGTTGAGGAAGTCAGCAGGTTAGTGGATGAGGGTAACCCAGTAGATATTGTTTATCTGGACTTTTGGAAAGATTTTGATAAGGTATCGTACAAGAGAATTCTCTACAAGATAGAATCATGTGGAATAAATGGTAATCCACTACGGTCAGTTGAGAATTGGATGAATCCCTGAAGACAGACAGTAGTTGTTAATTGATATGGACTTGCTTGGAGTGGTGTCCCACAGGGATCGGTGTTTGGACAGTTGCTAATTACTATTTTCATCAATGTCCGAGATGCAGGTGTTGAGGGAATGATTTAGAATGGACACCCTGGCCAATTTTTCCCTCCTTAATCCAGGATTACCAAAGCCAACTCTAGCACCCCTACCACTAGCTCATTGTTGTCCAATAGAAATCACAGATTAGCCACAGGTGTGACTATGGTGACATCGTTTTAGCTAAATGTACTAATTTTAGTAGAAAATCCCTTACACACAATGCAGGTAAATGTACTTGACGTGGATATTTACTTAACAAACATCTACCATCATTCAGTGCAAAACCTTACAATCTTTCTCTTTCACCAAAATTTGGAATTATACATGAAATTATTGGACACAACACATCTTATTGCAGCTTCTAAATTTTTGTCCAGCATTTGCGAGTGGTACTTTGGCTTCATCAGAGTGATTGCTGAAAATGTTGACTTGCAGGAGCGTGCAAGACCTGCCCCTGCTGTCCATCCAAAATGTGGTTTGATTCTGCTTTCCCTTTGCCATGACATGTCCTGTTGGAGTTGCTCGTTTTTGGTTGGGCTTGCTTTCTTCTGATGGCCTGGAGCTGTTATTCTGATTGGTCAAGCTGCTCACGATGACAGGTACCCTCTCCATACAATGTTGCTGGTGTTTCCGTGGTGCTGAAGTCCAGCGTTTTCACCCATGTTACACACTATTCTCAGAATGATCAAAAAAACAGTTGCACACTCTACTTTTTGTCTTGGCATTCTATTTGACCCTGAGATGAGCTTCCGACCATATATCTGCTCTATCACCAAGACTGCCTACTTCCATCTCCATAACATCACATCTGTCTCTGCCCTGCCTCAGCTCATCTGCTACTAAACCTCATCCTTGCCTTTGTCACCTCTAGATTTGACTATTCCAATGCTGTCCTGGCCGACCTTCCATTTTCCACCATCCATAAACTTGAACTCATCCAAAACTCTGATGCCCATATCCTAACTCACACCCGAGTCCTGTTCGCCCATCACTCCTATGCTCACTGACCTACATTGGCTCCCGGGCTGCAAAACCTCAATTTGAAAATTCTTTCTTTTCAAATGGCCTCACCCCTCCCTATTGCTGTAACCACCTCCAGCCAATGTTCCCCCTAAACTGTGTGGGCACACCAATCGGGAGGAGATGCACAGGCCGCTCACCAGTTGTTGACACTGGAGAAGATATAGCAAATTCAAAGGGCTTGCGCAGGAAAAACAAAAATTAGGGAATATTGCCTACAACCCTCTGAAATCCCTGCACTCCTCCAATTCTGGCCTCTTGCGCATACCCAATTTTAAAGAAATTAACCAAATACTATGTGTCTGTGTTCATGGAAGATGTAAAAATCCCCCAGAAATAGTGGAGAACCAAGGGTCTAGCGAGAATGAGGAATGGAAAGAAATGAGTATTATTAAAAAAAAAATACTGGAGAAATTAATGGGACTGAAAGCTAATAAATCCCCTGGACCTGATGGCCTACATCCTAGGGTTTTAAAAGAAGTGGCTATAGAGATAGTGGATGCATTGATTGTCATCTTCCAAAATTCCACAGATTCTAGCAAGGTTCCCATGGATTGGAAGGTAGCAAATGTAACCCCGCTATTTAAGAAAGGAGGGAGAGAGAAAATGGGGAACGACAGACCAGTTAGCCTGACATCAGTAGTAGGGAAAATGCTAGAATCTATTATTAAGGATGTGGTAACAGGACACTTAGAAGATAATAATAGGATTGGGCAGAGTCAACACGGATTTATGAAAGGGAAATCATGTTTCCCTTTCATAAGGGGGAACCAGTGGATGTGGTATATTTGGATTTTCAGAAGGCATTCAATAAGGTGCCACATAAGAGGTTATTAAACAAAATTAGGGCTCATAGAATTGGGGGTAATAGACTAGCATGGACTGATTAGTTAACAGGCAGAAAACAGAGAGGAGAAATAAACGAGTCATTTTCGGGTTGGCAGACTGTAACTAGTGGGGTACCACAAGGATCAGTGCTTGGGCCTCAGCTATTCACAATCTATATCAATAATTTGAATGGGGGGGTGCTAAATGTAATATATCCAAGTTTACTGATGATACAAAGCTAGAAAGAAAGAAAAACTTGCATTTATATAGTGCCTTTCATGACCACCGAACATCTTAAAGCGCTTTACAGCCAATGAAGTACTTTTGGAGTGTAGTCACTGTTGTAATGTGGGAATTTAAGTTGTGAGGAGAATGCAAAGATACTTCATGGGGATATAGGCAAGCTTCTTGCAATGAGTGGGCAAGAACATGGCAAATGCAATATAATGTGGAGAAATGTGAAGTTATCCACTTTGATAGGAAAAATAGAAAAGCAGAGTATTTTTTAAATAATGAGAGATTGGGAAATGTTGATGTTCAGAGGGACCTGGGTGTCCTTGTACACAAATTACTGAAAGTTAACATGCAGGTACAGCAAGCAATTAAGAAAGCAAATGGCATGTTGGCCTTTATTACAATAGAATTTGCGTATAAGAGTAAAGACATTTTACTGCAATTAGGGCCCTGGTGAGACCACACCTGGAATATTGTGTACAGTTTTGGTCTCCTTACCTAAGGAAGGATTTATTTGCCATAGAGGGAGTGCAATGAAGGTTCACCAGACTAATTCCTGGGATGGGGGGATTGTCCTTTGAGGAGAGATTGAGTAGACTAGGCCTATATTCTCTATAGTTCAGAAGAATGAGAGGTGATCTCATTGAAACATACAAAATTCTTACAGGATAGTTGCAGGGAGGATGTTTCTCCTGGCTGGGGAGTCTACAACCAGAGGTCACAGTCTCAGAATAAGGGGTCAGCCATTTAGGACTGATATCAGGAGAAATTTCTTCACTCGAAGGGTGGTGAATCTTTGGAATTCTCTACCCTGTGGATGCTCAGTCGTTGAGTATATTCAAGACAGAGATCAATAGATTTTTGAATATTAAGGGAATCAAGGGATATGGTGATAGTGCAGAAAAATGGAGTTGAGGTAGAAGATCAGCCATGATCTCAATAATGGCGGAGCAGGCTTGAGGGGCCAAATGCTCCTAATTCTTATGTTCTAGTTGTTCTACCAGTGGCGGCTATGCCTTCAGCCGCCTAGGTCTGAAGCTATGGAATTCTCTCCCTAAACCTCTCTTCCCTTTAAAATGCTCTTTAAAATTTACCTCTTTGCCTCTCCTACTATCTCTTTATGTGGCTTGGTGTCAAACTTTGTTTGATAATGCTCCTTGAGATGTTTTACTATGTTAAACGTGCTATGTAAATGCAAGATGATATCATTTTACCAACAAGAGCATAAAATGGTTAAAGTACACAGCATACACCATGCAAATGACTATTGAGATCACATGCCCAATGACGGTGTCTATTATTCATTTTTTTTAAATTTACCAATCAGAAATTCAATTAGCCAGCCCTGTATTTCCAACTAGCCACAGACTGCACTAGCTGTGATCAGTGCTTTTACATTTACTGCTTCTGTCATGTATGTAGATCATGTATACTAACTGTATAGTCACACAAGGTGTGCCACCAGAGGGCACTGCGGTGGGTGACCTGAAGGATGTGCAGGGTCCAGTATAAAAGGCTGCCCACCATGCTTGTGCCTCTGGAGTTACAATAAATGGGACTAAGGTCACAACAGCTCAAGTACAATACTAGACCTCGTGGAGTCATTCATAAGAGTATTAAAGATGTAACTTCTGGCGACGAGATTACGAACTTTCACGCAAAAATGACTAACATTGGTGCATTAAAAAAGTTCTCAGAGGGTGAAGTTTTGGAAGTCTTTGCGGAGCAGCTCGACCAATATTTCGTAGCAAACGACCTGGTAGGCGATGATCCGGCCACGCTGGCAGATAAGCGCAGAGCTATCCTGTTGACCAGTTGTGGGCCCGCGGTCTACGGCCTCGTCAGAGACTTGCTTGCACCAGAGAAAACAATGACCAAGTCATACGAGGAGCTGAAAGTGCTAATTCGGGACCAACTCAAACCGAAGGAGAGCATCCTCACGGCCAAGCATCGATTTTATACACACCGCCGCACCGAGGGCCAGGAAACCGTGAAGTACACTGCTGACCTCAGGGGGCTGGCAGGACCGTGTGAATTCGACGCATCCCTCGCCGATGCGTTGCGGGACGTTTTCGTAATTGGCATCGGTCATGAGACCCTTCTTCACAGGCTACTGACTGCCAAAACCACCGTCACTCTGCAGAAGGCCATCAGCATCAGCCAGGCAATCATGACCTCAAGCTGCAGCTCCAAGCAGATGATGACTCACTCTCAGGACTCAAACCCGGCAAGTATTGTAAATAGAATGGCGCTTTTCACAGTCAGAACTGTTGAACGTGAATCTGCCCAGGGCAGAGCGTATAGGCCCCTGAGTTCTTTAACTCAGAGTCTGCCGACGGGTGCAAACGTCAGTCGAGTAGCACCATGCTGGCGTTGCGGAGGTAATCACAGGGCTCATCAGTGTCAGTTCAGAGACTATGCGTGCAAAGGCTGCAGCACAAAGGGCCACCTCCAGTGAATGTGCAAAAGAGCTGTGACTCACCACATGGAAGAAGAGTCAGCAGATGGCTGTGAATCCAGCGCGGATTATGAGGAGATGGCTAGAGAGGCAGCTCAGTCCCAGGACGAAGTGTATGGTGTATATACCTGCATCACAGATTGTCCTCCAGTGATAATGGAAGTCGAGATAAATGGCGTTCCAGTCTTCATGGAAGTGGACATTGACGCGAGTCAGTCAGTAATGGGTCAGGAAGCCTTTGAGAGGCTATGGAACGATCAAGCTGAATGACCCAAGCTGATCCCAGTTCAGGCAAAGCTGCGCACCTACACCAAGGAACTGATATCAGTTGTTGGTAGTGCAGATGTAAGTGTATCCCATGATGGCGCGGTGCACAATTTACCATCGTGGATTATTTCAGGTGATGGACCAACGCTACTTGGAAGAAGATGAATGGGGAAGATTCATTGCAACCGATCGACGTCTCTCGTGCTCAGAGGCAGAGCAAGCCCCCACCTTCGGTTGGACCAGGCACCGGAGAGCAGATCCACGTAGCCCCCCAAGGCACAGACCACTCATCACGACTGCATGGCGATGATCTGGCTGAGACGATCCAAACGCATCTTCCCGGTTTCAGTGGCAGGACTCCTGGGGAGGACAATTGGATCCGAGGGCGCCTTCCCAGCTTCAGTGGCAGAATGCCTGGAAAAGAAGATCACGGCAGTCGACATCATGGACAGGGAAAAGATGGCTTCCAAACCACGAGGTGCAGCACTAATGGAGCAACTGTTACGTATTTGACCCCTTGTAACCTGCATCACACCTGACCACCAGAGTGCCTACCTGTTGGAGTCCCAAGGAATCCCAGCATCCCTTAGGAGCACAGTATATAAGCAGGCCACGAGGTACCTGCACTCTGGAACCTTAATAAAGGAGCTAAGGTCACACTTGCTCAGAACACAAAATACTCAGTCTGACCATTTATTATGAGTGTAACAATTGGCGACGAGACAACGAACAACTGTACGAAAATGCAAAGAACAGTCGGCATCCTGGAGAAGTTCTCAGAGGGGGACGATTGGGAGGCCTTCGTGGAGAGACTCGACCAATATTCCGTGGCCAATGAGTTGGTAGGGGATGAGAACACGACCAAACGAAGGGCGATCCTCCTAACTGTCTGTGGGGCAACAACCTATGACCTCATGAAGAATCTCTTGGCCCAGGCAAAACCAACAGAGAAATCCTACGAAGAACTGTGTACACTAGTTCGGGAGCACCTAAATCCTAAGGAAAGCGTTTTCATGGTGAGATATCGGTTCTATACGTGTCAACGATCGGAGGGCCAGGAAATGGCGAGCTATGTCGCCGAACTAAGGCACCTTGCAGGACATTGTGAATTTGAGGGATTCTGAGAACAACTGCTCAGAGACTTTTTCGTACTGGGCATCAGACGTGAGACAATCCTTCGCAAACTGTTGACTAGAAACTCCGAATCTGAGTACAGCCATAACGATAGCCCAGGCATTTATGTCCACCAGCAACAACACCAAGCAGATTTCGCAGAACAAAGAAGTTTCGGCCAGTACTGTGCATAAAGTAACGTTGGTTTTGAGCAGAAATATACATGGCAGAACGTACACGCCGGCTGCTGTGGCCCGACCTCAATTGATCCAGAGTCCGCCAACATCTGTTAATGCGAGGCAGTTAACACCCTGTTGGCGCTGCGGAGGTGATCATCGGCCCCATCAATGCCGCTTTAAGCACTATGCGTGCAATGGCTGCAGAACAATGGGACACCTCCAACGAATGTGCAGGTGAGCTGCAAACCCTGCAAACCACCAAGATGCAGAGGAAGATTGATCCACAGTGGATCAAACAGAATTGGAAACTCGTACGGAGGAGGCAGAGGGTATACGGGGTACACACGTTCACGACAAAATGCCCGCCAATAATGTTGAAAGTTGAACTGAACAGTACTCCAGTGCCTATGGAGCTGGACATGTGGGCAAGCCAGTCCATAATGAGTAAAATGGCCTTCGATAGGCTGTGGGGAAAGAAGGCACACAGGCCCAAGCTCAGCCCCATTCACACTAAACTAAGGACTTATACAAAGGAACTAATCGCTGTAATTGGCAGTGCTGAAGTCAAAGTCTCCTATGATGGAGCAGTACACGAACTCCCACTGTGGATTGTGCCAGGGGATGGCCCCATGTTGTTTGGGAGAAGCTGACTGGGGAAAATCCGCTGGAACCGGGATGACATCCAAGCACTTTCGTCCATCAGCGACACTGCATGTATCCAGGTTCTAAGCAAGTTTCCTTTGTTATTCGAGCCAGACATTGGAAGCTTTTCAGGGGCAAAAGTGCAGATCCATTTGGTTCCCAGTACGTGACCCATCCACCACAAGGTTCGGGCGGTACCGTAAATGATGCGTGAAAAAGTGGAAATCGAGCTGGACAGGCTGCAATGTGAAGGCATCATCGCGCTGGTGGAATTCAATGACTGGGCCAGTCCGATTGTTCCAGTACTCAAGGAGGACGGTACGGTTAGAATTTGCGGGGATTATAAAGTAACGATTAACCGTTTTTCGCTGCAGGATCAGTACACGCTACCCAAGCCAGACGACCTATTCGCGACCCTGGCTGGAGGGAAGACGTTCACCAAGTTGGACCTGACCTCGGCCTACATGACGCAGGAGCTGGAGAAGTCTTCGAAAGTCCTCACCTGCATCAACACGCACAAAGGTCTGTTTATCTACAACCAGTGCCCGTTTGGGATTCGGTCGGCCGCAGCGATCTTCCAGTGGAACATGGAGAGCCTGCTAAAGTCAGTTCCTTGCACAGTGGTCTTCCAGGATGACATATTGGTTACAGGTCGGAACACCATGGAGCACTTGAAGAACCTGGAGGAGGTTCTTAGTTGGTTGGATTGCGTGGGGCTCAGGTTGAAACACTCGAATTGTGTTTTCCTGGCACAGGACGTCGAATACTTAGGAAGGAGAATCGCAGCAGACGGCATCAGACCCACCGACGCCAAGACGGAGACCATCAAGAATGTGCCATGACCACAGAACGTGACGGAGCTGCGGTCATTCCTGGGACTCGTTAACTACTTCGGTAATTTCCTATCTGGGTTAAGCACCCTGCTAGAACCCCTACATGCGCTACTGCGCAAGGGAGATGACTGGATATGGGGGATTTCACAAGAGGCTGCCTTTAAGAAAGCCAGAAACTTATTGTGTTCTAACAAACTGCTTGTCCTGTATAACCCATGTAAACGATTGGTGTTAGCCTTGCGATGCGTCTGCAATCGAGACTCCAGGATGGTATGTTGCATCCCTGGTGCAAGGGTCAAGGATGTCTCGGAGCGGCTGCAGGACATTTTGAAGGGGGAAGGTGAACAGCCAGTTGCCGTGGTGCATATAGGTACCAACGATATAGGTAAAAAACGAGATGAGGTCCTACAAACTGAATTTAGGAAGCTAGTAGTTAAATTAAAAAGTAGGACCTCAAAGATAGTAATCTCAGGGTTGCTACCAATGCCACGTGCTAGTCAGAGTAGGAATGGCAGGATAGCTAAGATGAATACGTGGCTTGAGGAGTGGTGCAGAAGGAAGGGATTCAAATTCCTGGGACATTGGAACCGATTCTGGGGGAGATGGGACCAGTACAAACCGGACGGTCTGCACATGGGCAGGACCAGAACCAAATGTTCTAGGGGGAGTGTTTGCGAGTGCTGTTGGGGAGGGGTTAAGCTAATAGGGCAGGGAGATGAGAACTTATGCAGGGAGACAGAGGGAAGTAGAATGGGGGCAGAAGCAAATGATAGAAAAAAGAAAAGTAAAAGTGGAGGGCAGAGAAACCCAAGGCAAAAATCAAAAAGGGCCACATTACAACAAAATTCTAAAGGGACAAAGTGTCTTAAAAAGACAAGCCTGAAGGCTCTGTGCCACAAAGCGAGGAGTATTCGTAATAAGTTGGACGAATTAACTGCGTGGGCAGCAATTAACGAATATGATATAATTGGCATCACGGAGACATGGCTCCAGGGTGACCAAGGCTGGGAACTCAACGTCCAGGGGTATTCAACATTCAGGAAGGATAGACAGAAAGGAAAAGGAGGTGGGGTAGCGTTGCTTGTTAAAGAGGAAATAAACACAATAGTAAGGAAGGACATTAGCTTGGATGATGTGGAATCTGTATGGGTGGAGCTGCGAAATACCAAAGGGCAGAAAACGCTAGTGGGAGTTGTGTACAGACCACCAAACAGTAGTAGTGAGGTTGGGGACAGCAACTAACAAGAAATTAGGGATGCGTGCAATAAAGGTACAGCAATTATCATGAGCGACTTTAATCTACATATAGATTGGGCTAACCAAACTGGTAGCAATACGGTGGAGGAGGATTTCCTGGAGTGTATTAGGGATGGTTTTCTGGACCAACTAGAGGGCTAGCCATCCTAGACTGGGTGATGTGTAATGAGAAAGGACTAATTAGCAATCTTGTTGTGCGAGGCCCCTTGGGGAAGTGTGACTATAATATGGTAGAATTCTTTATTAAGATGGAGAGTGCCACAGTTAATTCAGAGACTAGGGTCCTGAACTTAAGGAAAGGTAACTTCAATAGTATGAGACGTGAATTGGCTAGAATAGACTGGCGAATGATACTTGAAGGGTTGACGGTGGATAGGCAATGGCAAACATTTAAAGATCACATGGATGAACTTCAACAATTGTACATCCCTGTCTGGAGTAAAAATAAAACGGGGAAGTTGGCTCAACCGTGGCGAACAAGGGAAATTAAGGATAGTGTTAAATCCAAGGACGAGGCATATAAATGGACAAGAAAAAGCAGCAAACCTGAGGACTGGGAGAAATTTAGAATTCAGCAGAGGAGGACAAAGGGTTTAATTAGGAGGGGGGGAAATAGAGTATGAGAGGAAGCTTGCAGGGAACATAAAAACTGACTGCAACAGCTTCTATAGATATGTGAAGAGAAAAAGATTAGTGAAGACAAACATAGGTCCCTTGCAGTCAGATTCAAGTGAATTTATAATGGGGAATAAAGAAATGGCAGACCAGTTGAACAAATGCTTTGCTTCTGTCTTCACGAAGGAAGTCACAATTAACCTTCTGGAAATACTAGGGGACCAAGGGTCTAAAAAGAAGGAGGGACTGAAGGAAATCCTTATTAGGTGGGAAATTGTGTTAGGGAAATTGATGGGATTGAAGGCCGATAAATCCCCGGGGCCTGATAGTCTGCATCCCAGAGTACTTAAGGAAGTGGCCCTAGAAATAGTGGATACATTGGTGATCATTTTCCAACATTCTATCGACTCTGGATCAGTTCCTATGGACTGGAGGGTAGCTAATGTAACACCACTTTTTAAAAAATGAGGGAGAGAGAAAACGAGTAATTATAGACTGGTTAGCCTGACATCAGTAGTGGGGAAAATGTTGGGATCAATTATTAAAGATGAAATAGCAGCGCATTTGGAAAGCAGTGACAGGATCGGTCCAAGTCAGGATGGATTTATGGAAGGGAAATCATGCTTGACAAATCTAGAATTTTTTGAGGATGTAACTAGTAGAGTGGACAAGGGCGAACAAGTGGATGTGGTGTATTTGGACTTTCAAAAGACTTTTGACAAGATCCTACACAAGAGATTGCTGTGCAAAATTAAAGCACATGGCATTGGGGGTAATGTACTGATGTGGATAGAGAAGTGGTTGGCAGACAGGAAGCAAAGAATTAGGATAAACTGGTCCTTTTCAGAATGGCAGGCAGTGACTAGTGGGGTGCCGCAGGGCTCAGTGCTGGGACCCCAACTATTTACAATATACATCAATGATTTAGATGAAGGAATTGTGCGTAATATCTCCAAGTTTGCAGATGACACTAAGCTGGGTGGCGGTGTGAGCTGTGAGGAGGATGCTAAGAGGCTGCACCATGACTTAGACAGGTTAGGTGAGTGGGCAAGTGCATGGCAGATGCAGTATAATGTGGATAAATGTGAGGTTATCCACTTTGGTGGCAAAAAGACGAAGGCAGAATATTATCTGAATGGTGGCAGATTAGGAAAGGGGGAGGTGCAACAAAACCTGGGTGTCATGGTACATCAATCATTGAAAGTTGGCATGCAGGTACAGCAGGCGGTGAAGAAGGCAAATGGTATGTTGGTCTTCATAGCTAGAGGATTTGAGTATAGGAGTAGGGAGGTCTTACTGCAGTTGTACAGGGCCTTGGTTGGCCTCATCTGGAATATTGTGTTCAGTTTTGGTCTCCTAATCTGAGGAAGAATGTTCTTGCTATTGAGGGAGTGCAGCGAAGGTTCACCAGACTGATTCCCGGGATGGCAGGACTGACATATGAGGAGAGACTGGATCGACTGGGCCTGTATTCACTGGAGTTTAGAAGGATGAGAGGGGATCTCATTGAAACATATAAAATTCTGACAGGACTGGACAGGTTAGATGCAGGAAGAATGTTCCCGATGTTGGGGAAGTCCAAAACCAGGGGACACAGTTTAAGGATAAGGGGTAAGCCATTTAGGACTGAGATGAGGAGAAACTTCTTCACTCAGAGAGTTGTTAACCTGTGGAATTCTCTGTCGCAGAGAGCTGTTGATGCCAATTCATTGGATACATTCAAGAGGGAGTTAGATATGGCCCTTGCGGCTAAAGGGATCAAGGGGTATGGAGAGAAAGCAGGAAAGGGGTACTGAAGGAATGATCAGCCATGATCTTATTGAATGGTGGTGCAGGCTCGCAGGTCCGAATGGCCTCTGCACCTATTTTCTAAGTTTCTATGTTTCTATGTTTCTATGACATACGGGGTTGTGTGTGTGTTACAACAGGCTAATGAATCGGAATTTTGCAACCAGTTGCATTTGTCTAAGGCCGAAAGGGCCTACAACATGGTTGAAAAAGAGGCTCTGGCTTGCGTTTATGGGTAAAAAACATGCACCAATACTTATTTGGCCTCAAGTTTGAGCTTGAAACTGACGACAAGCTGCTCATGTCGCTATTCTCAGAGAGCAAAGGGATTAATACCAATACCTCTGCCCGCATCCAAAGATGGGCGCTCACGCTGTCGGCATACAACTATGTAATCCGCCACAGACCGGGCACAGAGAACTGAGCAGTCGGCTACCATTGCCCACCACCGGGGTGGAAATGGCACAGCCAGCGGACTTGTTCATGGTCATGGAGGCATTTGAGAACGAGAAATCCCCTGTTACAGCCTGCCAGATCAGGATCTGGACCAGCCAGGATCCTTTACTGTCCCTAGTAAAAAACTGTGTCCTCCATAGGAGCTGGTCCAGTGTCTCAGTGGAGATGCAGGAAGCGATTAATCCGTTCCTCAGACATAAAGATGAGCTGTCCCTGCAGGCAGACTGTCTTTTCTGGGGCAATTGCTTTGTCTTGCCCAAGAAAGGCAGAGACACATTCATTTGCGAACTGCACAACACCCACCCAGGCATCGTAATGATGAAAGCCATAGCCAGATCCCACGTGTGGTGGCCTGGCATCGACTCAGATTTAGAGTCATGTGTGCGCCAGTGCAACACTTGCTCTTAGTTGAGCAATGCACCCAGAGAGGCACCGCTAAGTTTGTGGTCCTGGCCATCCAAACCGTGGTCGAGGATCCATGTAGACTATGCGGGCCCTTTCCTCGGCAAAATGTTTTTGGTTGTCGTGGATCCTTACTCAAAGTGGACTGAATGCGCAATAATGTCTGTAAGCACATCCACGGCCACCATTAAAAGTCTACGAGCTATGTTTGCCACGCACGGCTTGCCTGATGTCCTAGTCAGTGACAATGGGCCGTGCTTCATCAGTGCTGAATTCAAAGACTTTATGACCTGCAATGGGATCAAACATATCATATCTGCCCTGTTCAAGCCCGCATCCAATGGCCAGCCAGAACAGGCAGTTCAGACTATCAAGCAAAGCTTGAAATGCATGTCGGAAGGCTCCCTACAGACCCAGTTGTCCTGAGTACTGCTCAGCTACCGCACCAGGCCCCACTCACTCACCGGGATTCCCCCAGCTGAGCTGCTCATGAAAAGGGCGCTTAAAACAAGGCTCTCTCTGGTCCACCCTGATCGACATGATCACGTGGAGGACAAGTGGCATCAACAAAGTGTGTACCATGACTGCGCAAATTTGTCACGTGATATTGGGATCAATGATCCTGTGTTTGTGCTCAGTTATGGACATGGTCCCAAATGGCTCGTTGGCACGGTCAGAGCCAAAGAGGGGAGTAGGGTATTTCAGGTCAATCTGACCAATGGACAAACACACAGAAAACACTTGCACCAAATCAAATTGCGGTTTACCAACAGCTACGAACAACCTGAAGAGGACACCACCAACTTTGACCTTCCAACACACACACAAGTGGCAATTGATATCACAGTTGACCACGAAACTGACCTCATCATCTCCAGCAGCCGGCAAGGCCGACTGCCTAATAGCCCAATGAAGAACTGACCAACCCACCCACACCAGCATTTGACAAGGGAGCGTAAAGCGCCAGATCGTCTCCCCTTGTAAATAAGTGTATTGTTGACTTCACGGGGGAGTGATGTTATGTATTTGACCCCTTGTAACCTGCATCACACCTGACCACCAGAGGGCTTGCCTATTGGAGTCCCAAGGGATTCCAGCATCCCTTGGGAAGACAGTATATAAGCAGGCCACCTACGAGGTACCTGCTATTGTGTTCCTAACACTGATGAGACTGCACACAGGGAGGTTAAAGTAACAGTGACCTCAGTCTTTAATAAGACACTCCAGAGTGAGGAACAGGCCTTAGGGGCCGGCTTATATATAGTGCTCCCAAGGGATGCTGGGATCCCTTGGGACTTCAGGGAATGAGCTCCCTGGTGGCGGAACATAGGAGTGCATGCTTTACAGATACACAACATCACTCCCCCCCCAAAGTCAAAGTGAAAACTATTTACAAGGTGAGGCGGTCGGGAGCCTTTCTCTCTGTGGTGGACCACCTCGGTACAAATGTCTGTTCTGGTGTGTTGGCTGTGCCCTCGCTGGACTGGCGTGTTGTTGGCCCTGCAGGGCTGCGAGGTGAGCCTGGCCTTGCTAGGCTGTTGGGCGTGATGGGTCCGGCGTGGTGTTGTTGATCCTTTGGGTGTGTGTTGTAAGCTCGAAAAAGGTGGTGTCTGCTGTGGGTTGTTCAGGGCAGTCTGTGAACCACAGCCTCGTTTGGTCCAGGTGCTTTCTGTAAATTTGTCCATTTTGGCAAGTTTGACTACAAACACCCTATTCCCTTCTTTAGCTATCACCGTGCCCGCGATCCACTTGGGACCATGTCCATAGTTTAGCACATACACAGGGTCATTCAGATCAATTTCCCGTGACACAGTGGCGCGACCATCGTTTACATTTTGTTACTGCCGCCTGCTCTCTACCTGATCATGCAGATTGGGGTGAACCAGCAAGAGTCTGCTTTTCATGAGTAGCTCAGCCGGGGGCACCCCTGTGAGCGAGTGGGGTCTCGTGCGGTAGCTGAGCAGTACTCGGGACAGGCGGGTTTGGAGTGAGCCTTCTGTGACTCATTTAAGGCTCTGTTTGATGGTTTGTACTGCCCGCTCTGCCTGCCCATTGCAGGTTGGTTCAAACGGGGCCGAGGTGACATGTTTGATCCCACGGCAGGTCATTAATTCTTTAAATTCGGCACTGGTGAAACATGGCCTGTTGTCACTGACCAGTATGTCAGGCAGGCTGTGGGTGGCAAACTTGGCCCTTAGGCTTTCAATGGTGGCGGTGGCGGTGCTTCCCAACATTATTTCACATTCAATCCATTTTGAAAAAGCATCCACCACCACCAGGAACATTTTACCGAGAAACGGGCCCGCATAGTCAACATGGATCCTCGACCATGGTCTGGAGGGCCAGGACCACAAACTTAGTGGTGCCTCTCTGGGTGTGTTGCTCAACTGAGCACATACGCTGCATTGCCGTACACAGGACTCTAAGTCAGAGTCGATACCGGGCCACCACATGTGGGATTTGGCTAACACTTTCATCATTACTATACCCGGGTGTGTGCTGTGGTGATCCAAGATGAACGTCTCCCTGCCCCTTTTTGGTAGCACTACGCGGTTACCCCACAACAGGCAGTCTGCCTGAATGGACAGCTCGTCCTTTCGTCGCTTGAACGGCTTGATTGGCTCTTGCATTTCAACGGGGATGCTGGCCCAGCTCCCATGCAGTACACAGTTTTTTTACTAGGGAGAGCAGAGGATCTTGGCTGGTCCAAGTTCTAATCTGGCGGGCCGTGACAGGTGATTTATCATTTTCAAGCGCTTCCATGACCATCAACTAGTCTGCGGGCTGCGCCACCATCAACAAGTTTGCAGGCTGCGCCATTTCCACCCCCGTGGTGGGCAATGGTAGCCAACTGAGAGCCTGTGGCGGATGGTATAGTTATACGCTGATAGCGCGAGTGCCCACCTTTGTATGCAGACTGAGGCATTAGTACTTATCCCCTTGTTTTCAGCAAACAGGGATATGAGGGGCTTGTGCTCAGTTTCCAGCTCAAATTTGAGGCCAAACAGTTACTGATGCATTATCTTTACCCCGAACACACACACGCTAATGCCCCTTTCTCAATCATGCTGTAGGCCCTCTCGGCCTTAGACAAGCTCCTGGAGGCATAGGCGACAGGTTGCAACTTCCCCGCAACGTTAGCTCGTTGTAATACACACCCGACTCCATACGACAACGCATCACATGCTAGCACAAGTCTTTTACACCGATTATACAATACAAGCAGCTTGTTGGAGCATAAAATGTTTCTGGCTTTCTCAAAAGCAATTACTTAGTTTTTTCCCCATACCCAGTTCTCACCTTCATGCAATAACACATGTAGGGGCTCTAAGAGGGTGCTTAACCCCGGTAGGAAGTTACCAAAATAGTTGAGGAGACCCAGGAACGACCGCAGCTCCGTGATGTTCTGTGGCCTGGGCGTGTTCCTGATAGCCTCTGTCTTGGCATCTGTGGGCCGAATGCCGTCCGCGGTGATCTTTCTCCCCAAAAACTCCACTTCTGTTGCCATGAAGATGCATTTCGACCACTTCAGCTGCAGCCCTACGTGATCCAGTCGCTGGAGGACCTCCTCCAGGTTTTGTAGGTGCTCGACGGTGTCCCAACCCGTGATCAATGTCATCCTGAAAAACCACCGTGCGTGGTACCGACTTGAGTAGGCTCTCCATGTTTCTCTGGAAGATCGCTGCAGTCGACTGAATTCCAAACGGGCATCTGTTGTAGATGAACAGTCCCTTGTGCGTGTTGATGCAGGTGAAGCCCTTCGAAGACTCCTCCAGCTCCAGTGTCATGTAGGCCAAAGTCAGGTCGAGCTTGGTGAACGTCTTGCCTCCTGCCAGCGTTGCAAATAGGTCATCTGCCTTAGGTAGTGGGTATTGGTCCTGTAGCAAGAAACGATGAATAGTTATTTTATAATCGCGGCAAATCACTTTTGAGTACTGGAATGATCGGGCTGGTCCACTCGCTGAATTCCACTGGGGAGATGATGCCCTCCCGCTGCAACCTGACCAGCTTGATTTCCACACTCTCCCTCATCATGTGAGGTACCGCTCGCGCCTTGTGGTGAGTGGGTCGTGCCTCTGGGACCAAGTGGATCCGGACCTTCGCCCCGGAAAAGTTTCCAATGCCTGGCTCAAAAAGGGAAGGTAATTTGTTAAGAACCTGGGCACATGAGGCCTCATCGACATGTGATAGCGCTCGGATGTCATCCCAGTTCCAGCGGATTTTGCCCAGCCAGCTCCTTCCAAGCAGTGTGGGGCCATCGCCCGTGACAATCCAGAGTGGCAGTTCATGCACCGTGCCCTCGTAGGTGACCTTGACCATGGCGCTGCCCAGGACAGTGATAATCTCTTTGGTGTATGTTCTCAGTTTCATGTGAATGATGCTCATAGCTGGTCTGAGTGCCTTGTTGCACCACAGTCTCTCAAACATCTTTTTACTCATGATGGATTGGCTAACGCCATGTCCAGTTCCATGGCTACGGGTAAGCCATTCAATTTTACATTTAGCATTATAGGTGGACATTTCATCGAAAATGTGTGAACCCCATATACTTCAGCATCTGCCTCCTCTCTCTGAGACTCGAAATTGCTTTGACCGATCTTCCTCTGCCACTTGGTGGTTAGCAGGTTTTGCAGAGCTTGCAGCTCATTTGCAAGCTCGTTGGAGGTGCCCCATTAATCCACAGCTCTTTGAAGTGGCATGAATAGACTGAATGGAAGCCTCCACAACGCCAACAAGGTGTGGTATGCCTTGCATTCATCCTTTGTTGCAGACTCTGAGTCATCTGGGTCACCTGAGGCCTACTGGCAGTTGCAGACTTGTGGTTTCTGCCCTGTACATTTCTGCTCGCAAACACAGTTCCAGTTAATTTATGAACATTGCTAGCACTTGTGTGCTGAGAGATTTGTTTGGTGTTATCACTGGTGGACATAAATGCCTGTGCTATCGCAATGGCCTTACTGAGGGTTGGTATCTCTACAGTCAAAAGTTTTCATAGGATGGTCTTGTGGCCAATGCCCAGTACAAAAAAAATCTCTGAGCATTTGCTCCAGGTAGCCATCAAACTCACATTGTCCTGCAAGTCACCTTAGCTCGCCACTTCCTGACCTCCAGATCGCTGGCACATGTAGAACCGATACCTCGCCATCAGCACGCTCTCCCTCGGGTTAAGATGCTCCCGAACCAGTGTACACAGCTCCTCATATGACTTATCTGTGGGTTTCACCGGAGCCAGAAGATTCTTCATGAGGCTGTAGGTCGGTGCCCCGCAAACCGTGAGGAGGACCGCTCTCCTTTTTGCAGCGCTTCCTTCTCCGTCCAGCTCGTTGGCTACAAAGTACTGGCCTAGCCATTCGACATAAGCTTCCCAGTCCTCACCCTCTGAGAACTTCTCCAGGATGCCCACAGTTTGCTGCATCTTTGCGTTGGATTCGTATACTCATCGGCAGTTATTGTGTTCCTAACACAGATGAGACTGCACACAGGGAGATTAAAGTAACAGTGACCTCAGTCTTTATTAAGACACTCCAGAGTGAGGAACAGGCCTTCGGGGCTGGCTTATATACAGTACTCCCAAGAGATGCTGGGATCCTTTGGGTACTTCAGGGGATGCGCTCCCTGGTGGCAGAACATAGGAGTGCATGCTTTACAGATACACAACACCTGCACTCTGGAACCTTAGTAAAGGAGTTAAGGTCACACTTGCTCATTACACACAGTACTCAGTCTGACCATTTATTATGAGTGTAACAGCAACATCACGTGGTTCCGCGCAAGGAAGACGATTGGGATAAAAGTAGTAAGGCCATTTTAAAGGAGGCCAGTAACCCGCCATTTTTGAATGAACTGCTTGAAATTGGTAACCAATGTAAAAGTCCAGCTGTATCGAGCAAAATGTTGTTGAGCGATGTCGGGTGCAAATTGCAATCAGCCAATGTAGCGGGAGAACACCTAACGGTCGTATAAAGGTCCAACGGGCTACCCACTGGTGTAGCCTGCATCCCCGGGACCAGAACGATGTATCATAAAGTGTCCCCACAGCTGACAGAAGTAGACAAGCCGCAGAGTAAACGATCCCCAGAGAGCAGAGAGCACCTGTAGCGATACCCTGCCTCAGATCGGTTTAACATTACAGGCGCCCGATGGCATGAACCGCCACGGGCCAGAAACAGTAAACTGCGCCTATGCTCACAGTCGGCCACCGTCGCCCACCACCCAGGTGGAAAAGGCACAGCCCACAAACCCACTCGTCACCACGGCAATGTCCAAGAGCGAAGGGTTACCCGCAACGGCTCCGCCAAATGGGACCTGGACCAACCTGGATTCCAAACTAAAGAGTGCTCACAGCGGTGCCCTCAAGGAAAGCGAGTCAGCAGTCCCCTGCGAACTGCTAGACAAGACGAGGCAGCTCCACCGTCGCTTAGATGAAATGCTCACTCACTCAGACCGCTTCCCAGGGAACAGCAGCGACACTGTGCAAACGACAAGGACATGGAGGTCACAGACACATCAGTTGTCTTTGGTCCTGCCCGACACTAGGAGTAATGGCAAAAGCACTGATCTTCGGCAACTCGAGCAAAATGAGTTCACTTCGCCCACAGACCCATTAGCATAGGGTGCTGCACCACCACCAGACAACCCAGATCTCATCCGGCCATGCTGGAACTAGACTGTCCTTGTGTACCTGTACTGATATACCTGTACAGATCATGTAAATGTACCACACAAAAAGAAACAGAACTGTAATCCACCCAACAAATGTACCAAGATGTAAATGTAAAACCCATGTGATGAACTTGAATGCAACTTGCATGTAATGGGCCATTAGCATGATCTCTGTGTGGGGGGGAGAATGGAGTAGTCATGGACTCACAACCAGAAACCACGGGGACCTCCATTGGCAACAAATCTCACTACCAACCCACCCAAGCTAGAAGCGACCCTCCAATGGTCAACCAGGAAGAGCAAAGCCCAGGTCACCGTCAACTTACAAGTCAATTTGCATTAAAGACTTGGGGGGGAAGTGATGTCATGTATGTAGACCATGTATACTAACTGTATAGTCACATAAGGTGTGCCACCAGAGAGCACTGCAGTGGGAGACCTGAGGGTCACCTGCATAGATGTGCAGGGCCCAGTATAAAAGACTGCCCACCATGCTTGTGCCTCACTCTGGAGTTACAATAAATGGGACTAAGGTCACAACAGCTCAAGTACAATACTAGACCTCATGGAGTCATTCATAAGTGTATTAAAGACATAACAACTTCTGTAGCTCAGACTGCAATATCTGTGTACTCAACCCCTGCATTTACATTAGAAGAACCTGCTTTTTATTTCAATGCCAGAAACATAGGATTCCACTGTTGGCAAGAGTGGGTTGTTTCTTGCAATGTAAATACAGGCGCCAGGCACAGGCTCTGGTCCCCAGCGTTGAGAATTACAGAAGTGCCAAATGCAAAAGCAACTAACTCAACGCAGCTTGGGGATTGAACTGGTGACTTTCCTGGTCTTGTGTTGTTCAGCTACTATACACTGAATAAAGTCGCAGAGCTTCTACAACGTTAAAAAAAAACTGACCCAACCCACCAGCAAAAAAAGAGAGCCAGATAATACATTTAATATAAAACGTGATTTTAGTTTTTTTTAAAGCTGGAGCCTCTGACACTGCTGAGCAAGCTTCAGTACCACAAAACAACCAGCTGGAAATGACTACGTGGTTGCGGTGATGATTAAATATGGGTCATTTTAGGAACTGAATAGTGGAATCACATGATAAGTGGGAAGGACTCGGCTCCGCAGTAGGCTGAGGTATTCAAACCTCTCATCCGAGAAGAGACCAACCTGAACAATGGCAGGTTGCTGTACTTCAGTGTGTGATTTTATTCTGGAATATGATACTCCCAGGATCGTACTCATTAAAAACAAAACCGTCGGAGTCATAAACAAGATGGTTCAGGTGGTAATCCTTGCGTACGTTATTGGGTGAGCTCCAACTGAAATACTTTCGTACTTTTATACTCCAGCAATAATTAAGGTTGTATGAAATTATTAACATAACATAAATCATTAATACAATTTATAACGGTTGCGAAATAAATGTGCTCGTTGCGAAATCCAGGAGAAAACGATCTTTGGTCATTTGAAAACGTTTATGTGAAGCGTTATGCTGGGTTTCTGTGAAACGTTCATAATGTGGAAAATATTTCTGAACAGCGGCGGATTTGGATTTGGGCTGAATGAAAAACCACAGACGACGCGTAAATACTTCTAATGTGAACCAATGGAAGAATAGGGCTTGAAGGATGAGTTTCACTTTCATTTCAAATATTTTATGCAATGGGAATTCCTCCTCTACCCCCTCCTTTTCCATTACTCCCGGGCACCCATTACCAGTTGAACTCTGGCTGATTGTCCGCCGGCTTTGTGGAAGACAGTGAAACCAATAGAAGCACCCTTCAGTAATAGAATCATGAAACCATACAGCACAAAAGGAAGCCATTCGGCCCATCGTGCCTGTGCCGGCTCTTTGAAAGAGCTATCCAATTAGTCCCACTCTTTACTGTAAAATTTTCCCCTTCACATATCCAATTCCCTTTTTGAAAGTTGCTATTGAATCTGCTTCCACCGCCCTTTCAGGCAGTGCATTCCAGATTATCATAACTCACTGCTGTAAAAAACTTTCTCCACAGCACACCTATGGTTCTTTTGCCAGGTACAGGTACCTTAAATCTGTGTCCTCCAGTTACTAATAGTTCTGCCATTGGGATTAGAGTAAAGGAGAATCTATCTGTTGTCTATGCATGCCTGTTTACTGTGTGATGTCTGTAACACTGTTATGCAACACTGAATGTACCCTTACACTGTACACACCTTACCTGTACACCAGAGGGTGCTGCTGTTGGAGACATAAGGATTACCTGCACACTGCAGGTAACCCAGTATATAAAGGAGCTCACAGCTTGGCGTCCTCTCTCGAGGAGCTGCAAATAAAGGACTACAGGTCTACACAGTTTAAATATCATACCCTGCCTCGTGGAGTCATTACTAAAGGTGCCTACATACACTAAACTATCAAAACCCTTCATGATTTTGAACTTCTCTTAACTTTCTTTGTTCCCAAGTTGTTTCAGGTGGACATCAGGTGAGCCTGGGATTGAGTTTAGATGTGTTACACCCATCTTTGACGAAGAGCCAAGTTTCCTGTACAATATTACTGCTTTAAACAGCAACACCAAAAACAGATTAACTGGTCATTTCACAGATTTGCTTCTTGTGGGACTTTGCTGTATGCAAATTGGCTGCTGCAACAGTGACTACATTTTAAAACTAATTCATTGGCTTGGGACGTCCTGAAGATTTGCTAAGTTGTTATGTAAATGCAAGTTCTATCTTCCAGGCAATTCTTTTGGCTACACTTTCCTTGCTGAGGTTCTCCTCAGGTACGGTCCCCCTCTCCTTCAAATCTGCGGTCATCACCCCTCTCCTCAAAAAAACCAACCCTTGACCCCACTGTGCTTGCAAGTTACTGCCCTATCTCCAAACTCCATTGCCTCTCCAGTCCTTGAGCATGTTGTCGCCTTCCAAATACATGCCCATCTTTCCCGGAACTCCATATTTGAATCCCTTCAATCCGGTTTCCACCCCTGCCACAATACTGAAACGGCTCTCATCAAAGCCACAAATGACATCTTTTGTGACTGTGACAAAGTTAAACTATCCCTCCTCATCCTCCTCGACCTGTCTGCAGCCTTTGACACAGTTGACCACTCCATCCATCTCCAACGCCTCTCCACCATCATCCAGCTGGGTGGGACTGCACTTGCCTGGTTCCATTCTTATCTATCTAATCGTAGCCTGAAAATCTCGTGCCATGACTTCACTTCCCACTCCCGCATTGTTACCTCTGGTGTCCCCCAATTATCTATCCTTGGCCCCCTCCTATTTCTCAACTACATGCTACCCCTTGGCGACATCATCCGAAAACATGTAGAGTCAGTTTCTACATGTACACCAAGCTCTACCTCTCCACCACTTCTCTTGACCCCTCCATGGTCTCTAAATTGTCAGACTGCTTGTCTGACATCCAGTTCTGGATGAGCAGAAATGTTCTCCAATATTGTGAAGATCGAAGCCATTGTCTTTGGTCCCCGCCACAAACTGCATTCCCTAGCCGCTGACTCCATCCCTCTCCCTAGCATCTATCTGAGGCTGAACCAGACTGTTCGCAACCTAGGTGTCATATTTGATCCTGAAATGAGCTGCTGGCCACATATCTGCAGCATAACTAAAACCACCTATTTCCATCTCCGTAACATTGCCCGCCTCGGTCCCTGCCTCAGCTCATCTGTTGCTGAAACACTCATCCATGCCTTTGTTATCTCTAGACTTGACTACTCCAATGCACTCCTGGCTGGTCTCCCTCATTCTACCCTACGTAAACTTGAGGTCATCCAAAACTCGGCAGCCCGTGTCCTTACTCGCACCAAGTCCTGATCAATCATCACCCCTGTGCTCGATGACCTACATTGACTCCCGGTTAAGCAATGCCTCGATTTCAAAATTTTCATCCTTATTTACAAATCCCTCTATGGCCTCGCCCCTCCCTATCTCTGTAATCTCTTTCAGCCTCACAACCTCACGAGATGTCTGCACTCCTCAAATTCTGCCCTCTTGAGCATCCCTGATTATAACTGTTCAAACATCACTGGCCAAGCCTTCAGCTGCCTGGGCCCTAAGCTCTGGAACTCCCTCCTTCTCCGCCTCTCTACCTTTCTTTCCTCTTTAAGACGATCCTTAAAACCTATCTCTTTGACCAAGCTCTTGGTCATCTGCTGTAATTTCTTCTTATCTGGCCTGGTGTCAAATTTTTTGTCATAACACTGCTGCGAAGTGCCTTGGAATGTTTTACTGCGTTAAAGGCATGATGTAAATAAAAGTTGTTGTTGCTGCTTCTGTCTCCATGCTCTGCAGTTTCTGCTCCTGTGAGCAAATCTCTATAGGTTCTCTATAACATGTGTTTATCTCTAGGAAAAGATGGAAATTGTAGTTAAGCTTCAATCCTCACTGCAAGGAGAGCACGAAGTTGAAATTCAAGTAAATTCACCATAAAATGTACATAGTTTCTGCCCCATTGTTATCTGTTCCCCTGCAAGAAGCTTGCGGTCTGGAAAGTGGGTAAAGATAGGATCAGAAAAAACTGTAAACCTGCCCCACCACTTTCATAATCAGATAATCTGCCAGCACTCATTGTTTGAGCTCTCGCATAATATGGAGCTGTAACCTGTGATTAGATTGTATAGGGTCAATGTTAAGGACTCTCAGGATCACACCTATCTGTGGTAGGTGTATCCTGCCAGTGGGCCAGGACAGGACATACGTAGGATGGTAATGGGAGGGAGGTTGGGATGTTGGCTAAAAGTTATGATTCTGTTACTACAACCATGTCAGGCTATTTCTTAACTAGCTTATAGGACAGTTCTGCCAACGTGGGCTTTGCAGGGTCAGCTAGCCTGGGATTGCCTGAGTCTTGTCCTGATCTGATGGCTGTAACTTATTCAGCTAAATTTTCCCCAGTGCCGTTTTTTGGCGTATTGCAAGAGGTTTTTTTTGGCCCCGACTACACCAAAAAAATAAGTAGCAAGTTTTCCCGTTCTGTTTTTTGAAATTGACGCCATGCAGTCTGTCCTTTACTTTCGGTGGGTGGAGCCTAATGTCTGCACCGAAAAAATGATGCCTCCCTTTCTGCGCACATGCAAAAAAAAAAACGTTTTTGACGTGAGTGCTATGGGCGTGCATGCCCAGTACAACTCCCGGTCAGTATTCGGCCATTTTTAAAGAACCAGTTGTGTGTGAGAACTTTCATTCTTAGTGGAAACATTGGAGCTGCAATACAACATGCAACACAGCTCAAGGACCAAGAATTTCTCTCAGGATGAAGCGGAGGCAGTGGTTACTGTAATTGAGGCCAGATGCCATGAACTGGACACCAGCAGAGGTCACATAAAAGTTTCACCAAAAGAAATGAAGAAAGGCTGGAACCAACTTGTAGAAGTTTACTGTGCAATGGTGACCATCCCAAGGTCTGGAGGCCAGTGCAAAAAGAAGTGGCAGGACCTAGGTCAAGTAGTTAGTGTAAGTAATATTTTCATTTATTGAATGGAATTGCAATTGTAAATGTGACCATCTGTATGTCCCACCCAGCAGTAAGACACCCTCTCTAAAAATGATATTTTCATCTTTGCAGAGGAAGGTGGCACACAACAAAAGGGAAAGAACTTGAACAGGTGGAGGCCCGGCAAATCTGCAGCCACTGACACCCTTGGAAGACAGGGTCGCTGCTTTGATGGATCCTGCCTGGAGAAAAGCAACCGCCACTGCACAAACTGGACTTATACTCAAGGGAGAGAGTAAGTCCTGCAAATTCCACAGTCTGGCTTTGCTAAATGTTAAATACTGTGTGGGCTAGCCATGCTGCGGTTCATGGGGATGTCTCCGTCAGCTACGCTTCGGTTGATGCAATGTGCTATCATTCAGCATGGTCCTTCAAATCAGTCTGCTGTCTGCACTGTGTGAGCCTACTCATACCACCCTGCCCCACCTCTGCTGCTAACTATTTGTTCTGTTATATTTTGCAGAACTTGAGGCCAACCCTGACGAGGCTGAAGCCGATGTAGAAGAAGATTCAGACATGGTCGAGCCTGAAGAGGACATCTTCCAATCCCACCTTCCAGACTAACAGCATGGGGAGGAGGGGATGGATGAAGCCCCCACTGTTGTACTCACTCTGGAGGAGGTGCAAGTTGCCGCCCATTGAGGTGTCAGGCCCTTTCCTGAGTGGTACGAGTGTTGGGACATTCCATGGTTTCTCACAGTCCGAGGCTGGGGTGCAGTGAGGCAAAACCAGGGCCCCACCGTCCGAGGCTGTGGGTCTTAGTGGGATGCAGCAAACCACACCCAGGGTGAGGAGGCGCTCTCCTGAGGTGCAGGATCTAACACGTGGTTTAGATGATGGCAATGAGTGCGGAGAGCATTGACCTTACACGATCACTCCTGGACACCATCAGTGGGGTGGATGATGAGGTATCGGGACTGTCGGGAGAAATAACAACACTCTCACGAGAAATGGGAACACTGTCCGGGCACATTAGGGAGGGAATGTCGCAGGCAGCTGATATGCTGTCGGTGCATATGAGGGAGGGAATGTTGCAGGTAGTTGATGTAAAGTCCTGACCCTGCAGTACAGACTCACACGAGGCACATGCTGAAGTCAAGGTCACTCAGGACCTGCACCTTTATTACACAGCTCTCGAATGCCACACTTGCCTGAGACCTGTCTTTATATACCTGTGTAGAACAGGTATTCAGTGTCTCCTGCAAGTGCACCACTGGTGGTAAGGTAAGCTTGTGGTTACAGGTCATATCTAGTTACAGTCATGTATAGCATGGTAAGATACAGTTATGCACAGTAGTGTGAGATACGTGACACACTGTCGGTGAACATGAGGGAGGGAATGTGGCAGGTAGTTGAGACACTGTTGGTGAACATGAGGAGGGAGGGAATGTCACAAGTATCTGATACACTGTCGGCAAACATGAGGGAGGGAATGGAGAATGTTGCAGGTAGTTGAGACACTGTCAGGGCACATGAGAGAGGGAATGTCGGAGTTAGCTGCTGCTATAAGGGAACACGCCCAGACTCGGCGGCCATTGATAGAATCAACTGCCACTCCCACTCCAATCCCCAGACCAGCCTCTGAAGAGGCTCAAACCGGGCCTTCCACATTACTGCCTGCCCACGTCCGCCCACGCCCCCCCTCCCCCATCAAGAAATGCGCATTACCTGAGATGTTTGAAAGAATAAGCTTGGTACCAACCCAAGAAACGCCGCGCCACTGCCTGCGGGCAGGGGTGGAGTCTACAAGACCAAGCGCTGTGGGTGGTCTTAGAATAAGGTGAAGGAGAGATGGGTGAAGCCTTTCTCTGCAGTTATTATTGTTACTGTTGTAACTGTTCTCAAATTTTTGTAAGTTATGTAAATTTGCAAGTTTAAAAGTTTGTAAGTGATCTTAAAGTTTGTAAGTGATCTTAACTGAAAACTTTAAAGTTTGATGCAAGAATATTTTTATTAAAGTTAAATACAAACAAGTGTTAAACTTTTGAATGAAATATATTTTAAATTATAACTGAATCATTTCCATTATTCCATTATTAACACAACTTTTTGAACTAAAGAAGAATCATTTCCATTATTTGTTCCATTAACACAACACAACCATATGGAACAGGCCCAAACAGTAAACATGGTCCATTTGGAATAGTTGCCGCTGAGCCTTCAGGCAGCAATGCGTTCACGGATGAGCTGCTGGCGCAAGGCTCGAGCAATCGTTAAAGGGGCACGACAGCCCGTCCTCCTCCGCTATCGTTCTCCTCCGGGTTTAGGTGGTTGCATGGCTTCCTCCTCCTCGTCATCTGCATCTTTTTTCTTATCATCAGCCACTATCACCTCAGGTGGGTCTTCTACTACCAGCTGCTGCTGCCTCACGATGGCTAAGGCATGCAGCACACAACAGTGAACTGACCGTCAATCTCAGGGGAGTATTGCAAGTAGCCTCTAGAATGGTCTAGGCATCGGAAATGCTGTTTCAAGATGCCAATGGTCCTCTCTATTATGCTGCACGTCGCAATGTGCGACATGTTGTATTCCCGGTCAGCTTCCGTCCAAGTTACGCGTAGGGGCGTCATGAACCAGGTGGCGAGGCCATACCCTTTGTCTCCCAGCAGCCAGCTCTGCCCTTCTGGGTGTTGCTGAAACATGGCAGATATAGCGCTCTCATGTAGGATGAATGCATCATGGGTGCTCCCAGGGTATTTCTCATCAACTGACACGATGCGATGCATGTCGTCACACATGAGTTGCACATTCATGGAGTGGAAGCCTTTTCTGTTCCTGTAGATCTCGGAATCCTCCAAAGGTGCTTGCAAGGCAATGTGGGTACAATCAATGCAGCCCTGTACCTTTGGGAAGCCAGCAATCCTGGAGAACCCACAGCTCTTTCATGCATTGCCTGAGCGGTCATGGGGAACTTTCTGTAGTCATTCCTCCGGGCATCATCATCATAGGCAGTCCTTTGGACTCGAGGAAGACTTGCTTCCACTCTAAAAGTAAGTTCTTAGGTGACTGAACAGTCCAATACGGGAATCACAGTCTCTGTCACAGGTGGAACAGATCGTCATTGAAGGATAGGGTGGGTGTGGAGTCTGGTTTGCCGCACGCTCCTTCTGCTGCCTGTGCTTGCTTTCTGCATGCTCTCAGTGACGAGACTCGATGTACTCAGCGCCCTCCCGGTTGCTCTTCCTCCACTTAGGGCAGTCTTTGGCCAAGGACTCCCAGGTGTCGGTGGGGATGTTGCATTTTATCCGGAGGCTTTGAGAGTGTCCTTGAAATGTTTCCTCTGCCCACCTGGGGCTCGCTTGCCATGTAGGAGTTCCGAGTAGAGCGCTTGTTTTGGGAGTCTTGTGTCAGGCATGCGAACAATGTGGTCCGCCCAACGGAGCTGGTCGAGTGTGGTCAGAGCAAGAACCAATCATCTCCTCCACAGCACCATCATGCAGAAGGCTTACACAAGGTATGGCATTGTCAATATTGCCCCCACAATTAAATTGTACCTTTTGCAAGAAGCTCAAAACAGCAGGACAAAGTTAAAGCTTCTCTCCTCTCTCTCTCTCTTTCTCTCCCCCCCACCCCCAAGGTCGGCACCCTAGTATGGACCACGCCCTGGTCTGCGCATGCGCAATAGGCTTGCTTCGAACATCAGTGTCCTCGATCAGACCAACATCCCCAGCATCGAAGCACTGACCACACTCGACCTCCAAACATATAGTGCAGCAGTCACCTGCCAAATGCAGATATGTGTTGCATGTTGAGAAATGGTGCATACATCCCCAGTTGTGGCCTGGAATGATTCTGATGCATAGAATGAAAGTGCAGCTGTAACCTTCGCTTCAAGTGACAAAGCAGTCCTCCTGATGCTTCTAGGGTGCAGGTCTGCTTTTACTAACTCACAAATCTCCGTTACAACTTCTTTGCGGAAACGCAGCCTTCTTACACAGTCTGCATCACAGGTGCAGGTATGAACGCCTGTCTCGATATACCTGACGTGGCTAAGGTCTCCTGCCCATCATCCTATGTGCTCTGAGGTTCCTCATGTGATGACGTCAAATCAATCATCTCCTCCGCAGTACCATCATGCAGAAGGCTTGCACGAGGTATGGCGTTGTCAGTATTGCCCCCATAGTTAAATTGTACCTTTGCAAGAAGCTCAAAACAGCAGGAAAAAGTTAAAGCTTCTCTCCTCTCTCTCTTCCCCGCCCCTCCCTCCAAAGTCGATGCCCTAGTATGGCACACACTGGTCTGCATATGCGCAATAGGCTTGCTTAGAATGGGAAGCTAGGCATTCAATGAGGACATTTGGGGCAACGAAGTCTAATGTAATTCTTTTCATTTCAGATTTTTTTCAAAGTACCATTCCACCATCAACTGAGCGACTCCTTAACGGGCTCGAGAGACGGTCAGCAGAATTGCTCCCTCGCCCAGACACTGGCTCGGAAAACACCCCCCCACCGGGCTTCTTTTGAAGCTGCTGCATAGTGTAAGGCTTCCACCGCCTCCCCCCCACCCTCCGGGCTTCTTTTGAAGCTGGGCCCCAGTGTCCAGGTGAGGGAGCGATTCTGCCGGCCGATGCTGCGACCCTCGAGCCTGGTGAGGAGATGTTCGGTGGTGATGTGACACTTTGAAAAAAATCCAAAATTAAAGAATTGCATTGGACTTCCATTTTCTCCATTTTACGTTTGAAAAAAATTAAGCTTTATGATGCATATTTAATGTCTTCTTGACTCCCTCCAAAACTTCGCATAAAAACAATGGCGTCTTTCTGCGCCGATTTTTTAATGTGCGCTCGTTTTTCTTAAGTGCCCAGTAGGTTTTTTGGGAGTGGTCACATACGCCGTGCTAGGAAAACTGTAAGTTGGCCAAACTTGCATAAATCTGAAAAACTGGTGCAGACATTAAATTACGTCCCCTATGACGCAAAAAAAACAAAGCTGAAAAAAAAATCGCAACTAACTGAGTTATGCTGGCGCAGAAACTTTGGGGAAACTTGGATATTTTAATTTAGGCCAAAAACAGCGGTGCCAAAAAAACAGTGCAGATAACTGGGGAAAATTGAGCCCAGTAATTGTTCTGTTTTGTAACTAAATGACGATAGGCCACTTCAGAAGGCATTAAGAGGTAACCACACATTGTGACTGGAATCCTATTTCAACCAGACCTGACAGTTGGGTTTAAGTGACAATCCAGCAGCTTTCATGGACGTCTTTCTGGTGCTAGCCTATAAATGACCAGATTTACTTATTTCGATTTCACAACTTGCCATGGTGGGATTTCAACTTAGACCCCTGGGTTATTAGTCCAGTAAATATCATAACCATTAGGCTACCATACATACCCATGTCAACTTGTACCTACCTTTGATTGCACAGCTAGGATTAATGATTCATCAGGAATGGCTTTAAATACAAACACAACTCCAAGGCACAAGCATAGACTTTCAATGCATTGTAGTAGATATACACTTAACTCACTTCCTTTAGAGCCACTAATATTCACTACTGTTTTAGAATTTTGCCACATAAGCAAAATGACCATTAACTTTTTTAAAAATTGTATTCCAGTTGGGTGCTCGTGTGGGAGAAAGGCTACCAAGCATTTGATTCAACCATCGGCACAGTTACAACCAAAGTAAAAGGTATCGCCATTACAAATTCATCTCCGTTTGAAGAACACGTATGGGACGCAGCTGATTATGTTATTCCTCCACAGGTACAGTTTCAAATGGGGAAAATTTATATGGATATAAACACATAGATCCATTTTAATTTCTGTAACTTAGAGAACAGTATGACATTAAAATTGCTCTCTCCAAATAAGTAATTTCAGATCAGTAGAAGAGTGAACTATTATAGACGCAAGTGAAATAGAATAACTTTGCAGTTATCTCAGACATCCAGGTAACAACAGCAGCTTCCATTTATGCAGCACCTTTAATTTAAGGGCACTTCACAGATGTATGGATAATAGATACTGAGTCAAGAAAGGAAAATACAGGTACAACCTCCGAAATGCAGAAACCTCGGGACCGAGGCCATTCTGGTTTCTGGGTATTTCCGGATTTTGGAGACGAATCTGGAAACCCCTGGGCCGAGTATGAGGCTATAAGAAGGTTGGAATGGGGAGGGTTGGGAAGGAGAAAGATTGATTTTGCTTTTACAATGGATACTTATGATCAATACTGGAAATTCACCAACCTTGCGCCTGTTTTTTCAGCAATATTTAGCTGTTTTTGGCGAAAAACGTGATCCGCTAGTTTTGGCAAAGTTTTGCACCGGCGGTTTTTAAATACCGCTGAAAAGCGGACCGCCTCATGCAAGACTGGAAATAGCGCTTTCGCCTTAATTTTGAATTTTGGCGCACCTGTATTCTGGGCGTAAGAAAACGCCCGAGAAAACCTGTATTGCAGCCCCAATAACAGCGGTATGTATGAAAACCTGCAAAAAAGTAAGTTAAAGTTTTAATTTTAAATTATTTTTCAGCGATTCAATAGTGAAGTGTCTTGTGAATGTTTTGTGATTTTTTACATTTTTGTTTTTTGAAATTTTTTTTGTGTTTTCCCCCTCCCAAGGCCTTTTTTCACAGCGGTAAACGGCCTCAGACTAAAGTTGGCGAGGACTGCGGTTTCTGCCGTGAATCCTCGTGCAACGGCAATTTTTACCGCTGGCCGCATTTTCTAACAAAACTTTTTTTTAAATAGCATAGTGATTCGCGGTATTTTTGGGCAAAAAATGCTGTAAAAATACTGCTATCACCAAAAAATGAATTTCCAGCCCTTTGAATGCAATAAGTGCTTGTATGCAAATGTCACTGATGGGCACTTCTACCTTCAGATTATATAGTCAAGTTTCTTTTTTTTGTGCAGGAGACTGACAAGTTGAAACACCTCCTAGATTAGATTAAAAATAGGTGGACTACCGTCTCACTTCTAGTGACAGCATCGCCTGTTTCTGTCCAATAGGACAATAATTTTAGGGCTATCAGTGCCTTAATTTCCATACCCTCAGTATGGATTGCTGACTTCAGGAGGTTGAAATCCTTCTCTGCTATTTTTAGTGCACTGCTCAATACATTTGTATCAAATCCCTGAATGTGCTATTTTATTGAAGCTATTTACCTATTTAGAATAGACAAGTTCATGACTATTAACAGCATGCAAAGAAATGTGATGTAAATATCTGCAGAGAGAATATCAACCCCCAGGTAGGGAAGGAAGAAAAACATTTGAATTCGCCCGCCCCCCCTCCCCACCAAACTAAAAAATTATCATAAATGCAATGCTGATTTAGGTAACCTAAACTCTAATAGATGCAAAATGCAGTTTACAGATGAATATCAGTCTATATCACAAGTATAATAAGCAAATGCTTGTTCCCTATGGGTTCCTGAAGTGCATCTGCAATGCCTGTATTAGCCTGTTTTATTGAGAGATAATAGCTCAAGTTACCATAAGCTGTTTTTAAACTATTAAAAACCATATAGCGTAATATATTTTCTCATGGCAGCAAGTTAATAAAAATATACACCATAGTTTATTAAAGTTGCATGAATCATTGTGCTCTACATAACCAATTGTATGGTTGCTGTAGTGAGTCGTTCGAGCTGGAAAAGTCAGAGAGATTGTGTGAGAACTAGCTTTTGCTGTATCATAGTAGATTTTGCCTGTTTTTTTCTGGGGGAAGCAATTCATTACTCTTTGCCACTGTGTGTGTTTCTCTCTCTCTTTCGCTCTGTTTTCAGTGGGATTCTGAATGCATTCCTTCTGCTAGAGGGGCATTAACTGTATTTGCCTGTTTTTGAATGGGCTTAGTGTGTTTTTTAAACTCTGCTTGGGGAGAGGAGAAAGAGAAGCGGGGATTATATTTCACTCTCGGAGGGCAGTTCTGTGTCTTTCTGGACATACGTTTGTCCGTCTGCTTTGGAGGGTGCATTTCTCTGTCTATTTGTGAGAGAAGTGGATCTTTCTGCAGGTGGTGTGGGTTGCATTAGTTTGTCTGAAAGGAGAATGCATCTTCCCACTTTCTGCTGGGGTAGGTGCATTTGCCTGCTGGGATTTGTATATTTCTCTCTTTAGTGGGAGCGGAAAAGAGTCCCTTTGTTTGTCTGACTGTCAGCAGAGGAGAGTATGGTGTAGATTTTTATCTTCATTGGCCAGGCAGTAATCTGGCAGAATGGCTCACCTGCCCTTTATAGAAGCTGCCCGATCTTTCATTCCCATGATTTAATGTAATGGAAATTGGGCAGGTTCTATAAAGGACGATTGGTCTGCTCTGCTTTGCCATGATATCGCCCTGGCAGTAAATATGAAAATTTACCCCTATGTTTCTCAATCTAACTGCAACAGAAGTATGTTTCTCTGTTTACAAGGAGGGTATATCTCTACATCTGTTTGGACCCCAATTATCAAACTCATAATACAGCGAAAACTACTGAGAGTTCTGTTTATTAACATTTCCTTCACTTTTCTACATATGTAGAGTACTGCCACTGGTCCAAAATATTGGAGAATGATAAATAGTATATTGTTAACTATTTATAGTTATTTAAGACATTATTCCCAAATAATATTTTTTTTTTTCTTAAATAGTTACTATAGTGGAAGGTTTTTGTTAAATGGTAATTTCTGAGAGTTTTGATACAAAAAACATTTCTATTTAGAAGTCCACGCATTGTTATTTCTCTTTGGTTGTCTATATTATCAAACATATTTTTTCTCTTTAACAGCAAGAAAATTCCTTCTTTCTTATGACCAATGTTATTGTTAGCAAGAATCAGGTGCAAGGCCGGTGCCCTGAGGTAAGGATCCAGCAGCTGTACCAGATAATTGCTGTGGCTGATTTTACAGAATGTTTTGCAATTCGAACAGAGCTTACACCACAGCCGTTTTGTAATACAAGATCTAATCACCATGAATATTAAGTCAGTTGCACCCTTTGTAGGTCACTCAACCAAAGTATTCGATACTTTTAATTTCAGCAGAAGAAATGTATACATATGTATCAATAAATGTACAAATTCTCATTGGAAAGGGTTACCTAATACAGGTGCAACGTCCCGAATCCGGACTTCCGAAAACTGGAATTGTCCAAAAACCAGATATTTCGGCGAGCAGTGAGCAGCGGAGGATCGGCGGGCGACGAGGTTCGAAATCTGGCAAAACCCAAAATCCGGCATGAATTCGGTCCACTGCAAGATCCGAAATCCGGCAAAACCAGAAATCTCGCACGGATCGAGTCTGCGGCGAGGTCCAAAATCCGGCACGGATTTGATCCCGAGGATTCTGGATTTCAGACTACTGATTTTCTTGTCTGAAATCCAGAAAAAAAAAAAAAACCGTCACGGATTCGGTCCCGAGGATTCCGGATTTCAGACATTGTACCTGTAACATTTAAAGTTAGGAATTTAACATATCCTGTTTGGTTCATTGTTTCAGTGATCTTATTTTCATCTGCTGTGCTGGTGCCAAATTTAGATCTCTCCCCTCCCTGTTTGCTCTTTTCAATGCTTCATCAAAGTTAGAATTCATGTGAACATAGGAACAGAATAAGGCCATACAGCTCCTCGAGCCTGTTCTACTATTCAATTAGATGATAGCTGATCTGTATCTCAACTCCATTTCTGCACCTTTATTCTATATTCCTTGATACCCTTGCCTTACAAAAACCTATCAGTCACAATCTTGAAAGTTTCAATTGACCCAACATTCACAGCTTTTTGAGGGAGTGTGTTCCAGATTTCTATATCCTTTGTGTGAAAAAGTACTTCTTGATTTCACTCCTAAATGGCCTAGCTCTAATTTTAGGTCTGGATTCCCCCACTTGAGAAAATAGTTTCTCTATCTACATTAATGAATCTCTTTATCATTTGAAACAACTTAATTAGATCATCCTTCAACCAACTAAACTCAAGGGAATACAAGCCAAGTTTCTGCAACTTGTCCTCATAATTTAACCCTTTAAGCCCTGGTATCATTCTAATGAAGCTGTGCTCTACTCCTTCTCACTACTACTTCTCTCGACCCCTCCACGGTCTCTAAATTGTCAGACTGCTTGTCTGACATCCAGTTCTGGATGAGCAGAAATTTTCTCCAATTGAATATTGGGAAGACCGAAGCCATTGTTTTTGGTCCCCGCCACAAAGTCTGTTTCCTAGCCATTGACTGGACATTTGGGTTGTTTGTGCCTCCCTTTAGCTCCCCCAGTGGGCACAAACTACTTTTCACCCGGGCGCAGTGCTGCTACCGACTCCCGCTAAATTTTGCGGGAGTTTAGCGGCGGCAGTAACCGATAGCGCCCTGCTCTACCGGCGATGACAATGTTATCACCGTGCACAGCGCCTCATTTTCGCCTTGGAACAAAAATTGGGGAGCGACCCCCGAAGCAGCGATGGACAATGCCAGTGACAGCTTCAGGGGACGTGAAGTGGGTTGCAAGCTGCTCACAGAGTGCTAGTTAAAGGGGAGGTGGTGGCCATGTTTATAAAAAAATGTTTGCCGTTTTTCTTTGGTGCCCTGTTGGCGCCATGATCGTGGGATCTGTGCAGTCTGCTTCAGTTGGCCCGGCACCCCCACTTCCCAGTGGTTCATGGAGGCTCGGCTCATACCTGCAGAGTTTGCAGCTTGGGCACTCCCCTGTAATGAAGGGGAGAGCCCCTCCTATGCAGTCACTCTATGCTGCTCAGTGCGTAGCGCTGCATCCCACTCCCGCCCGGTCCGCTGCACTACTGCCACATCCACTGCTCTACCGCCCCAGAAAGGAAGTGGAGCACATTATTTTGCGCACCATTTCCTTTCGGGGGCAGTAACCTGAATTTTTCAAGTGGGGCGGGACTTCAGCTCCTGCCGCAGAATGTCCCGCCTCCCAGATGTTAGTGCCCCCAAACGGGGTGCAACGCAGTTTCTACCCATGTGATTCTATGACCCAGATACATCTGGTCCTAATCAGATTTTGGAATTCCAGTTTGTCTCGTAAGAGGAAAAGCCTCTGCCCACCTCAAAAAAAAAGGGTCCTGCCAGAGCGGCGGGATCCTATGCTATATGTCCTCAAGTCGCTGGAAAAATATCACCAACGATGTCTCCGCAAGATCCCACAAATCCCCTGGGAGGACAGACATACCCCAGCATTGAAGCACTGACCACACTCGATCAGCTCCGCTGGGCAGGCCACATAGTTCGCATGCCAGTCATGAGACTTCCAAAGCAAGTGCTCTACTGAGCTCCTTCACGGCAAACAAGCCAAAGGTGGGCAGCGGAAATGTTAAAAGGACACCCTCAAAGCCTCCCTGATAAAGTGCAACATCACCACTGACACCTGGGAGTCCCTGGCCAAAGACCGCCCTAAGTGGAGGAAGTGCATCCCGGAGGACGCTGAGCACCTCGAGTCTCATCGCCGAGAGTATGCAGAAATCAAGCGCGGGCAGCCGAAGGAGCGTGCGGTAGACCGGTCCCACCCACCCTTTCCCTCAATGACTATCTGTCCCACCTGTGACAAAGTCTGTGGCTCTCGTATTGTACTGTTCAGCCACCTAAGAACTCATGTTAAGAGTGGAAGCAAGTCTTCCTCGATTCTGAGGGACTGCCTATGATGATGATGATGTTCTCATTTTACCCAGCCCAATGGGTTATCACTTCAGTCAAAAATAATGGACAGATGAATTTGATATGAATATGATAAGTGCTTAAAGGATAATTTGATATGATATTACCCAATTTATTACCTTTCTTTTGACTTTTTCCCAAGGCAACTATGTTCATAAATATGGTGAGTTGAACTGGACACAATACTCTGATCTCATCAGTGCTTTATAGATCGTCAGTATCTCCTTGTTGAAATCAACATATTCTGTGCCTCAACTCACACTAATCTATTTGTCTTGGTAGTTATTGCCATACAATGCAACAATGCTTTAAATGTTTGCTAAACTTTCCCACCCAAATCTTTCCTTGGTCCAACTTGTTTAACGATGTAGCAATATAATAATCTTTGAACAATATGATTTAATTATGTTTGCTATGTTCAGCATCAGTGCGGGTTATGTACACGTTTCAATATTATTGACCCAGTATTGGCAGAGGCGGGTTCTGAATGGTGGGTGCTAGGGCAATAGTTGGCGCGAAACCCAGAAGATGCTTCGTCGCGTGAAAATGTCCGATTTCAACATGGATACCCAATAATCATTTGACTTACGGGATTTACATCTCCAATGCACATCTGCGGGTGTGATGTGCTCCCGCATGATGTGATCTCAACGCGACTATTTAAACGGCTAATTCAAAGATGGAATTTGGAGCACTTGAGAGGTTTTGGAAAGAGACAGCAAACTTACAAGATTGACTCCGAACATTTAAAGACTTCGCCCTGAATTAACAACGTCTCACTTGAGGTACTGCTCTGTGTAGGAACAGGAGGGAGATAATCTTCCACAGAAGAAAGCTGCTGCTGCCACTAAGAAGGCATAATTAGAGCTGGCTGAGGAGGATAGCAGCAGGAGTATTGTGCCCTGTACCTGGATCCAGTGCAGGAAGTGGTTTAATGACCTAACCAAGTCAAGAAAGGCGAGTAGTTGCAGATTAATCTACATCCTGTAGTGCACCCCCACCCCCCACCCCCAAAAAAACTCTGTCTTGTCAAGCATATTCCATCACATCAATCCTCACAGCCACTTAAGTTTGAAGAACACCTATTCACTTTTTCTCTACTTCCTCACCTCGATTTTATATCTGCAGACTATAGATATACTCTCTGTGTAGTCACTGTACAGTTGCATAAGATGGAGACTTGTTACCTGATGTACTGTGTATATACTATGCTGGCACCACTAGGGGGTGCAACTGGTGGAGACCGGGGTTTCCTGCCCCTGTTGCAGAGACTGTCCACCACAGGGCACTGCGGTGGGAGACTTAAGGGTCACCTGCATAGGTGTGCAGGGCCCAGTATAAAAGGCTGTCTACCATGCTTGTGCCTCACTCTGGAGTTACGAGTAAAGGACCAAGGTCACTACAGTTTGAATACAACACATTGCCTCGTGGAGTCATTCATAAGTGCATTACAGACATAACACTCCCCATTTATCTATTCACCACTGCCACTCACCCCAATCCTTATGCAATTTGATGCATCTGCCTCATCATAAGATAACATCTGGTGAGGGTGACTAAGACCTAGAAATTGACCTCCTCAGCTCAGAGCCTTCCGTTATCGCCCGGGGGGGGGGGGGGGGGGCGGAGAAGATCGACTTCCGCTATATTCGGTAGGAGGTTTGCGGCGGCGGTATGGTGTTGTGCCTCAATCTCCTTTGCCTGGAGATCATGATGTCATCGCCGTGCGCATCGCCCTGGTAGCGCCCCGTACCCGAACTTCAGTTCTGTCCCCTGCAGCATCGCCGGGCGAAAACACCAGCAACTGCAGGAGGCGTTCATCGGGAGGCCGGGGCCAATGCTTAAAGGCGAAGTGGCCTAGGTAAGTATAAAAACATTCTCAAATACAAATGATCTTCGCTGCCATCATGGACCAGGTAAGTTTTTGCCTTGCAGAGCCTGCAGCAATGGCCCTTCCCGTTCAGGGAAGTAGGGAGCCTTCCAACGTGGCAGCGCTGCATAACTAAATCCCTGCCTGCTGCAGTTGCGCTCTACGAAGGAAGTGGAGTGCTCCACTTCCTTCCTGGAGCGCAAATCTTTAATTTTTTAAAGTTGAGAATCATTAGCGCCTGGTGCTAATTTCTTCAACTTTTAAAAGTTAATGCCCCAAACGGGGCGCTCCTGAATTTCTCCCCCTAAGTTTCCTATTTTTAATCAAATCACCTAAAATGTATTAATTTGCACCACTTTCCTGTGTTCCCTATTCTTGCAAACCTTTTCAATTGCTAGCTGATGAATGTGTAGACATGAATTGACAGGGACCAATTGGTAGATGTGCAATGGGCAGTTACAGGTCTGCTTTGTGTCGGTGGGGGAGGGGCCAGGGGATGTGATAGTTACTATTTGTCCAGTGTGAGTGACTAACTGAAACTTCGAGCGGTTAGGAAATCCCTGACATCCCGAGCAGCAGTGTGAGCGGCTGATGTGGCATTGGGTGCCCTATCTCCATCTTCCTCCTCCTCTCCATTTGTATCCTCATCAAATGATGAGTGGCTTGTTCTTCCTGCACCTTAAGTCCTCGTTGCTGTGCTATGTTGTGTAGAGCGCAGCACACATTGATTATCCTAGAGACCCTCGGTGGCGAGTACTGAAAGGGCGCCTCCAGAACAGTCCAGGCACCTGTCGCACACCTTTTGCATGCCAATGGCTTGCTTGTTAACATCTGGTTGTCATATGGCTGTTGTTGTAGAGCTCTTGGGGTTCATTGGGGTTCCTCAGGTGTCATCAGCCAGGTTTGAAGGGGGTATGCTTTGTTAACTAGCAGCCACCCCTTAAGCGTACAAACAGGTCAGGATGTTGGACTGACCCTGTATGAAAGCATCATGGCAGCTCCCAGGGATTCTAGTGTAGACCTGCATGAATATTTTCTTGTGAAATCCCTTGCGGTTGACTAATACTCCTGGTTGATCTGTAGGTCCTTGGATTTCCATGCGTATGCAATCGTTTGCACCCTGTACCTGTGGGAAGCCAGCCAGAGACGCGACTCCGAGTGCCCGCTCATTCTGACTATTGTCATCACGGGAAGTTTACATAACTGCCAGCTCGTTAAACAATCCATCTGTCACCTGTCTTATGCATTTATGTGCAGCCAATTAGGAGATCCTCAATATGTCTCCGGTAGAGGCCTGGAAGGAACTGAGGCAAAAATGTTGAGGGCATTGGTGACTTCCACAGCCACTGGTAATGCATGGCCACCAGGTCCAGCAGGGAGAAGATCTTTTTCTAGGAGGCTACAGATGCCTGCGACCACCTGACATGACAATCTCAGCCTCTGGAAGCTTAGTCAGAAGAACTGCTTTTCCAAGAGGTCAAGGAAACTGAGCCTCTGTCTGTGCACCCTGTTACATAGGTAGTGCCTCCTGTGAACTCGACTCTCTCTGTTGCATCCACCTTGTCGAGCCCCCTCGTATATGTTTTGATAAGATCTAAGATAATGAGGGGGCTCGACAAGGTGGATGCAGAGAGGATATTTCCACTCATAGGGGAAACTAAAACTAGGGAACAGTCTCAGAATAAGGGGCTGCCCATTTGAGATGAGGAGGAATTTCTTCTCTGAGGGTTGTAAATCTGTGGAATTCACTGGGTCATTGAATATATTTAAGGTGGAGATAGACAGATTTTTGAGCGATAAGGGAATAAAGGGTTATGGGGAGCGGGCAGGGAAGTGGAGGTGAGTTCATGATCAGATCAGCCATGATCTTATTAAATGGCGGAGCAGGCTCTCCTGCTCCTTGTTATATATGCAGACTGTAGATATACTCTGTGTAGTCACTATATAGTTGCATAAGATGGAGACTTGTCGCCTGATGTACCATCAATAAGGTTTACACTGTGTATTCAGTAAACCAGTCTGTATGTAATTAAAAATATTCCAAAGCAAAAATATATTTTTTTAAATTTACCATTGCTGGCTTTCAGTAGGCTGTTTGGAATCGAGTTCTGCAATCGTTGTCTAATCTCACAAAGGTAACAACAATGGCAGTCTTGATTAAGAGGTCAGGACTTTAACTTGGAGTATGGTATTCTTTAAATAAATATTGAGGACAATACTGGACTTGTGACCAATTTTTGGATGCATATCTGGTCAAAAGAACAAAAAATTAAGACTTTCTTTGTGGTGTATGTGGGCACCTTTAGTAATGACTCCACGAGGCAGGGTATGGTGCTTTAACTGTGCAGACCTGCAGTCTTTTATTAGCAGCTCCTGAGTGTGACAACAAGCTGTGTGTTCCTTTTTATACTGGGTTACCTGCTGCGTGCAGACAACCCCTGGGTCTCCAGCAACAGCACCCTCTAGTGTATCGGTAAGGTGTGTACAGTACAATGTTGCAAGACAGTATTACAGACATCACATAGTGAACAAGCATGCCTGCACAACAATATGTCCAACACTCCGCCCTGGAAGACCTGGACGTCTACACTGCCAAAGGACATTGGGTCTTACAGAGTCCATGCTAATGCCAATGGAATCCCCCTGTGGGAGACCCCCAGGTCCAGCAGGCTATCTGACCATGTAGCCTGGACCTTTGGAACGAATGTGATGCCCCTTGCAGGACACACACATATGCAGTGGGAGCAGACCCACTACAGGGACAGTGGTCAATGAGCAGCCCAGCCACCACCAATGGCAACCGGCACCAGACCAGCCCTACAGCCCCTGGCCACCAGGGCCAACACCAGAAGCATGAGGCCAATACCCTCCAGCTTCCCTGGCAAACCCTGGGATGACCTAACCTTCATCCCCATTGGTGGACAAGGAGCCCACCCAGTCTTGTGGCCCTGCCCACCACCCCACAACTACCCACATCATAGTGTATACACACCACCCACTGCTGCCGTGGCTACCTCCCCGAGGGATCCCACAACAGTGACACCCACTTGGTTGTGTGTGAGGGAGGGGAAATGTACGAGGCTAGCCTCAAGCATAGGGGTCACATCTGGCAACCACACAACCCTCACCACAACCTTCGATAGCCCACCACTGACCTCCCCTGGTCATGACAAGTAGGATATGAAAAATGCTCAGGGGGGAGTATTGTTGTGTATGCATGCCTGTTCACTGTGTGATGTCTGAAACACTGTTTTGCAACATTGTACTGTACACACCTTACCGGTACACTAGAGGGTGCTGTTGCTGGAGACCCAGGGGTTGCCTGCATACGGCAGGTAACCCAGTATAAAAAGGAACACACAACTTGTTGTCAGCACTCGGGAGCTGCTAATAAAAGACTGCAGGTCTGCACAGTTAAAGCACCGTACCCTGCCTCGTGGAGTCATTACTAAAGATGCCTACATACACCACAACTGGCGACGGGAATACGGGATCACGAACTACACGCTCAACATGTCTAACCTCAGCAACTTTCAGCATTTTACAGAGGGGGAAGATTGGGATGCTTTTGTGGAAAGATTGGAACACTTCTTTGTAGCCAACGACCTGGACAGGGACACACCGGCCACAGTACCGAACAAACGCAGGGCCATCCTGCTTAGCAGTTGTGGGCCCATCATCTACGGTCTCGTCAGGGACTTACTAGCCCCAGAGAAGACAACCACCAAGAGCTTTGAGGAACTTGTAACAATCATACAGGAACAACTAAAACCGAAAGAAAGCATCCTCACAGCCAGGCACTGGTTCTACACTTACCAGCGACCTGAGGGCCAAGAAATTGCCAAGTATGCTGCACACTTAAGAAGACTAGCTGCACCGTGTGAGTTTGGCGACAACCTTCATGAAGCACTAAAGGACATATTTGTCATCGGAATCGGCCACGACGGCCTCCTACACAAATTGCTCTCGCTGACATCACGGTCATCCTGCAGAAAGCAATTCAAGTGAGCCAGGCTTACATGGTTTCGGCCAGCGACTCCAGGCGAATACTGACCCAGGACTCTAAACCGGCGAGAGCAGTGCACCGCATGGACACTTCTAAAGGCAGAAATGCTGCACCGCGTCCCGCAACCCTGAGTCTGCCACATGGGACAAACTGGATGGCCCCGTGCTGGCGCTGTGGAGGAAACCACAGGGCCCACCAGTGCCGATACAAAGACTATGGCCCCAAGTTTCCACACGATAAAAAACGGGCGCCCCTCCGATTCTGGAGCGCCCTGCAGTTTCATGTCTGCTTGGCGCGGCGCCCAGGGGGACGGAGCCTACCACTTGCGCCGATTTTATAAGTGGGAGGGGGCGGGTACCATTTAAATTAGTTTTTTTCCTGCTGGCAACCCTGCGCGTGCGCGTTGGAGCGTTCGCGCACGCGCAGTGTGAAGGAAACATTGGCACTCGGCCATTTTTGTAGTTCTTTGTAGCTGTTTAATTTTTGAACATTTTTTAATAAAAGCACATTGCCATCAGCACATCAGCACTGAGGCTTCCTGCAGCAGTGAGAAGGCTGCAGGAAGCCTCAGAAAGTTGAGGCAGTCGTTTCCCTGCCATCGGGAATGGCTGCTGAACTTGTGAGGCTTCCTGCAGCCTTCTCACTGTCTCCTTCCCCCCCCACCCGCCGTCGGGAACAGCTTCCTCCTCCCCCCCCTGCCGTTGGGAACGAACGGCTTCCTCCTCCTTCCTCCCCCCCCGCGGGAACGAACGGCTGCCTCGTTTTGTGAGGCTTCCTGCAGCATTCTCCGTGCCTGAAGCACTTTCACACAGGTAGGAAGATGGTTTATTTAATCTTTTCTTTGCTTATAAATTTTTATTCAGGTTGGATTTATTTGTATAAGTATAAATAAGGATTTATTATAGAATTGAATGACTTCCCCCCCCCCCCTCCCCACCTCGTTCCGGACGCCTAATTTGTAACCTGCGCCTGATTTTTTAATGTGTAGACAAGGTTTTTTCAGTCCTACAAAAATCTTCACTTGCTCCATTCTAAGTTAGTTTGGAGTACGTTTTCACTGTGGAAACTTTCAAATCAGGCGTCAGTGGCCGGACACGCAACCCTTTTGAAGAAAAAATTCTGTTCCAAAGTGAAACTGTTCTAACTGACTAGAACTGCAGAAAAAAAAATGTGGAGAATTGCGATTTCTAAGATAGTCCGTTCTCCACCAGTTGCTCCTAAAAATCAGGCGCAAATCATGTGGAAACTTGGGCCCTATGTATTTAAAGGCTGCAAAGAAAAAGGGCACCTTCAGAGAATGTACAAGAAAGGGTGTACTCACTGTGTCTCTGATGAGTTGGCTAATCACCGGGGCTCCGACACAGATGAAGATGAAGCTGCTCTAAACCTGCGAGAAGAGTATGGAATCTTTACCTGCTCCAACGGAAGTTCTCCAGTCAGGACTTTAACTTGGAGTATGGTATTCTTTAAATAAATATTGAGGACAATACTGGACTTGTGACCAATTTCTGGATGCCTTATCTGGTCAAAGGAACAAAAAATTAAAACTTTCTTCTAGCATGCTCATTGTTAGGTGCTGGTAATGGGGCTTCAGCTTGCACTGTGTTTTCCCTTTTCTACTCCAAGTGGTCTTCCAGTGTGAAGTTGCAGCATCATTGAAACTGCAAAGTGAACATTCAGTTCTAGGGAGAAATAAGAACGCCTCTGTTTTACTCAAATTGTGTGAGTGCCTATATACCAAATTGATCTTTGCTCCTCAAATAAATACTGATGTGTTGAAAATCTAATTTTCTGTTGATGAGTAAATATTTGAAATGGTAAATCCAACAGAAATAGTTGCTGTGCCTGACTTGCTGAATGTTTCTGGCAATTTCTCTTTTTATTTCGGATTTCCAGCTTCTGCAGTTTTTTGCTTTAGAAGTAATAGCAGCAAATAATGCAGTTTCTGCCAGAACTGCTGTGTGAACATGTGGTATGGCACATTTAACTGAAGGATGAGTCTCCTGAACTAAATATCTGCACACACATTTAGATGTACAAATATTAACAGCATATGTCGGGCAAACTTGAAACCTGTTCTGCAGCAGGATTAAAACCAAAGAAGGCTCCTGTCACGAGGCTGCTCTAATGAATCGGCACAGCATGTGCTGTGAAAGTATATGCTGTGTATCAGAATTGCATTTATTATTTTAATTTGTTGACTGACAAGTTTGCTAAAAGCTATCGTTTACTTTTTTTCAGGTGCCAAGTAAAACAACTAGATGTGAATCTGACAGTGATTGTGCAGCTGGATTCCATGACTCTCAAACCAATGGTATGGTTTTTTTTATTCGTTCCGGGATGTGGGTGTTGCTGGCGAGGCCACCATTTATTGACCATCCCTAATTGCCTTTGAGAAGGTGGTGGTGAGCAGTCTTCTTGAACTGTTGCAGTCTGTGTGGTGAACGTACTCTCAGTGCTGTTAGGGAGGGAGTTCCAGGATTTTGACCCAGCGACGATGAAGGAACGGCGATATATTTCCAAATCAGGATGGTGTGTAACTTGGAGGGGAACTTGCAGGTGGTGGTGTTCCCATGCATCTGCTGCCCTTGTCTTTCTAGGTGGTAGAGTTGCAGGTTTGGGAGGTGCTGCCGAAGAAGGTGTGGCGAGTTGCTACAGTGCATCTTATAGATGCAGCCACAGTGCGCTGGTGGTGGAGGGACTGAATGTTGAAGGTGGTGGATGGGGTACCAATCAAGCGGGTTGCTTTGTCCTGGATGGTGTTGAGCTTCTTGAGTGTTGTTGGAGCTGCACTCATCCAGGCAAATGGAGAGTATTCCATCACACTCCTGACTTGTGCCTTGTAGATGGTGCAAAGGCTTTGGGGAGTCAGAAGGCGAGACACTTGCCACAGACTACCCAGCCACATTATTTATGTGGCTGGTCCAGTTAAGATTCTGGTCAATGGTGACCCCCAGGATGTTAATGGTGGAGGATACGGAGGTGGTAATACTGTTGAATATCAAGCAGCGGTGGTTTGACTCTCGCTTGTTGGAGAAGGTCATTGCCTGGCACTTGTGTGGCACGAATGTTACTTGCCACTTATCAGCTGAAGCCTGAATATATTCTAGATCTTGCTGCATGTGGGCATGGACTGCTTCATTTTCTAAGCAGTTCCGAATGGAACTGAACACTGTGCAAACATTCCCACTTCTGACCTTATGATGGAGGGAATCTCATTGATGAAGCAACTGAAGATGGTTGGGCTGAGGACACTGCCCTAAGGAATTCCTGCAGCGATGTCCTGGGGCTGTGAAGATTGACCTCCAACAACCATAACCATCTTCCTTTGTGCTAGGTATGATTCCACCCAGTGGAGAGTTCCCCCCCCCCTCCGATTCCCATTTTACTATGGGTCGTTGATGCCACAATTTCCGGTTATAATGATGGCAAAATTGTCGGCATTCACCATCATTACAACTGTGCAACTGACAGCAACTTCTTGCGTCCGCACATGCGCAGTGAAATGCGGAAATCCAGAAGTTGCTATCAGTGATACCCTGCTTCTCCAGGTGCTCTATTTTACTGTGAGAGTATTCTGAAGAATGAAATACTGATCGGAAACACAGTAATGTTGGTCCTTGATCCCTCTTAAGAAACACATTGCTTGATAGGAGTGTTTTAATTGACTCATGTTCAATTTTTTTAAGTTTGTGGTTTGAAAACTCTGACTTTAAAAAAAAAATCACTTTTTAAGTGCATGTTATAAACCTTGAAGCAAGTCTGTATGTCTCACTAATCCCACTTTGTTTATGCATCATTTCAGGATATAGTTTTTTATTTGAGCTGGTAATAAAACTAATCACTATTAAAATAATCAAAGCTGGGTTCAGGAGTGCCGAATTCAGATCATGGGTTGATAACTCCCCCTCCCTAAGCCATTCTGTTAGAGAAGCAAAAGATTTTTTAAATTGAGAAACTAAAATGAAAGTCAAAAGCACAGGGCACCAGCAAGGTTCAAAAGAATAAAACAGAAGTTGAGCTAAATCAGGACGCAAGAAACTTTGAAAAAATATATTATACTAAAAACCATGGAATTATAAGCATAATGGAAAATGACATTCCGCAAATATAAAATTAATTTTTCAGGGCCAGAACGGTTGTTCAGTAATTATGACTCGGTCACCATTTAAAAACCCAGTTACACCTCATTCAAAAAGGCTTAACTTTCTCGGGGTCTTTTAACAGCGATATTCTAGTGAAAAAGGGGTCATTTTTGTCAGTTCATGGATTTCAGTTGATTGCTCTGGGGATTTTAACAGCGTAGTCTCTGGAGGAGCAGAGAATGACTGACAGCAACTTCTGGATTGCCACGTTTAACTGTGCATGTGTGTACGCCAAAAGTTGCAGTCAATTTCAAAGTTGTAATGATGGCAAATGCTATCAGTTTTATCATCATTATAACTGTAAATTGTGGGTCTCTATGTATAAGGGCTGTCAATTAATCGCAGTTAATCGCTGCGATTAACGCACACAAGTTTTTTGGAGATTAATTTTTGCATTGTGTGCTAATCGCAGAAGTTATGCAGAATACTTAGATAGGAATACATTTTTACCTACGAACAGCTCAGTACTTTAGCCTGCTGAACTATGACCATCGCTTCTAGTGGTTATGCTGTTGAATAAACACGCACTCTTTTCTCCACTCGGCGTTTAGCATCTTGGCGCGTGATGCCCAATCATTGTTTGTACTAGCGAGCAAAAAGAAAATATGTAGGAAGCGCGCAGGAAAATTGCTAGTTGCAGAAAATTGTAACATAGACAAGTACTATTTTCAGAACTAATTTTTTTGGTGAACAAGTTTATGGGGTGGCTTGAGCCCATTGTACATGTGTTACACAGCTTTGGAATGGGGGGGGGGTGGGGGGTGGGGTTGCTTCCAGCTCCCGCAAAATTGCGCGGGAGCTAGCAGAGGCATGGACATGGTAGCGTAGCACCCTGGGCCGCCATGCCTCCAGCGATGATGGCATCACAGTGCGCGGCGACCCCGTTCCGTCCCACAGCAGAAGTTGCGAGGTTGCCATGGGGCGAACCGGGCCGACCTCCACACCCGGGGCGGAAGTTAAAGGAGAGGTGCGCTGCGCCGTGCACCGCCATTTTTTTTTCTCCGGCCGACTGCGTAGTCTGGGCGTGATCGTGCAGCCCGGCACCCCGCAGCCCTGGTGGCCCAGTGGAGGCCATCAAAGGGCCTGCAGAGTTTGCAGCGGCCCTCCCCTTTAATGGAAGGGGAGGGGCGTTTAAACGTGTTAGTGCTACATGGAGAAGCCGCGTAGCGCTGCTGATCCCACCTGCATTGTGTATGGGGTGGTGGGTCTGTCAGCTTGCCTTCCTGACCAGAGCCGTTGCGAGTCGCTCCCACTCCCTGGTTCTCGAGCTTGGATTTATTAATCAGGGTATGATAAAGTGCAGCAGACAACCGTTTTGTACAAAGAAGGTATGGATTTTATTCAAGAAAGCAAATAACACCAATACACTCCAATAAAACTGTAAAATCTTACCAAAAGGTTCTAAACAATGGGGAATACTTTATTACAGGTAATAAACACAACAGAAATACCTCCCACCTCGCACTCACTCTCTAACTAGGTCAAAACTCTAGGGTTCCAGGAATTCATGCTCACCAAATCCTTCCTTTGACAGCTAGGGCTGTTTCGCGGTTTTGGGGTTCCTTGGTTATAGCTGGTTTGCCTTGCCGTACCCCGGACGCGGTAGAAGACCTCTGCTGCCTATTGAAGCCAGTTGGGGTGAGCCCCCTGATGCGGTTAGATGTGTTTTCTTTGGTGAGTACCCAATTTCCTTTGTTAGCAATAGGGTTTTAAGTTCTTTAGGTAATTTTTACCCGCTGGATAGTCTAGGCCTACCAAGTCAGTTGGTATTGATGTTCCAGTGATTGGTTTTAACGTTCTTTTCTCCGATGTCACGATGTTTCTTCCTGTGGTTTCTCGCCGTGTGCTCTCGATCTTGTTGTTCCGAAGTGCTTAGTCAGAAAAGTTTTCCTGTGATGGTCAGAACAGTTCTTCCTGTGATGGTCAGAGTAGAGTAGTTCTCTTGGTACGATAGGCCCGCAATTATACTCTGAGAGGCTGCTTAATCTTCTCGCCAAATCTAACGTTTCTTTTGTTTGAGTTTTGCTGCCCTTTGATTTTTAAGTGGTCTTCTTTGTATAAGCTTTGGCAGGCTAGCTAACTGAAACTTGATTAAATGTTTTAATCTGGCGTTGATAGACTTTGGGATTGTGATACCCCTTATTTATGAGCTGATGAACGCTTGTCCATTGTGATAGCACTGCTTTGGCTTCGGCAAGTCTGGGCTGAGCCAGATATTTCTATGCATGTTGAAAAAGGTGTTGGAGTATGTAGGTGATATTTGGGTCCTGTGGGTGGGGTGGATAATGTTTCTTCCGTGGTCGATTGTTTAAATGCTAATGTTTTCTGGGAGCTTGACAAATGGTTAAACAGCTCCCACAGACAAACTGATTAGCTACAATACCCAAATTCTAAATCCCACCCCTCTATATCACTGCAGCTTTTCCCCACAGGCCCAAACATGCCTTTTAAAATCCCAAACTTGTAGATTCCTTCCATATGCATTTTAGGATCCCAAACTTTTTGTTTAATAGTTCCAAATCGAATTTCCTTTTCAGTGAGTCCAAACACTGGGGGGGGGCGGGGGGGGTGTGTTTCCACGAATCTTACAGTTGTGCCCCGGACAGCGGCCTAACAGGAAATGGAGCGTGCAACATTGTGCTCCACTTCCTGTGAGGGGCGGTATCCTGAATTTCGTGGCCGGGACGGGACTTCTGCACCGGGCGCAGGAAGACCCACCTCGTCTCGGTCACCGGCCTCTAACGGGGTGTAACCCAATTTTGCCCCGAAGTTTTAAATTCAATGATTTGTTTTTAAAAGCTTGCTGATGTGATGTAACTAATACCAAGCAACGTTTGGATGTCCTTTTCAAATAGTGGCTCAGTTCAGTGTCGAGGCTACAATTTAGCACGACTTGGTTTTTAGTTTCCATTATTAAAGTGCAATCCTTTCCAGTCATGTCTTCATTTACTAACAGTTTGTAGTAATAATGCTTTAATTTAAAGGGATGCTGTTTTTAAAAATATGTATAAAACAAACTTGAAAGAGATGGATGCAGTAGCTGTATTAATTAACTCTGCAATTAAAACCAAGATTAAGTGAGATTACAATTTTTAATTGTAAGATTAATTGCGATTTTTTTAAATTGACTAATATGGATATATTGACTTGATGCACTGAAAACATTATTCTATAAATTATACCTTCTATGGTTAAGTAACATTTCCTTATCACTTTCCAATATCACACAGACCTGAAATTCTCATTCCATCTAACAGTATTCTCAGAATTCCCCACTTAGAGTTAAGTGCATATTGCTTAGAATTGAAAATGACTGAGGTAGAATGAATGGATATCTGAAATCAAACAAGTCCATCGTGCTGCACATCTCCAGTGCTTTCTTTTTGTCAGTCAATTTCTATTTAAAAACAGAGTTTTATAGATTCATAGAAACTTGCAGCACAAGAGGTAATTCGGCACTTTTTTGATCGTTCATGGAATATGGGCTCTGGGAATGCCAATATTTATTGCCCATCCCTAATTGCCCTCCAGAAGATGGTGGTGAGCCACTTTCTTGAACCACTGCAGTCCATGTGATGAAGGTACTCCCACAGCGCTTTTAGGGAGGGAGTTCCAGGATTTTGACATAGCGATGATGAAGGAACAGTGATATATTTCCAAGTCAGGATGGTGTGTGACTTGGAGGGGAACTTGCAGGTAGTGTTGTTCCCATGCGCCTGCTGTCCTTGTCCTTCTAGGTGGCAGAGATTGCGGGTTTGGGAGGTGCAGTCTAAGAAGCATTGGTGAGTTGTTGCAGTGCATCTTGCAGATGGTACACACTGCAGACACGGTGCGCTGGTGGTGGAGGAAGTGAATGCTTAAGGTGGTGGATAGGAACAGTCATTGCCAGGCACTTGTATGATGCAAATGTTGCTTGCCACATCAGCCCAAGTCTCAATATCATCTATGAACTACTTCATTATCTCAGGACCTGCGAATGGAACTCGACACTGTGCAATCATCGGCGAACATCCCCACTTCTGACCTTATGAAGGAGGGAAGGTCATTGATCTGGAGTACTGTGCACAGTTTTGGTCTCCTTATCTGAGGAAGGATATACTTGGCATGGAGGCAATGCAACAAAGGTTCACTAGATTGATTCCTGGGATGAGAGGGTTGTCCTATGAGGAGAGATTGAGTAGATTGAGCCTATACTCTCTGGAGTTTAGAAGAATGAGAGGTGATCTCATTGAAACATACAAGATTCTGAGGGAGATTGCCAGGGTAGATGCTGAGAGGTTTTTCCCCTGGCTAGATCTAGGGGGCATAGTCTCAGGATAAGGGGTCGTCTATTTAAGGCTGCGATGAAGAGGGATTTCTTCACTCAGAGGGTTGTGAATCTTTGGAATTCTCTACCCCAAAGGACTGTAGATGCTGAATCGTTGAGTATATTCAAGGCAGCGATAGATAGATTTGTGGTCTCTAGGGGAGTCAAGGAATATGGAGATCGGGTGGGAAAGTGGAGTTACGGTCGAAGATCAGCCATGATCTTATTGAATGGCAGAGCAGGCTCAAGGAGCCGAATACATAAGAACATACGAAATAGGAGCAGGAATAGGCTATTTGGTCCCTCGAGTCTGCTCCACCATTTAATATCATGGCTGATCTGATCATGGACTCAGCTCCACTTCCTTGCCTATTCCCCATAACCCTTTATTCCCTTATTGCTCAAAGATCTGTCTCTGTCCGCCTTAAATATGACCCTATTTTTAGTTTCCCCTATGAGCGGAAATACCCTTTCTGCATCCACCTTGTCGAGCCCCCTCATTATCTTATATGTTTCGATAAGATCACCTCTTAGTCTTCTGAACATCAATAAGTAGAGGCCCAACCTACTCAATCTATCTTTATAAGTCAACCCCCTCATCTCCGGAGTCAACCTAGTGAACCTTCTCTGAACAGCTTCCAATGCAAGTATATCCTTCCTTAATTATGGAGACCAAAACTGTACGCAGTACTCTAGGTGTGGCCTCACCAATGTACACTGTGTACAGTTGTAGCAGGATTTCTCTGCTTTTATACTCTATCCCCCTTGCAATAAAGGCCAACATTCCATTTGCCTTCCTGATCACTTGCTGTATCTGCATACTAACTTTTTGTGTTTCATGCACAAGGACCCTCAGGTCCCTCTGTACCGCAGCACTTTGCAATTTTTCTCCATTTAAATTATAATTTGCTTTTCTATTTTTTCTGCCAAACTGGATAACCTCACATTTTCCCACATTATACTCCATCTGCCAAATTTTTGCCCACTCACTTAGCCTGTCTGTATCCCTTTGCAGATTTCTTGCATCCTCCTCACAATTTGCTCTCCCACCCATCTTTGTATCATCAGCAAACTGGGCTACATTACACACGGTCCCTTCATCCAGGTTCATAAATAGTTGAAGCCCCAGCATCAATCCCGCACCATCCCAGTCATTGGCAGCGTGGATGTCCAGGTGTCCCATGGCGGCGCGATGCACAAGCTACCTTTGTGGATCATTGCTAGTGATGGGCCAACGCTGCTGGGAAGAAGATGGATGAAGCAAATCTAAATCTGTTGGAGCTGGGAAAGCCTCCAGGACCCGGCGATCGACATCTTACGCAGCCCTAAACCTGGATCCATCACAGCACCTGGAAATCCTACCGTCCAACTCGACTGTGTGGCGATGACACAGATTGCACAACTCAACGGCGAGATGATCCAACCTGAATGACCAGACCTCACCTTCCTGGCTCCAGTGGCAGGACTCCGAGGGAAGAAGATTGGTGCAGAAGGTAGATTGCCGGCTTCTGTGGCAGAACCTGGGGAGAAAAAGATCACCGCAGCCTACCTCGTGGAGAGAAAGAAGATGGCGCCCGCACCACGAGGTGAAGCACCTGAAATCAAGATGACCGCGACCAGACCACGAGGGGCAGCGTTGAGGAAGCAACACATGATGCCGAGCAGCGAACTGGATTGGGATAAAGATTGCAAGGCTCTTTTAAAGGAGACCGGCAACCCAGAACAATTAAAGGGACAATTCCACTCTTTGTACAGCGATGCCGGTGACACTAATGATAAAGATGTAATTAACGAATGCAAGTATACAAATGTACCGTTGAACAGCGATGCCAGTGACACTAATGTAAATGATGCAATCAACAAATGCAAGTATATAAATGTACAGTGATGCTGGTAATACCAATGAAAAAATGTAACTAACAAATGCAGATATCTAAATGTAACCTTGCACAGAGATGCTGATAGTACACAGGAAAGGATGAGGGGTGATCTTATAGAAACATTTAAAATAATGAAAGGGATAGACAAGATAGAGGCGGAGAGGTTGTTTCCATTGGTCGGGGAGACTAGAACTAGGGGGCACAGACTCAAAATACGGGGGAGCCAATTTAAAACCGAGTTGAGAAGGAATTTCTTCTCCCAGAGGGTTGTGAATCTGTGGAATTCTCTGCCCAAGGAAGCAGTTGAGGCTAGCTCATTGAATGTATTCAAATCACAGATAGATAGATTTTTAACCAATAAGGGAATTAAGGGTTATGGGGAGCGGGCGGTAAGTGGAGCTGAGTCCACGGCCAGATCAGCCACAGTCTTTTTGAATGGCGGAGCAGGCTCGAGGGGCTAGATGGCCTTACTCCTGTTCCTAATTCTTGTGTTCTTGTGAAAGAGATGTAATTTACAAATGCAAAAGTGTAAAGACAAATAACAATGTCGAGTCGGCTGATTGCGGTTGGAGCCAATGTATCATGAATGCTAATGATGAAATAAGATATGATGCCGTGTTCTACATGCACACCGCCAAAGCCAAAGGTAACCTCCCATGGGAAGCACCTAGATCCAGTGGGCTACCCGATCATGTAGCCTGCACCTCCGGGACCAATGTGATGCCACAGGGAGGGTGGCCACACACACAGTTTGAGCATACCCACTGTAGGGCCAGCGATCAATGGATGGCACAGGCACCACCACTGGCACCCTGCCCCAGATCAGCCCTACCCCCTGGCCACCAGGGCCAGCACCGGGAGCAAGAGGCCAGCAACCTCCAGCCCTCCCGGGGGGACCTGGGATGACCAGACTTCCACCACCGCTGAAGGGCAGCAGGGAGACCCAGCAGCCCTCAAAGGAGGACAGGGAGGCCACACACTCCTGTGGCTCTGTCCACCACTAAACGTCCTCACCCACCTGCACCCACGCCTCCAGTTGGAGACCAGAACTTGAATATGTACTTGCTCCACCACTGTTGAACTCTAAAACAGCGACACAACCAATCTGATTCTTTATTCTCTGTATATGTATGCCAATGCAGGTGTTGAGCCATACACACGGTCTATGTATTGGGGGGGGGAAATGGATGTATGTAGCCATGGACACATGGATCACACCCAGAACTCACACAACCCTCACTACAACCTCCAACCGTCCACTGCTGACCACTTCCCAATGTCGTGGCAATAAGGACTTGGGGGTCCACCGGGAGAGAGCTATTCCCAAGCAAAGACACAGTGCAAGGGCTTTTGGGCACTCAAGTCGAGGGCCAGAGTACACAGTGCAAAAGCCTGTGGCACAAGACTTAGGGGGGAGTGTTGTTGTGTATGTATAATGTATGTACTGTAACACTAGACCACTGAATGTATCTTCACACTGTATACACCATACCTGTACAACCAGAGGGTGCTACTGGTGGAGACCTTAAGGGTCACCTGCACACTGCAGGTAACCAAGTATAAAAGGGAGCTCACCTCATTGTGTCCTCACTCACGGAGCTGCAATAAACAGACTAAGGTCATTACAGTTCAAGTACAATACCCTTACCATGTGGAGTCATTATTAGAGTGCTTGCATATACTACAGTAATCAGCAGGAGATTTTCTTGCCCATGTTTGACCTGATGCCATGAGACTTCATTGGGTCCGGAGTCAATGTTAAGGACTCCCAGGGCCACTCCTTCCCGATTGTATACAACTGTGCCGCCATCTCTGGTGGATCTGACTTGCCAGTGGAATAGGACGTACCCAGGGATTGCGATGGAGGTATCTTGACTTTGGCTGAAAGGTATGATTCTGTGAGCATGACGATGACTTTGAAAGAGCAGCTGTGCTTAGTCCCACAAGATAAAAACATTTATCTTTATAACATTTCTTTTTCACTACTTAGCAAAAATTCATATTGAGAAATGCATAAAAAGTGTTCCTTTTTGATCACAAATGTTATTAATTGTGAGTTTTGTTTTAATCTTAGGGGTTTTTACTGGAAAATGTGTCAAATACAATGAAAAGGTGAATACTTGTGAAGTTTTTGCTTGGTGCCCTGTGGAGAATGATGCAGTTATTCCTGAGTAAGTAAGATATTGGTTTAAAGTCCTGTTGATAATTATTACCAATTAAATATTGGTTAGAAACTTGATGTCATTAATGTATCCGATTTGAGAATGCCTTTTCAATGCTCTTCAAATAATTCCGCATATTTCCTGCAATATGGAGACTAAAACTGAACAGAAGACTCCAAATGCAGCTTCACCAAAGCCAGATACAACTTCAACAATATCTCCAAACATTTAATTTGCTTTCTTCACCACTGATCAAGCTGAACTCTGAACTGACAGTTCTAATGACATATTCACTAAAACCCCCATATCTCTTCAAATCTGTTACTTCAAGCATGATGCTAATTAATATGTATTTAACACTATCGTCTTGTCTAATCTCATAATTTTACACTTATCCATGTTGAATACCATCTGCTACCTATCTGCCTATGGCCCTATCCTATCAATATCCCCTTGGATTATCACACATTGGTTATCATTGGCCACTTCATTCAATTTGTTGTAATCTGCAAAATTAGACACCACAGACAATGTTCCCTCCTCTAAGCCATTTATAAAAATGATAAACAACAGCCCCTGTGGAACTCCACTGACAACTAGATTTTACTCTAACACCTTCCAATGCACCACCATTCTTTGCTGTCTTTCTTTCAGCCATGTGTCAATCCAGCCTAATACTTTGCCACCTAATTTATTGGCCATACCTTGTGAATCAATCTTTTACATGAGATAGTATCCTGGATTTCATTAATGTTCTCCTGAAATCCAGGTATTTATCCACTGCCTCATCTTTATCCATCAGATCTGCAATCTCCTAAAATAATATCTAGGTCAGACAATACCTGTCCCTTCTGAATCGATGAGGCTCTCTCCAATCTGACCCTGGCCTTCCAGATGATCATTTATGCTATTCTTCATCAAAGTCTTGAACACCTTCCCCACTCACAAGTCTTATGATAGGGGTCCCAGTTGCTACTTTCCAATTCATCGGAATATCACTTAATTCTAATGAGCTTTAAAAGATATTAATAAGTGGATATGCAATCCCTTCGGGCAACTTTCCCATCAACATTCGATGGAATTGTCAGAGATCTTAGCTTCCTAGTATGCCTTCTCTTGTGACACTAATGGTTTCCAGTCTGCTTGCTCCCTTTTACTTCTTTCTGAATTTAGTCATCTCTTCCATTCTAGTAAAAACTAATCAGTAACAAATCAGGAGTTAGCCACACTGGTGAGGATGTTGCTGATAATGACAATGCACATAGGCTGGAATTTTCCAAGTGCCAAGCGTGTGGGTTTGGGGGCAGGTTGGCAGTTAAAATCTCAGAAATTTACAGCGCGTTGGGAACCCGCCGACTTTCGCATTTAACTGGGGTGCGTTTCCCAGCGCACCACGGACCCACTCGGGGGAGGCGGGCAACTTCATTGAAGTACTTAACTCCTTGTTGAAAAACCTTCGAGGCTTTATAATATTGGGTTTTGAGTTTTAACTTTTTGGGCATGGGTTTCATGCACTTCGGGAACCTTGCCTGTGAAGGGAAGGTGGCAACTCGATGGCCATTGTGTGAGTCTATTAAGTGACAGCTGGAAAAGACACACAACTACTCATACATTACACCTGCTTACTTGTCTAATGGAATAGCTCTTGTTGACTCCATTTTATGCAGAGATTTAGCTGTCAAAAATGTTCAGATTATTTCTGCAACCTCTCACCACATTGCTAGTAACTATTAGAACATTGAAGGATTGTGCCTCTGATTTTCACTTTACCTGCCGTCTATTAGATCAGCATGGGTGCCGCTTATGCTGTCTCACCTTGGACCTCAGAATCAGACCAAGTTGAGCCCCAGCCACAACAGCAGCTTTCTCCTTAACAACCTGATGCTCCACAGGAGAGCGGGGATCAGCACACGGCAATAACCCCAACACGGTATACAGGCAGAGGATGAGCTTCCTGGACATGACTGAACTGCAGTGCTTCAGGAGGCTCAGGCTATCATGCCAGGTTGTTGCAGACATTTGTAGCTTGCAGGAACAAGCCCTGCTGCCTGGTGGACATGCCTTACCAATGGCTGTCAAAGTCACCACCGTCCTCAGCTCCTTCCAGGGATCTGCAGCAGACATTTGCAGGATCTCTCAATCGGCTGCCCCCAGATACATCACCCAAGTGACCGATGCTCTGTTTCACAAGTCAGCCACTTATGTAAACTTTGCCACTGATGAAGCCAGTGTTACTGAGCAGGCGCTCGGCTTTACGGTTGTGGCTGGCTTCCCACAGGTGCAGAACGTCATCAACAGCACACGTGGCCATCAAAGCACCCTCACATCACCCAGGAGTGTTTGTGAACCGCAAGGGCAGCTCGTCTGCAGCCATAAAAAGATCATGCATATGTGCGCCAGATTCCCTGGCAGCTGTCATGATTCTTTCATGCTCTGCCAGTCCACCTTCCCTCAGTTCTTTGCACCTCCAAACAGACTTTCCAGCTGGCTGCTTGGAAACAAGAGCTATCCACTGAAGACATGGCTGATGACACCCTTGAAGAAGCTCAGCAATGAGGCAGAGGAGCGTTATAATGACAGCCACATGTCGACCAGATGTGTCATAGAGCAAGCAATCGGCATGATGAAGATGTGCTTCAGATGCCTTGAAAGATCTGGAGCAGCCCTTCAGTAAGCACGAGCCAGGGTCTCCAGAATCATCATTGTATGCTTCGTGCTGCACAACATAGTCCAGCAGCGAGGATTGGAGTTGCAGAACGAGCAAGGCACAGAGCACACAGCCTCTTCAGAGGACAAGAGGGAGGGACAGGTGGGAGGAGGAACAGATGGAATGAGGAGGTGGTGGAGGGACAGGTGAAGCAAGGAGGAGGAAGAGAAGGTGGAGGAACAGGTGGAGATGGCATCAGCAGCGGCATACATTGCTGCCCGGGAGGGCCTCATAATGGCCAGATTTACTTAACTTGCACCAGTGCACCCATATGGCTGCCAGATGCTGTACTAACTTCCCCCACCACCCCTGACCCCTGCTACCAACAGCACTACAAAGCAACCCCTGTGGCATCAGCAGTCTGCTCACTTCCCTGCTGCAACTGCTTAGACACTTTTGGCGGACATCCCCTGGGTTTTGGAGCCTGTGAGAGCCCCGCCAAAGACTGCTCCTCCTGCAACTGTGTAGGGGCAGACTCAGCCATCAGGATCCGAGGCAGCATATGGAGCTCTGACTGAGGGGGAAGCACCAGGGAGAAGTGGAAGCACTTTGAGAAGAGGCCCCACTTCATTGTCCCCTTTCACCATCATCCCTTTCATGGGCCACCCGCACTTCCCTGCTCGCAAGGAGCTAGAGAGCTCCTTGCACATCAGTGGGGCGATGAACAGCCAAGACTACATTAATATCCCTTCTCGAGATGAGGTAATTGAGCGTATGCAGTCTGTTTTTCACAGCAAACATGTTCTCATTGGACTGGCGCATTTGCTGCTCCATACAGGTGGCCATCCTTTCCATTGAACAGCACTTCGCCGCCATCGCCTGCGAGATGGTATGCTCATGTTGGAGATGGACTCCTCCATTCTCTGTATATTTACACACGTTGCAGCTTGTCATGTATGTACTTCTGGGATCACTAGCCACGAGATGACGTCACAGTTGCACGCACCTGTGTGCAGCCCAAGTATAAGAGGCCAGCCATTTTGTATATTAGTCACTTTGGGCCTTAATAAAGCAGAGCCAAGGTCAAATCTCTTGGAGTTAAACAGTACTCAGTCTAACAGTTATTGCATGCACAACACAGCTGCAAAAGCAGCCAGAGGTTCATGAATTTGTTGCTACCCCTCCAAGATCACCCTCTTTCTCAATGGCCCCCAAAGTTCAGCAACTACATGCAGCTCAGCAAATCTTGCAGCATCCTGCATCCTCCGACGAGGAGTCTCCAATACTGTCCCTGTCTTCTCCATCTGCTCTTGTTCACTTGTGATGTGCGAGACACTAAGTGATAACACTACTTTATCTCTCACAGGACCCACGAGGTGTTCGTATTGTAGGTGCTTTGCCTTGGTGGTTTCGATTCATCCCAGACTACCGTTCTAGACACGGGAATTATTTGGGGAACAGAAAACTGAACCAGAGACCGGTCATTCGACCTCAACCATACAATACTTTATTCAGTTACACACACACACACACACACACACACACACACACACACAACCAGTAAAAGTAACACCTGGTGGCATAAACGAAACAGTACAACAGTACAAAAAACTGGCCAATCCTAACAGGCCCCTGTGGCGAATTAAGATGACTAAGAAAACAACAAACTACGGTAACGTACAGGGTATAACTGGATTCGTCCAACAAATCCCACCTTACACACACTATAATCACACGTAGCACCTCCCCACTAAACCCCTAAGGCTTAGAAACATAGAAACATAGAAAATAGATGCAGGAGTAGACCATTCGGCCCTTCGAGCCTGCACCACCATTCAATAAGATCATGGCTGATCATTCCCTCAGTACCCCTTTCCTGCTTTCTCTCCATACCCCTTGATTCCTTGAGGGCCATTTCTAACACCCTCTTGAATATATCCAATGAACTCGCATCAACAACTCTCTGCGGTAGGGAATTCCACAGGTTAACAACTCTCTGAGTGAAGAAGTTTCTCCTCATCTCAATCCTAAATGGCCTACCCCTTATCCTAAGACTGTGTCCCCTGGTTCTGGACTTCCCCCAACATCGGGAACATTCTTCCCGCATCTAATCTGTCCAATCCCGTCAGAATCTTATGTTTCTATGAGATACCCTCTCATCCTTCTAAACTCCCGTAAATAAAGGCCCAGTTGATCCAGTCTCTCCTCAGTTGAACCATCCCGGGAATCAGTCTGGTGAACCTTTGCTGCACTCCCTCAATAGCAAGAACATCCTTCCTCAGATTAGGAGACCAAAACTGAACACAATATTCCAGGTGAGGCCTCACCAAGGCCCTGTACAACTGCAGTAAGATCTCCCTGCTCCTATACTCAAATCCCCTCGCTATGAAGGCCAACATACCATTTGCCTTCTTCACCGCCTGCTGTACCTGCATGCCAACTTTCAATGACTGATGAACCATGACACCCAGGTCTCGTTGCATCTCCCCATTTCCTAATCTGCCATTATTCAGGTAATATTCTGCCTTTGTGTTTTTGCCCCCAAAGTGGATAACCTCACATTTATCCACATTATACCGCATCTGCTATGCATTTGCCCACTCACCTAACCTGTTCAAGTCACCCTGCAGCCTCTTAGCGTCCACCTCACAGCTCACACCGCCGCCCAGTTTAGTGTCATCTGCAAACTTGGAGATATTACACTCAATTCCTTCATCTAAATCATTGATGTATATTGTAAAGAGCTGGGGTCCCAGCACTGAGCCCTGTGACACTCCACTAGTCACTGCCTGCCATTCTGAAAAGGACCCGTTTATCCCGACTCTCTGCTTCCTGTCTGCCAACCAGTTCTCTATCCACATCAGTACATTACCCCCAATGCCATGTGCTTTGATATTGCACACCAATCTCTTGTGTGGGACCTTGTCAAAAGCCTTTTGAAAGTCCAAATACACTACATCCACTGGTTCTCCCTTGTCCACTCTACTAGTTACATCCTCAAAAAATTCCAAAGGATTTGTCAAGCAGGACTTCTCTTTCATAAATCCATCCTGACTTGGACCGATCCTGTCACTGCTTTCCAAATGCGCTGCTATTTCATCTTTAATAATTGATTCCAACATTTTCCCCACTACTGATGTCAGGCTAACCAGTCTATAGTTACCCGTTCTCTCTCTCCCTCCTTTTTTAAACAGTGGTGTTACATTAGCTACCCTCCAGTCCATAGGAACTGATCCAGAGTCGATAGACTATTGGAAAATGATCACCAATGCATCCACTATTTCTATGGCCACTTCCTTAAGTACTCTGGGATGCAGACTATCAGGCCCCGGGGATTTATTGGCCTTCAATCCCATCAATTTCCCTAACACAGTTTCCCGCTTTATAAGGATATCCTTCAGTTCCTCCTTCTCACTAGACCTTGGTTCCCTAGTATTTCCGGAAGGTTATTTGTGTCTTCCTTCGTGAAAACAGAACCAAAGTATTTGTTTAACTGGTCCGCCATTTCTTTGTTCTCCATTATAAATTCACCTGAATCTGACTGCAAGGGACCTACGTTTGTTTTCACTAATCTTTTTCTCTTCACATATCTATAGAAGCTTTTGCAGTCAGTTTTTATGTTCCCAGCAAGCTTCCTCTCATACTCTATTTTCCCCCTCCTAACTATACCCTTTGTCCTCCTCTGCTGAATTACAAAATTCTCCCAGTCCTCAGGTTTGCTGCTTTTTCTGGCCAATTTAACACTATCCTTAATTTCCCTTGTTGGCCACGGTTGAGCCACCTTATTTTTACTCCAGACAGGGATGTACAATTGTTGAAGTTCATTCATGTGATCTTTAAATGTTTGCCATTGCCTATCCACCGTCAACCCTTTAAGTATCACTCGCCAGTCTATTCTAGCCAATTCACGTCTCATACCATCGAAGTTACCTTTCCTTAAGTTCAGGACTGTAGTCTCTGAATTAACTGTGTCACTCTCCATCTCAATAAAGAATTCTACCATATTATGGTCACTCTTCCCCAAGGGGCCTTGCACAACAAGATTGTTAATTAGTCCTTTCTCATTACACATCACCCAGTCTAGGATGGCCAGCCCTCTAGTTGGTTCCTCGAAATATTGGTCTAGAAAACCATCCCAATACCCTCCAGTAAATCCTTCTCCATCGCATTGCTACCAGTTTGGTTAGCCCAATCAATATGTAGATTAACTGCTGTACCTTTATTGCACAAATCCCTAATTTCTTGTTTGGTGGTCTGTACACAACTCCCACTCCCGTTTTCTGCCCTTTGGTATTCCGTAGCTCCACCCATACAGATTCCACATCATCCAAGCTAATGTCCTTCCTTACTATTGCATTAATTTCCTCTTTAACCAGCAACGCCACCCCACCTCATTTTCCTTTCTGTCTATCCTTCCTAAATGTTGAATACCCCTGGATGTTGAGTTCCCAGCCTTGGTCACCCTGGAGCCATGTCTCCGTGATGCCAATTACATCATATCCGTTAACTGCTATCTGCACAGCTAATTCGTCCACCTTATTCCGAATACTCCTTGCATTGAGGCACAGAGCCTTCAGGTTTGTCTTTTTAACACCCTTTGCCCCTTTAGAATTTTGCTGTTATGTGGCCCTTTTTGCTTTTTGCCTTGGTTTTCTCTGCCCTCCACTTTTACTTTTCTTCTTTCTATCTTTTGCTTCTGCCCCCATTCTACTTCCCTCTGTCTCCCTGCATAGGTTCCCACCCCCCCTGCCATATTAGTTTAACCCCTCCCCAACAGGTTTGGTTTGGGACAAACGACACCCCCTCACACTTGATTTGGTGATCTTAACGGTGTGTGGGCTTGGATATTGCTCACCCAGGTTATCCATTGGCTTATTCGCTGCTTCTTCCTTGGGGAAAACTTTCTCTTCTGATTCCGTGCCACCATTGCAGCATTCAGGTCCTGGTCTCGAGGATCCTTCCGAAGGTAGAGTAGCGAGACTCTTGGTCCCTCGTTGGTGGGTTTCCTCTCCGTCCCGGACAGAGTGCACCATTCTTGAAGCAAAGAGAGAAGCGAGAGAAATGGCAGCAAACTGCCATCTCTTATATGTTACAGTCCATGCTTCCTCCTGCCAAAATAGAGTATTTCCATTGTCTGAATGGCCCATCATCCCGGATCTTACGATTGTGTATTCTGTTGATGGCTCCTGATGACTTCTGCTTCCACTGGGTCTGGGATTTAACGGAAGTTCTTGGTTCGGTTTCCTGCCTTTTGGGGCAATCACAGCCAGGTAATGGCGTAAATGGCCGTTGATGGGTTTCTGCTTCGCGCCCAATCTTGGGCTAAGTGGTTTCCCATCACTGAACAATCCTGCCAATTGCCTAGGATGAGTTTTCTCTCCTGGTAATTGTTGCCCAGAGACCTCAGTCTGCTCCAGATATTTTCAGCAAACAATGAAACACAATATGTCCAAAACTCCCAATTTTGGGAAACCGTACAGTGTCCAGCATGTTCTTTAATAAAATCCTTCTGGCGTCAGCACTTTGTCCAATATCCTTTAATATCTTCCTGGGGCCTGCGCCGATGCTTACAGTATCTGCGCTGTGCTGGGTGAGCATGGGTCTGCTGATGGTGCACCCTCAGATACTGGAGCTTCCTCTGAGGAGTCACCTTCCTCCTCTGGCTGGATAGTGGGGCAGGCACTTGATGGACCCGTAGGAGAGTAAAGAGATGAATTAGAAGTGTTATGATAAGAATGGGTAACTTTACCATTATGCACATGATGACATCAGTCACCATATCATCATCATCATCATAGGCAGTCCCTCGAAACGAGGATGACTTGCTTCCAGGCCAAAAAAGGATGAGTTCACAGGTGTTTCAATGAAGGACCTAATATTCCAGATCCCGAACTACATCCTGAAGGGTGGAAAATGTCTATGCGTGGATATTTTTAACATGTGGTGGTCATTGCACACCAGTCACCACACGGGCTTGACAGAGCTAGGTCTTGGTCCAGTGGCAAGGATTATCCAAGACGACTGGAGGCCTGCCCTGCTACACGGGCCTAGTGTGCACACATATAGCAGTGTGGGCTGGCCCATGCTGCCCCTGGTCTCGAACTCACACCTCTCCTGGGCCCCATCACATCCCTCCACAGTCTCTCGCCGCTCCTGCTGTATTTGCCCACACTCCAATCTGGACCTGGACCTTGATGACGTCACCCTTCGCAGCCGTCGCCCTCCTGCACCAGCTCGTGCTGTACCTTGCAGTGGCCGCCGCACCTTTTATGGCCCCGACCTGCCGCTGATGGTCTCTCGCAGGTCGGGGCCTCCACACTGCTCCCAGGCCGCTCACCACTCCTTTTATGGCCCCGACCTGCCGCTGGTGTTCTCAGGCAGGTCGGGGCCTCCACACTGCTCATCACATGAATGACTGTTGTATGCCATGTGGCTGTATGAGATTTAATTCTGTCACCAGGTTGCTGGGAGGTCCCCTTCTCACAACAACTTGTATTTATATAGCGCCTTTAATGTAGTGAAACATCCCAAGGTGCTTCACAGGAATATTCTGAAACAAAAAATTTTACACCGAGCCACATAAGGAAAAATTAGGGCAGGTGACCAAAAGCTTGGTCAAAGAGTGGTCAAAGAGAGGTAAAGAGGCAGAGAGGTTTAGGGAGGGAATTCCAGAACTTAGGGCCGAGGCAACAGAAGGCACTGCCACCAATGGTTGAGTGATTATAATCAGGGATGCTCAAGAGGGCATAATTAGAGGAGCGCAGATATCTCGGGGTGGGGGGGGGGGTGGTTTGTGGGGCTGAATGGGATAACAGAGATAGGGAGGGGGCGAGGCCATGGAAGAATTTGAAAACAAGGATGAGAATTTTGAAATCGAGGCGTTGCTTAACTGGGAGCCAATGTAGGCCAGCAAGAACAGGGGTCATGGGTGAGCGGGACTTAGGACATGACAGCCAAGTTTTGGATGACCTCAAGTTTACGTCGAGTAGAATGTGGGAGGCGAGCCAGGAGTGCGTTAGAATAACCAAGTCTAGAGGTAACAAAGGCATGGATGAGGGTTTTAGCAGTGGATGAGCTGAGGCAAGGGCGGAAATGGAGGTGGAAATAGACGGTCTTAGTTATGCTGCGGATATGTGGTTGAAAGCTCATTTCAAGGTCAAATATGATACCAAGGTTGCGAACAGTGTTGTTCAGCCTCGGACAGAAGTTGGGGAGAGGGATGAAGTCAATGGCTAGGGAACGGTTTTTGTGGTGGGGACCATCGAGAGGGCTGTGTTTGGCAAGGTGACCAAGGTCAGGGACTTACTGGATGGCGCCAGAATAGCTGGCATGGTGACTATCCTAGGCCGACGTCCGGCCAGTGTCATTGAGTCGCTAAAAATGGTACTAGGCCCTGACTCCACGAGATGTGTCGAGGAGGCTCAAGCACGTGGGGCGATCCCGTCCGAACTGACCCCTGTCCGGATGGAATTCCTCATTCCCCACCAAGCCCCGAAACCTCCCTTGGGAGCCGGCGCCTCACAACTTGAGCCTCCTCTGAGAAATCCCCTCCGTGCCTTTCATTTCTGTGCGGAGGGGACATATCATGGCGCACCATCTTGCCATCCTGAGGAGTTGAGGGGGGTGGTCCCCAATGGAGTGCTCTCTACGCAGGAGTCCTCTCTTTATCTATTGGGGACATGGCCTGGAGGGTGTTGCATGGGGCAGTCCCGTGTAATCGGTTTTTAAGTTGGTTCATGGATTCCCAGGCCGCTTGTAATTTCTGCGGTCTGGAAGAGTCCGTGTTCCATGTTTTTGTGGAGTGTCAGGTTGCAGCCCTTGTTCCAATATTTGAAGGTGCTGCTCCTCAAATTCTGGCTGCATTTCAGGCCCACGTTCCTGATCTTTGGACATCCTGTGCGGAGGTGATTGACCGGTCGGAAGGCCTCCTTGTAGGACTGCACCTGGGCATGGCCAAGGTGGCCATTAACTGGTCCAGGCAGCGGGCGGTTGAGGGGGTCGTTCAGCCCGACTGCCTGCCTCTCTTCTGCGGTTACGTTCGAGCCAGGGTGTCCCTGGAGATGGAGCACGCAATGTCCACTGGTACGCTCGTGGCCTTCCCGAGAGGTGGGTTCTGGAGGGACTGAGGTGCGCCATCACCCCTGGCAACCAAATTTTAATTTGATTCTTTAATGTTAAAAGTTTAATTTGTCGGTTTTAGTGCCCCTTTAATAAGGGGGCACTTGATTTATAGTTTCAACAAAATAGTTGTGGCAGGGACCAAAACCAATGGCTTTGGTCTTCCCAATATTTAATTGCAGAAAATTTCTGCTCATCCAGAACTGGATGTCGGACAAGCAGTCTGACAATTTAGAGAACGTGGAGGGATTGTGAGAAGTGGTGGTTAGGTGGAGCTGGTTGTCATCAGCGTACATGTGGACGATGTCGTCAAGGGGCAACATATAGATGAGAAACAGGAATGGGCCAAGGATAGATCCTTGGGGAACACCAGAGGTAATGATATGGGAGCGGGGAGAGAAGCCGTTGCAGGAGAGCTTTGAGAGAGAGTGATGGAATGAGTGTAAGGAATGGATGGGCTAAATTTGTAGTGCGTGACTATGAGAGAGTGGCATGACTATAAGGGAGTGGTATGCCATTGCCAAATGGCCTCCTTCTGTGGTGTTACTTACTATGATTGCATTAGGATGAGGGTCAGTGGTGGTTAGTCAGATGGGGATGTGAGTAGGTTCATAGACAGTGAGGGATGGGTGGATCTGCAAGATAGGTTGGTGTGAGGAGTGATGTGCAGGAGTAGGCTTGGGAAGGCAGAGTGATGGGGTTGGGGTGACATTGAATCTTTTGCAGCACTGTATCCACGTCCTCCTCACCACATCCCTGCTGCTGACCGACTCTGCGATCTCTAGCCATGCCCTCTTAGGTTCTTTGGCTGGTCTTTTTCTGCCATCCACAGGGAAGAGGACCTCCCTGTGTGCTCTTACTCCCTGGACCAACACTTCCAGGGAGGCATCTATGAATCTTGGCGCTGCTCTCAGTTTTTATGTCTTCGTGACTCACAGAATTGTCAATGTTGTCCAGCAATTTTGAGCTCTTGAAAGCACCTTGAACACTCCTACAGCAACCTTCAAATGTGATGTGTGCAAGACTGATTTAAATATCCGCACTGAAAACGAGTTATAAGTGACATCATCAGACCTGCTCCATTTAATTGGGGTGGGAAATGCGCATGACTCTTTCAATTGGTGCCATTGAGTTAAACATGCAAAGCAGAACACGTTGTTGAAATGTTCGGGATGGCGACCCACTATGCAGCCCGCACTCGCCTTGCCCGACTCCAGGGTAAAGATTCCTGCCATAGTGTCAGAGAAGCTACATCACAATGGTACCAGTCAAAGGAAAACCAATATTCAGACATGAAAGCCTACACATTACAGGAATATCATTCTCGAGCATGGTATAGGAACCCTTTTGGCTGGGATCATGCATGGCTGACCTGGCATAGGTGATTCTCCTATGCTTTTTGGAAATAGGAGGTGGGTGGGGTGGCTTGACCCATCCACCTCCACGGAGGTGTGTGGGGGGCCTGACCCATCCACCTCCATGGCACGAACCTGGTATTGCAGTACTTCCAGGAACGGTGCAGTGGCTCTAGGCCTTTTGGCTAAGAGCATTGGCGCAGAGTGATCCTTGATGTGTGCAAGGCATTTGTGATTTGACAAAGAATTGGAAAGATTGGCAACGAATAAATAAAATAAAAAAAATGGTATAGGAAATTAAAACTAGAATTGTACTTATAAAAGATACAACAAATAATCAGCAGTTGTCTAAGAAAAAAAAGTACTTTTTAACTAAGTACTAAAGTTTTTGGGAGAACTTGTCAGAGGACCGACATGATTGTTCAGGTATTTTTCAATGCTACAAGGTTTTCATGGTTCAAACTGGATAATATAATGAACATAACTAGGATTTGGCTGAAATGATACATGTAGAAACAAAAAATATATTGATGGGACAAAATTCTCTGTTAATTTTAGTAAAATACAAAACAAATAAATTACAACACTGGAAATTCTGCACTAGCACCAATTTTGGGGGGTAAAATTCCTGTTTTTGCTAGTTTAGAACCATATTGGAAATTTTAAAATAAGTTGAACGATTTGTTCAATTTTTTGCTGCTTACTCTTTCCTTCTTGATACTTACCAACTGAATTTAACTACTATTGATTCATTCATGTTTAGTTGATCAGATATTTAATTGGTGATTTAATAGATAAAATCTCATTTCAGCTAATCCTAATTTTTGCCCTTCAGAGATGTGTCACCCTAAAATGTAACATTTTCAGGCGAAATATGTGAAGCAATGGATTCAAATTAGCTGGAAGATTTTTAATTATTTTGATTATCAATAGGTGGAATTCTACCTCCATAGAAATCATTAGGCCGAATAACATGGGAGCCAAAAAGCTTCAGAGGAAAGTGAAATAAAAGTTTATGGGTGTTCATGTTAATACTGTAAATGATCTTTGTTTATAGGCCTGCAATTCTTGGAGAAGCTGAGAACTTCACAGTGTTAATAAAGAACAGCATTGCCTTCCCCAAGTTTCATTTTTCAAAGTAAGTTTAGTAACTGCTTTGAATTGCCCATTTGTACCACACATGTTCACAATATAATAAAAAGCTGACAGACTTCCTTTTCTGTTACTGCAGGAGAAATATATTGACAAATGCAAATACCAGCTACTTAAAAACTTGTAGATTCAAACAGGAAAATGATCCTTTCTGTCCAATTTTCCGCATTGGGGATGTGGTTCACGAAGCAGGAGAGGATTTTGAAAAACTAGCGGTTCAGGTTTGTTATGATAATTTTAATGTTGTTTTGTTCAGATGTAACCTGTTAAAGATCTCCTTATCTCTATCTAGTAGGCTGCAATAGATTTCTTCTGTCTACATACCACACCCTACCACGTGAACAATGTACTAAAGTAGCTGATATCTTGTGAAGATCATTTCATGATTACATTAACACAATGGATAAGTTTCTAAATAACTGATAGCCTGTGTAAAAAGATTTACTACTTTATATTTAAGAATATATAAAACTTGAAGGTTGAGAGAGCTTGAGTGGATTCGAACATGGTGATTGTGATCCAGTGACAAAACAACTGAGTAAGAGTGAAAAGAAAGACAAAAATAGAATTTTTAAAGGAAATGACCAAAGAATATGGTAATTTTCTTTCCTGACTGTTAGAATCATCAGATTATGAATTAATCTCTGTTATTTGCCCATAATATTCTTGATTTTCTCCTTCCTTGTTTGATCTCCCCCTGGCTCCAGGCAGTCACATTTGAAGTCACCCTTTGCTGCTAATTTTCTGGCTGGCAGTGCTTCTACAAATTATATAGTCAGTTTAGCCTCTTTCTCTGTCCTTTTTTCTTTCCTCTCCTGAAGGCACTAAATCATTCTGGGATTTGGTTCTACAAGCACTCGCAGCCCCCCAGTACATCACCAAATGGCCGTCCTTCACATGCAAAGACGCAATTACTGACAAAATGATGGTAGGAACGCAGCACACTACACTTGCATGCCTTTGCTGAAGGCTCACTCAAGCCAATTGTTGTTCTTGACATTCTTCACTTTTATTTCTCCCTTTCTTCCTTCACTGTTTTGTTCTCTCTCTTCTATTTCATTCTCTTCAAACATTTCTTTTTTCTCAGTTTTTGTTTCTGTCTCCTTTCCCCTTTTTGCCTTTTGGAACAGTTTAGTTTTCATTGTACTTCCTACAGGGTTGGAACTGCAGCATGGGGAAGATGAGGGAGCTGGAGGAGGGTCTCGATCAGTTGAGGAGTGGGAAACTGACAAGCTAAATGATGGCCAGCACTATCCTGACTGTCATAGCTGATGGCTGTAACATTTTCATATGATTGTTGGCAGGGAAATCCCCTGTGGGGTCCCATCACAGCAGAACCCAATCCTATCTTGTAATGTGCACATACTTTTAGTAGAAATCACTGGATAGCACACAAGTGCTTGAGGTGATTTTGCTATCCATATACCAGGAGAAATAAGGACAGTTGCAGAACACCTATTGCTGCCCCGGGAGCGATGTCATAAACACAAACCAAGAATAAAAACTAGGACCAACTTGAGCTGTATAACTTGGTATGGATTTACCAGTTGAGCCAATGGGTGTTTTCGTCTATCCATCCCCCGAAACTTTCAAAATGCGAATCCCATTTTAGTGAAGTGGCAACTACAGGAGACCTTTGGATATCAGTAAAGACAGGGAGTTGAATTAGCAGTTACTAGTTATTAAAAACTGATGGTTTTATTTTTATTTCACATAAAATCTCTCATCTGACTATCATCTCTTTTACAGGGTGGAGTGATTGGGATTTTGATAAAGTGGAACTGCAATCTGGACCTATCTCCATCCAAGTGCGTTCCAAAATATATCTTCCAGCGGCTTGACAACAAAAATTTTCGTGAAACAGTATCGCCTGGTTATAATTTTAGGTATATATTCACTTGAAATTATCTGTCAAATAAGGGATTAAACAACAGTAAAATAAATTTCCATCTTTTGAATTTTCCAGAGGATTCAGTTGCTAAATACACCTCCCAGTTTGGTGGGAAACTCAGGACTAGATGCCTAGTCTATACTGATTTACTTGATTTAGTCATAGGGACACTACAATTGGTCTCCATGCCTCGGGGCTTGAGGAATGGAAGGGGTGGAGGAGAAATCAGCCAAGTTCACACTTTTATTCCCTATTTAGTGACTGGTGGAATGTACACTTGTAGATGTTAGAGGAAATCAGAGTTGGATTTAACTGTGATGTCCTCAATGGTTGACTAGCCTATTGACCATCAAGCTGGATTCCTGAAGAATGGTCACTTGAGTGCAGTCAGCATTCATGGAACCATACTCATTACATGAGTTAGCATCTTCAGGAAAGGAGATGCGAATGTTTTTAAAAAGTTAACAACTTTCAGCTCTGCAGCCTGACCCAGAGACAAAACAATCAAGTCACTTTTTAAGGTTATGAGTAATGTGATGTATTGGTTACTGGAATTTCGCCCAAATTTTTCCCTCTAGAGCCTCATCCAAGTTGCCATTTTTTATGTGTGTGCTAGATAGTGTTAGCAGGCTACTCAACTGTGTGCGTTTGTGTATTTTTTTATTAGTTCCTGGAATGTGGGCGTTGCTGGCAAGGTCAGCATTTATTGCCCATCCCTAATTTCGCTTGAGAAGTTGATGTGGAAGTTGAGCCCCCGTCTTGAACCGATGAAGTCCCTGTGATGAAGCTACTCCCACAGTGCTGTTCGGGAGGGAGTTCCAGGATTATGACCCAGCGACGATGAAGGAACAGCGATATAGTTCCAAGTTAGGATGGTGTGCAACTTGGAGGGGAACTTGGAGCTGATGGTGTTTCTATGCACCTGCTGCCCTTGCCCTTCTAGGTGGTAGAGACTATGGGTTTGGAAGGTGCTGTTGGGGGAAGAGAACTCAACTTCTTCCCATGTCTCAACTCAAACTCCACCAGCAGAGTGATTAATAGAATCCTTAGCTCATTTGTTCCATAATCATCATAGCAGTCCCTCGGAATCGAGGAAGACTTGCTTCCACTCTTAAAATGAGTCCTTGGGTGCCTGAGCAGTCCAATACGAGAACCACAGTCCTTATCACAGGTGGGGCAGATAGTCGCTGAGGGTAAGGGAGGGTGGGACAGGTTTGCCGCACGCTATCTCCGCTGCCTGCGCTTGATTTCTGCATGCTCTCGGCGATGAGACTCGAGGTGCTCAGCGCCCTCCCGGATGCACTTCCTCCACTTAGGGCGGTCTTTGGTCAGGGACTCCCAAGTATCAGTGGGGATGTTATACTTTATCAGAGAGGCTTTGAGGGTGTCCTTGTAACGTTTCCTCTGCCCACCTTTGGCTCATTTGCCGTGAAGGAGTTCAGAGAAGAGCGCTTACTTTGGGAGTCTCGTGTCTGGCATGCGGACAATGTGGTCTGCCCAGCGGAGCTGATCAAGTGTGATCAGTGCTTCAATGCTAGGGATGCCTAGTCGAGGATGCTAATGTTGGTGCGTCTATCCTCCCAGGGAATTTGTAGGATCTTGCGGAGACATCGTTGGTGGTATTTCTCCAGCGACTTGAAGTGTCTGCTGTACATGGTCCATGTCTCTGAGCCAAACAGGAGGGCGGGTATTACTACAGCCCTGTAGACCATGAGTTTGGTGGCAGATTTGAGGGCCTGGTTTATGAACACTCTTTTCCTCAGGCGGCCGAAGGCTGCCCTGGCGCACTGGAGGTGGTGTTGAATCTCGCCGTCAATGCCTGCTTTTGTTGATAGGAGGCTCCCGAGGTATGGGAAATGGTCCACATTGTCCAGGGCCGCGTCGTGGATCTTGATGACAGGGGGGCAGTGCTGTGCGGCGAGGACAGGCTGGTGGAGGACCGTTGTCTTACGGATGTTTAGCATAAGGCCTATGCTTTCGTACACCTCAGTAAATACGTTGACTGTCCTGGAGTTCAGCCTCTGTATGTGCGCAGACACAGGCGTCATGCGCATACTGTAGCTCGACGACAGAGGTTGGGGTGGTCTTGGACGGCGAAGGTTGAACAGGTTCCCACTGGTTCTGTAGTTTAGTTCCACTCCAGCGGGGAGCTTGTTGACTGTGAGGTGGAGCATGGCAGCGAGGAAGATTGAGAAGAGGGTTGGGGCGATGACACAGCCCTGTTTGACCCCGATCCGGACCTGGATTGGGTCTGTAATGGATCCGTTGGTAAGGATCACGGCCTGCATGTCGTCGTGGAGCAGGCGGAAGATGTTGACGAACGTTTGGGGGCCATCTGAAATGGAGGAGGATGCTCCATAGACCCTCGTGGTTGACAGCGTCAAAGGCCTTTGTAAGGTCGAAGAAGGTCATGTATAAGGGCTGGCGCTGTTCCCTGCATTTTTCCTGCCGTAGTTGCGCTGCAAAAATCATGTCCGTTGTGCCCCATAGGGAACAAAATCAGCACTGTGACTCCGGGAGGAGCTCCTCGGCCACAGGGAGAAGACGGTTGAGGAGGACTCTAGTGATGACTTTCCCAGTGGCCTAAAAAAGAAGGGGATAGAGTCTGGCAGTATGCCTCTGCTGGGATCAGTTAACTCAGCATGGAACCTACAACCTGTATCCACCTTTTATATGGCTGAGTAGCAGTGCATCTGGAGTATAGAGAACCCCAAAGTCAATAATTAGAGATTTTGGCCCTTATTTTCCACTTGCTGGATTTTTGGCGCCCGCGCATGTTAACATACGATTTTTTTGTATATGTTTGCGCCAGAAAAAAAAAATCAGGACTTTCGCCAAAGAAATATTTGAATTTGGTGCAGTGCTCTTTGAAGTTAGTCTGCGCTAAAAACTCTCTGGGCATGCGCAAAAAAGCTGAAGTTGCCAGGGCAGCCAGAGATGCTGAAGCAAGCTGACGCCCGCTCCCCCGAAAGGACTGTTACCCCACCGCTGCCAAAAGGGTCACAAAGGACCTCTTCCCCGCTGGACTCTCGGCCACCACAACCCCCTGGCTGGATCTGCTGCCACCGCCCCCCCCCCCCCCCCCCACCCACGGCTGGACCCGCAGCAATCCCGGACTGAAAAGACTGCTCTCGCTGGACCCACTGCAATCCCGGATCGAATGGCCCTCCCGCTCCCAAACTTCAACTTGCAGAGGAAGCAGGTCTGAGCGGGGGCGGGGGGGGGGGGGGGGGGCCATTTGGCCCAGGATTGCAGCGGGTCCGGCCGAGCAGCCATTTTGGCCCAGGATTACAGTGGGTCCAGCCAGTGGGAAGCAGTCCTATCGGCCCGGGATTGCAGTGGGTCCAGCCCGTGGGGAGCGTCCTCTCGGCCCGGGAATGCAGCGGGGGGAGCAGTCCTTTCGGCCCGGAAATCTTCTTCCCTTGATCCAAAAAGAGTTCCCTGTGGGAAAAATTTTTTATTTTATCGTGTATTCTTATTGCCCCCCCCACCCGCTGATTCCTTAAATTAATGTATGTTCTTTTTGCGGGGCTTTTGGGCAGTGTGCGCTGCACTAAAAAAAATCAATTAAGTCCAGAAAAATGGCTCCCGATCCAGTTTTGACTCGTGTCTGCGTCAAAAATGTTTTAACTGCTGCACGTGGTCGGTGCCGGTGTCCAAACGTTGGCGGAAGTTGGAAACTGAGTATTTCCCGCCCAAAAAAACATTTGGACACTAAAAAACGGCGCACAATCGTGGCGAAAATAGGGCCCTTTGTCTGGCAGAGTATTCGATCCTCTGAAATTAGGGTTAAGTGCTGCGATGATGCCCTGGCTATCTCCATTATAATTAGTATCCATACATTAAAAAAATAATAGAAAATGAAATGATGCTAGTGAACCGGCAAACAGCAAATACAATTCCGATCTTCACAAAGGGAGATGGAGCTAACCCACGGAAGCATAGACCAGTTAGCTTAACATCAATGGTAGGAAAGATACTGGAATCTCTGTTAAATAATCAGATAATAAAAACATCCAGAGAGGAAGAATATAATTCAAAATCAGCATGGATTTCTAAAAGGACATGTTTAACCAACCTTTTGGAATTCTTTGTCCTTTTCTATTCTGTTATTTTTTTCAATGTGGTAGATGTGATGTACATGGGCTTTCAGAAGGCCTTCTATAAGGCACCATATAAGAGACTCATGACAAAGATGGAGTCAGGATCTACATAGCAGAATGGATTGAAATATGGGGTAGAGGAGCAAGGAGATTTTGGGAGAACAGATACATAAATCACTATTGATAAGGCCATTTAAAGTGCAAATAAAGTACCGAGGTTTATTTCTAGAAGCGTAAAAATGCAGGTTTCAGTGAAGATAAATATATTTTTAAAATGCTCAAAATAATTGTAATAAACACCAGAAAAATTCTGGGCTTAATTTACACCTGTTTTGAACCAGCGTAATTGCAGGAAATTCGAGTGGATGTCTCTTTAGCCTGGCATGATAATGAGTCGAGATGCAGTCGGTGCAGGGATTGATAGGTGGGCGTTAATGTGCGAGGAAATTTGTGCATAGCGTAATTACGTGTGTAACACACTTGTGCCCGAGTTCTCTCATTTTTTTACGCCGGGTATCTGCTTTATGCCCAAATTACACATGTATCTGGGCAAAAATACACAAGAAATTCCATATAAGATGTAACAACTGAATCACAAAGATCATCCGATACAAAATGGAACATCTTCAAAACTGATGTAAGAAACAAACCATTAGGCAGTTTATTGCACTTCTTTCATCTTGGTGCTTCTTATCATACTTTGTCCAGGGTTGCAGATCTCTCCATAGCTGTCAATGCTGCTCTGTGTTCAGTACATTCCTACAGCATAGGGTTAGTCTTTACAGTATTTACATAAGGGTAAAGCTTTAACAGTATAGTTAAGGTATCAAAAGCCCAACAGCTGAAGAAAAGCCACTGTTTGAATTTTACATTATCCAGTTAATGAACTGTATCTAATTTTTTTTTAAATTAAAACTAGATTTGCTAAATACTTCAATGTGAATGGAACAGAAACACGAACATTGTTCAAAGCATTCGGAATCCGATTTGAGGTTGAAGTTTTTGGACAGGTGAGTGAACATTTATTATTTTTTATTTCAACTGCTGTGAACAACAACAATCCCTTTTGAATCAAAATATCCCATTAGATAATTGGAGTTCTTGATCCTGAAATATAAAACTATCCAATCAGATAATCAGATTTTTATAAACCTGCTGCCAGCTCAAGGGAAAATGGCCCAAAACAGAAATTTTAAAACGATTGTCTCCATATTTGCAGGAGAGAGAGAAGGGCTCTAGGCATTAAGATTCCTTGAATGCCTTTGCCTCTACTCCTATTCATGCTGGACCCTTGAGAGTGCAAACCATGACACCTTACAGTAATCCAACAGATGTACATTAATCAGATGCCGTTCAAAATTCCAATGTTACAATGTCCTTATATGGTTACCATCAGTATTCTTAATGCTATTCATTTGTAACTCAAGATACCACATTTTTTTTCATACTTTACATTACAATCTTGCACGAGTCAATCACAACATCACCAAGGCTTCTTCATCAGCATCTCCCAAACCCGCGACCTCTACCATCCAGAAGCTCAAGGGCAGCAGGCGCATGAGAACGCCACCACCTCCAAGTTCCCCTCCAAGTCACACACTATCCTGACCTGGAAGTATATTGCCGTTCCTTCATAGTCGCTGGGTGAAAATCCTGGAACTCCCTCCCGAACAGCTGTGGGAGTACCGTCACCATATGGACTGCAGCGTTTCAAGACGCAGCTCACCACCATCTGCTCGAGGGAAATTAGGGATGGGCAATAAATGCTGGCCTTGCCATGGACACCCACATCCCATGAACGAATAATTAAAAAAGTCAAAATATAGTCAGCCATTTGCTGAACAGGACTAAATGTGGTATATGGATACTATCATAGCTGCCTCGTTCAATTCTTTATGGAGGCTAAGTACAGAATAAATTCAGGGCAGGTGTGACTTAAGATTATAGTTCCCTCCTACCTTCTTGATGAAGAATGCAGTAAGCGTTAGGCTAACTAAACAGCTTTTTTCTAAGGCTATGCTTTGCCACTCACAACTGCTCCCAACTCCTCCCTGCTGCTTTGCTCAGGGATCCAGCTCTGATGCACACTGTGGTTGTGAATTTCTCATCTCATTAAACTATCATGAGATCAAGAATATGCACCCACAACAAGCAGCAGTGTTGGTTCCCTGAGCAAAGCAGCAGCGACTCAGGAAGTGATTCAGGAGTACCAGGAGTGATGAAAGCTGGGGGAAGGGAAGGGGAGAGAATAATGTTTGCGTGAACTTGGGCGATGGGAACATATGAGTTTCTCTTAATGAGAAGAAGAGTGTCTTTGTGAAGTGGAAGGGTGAAAAGTGAGATTGGACAGCAAACAGCCAAGAACAGGTACATTTCTTTCATTGTAGTATCACTTTCATGCAGGATGTATGAACTAGTAACTAAAACAAAATTACACCATTTGTCGCTTTGTTTCCCTGATGCTTTTATGATACAAGTGTTGCTCATCTTTGATACTTCAAATTGTGCTATGAATAGTAGTAACAACTAACAACAATAACTTGCATTTATTTATATGGTACCTTTAACGTCGAAAAACATCCCAAAGTGCTTCACGGGTATAATGACAGGTGTAATCAGACAAAAATGGATGATAGGCGATGTTGAGATGAGCAACCAAAAGTTTGTCGCAGAGGTGGGTTTGGGGCCTGTTATGTATTTAACCAGCATTGTAACCCAGGTATAAACTGACCCAAGTTGTACACCGTGAGAACACTGACCACTAGGTGGGAGACACTCCTAACCTGGACCTTCAGGTATAAAAGGGGAAGCTCCACCCACCTTCATCACTTGAGTACTAAGGAATAAAGGACAGGTCACAGACTGACCTCTCAAGCATGGGCCTCGTGTGCATTTATACTGTGTAGTAAGGACGTATCAATGGTGACAAGAAACTGGGATTTAAACCATGCAAGCATGGCCACTAGCAGAACAGACGAGAGGTACTGTGTTAAGGAATGGTTGGGACAGAGATTCAACATTGTTAAAGCAGCACACAGTTCTCCAGGCAGACAAGGGCAGTCAGGCATGCCCCAACATGTAGTCGAACCCAGAGGGGGAGTTCGACAGAGACAATGGCAAGCTGAACAGCGATTCACGCCATTGCAAGGGACAATGCGGCCAGTAATGGGGCCATCAACACCTGTTAATGGTGCACTCAAGGACAATAACAGGGGCAGTCAGGGACGATCGATTGGCAAGGGACCTTTTGTTTCAAACCACAATTCATGCTGGAGGCGTGGAGGCATACATTCAGCCGGAGTTTGCAGAGATGAGCAAAATACCTGCAGAAATTGCAGAAATGAACACTGGGGGAAATCGCTGGAAGCTGAAGTTCAGCGAGTTCATGTGGAGCACATATACAGTTCATACACCAGGACGCCACCGATAATGATGAAAGTGCTCCTCAATGGCATCCCAGTATCAATGGAGTTAGACACGGGTGCCAGCCAGTCCCTGATGGGTATCAAACAGTTCGAAAAGTTGTGGGCATCCAAGGCCAGGAGGACAAAATTATCGCCGATTGACGCACAGCTACGGACTTACACAAAGCAGATCATTCCGGTGCTAGGCAGCGCCACGGTAGTCGTGACCCACAAAGATTCGGAGAACAGGTTGCCACTCTGGATTGTCCCAGGGGACGGTCCCGCACTACTGGGGAGGAGTTGGCTTGCTGTCATGAACTGGAAATGGGGCGATGTCAATGCAATTTCCTCTGTGGAGCGAGTATCATGCTCACAGGTCCTGGACAAATTTGACTCACTATTTCAACACGGCATTGGCACTTTCATGGGGGCCAAGGCAGTGATTCACATAAACCCGGACGCCAGACCAGTACACCACAAAGCCAGAGCGGTGCCGTACGTGATGCGGGAAAAGATAGAAGGCGAATTGGACCGCCTGTTGAGGGAAGGCATCATCTCGCCAGTCGAATTCAGTGACTGGGCGAGCCCGATTGTGCCGGTGCCCAAGGCGGATGGATCGGTCAGGATATGTGGCGATTACAAGGCCACCATCAATCGGGTGTCACTCCAAGACCAGTACCCGCTACCGAGAGCGGAGGACCTATTTGCGACGCTATCCGGTGGCAAACTTTTTTCAAAATTGGACCTGACCTCAGCTTACATGACCCAGGAGCTGGCGAGTGAGTCGAAGAAGCTGACCACCATCACGACACACAAGGGGTTGTTTGAGTACAACAGATGTCCATTCGGGATTCGCTCGGCCGCCGCGATCTTCCAACGAAATATGGAAAGCCTCCTCAAGTCGATTCCAGGGACGGTGGTTTTTCAGGACGACATCCTCATTATGGGTTACGATACTGAAGAACACCTCCACAACCTGGAGGAGGTGCTACGCAGACTGGACCGTGTACGTCTGCGACTGAAAAAGGCGAAATGCGTCTTCTTAGCTCCAGAGGTAGAATTCCTGGGGATGAGGGTAGCAGCAGACGAGATCAGCCCTACTGCATCCAAGATGGAAGCGATCCAGAGAGCACCCAGACCCCGTAAAACGACGGAGCTGCGTTCGTTCCTGGAGCTCCTGAACTATTTTAGTAACTTTCTTCCCAAATTAAGCACGCTGCTAGAGCCGCTACACGTGCTCCTACGCAAAGGTCGCGAATGGGTCTGGGGGGAAAGCCAGGAAAGGGCTTTTAATAGAGCACGCGATTTGTTATTTTCCAACAATCTGTTAACGCTATATGACCCATGTAAGAAACTTGGTTAACGTGCGATGCGTCGTCCTATGGTGTCGGGTGTGTGTTGCAGCATGTCAATGCCAAAGGTCAGTTTATCCATGGGTTACAATGCTGGTTGAATACATGACATCCATTGATACGTCCTTACTACACAGCATAAATGCAAACGCATCGGCCCGCATACAGAGGTGGGCACTCACGTTAGCTGCCTATGACTACACAATTCGGCACAGACCGGGCACCGAAAACTGCGCCAATGCACTCAGCAGGCTCCCATTAGCCACCACTGAGGGGGCTACCGAGCATAGTGCTGAGATGGTCATGGCTGTTGAAGCTTTCGGAAGCGAAGGCTCACCCGTGACAGCCCGTCAGATTAAAGTCTGGACAAATAGAGACCCGCTATTGTCTCTAGTCAAGAAATGTGTCCTGAATGGGGACTGGGCAGCCACGTACAGGGCATGCCCTGAGAAATTTAAACCATTTCACAGGCGCAAGGATGAACTCTCGATTCAGGCCGATTGCCTACTGTGGGGAGACCGCGTAGTCATGCCCCAGATGGGCAGAGAGGTGTTCATCAGAGAACTCCACAATGGGCACCCGGGCATTGTCACAATGAAGGCAACTGCCAGGTCACACGTTTGGTGGCCAGGGATAGACCAGATCTGGAACTTTGTGTTCGCAGGTGCAACACATGTGCCCAGCTGGGCCATGCGCCCAGGGAAGCCCCCCTTAGCCCCTGGCCATGGCCCGCCAAGACTTGGTCACGCATCCATGTGGACTACGCAGGTCCTTTCATGGGGAAAATGTTTTTGGTTGTCGTTGACGCCTACTCCAAATGGATTGAGTGTGACATTTTAAATTCAAGCACATCCTCTGCCACGGTAGAAAGTCTACGGGCAATGTTCGCCGCCCACAGACTACTGGACATCTTGGTCAGCAACAATGGCCCGTGCTTCACAAGCACTGAATTCCAGGACTTCATGGCAGGCAATGGAATTAACCATGTTAGAACGGCACCGTTCAAGCCGGCCTCAAACGGCCAGGCAGAACGTGCAGTGCAGATAATCAAACAGGGGATGCTCAGATTCCAAGGGGGTTCCCTACAAACCCGCTTATCACGCCTCCTGTTGGCCTATAGATCCCGACCACACTCGCTCACAGGGGTTCCACCTGCAGAGCTACTAATGAAAAGGACGCTCAAAACCCGATTATCCCTTATGCACCCCACTATGAAATAAATTGTCGAGAGCAGGCGCCAGTCACAATATCACTACCATGACAGGAATGCGAGGGCGCGATGTATTGATGTAAATGATCCTGTTTTTGTCCTCAACTACGCTGCAGGGCCCAAATGGCTCGCAGGCACTGTGGTTGCTAAAGAGGGAAATAGGATTCTGGTAGTTAAACTTACCAATGGACAAATCTGCCGCAAACATGTGGATCAAACAAAAAGGAGGTTCAGCAACCCCAGAGAAGAAGCAGAGGAAGAACACGATATAGAGTTCACTCCACCACAGGTGACCGAACACCGGAACCAAAGGGAGGAGAGCCCAGCCACTGTGGGCAGTCCGGACAGGCCTGAGGCACTGCAAACAGCAGACACTCAGGCCAGCGCCCAACAACCGGAGCCCCAACTCAGGCGCTCTACAAGGGAGCGTAAACCACCAGAGAGACTCAACCTGTGATCCCAATAAGACTTTGGGGGGGGGGGGGTGATGTCATGTATTCAACCAGCATTGTAACCCATGTATAAACTGACCTAAGTTGAACACCGTGAGAACACTGACCACTAGGTGGGAGACACTCCTAACCTGGACCTTCAGGTATAAAAGGGGAAGCTCCACCCACCTTCATCACTTGAGTGCTAAGGAATAAGACCTTCTCTCAAGCATGGGCCTCGTGTGCATTTATACTGTGTAGTAAGGACGTGTCAGGGCCAACACCCAACATGAACCACCACCTTCAAGCAGAAGGGTAGAATGTGGGAAAAAAAGAAAATGGCCTATTAACATGTTGTAGATATTCCCCAGTTTTTCAGCTTCAAGTCCACTCGGTATAATAATCATATTTCTACTCAAAGTATCCTCTGTACATGTGGGTTTATACTTGATCCATTTGGCTAAATTGGGAGAAACTACACAAGACTTGGATGCTTCAATGTGCCACTTTACATAAGAACATAAGAAATAGGAACAGGAGTAGGCCATAAGGCCCCTTCTGCCTGCTCCGCCATTCAAAAGATCATGGCTGATCTGATCATGGACTCAGCTCCACTTCCCTGCCCACTCCCCATAACCCCTTATCCCCTTATCGTTTAAGAAACTGTCTATTACTGTTTTAAATTTATTTAATGTCCCAGCATCCACAGCCCTCTGAGGCAGTAAATTCCAGATTCACAACCCTCAGAGAAGACATTTCTCCTCATAGAAACATAGGAAATAGGTGCAGGAGTAGGCCATTCGGCCCTTAGAGCCTACACCGCCATTCAATGAGTTTATAGCTGAACATGCAACTTCAGTACCCCATTCCTGCTTTCTCGCCATACCCCTTGATCCCCTAGTAGTAAGGACTACAGACTACAAACTCCTTTTTGAATATATTTGGTGAATTGGCCTCAACAACTTTCTGTGGTAGAGAATTCCACAGGTTCACCACTCTCTGGGTGAAGAGGTTTCTCCTCATCTCGGTCCTAAATGGCTTACCCCTTATTCTTAGATTGTGACCCCTGGTTCTGGACTTCACCAACATTGAGAACATTCTTCCTGCATCTAACCTGTCTAAACCCATCAGAATTTTAAACGTTTCGATGAGATCCCCTCTCATTCTTCTGAACTCCAGTGAATACAAGCCCAGTTGATCCAGTCTTTCTTGATATGTCAGTCCCACCATCCCGGGAATCAGTCTGGTGAACCTTCGCTGCACTCCCTCAATAGCAAGAATGTCCTTCCTCAAGTTAGGAGACCAAAACTGTACACAATACTCCAAGTATGGCCTCACGAAGGCCCTGTACAACTGTAGTAACACCTCCCTGCCCCTGTACTCAAATCCCCTTGCTATGGAGGCCAACATGCCATTTGCTTTCTTAACCGCCTGCTGTACCTGCATGCCAACCTTCAATGACTGATGTACCATGACACCCAGGTCTCGTTGCACCTCCCCTTTTCCTAATCTGTCACCATTCAGATAATAATCTGTCTCTCTGTTTTTACCACCAAAGTGGATACTTCATCTGCCATGCATTTGCCCACTCACCTAACCTATCCAAGTCACTCTGCAGCCTCATAGCATCCTCCTCGCAGCTCACACTGCCACCCAATTTAGTGTCATCTGCACATTTAATCCCCTCGTCTAAATCATTAATGTACAATGTAAACAGCTGGGGCCCCAGCACAGAACCTTGCGGTACCCAACTAGTCACTGCCTGCCATTCTGAAAAGTACCCATTTACTCCTACTCTTTGCTTCCTGTCTGCCAACCAGTTCTCAATCCACGTCAGCACACTACCCCCAATTCCATGTGCTTTAACTTTGCACATTAATCTCTTGTGTGGGACCTTGTCGAAAGCCTTCTGAAAGTCCAAATACACCACATCAACTGGTTCTCCCTTGTCCACTCTACTGGAAACATCCTCAAAAAATTCCAGAAGATTTGTCAAGCATGATTTCCCTTTCACAAATCCATGCTGACTTGGACCTATCATGTCACCTCTTTCCAAATGCGCTGCTATGACATCCTTAATAATTGATTCCATCATTTTACCCACTACTGATGTCAGGCTGACCGGTCTATAATTCCCTGTTTTCTCTCTCCCTCCTTTTTTAAAAAGTGGGGTTACATTGGCTACCCTCCACTCCATAGGAACTGATCCAGAGTCTATGGAATGTTGGAAAATGACTGTCAATGCATCCGCTATTTCCAAGGCCACCTCCTTAAGTACTCTGGGATGCAATCCATCAGGCCCTGGGGATTTATCGGCCTTCAATCCCATGAATTTCCCCAACACAATTTCCCAACTAATAAGGATTTCCCTCAGTTCCTCCTTCTTACTAGACCCTCTGACCCCTTTTATATCCGGAAGGTTGTTTGTGTCCTCCTTAGTGAATACCGAACCAAAGTACTTGTTCAATTGGTCTGCCATTTCTTTGTTCCCCGTTATGACTTCCCCTGATTCTGACTGCAGGGGACCTATGTTTGTCTTTACTAACCTTTTTCTCTTTACATATCTATAGAAGCTTTTGCAGTCCATCTTAATGTTCCCCCCAAGCTTCCTCTCATACTCTATTTTCTCTGCCCTAATCAAACCTTTTGTCCTCCTCTGCTGAGTTCTAAATTTCTCCCAGTCCCCGGGTTCGCTGCTATTTCTGGCCAATTTGTATGCCACTTCCTTGGCTTTAATACTATCCCTGATTTCTCTTGATACCACGGTTGAGCCACCTTCCCTTTTTTATTTTTACGCCAGACAGGGATGTACAATTGTTGTAGTTCATCCATGCGGTCTCTAAATGTCTGCCATTGCCCAGCCACTGTCAACCCCTTAAGTATCATTCGCCAATCTATCCTAGCCAATTCATGCCTCATACCTTCAAAGTTACCCTTCTTTAAGATCTGGACCATGGTCTCTGAATTGACTGTTTCATTCTCCATCCTAATGTAGAATTCCACCATATTATGGCCACTCTTCCCCAAGGGGCCTCGCACAACGAGATTGCTAATTAATCCTCTCTCATTACACAACACCCAGTCTAAGATGGCCTCCCCCCTAGTTGGTTCCTCGACATATTGGTCTAGAAAACCATCCCTTAAGCACTCCAGGAAATCCTCCTCCACCATATTGCGTCCAGTTTGGTTAACCCAATCTATATGCATATTAAAGTCACCCATGATAACTGCTGCACCTTTATTGCATGCACCCCTAATTTCCTGTTTGATGCCCTCCTCAACATCACTACTACTGTTTGGAGGTCTGTACACAACTCCCACTAACGTTTTATGCCCTTTGGTGTTCTGCAGCTCTACCCATATAGATGCCACATCATCCAAGCTAATGTCCTTCCTAACTATTGCATTAATCTCCTCTTTAACCAGCAATGCTACCCCACCTCCTTTTCCTTTTATTCTATCCTTCCTGAATGTTGAATACCCTTGGATGTTGAGTTCCTAGCCCTGATCATCCTGGAGCCACATCTCTGTAATCCCAATCACATCATATCTGTTAACATCTATTTGCACCGTTAATTCATCCACCTTATTATAATGGATACTCCTTGCATTAAGACACAAAGCCTTCAGGCTTGTTTTTTTAACACCCTTTGTCCTTTTAGAATTATGATGTAGTGTGGCCCTTTTTGTTTCTTGCCTTTGTTTACTCGGCCTTCCACTATTGCTTTTTACCTTTCTACCATCTGTTTCTGACTCCATATTACTTCGCCCTGTCTCGCTGCATAGGTTCCCAAGCCCCTGCCATATTAGTTTAGACACTCCCGAACTGCAGTGGCAAGTATTACCCCCAGGACATCAGTTCCAGTCCTGCCAACATTATACTCCATCTGCTAAATTCCTGCCACTCACTTAGCCTGTCTATGTTCTCTTGCAGCCTCTTTATGTCCTCCTCACACATTGCCCTTCCTCCCATCTTTGTATCATCAGCAAGCTTGGCTACGTTACGCTCAGTCCCTTCTTCCAAGTCGTTAATATAGATTGTAAATAATTGGGGTCCCAGCACTGATCCTTGCGGCACCCCACTAGTTACTGGTTGCCAACCAGAGAATGAACCATTTATCCCAACTCTCTGTTTTCTGTTAGTTAGCCAATCCTCTATCCATGCTAATATATTACCCCCAACCCCATGAACTTTTATCTTACTGCTGACTGAGATCTAGACTTACTATAGTGATCACTGTTTATTTATCAGTTGTCCCCAGTTCAAATTTTTAAACTTTGCAAAATGTTTTCAGGAGAAAGATTTGACAAAGTGCAGAAAGTAATCTAGCTTTTAATTTCAAATCGGGGATTTTCTGCTACAATTGTATTGCACTGCAAAGTAGTATAAACTGATGGTGCATGAGGAAATACAAAACTGGACTGCTCTACCAATATATGGTAGTTCCCAAATTCAATTAGGAACTCTAGACCAAAGGAGCTGATCTCAAATCAAAATTCAATTTCAAACATAGCACTGAAGAAGCTATCAAAAAATTATATAGTTGAGATTGGTGGGCAAACCTTTGGAAATTAAAACTAAAACTGTGCGAAAGTGCCAAAAATGGCAAAACCTCACCAAACCTGCAGAACACTGAATTTGAGACACAAATGTTAATATTGGTGCAGATTTTGAACTATTGTGAGTAACTCTGAATGTGTAAACTAATGCAAAGTTTATAAACATAGTAACGGTATGAGGAGATGATCTAAACTAAACAATTCAAGGTTAGGTCAAAGGAATGACAGGTTTCTTGCACAGGTTACAGATTGAGGACAGAAAGTTTACAGCAGAAACTTTTAACCAGTTGTTCTAACATGAATATTATACTGCTTTAACAATGTTATGTTCTGCACAGGCTGGGCAATTTGACATTATCCCTACAATGATCAATATCGGATCTGGCTTAGCATTATTAGGAATGGTAAGTTATTTTATGTAATGAAGAATGATGGATATGCAATAGATATTTTGAACAATATTGAACATGTGAATTTATATTTTCTTTACAGTGTGGAGGGTTAAGTATTTACTCTACTCGTCCCTACAGATGATCTTGTTGCTTCGTAAGAAGCTGACAGCAGATGTGCTTCAATGTAGCAAGACTATTTTTGATTCTCTTCCAATAAGAAGTCGATAGAAGCCGAGAAACTCACTTAATGAGGGACGCAAATCTCGTCAGTTGAGGCCGAAAGTAACACTCCTGATCCTCTTCATTGGCAGGACCTAAACTTTTCGATTATACCAACCAGATTTTGTGTTTTTAACCCCAGTGTCACTTTTTTTAAAATGAGAAGTTATTGGCACATGTGCATCCCCCAAGACATTCTGGACTGCTGCTAATGTATCTCCATATACTGTTAGGAGCTTGGGGCAGAGTATGTAATCACTCATGTTGTTTTACTTCTCCTAAGTATTTCGGCCTAGAACTTGGCCTCCTTAGCACCTCCCGTTATCGCCTCCGGGGAGTGATAACGTAGCGCTAACACACCGACTCCCACCATATTCAGCGGGAGGTTAGCAGCTGCGGAGTGGCGTTGTGCCATGATGATCTTCGCCCAGAGATTGTGATGTCATCGCCGTGTGCATCGCCTCAGACCCGAGCTTGGATTCCGTCCCCTGCAGAATCGCCGGTCGAAAACAACGGCAGCTGCAGGAGGCGCTTCGGGGGCAATACTTAAAAGGCGAGGTGGCCGAGGTAAGTAAAAAAAAATGACATTGTCTCTTTCAGGTTTTTGGACGATCTTTGCCCGCGATCGATCAACCTGGCACTCTGCTTGAATGCATTGGACTGATCGCAGCTGCCGTCGGGGAGAGGTAAGTTTTTTTTTGCATAGCTTGCAGTGATGGCCCTTCCTTTTAAGGGCGGGAAGGAGCATGGCGCTAATTTTTCGAACTTTTAAAAGTTAGCGTCCCCAATTTCTCCCCCTTCATCTTTTGGTAATGTCTTTGTTCATCATCATCATCATCATCATCATCATCATCATCATAGGCAGCCCCTCGGGGTCGAGGATGACTTGCTTCCACACTAAAAATGAGTATACATGAGTAACTGATGAACTCACTACTTCAGTGTTGTGCAAGCGGCAATTTTGCTTGTCATGTGACTAGTAGTTGCCTGCGACGGTTCCTGAGTTAAATACCAAATTACACACTAGACAAATGACAGTATCGTTAATGTTCATTTAATACAGGAAAAGTACAAGACTCACTACTTATACTCTATAGTTCCTCAATACAAAAGAAGCACAAGACTCACTACTTATACTCGATTCAACTCCGTTTAACTCTGCAAACAAGGCGTTCCAAAAGGTGTTCCTTGCCGCTCAAAATACCCTGTTTAACTCAACACTCTCTCATAGTTACCCACTACGTCCTGGGTGATCAATCCGGTCCTGACACTGTGCCTTCAAGTGTCGCTCCCTTCTTCTGTTGAGTGTTGGTCCCGGGTTCTCGCTATGGACCGTCCACATTTGTCTGTCTTTATACTTTTTTTGTCCCTTTGTTAACCATGTGGGTTGCTACTAATTGCCTGCTTGTTTCTAGAAGATACAGAGTTATTCTGCTGTTATCTCAACTTGTCTCTCGCCTCCAAAAGTTATTACCAAGTTGGGAGTCTCCCTTCCTGTGTGCGACCATTAATTTCATCCCTGGAATTCTTTCTCATCACCCTCCTGCTGTGGCTACAGCTGGTCCTGTGATGGTGGCTAACTCCCCCCTGTCCGTTGGTCTTCAATCTGTTATTCCTAGCCTGAACTTTTGTTCGGTCATTAGCAATTGCTGGAACTTTGTTAATTGGTATTTGGCTTTATTATCCCATGACTTTCCCTGATGGTTACAACTCTACCTCATCCCTTATCTCATTGATCCTGAGGTTAAGGCCTGCTTGTTTTTTTGTGAAAGAGAGCTTGTTAGTTTTTTAGATCCTAGGACTGAACTAACTTCTTAATCCTTTCTGATATTTCCACATTCCTCCCTTTGATCAATCATATATATATATATATATATGTATATGATTTGATCACAGTAGGGTTTTGGCTTCACTACGAGGTCCCTTTCGTCTATTTTGTAACGCTGTTCTTACTTGTGCACATCCCAGCTGTAACTCCAATCTACGTACCAACTTTCTCACATATGCTACCATTATCATCAATGCTAGAAAAATTATTGCTATCAAGATGACCGTAAGATGAGAGAAAAGTCTGATCCAGGAGTGAATATTCACATTCTCTCCCCAATTCCAAATCTCGTCCCACCAAGTGTCGATCTTAATTCGGGTAATTTTGGCTTCAATATCTCTGGTATTTATTTCCACTTTTTTGTAAATTCTGTGGACCAAATCTAACTTATGTCTGATTTCCGTTAAGTGTTCCTTTTGTAACTGGATGTTGATGTCACTTCGGGTGAAGTAAGTTTCCAACTGGGTTTTCAAGGTTTCCTGTACCGTGATATTAACTTGTCCTCTTCTTTCAATATTATTAACTTCCTCGTTCCCAATTCTCATAGGGATCAACGGGTGAATGCAGAAGCTTGGTTTGGGTATCGGGCAAATTTGTGTTCCGTAATGGTATGTCTTTTCGGTGGCGGTGAAGCAATAAATCCCATTTCCCAAATAAGCACTCCTGACGAATGTTTGGGCCTTCACATTCTGCATGGTCAGAGTACAGTTCTTAGCAGTGCTGTTCTTGAAACACACTGGGCCTCATTGGTAGGATAGATCATGTATGGACAGAGCACAGTCTGGGTAGTTCAGCTGCATTGGTGCAGACTGGTCCCAGTCATTCCCGTAGGTAAATTTACCGCATATGGTTTCATATTGGTCAGTCCTATCCATACTCCATCTTGTATGGTTCCAGCATTCCTTACGTCAAACAGAGTCATGCCAGTCTAGTTATTGAATACTGGTGTCCCCAATATTATTCCAATTGCTGGCGTTCCTGTTGGCCCGGCACATTCCTCATTGAACCACACCTAAGTGTTCTCGAAATTGACATTCATCTAGAGGATGGTGTTCCTTATTTGAGATCAGTCTGAATTTGGGTATTGTTAATGCAGGTGGAGACTTTACCTTCATTGGCTTCCTGCAGGTTTTCCCGTAATTGTTCTATCATTCAGTTTCCATAAATACTCCACAAAACTTGCGCCTGAGTTTGATTCTCTGCTGTCTTGGCAGTATTGATTAATTGGTTGATAGTCTGAGCGTGGCTTTCTAATACAGTGACCATTCTTTTCTCCAGCTTACTGCCATCTTTTCCTGCCTCCACTATCTGTCTCTGATTATCATTTAAACTATTTAAAACCTGTTTTACTTATCCGGTCAATCCTTTTATCTTAGCGTTCAAATTAGTAATATCTAAGGTATTGACTGTGGCAATTCCTGCCCCATACGCTGTACCTATGTCATTTATAATGTCTCTTTTCCATCTACTCTTACTTTCCATTTCCTTCAGCCCTATTTCTTGTCTCAATAGTAGTGAAGTCAAGTCCTGATACAATTTCCTTAAATTGTACGGGCACCAGTTGGGTAACTGAATATTACTTATGTTAAGTACAACAGGTATCAATTCATTCTGTACATTGTCATACACAACCTGATTAGTTTCTCTAACACCACACCTTCCTTGGTCCTGATTCAATAAATGGAGATTCCCACTTATAGGAATATTACAATGGAAATTACAGTAATAAACAAACACACAAAATTCAAAATCATTAGTCCATATTTCAGCTGATTACTCCATTTGTTGGTTAAGTCCCGAAAATGTTCTGATTCATGGTATGGGATTACTTTTGGCATATAGGTCCACCCTGTAGGATAATAAAACATAGTATCAATTGCTCTCCTTACGGAGTAGGTCTTCTCAATCTCCTCGAACCCGGGGCAGAGCCAGGCAACGGTATTGGATGGTTTCTAGTCCAAGCGACTGTGTTCCTTTCTCCCTTTTCCTGGCCGGGGGCGTGGCTCGAGGTGTGAGACTCATAGCTTTGAAATTTTGTGACAAGCCGTCTGTTGGACTTGGTGTCATTTCATTATGGGAGGCGCGGGCTTTATCAGGGGCCCCTGGGGCGGGTACCTGGTCATCTTTTGAGTTACTACCTCCTTCTGGTGGCTTCCTCTGAATTACTTGCGGCCTCTAAATTTTGGGTAGGTGGCAAGATGGGTATTATACCTTGGGCTGGGATCGGATTAGCTGCTGGGTCGGGTGGGATGAACTCGGTCTCCCCTGAATCTAACATGACGAGGTACATGTGACTGTTTATTTTCCCAAAGGGTTTTAGCTGGTTAAGGTGGTGCCACTTATACTTCCCTTGGTCATCCAAGACCTTGAACACTAAGGCACTAGCCTTTTCCATTATACTAAATGGTCCTGCATATTTAGGGGCAAGAAAAGTTCCTTCTTTCTGTACTTTTGCCATTACTTGGTCCCCGATTTTTAGTTCCCATGAGTGTACCTTCCCATCAAAGTAGGCCTTACTTTGTTTATGTTTGTTTCCCAATTTCCCAATTCCAGCTGCTTCCAAATACTTGATCAAGTCTGACATGTATTTCTCTGAGGACAGGGAAGTTTTCTGGATTTCATTCAAATCTAATCCCATGAAGGCTTGAACACCTCTCATGACCCTTCCGGTCATTAGCTCGCGGGGTGAATAGCCTGTAGAGGCTACCATGTGTTTTGGATGGCCGTTAATACATAAGGGAGGACCTTGTTCCAGGACGTGTGGTTCTGCTGTACTAATTTTTGTAACATTGTTTTTAATGTTCGATTCATGCACTCTCCATTCCGCTTGATTCCGGGTGGTAGGCGATATGGAATTTCTGTTTTACCCCTGCCAATTGCATAACTTGTCCGGTGAAATGTGTTTCCTGGTCAGAATCGATGCCCTCTGGCAATCCCCATCTGGAGAACACTTCTTCCATAAGTATTTTTGTGGTTGTGACGGCCGAATTATTGTTAGTTGGAAATGCTTCGATCCATTTGGAGAATACGTCCACCACTACTAGGATGTATTTCTTACCATAGGGACAGGTGGGTAAAGGTCCTACATAGTCTATCTGAAGTTGAGTCTAAGGGCCGTTGCCCTGTCTAGTATGTCCTAATTCTGCCTGGTTTTTGTACTATGTTGGATTGTTCTGAGCACATATCAGGCAATGTTTGACATACCCTTCCACTTCTTGCTGTATTCCAGGCCACCAGCATAGCTCCTTCAATTTGACTGTGATCTTATCTATTCCTTGATGCCCATTAATATCGTGGCATTGGTAAATCAATTCTCCCCTTTCAGATGCCGGGACTACATATTTGCCGTCTTTAAGCACTACTCCGTCGTGGAGCTGTAAATTTTGTCCTAGGTATGGTTTGGCACTTGGGTTTCCTAATTGTATATTTTTAAGATCAGGGTCTGTAGCCTGGCTGGCTGCCAAATGGGTTTTAAATTCGACTTCGTGACTGTTGTCTCTTCCTCCCTCCCTTTCTGACTGAAAGGGATCACCTAAGGTACCTGAAGTCAGAATCTCGCACTGATATGGGTCGCCGGGGTACAACATGTTTTGAGCTAGATTAGTGGTCTTGGGCTGCTACTAGACTGTTCTTGGAGAAGGAAGGTCCATCGTGCGATTCGCTGGGAACTGACTGAGCCTATCTTGAGATTTCCGTCCATCAGCATTTTAATGGGGGTGTGTGGCGTTAAGTCCAATTATGGGGGAGAATTTATGTACCACCCCAAAGACACTGAGAAGATTCTTCTCACAGGGCTGGAAAGTTGCTTCTACTGGTGTTATGACGTGTGAGGCGTAAGCTACGGGTTGGAGTCTGTCATGATGGTGCTGTAACAGTACCCGAGAGGCCTGTGTTATCAGCTTAATTGCAAGCATTTTTTTTAAAGCAAAGTCTTAAGTTTAATTTTTGTCACCATGCTGCGACACATCAGTAGTCCTGCTTAGAAAAAAAACCAGAAACTCCATTGTGGCTTTTTCATGCCAGCCCAATGGGTTAATTCATCAATCCTGATCCTCTTTCCGTTACCGAGGGAAACTTCCACTCAAATTCAAAACTTAAAATTTTACAATGCTCAAAATAACACATTACTCTTGACAAGCTGTTGCTTTCTGCTTGTACAGAGTGTTACCTTTTTTAATAAAAGTTCGACAAACACGCATACTAATACATGGTACCACACATACCAGTAGCTTACACATTACAATGGTTCTCGCTTTCATGCATAATAGCAGCACACAGTCTTTTCTCCACTGGTCACAATCTTGAATTGGTCGGACAATTTTTTATTTTAAAATACCCAATATATGTGATTGCCTCATGTCCGGAACTAGAGGTTTATCACACAATTTAAACCAACCAAAATTCCACCTTGGCTAAAATAAAAGTTTGGTTTTCACAGGTTAATTAACCTCAATAACTCCAAATTAATTCAAACCAATTTCAAACTAACCAGTGCCAGTTGAAAAACTACAGACACACAAATAAACATGCACGTGGTTTTTAACATTCATTCACACTGAAGCGTCACACACAATACATTTCATTACTTTTCAAACATTCATAGTAGCAAATTCGATGTTCTATCTTAGATTCATAAAAATGCTTTTCTATTTTTTTCATTTCTTAAACAGTCGGCTTATTACCGTAAACACAATGCTTTCCTGAACCACCAATATACATTGCCATGCTTTGTACTTCCTTTTGGATCCCGCAGGGTTCTTCTGCTCACCCTGTTTCAGTGTTCCCTGAAAACTCTTGCTGTCAGCTTTCAGATTTTTAAAATTGCTTTTGCAGCTACTGAGGTTTTGACCCTCTGTGCAATTTGGCCGCATTTTCTCCTCATTTTGCTTGTTATTTTCTGCCATAGTCATATTAGAGGTCAGATGCAGCGTATGGAGTTTTTTAAAATCATTTTGGAGAGTCTCAATTTGATTAGCTTGCTCTGACAATTTAAGCCTCAATCCCTTAACTTCGGCTGTCAATTTTCCTACGACTGTCTGAAGTCCTGATTTTTCATGCTCCTATTGGTTTTGTAAAGTTTTGTTGAGGTCTCTCTGCTTAAGTAATTAGAAATATAGAAAATAGGTGCAGGAGTAGGCGATTTGGTCCTTCGAGCCTGCACCGCCATTCAATGAGTTCATGGCTGCATGTATAACATGCTGCCATTAAGACACATTTAGCCTCTCTCTTCTTTTTTAGTTTTGTCGAAGAATGAGTCTCCTCCGGGAAATCCGGGGGAGCATATTGTTTCAAGCCATCCCTCTGACATTCTCGATCAGGGTCTGGTTAAACTGCTCTTCCCACGACTGGGAGGTTCCACCTTTTCCTGTCATTTCTCTTCTGTCTTTCTTATTTTAATTTATCTTAACTCAAAATCGTCCCATCTGGGTCGTCAATGTTGTGCAAGCGGCAATTTTGCTAGTCGTGTGACTAGTAGTTGCCTGCAATGGTTCCAGAGTTAAATACCAAATTACACACTAGACAAATGACAGTATCGTTAATGTTCGTTTAATACAGGAAAAGTACAAGACTCACCACTTGTACTCGATTCAACTCTGCTTAACTCTGCAGAAAGGCGTTCCAAAGGGTGTTCCTTTCTATTAAAAAATACTCACTCTGTCCAACTCTATGAACTCAGTACTTCAGGCTATCCTCTGCCATTGCAGTTGAGGTATCACAGCAAAATTTTGACTCTTAGATTTTTTTCCCCATTCATTTTTATGACCATCCTGACCTTAATTGCAAACAGCCATTAAAAGGGGAAAGAGAACTGTACAATGCACTGGTATACCTTATTTAAATGTATTTTCTGTTCATATAACCCAAAAGTTGTTTTAAATACTTAAATTTTAAAAAGTACTTTGATGAAGTATTTTATTTACTTTAAATATAAAAAAACCCAACATAATTAAAACCTTTCCTTTAGGCAACAATCTTGTGTGATATAATTGTCCTGTACTTCTTAAAGAAAAGCAATTACTACAAAGAAAAGAAGTACAAGTTTGTTGATGACTATGAATTGGTAAGTCAGCAAAATATTGTTCATCTTTACTGGCTGAGATTTTTCCCCTCCACATGCAGTCACTTTTTAAATTAAGCATTTGATTATTTTTGTAGTAATTAATTCAAATCTAATTCATTTAATGGTATTCTGGATGATTAGTATGATTGGCAACAAACTAAGGAATATGACGGATAATAAAAAATCATCTCTGGTGAACCAGTATTCTATGATTCTCTACATAATCAACTGCTCAATGGATTTTATTTTCTCTTATTAATGTTCAAAATATACTGCAATTAATTATTTTCTTGCCATAAAACATAAGATATAAAACAATAACCCTAAGGAAAACCATAGAAAAGTTTGTGGTGATCATTTTATAACATACATACCAGTTTTTCAAATATTACTGCAATTATTTTTTTCCAAAAGCACAAACATGATTTAAAAGGGGAACAAGCCAAATCATTACACTTCATATACTATTTAAAAACAAAATGCTATGGGCCCGAATTTGGTCAACCTGCCGCCAACTCGGCGGGCTCCCTGTTTTTTCGGCGCTCTCCCCTTCGAGCGAGTTTGATGAGGCTCTCATGTCAGCAGTGAGAGAAGACCGCTGTGAAGTGTCCGCTGGCGTGCAGCGCCAAAAAAGTACTTCTGCCCACTCACTCCCGAGATTGGTCCCGGCGGTCCTGCGCTCCAGCAAGAGAAAAGACCGCCCCGTGGAGGCAGGTCTTACCTGAACAGTGGGTATGAAGACCTGCAAGAAAAGGTTAATCAAATGGTTTGCTTCATTTCTTTTGCAGCGATTTTGTTTGATAGTGTCCTCTGAAGGATTTGTCATGGTTTGTTTTTCATTTGCTGAAGATTTTTTTTTCCATTCCTTGCACCCGACTCCAGCCTCGCCGTTACTTTGCTGAGGGTTGCATTTGTAACGCCCATTTTTTTCCTGCCGGGCAGTTTTTTTCCCCACCAAACTTCCACCGAAAGTACAGTCAGGATCTTAATGGTATTTTGGACAGTAAATGGGCAGAGCTTAGGTTTGACCAAACTCGGGCCCTATATTTTAATTACAATTCCACTGTTAGAAAAGAAAGTCAAATTTTAAGCAATTTCCCTGTGACTGACCATAATGTGATATTCCTGAGCTACAGTACAGAATCTTACTAAGGATGTAAAATGATATTAAACAAAATCTACAAAATGAATAACATCTTATTTCATGTTAAAAGGGTATTGAATCAGAAGATTCCTATGGAGCCATACAGAATTCAAGAAACACGAATTGACCTGTGAATCTGTACTTACGTGACTGAAATTTTCTTCTTGGCTCTTGACGAACAAGTCCACTTTAAAGCTGTAACATTGCCCGTCTCCGCTCCTGCCTCAGCTTATCTGCTGCTGAAACCCTCATCCATGCTTTTGTTACCTCTAGATTTGACTCCTGGCTGGCCTCCCACATTCTACCCTATGTAAACCTGAGGTCACCCAAAACTCGGCAGCCCGTGTCCTAACTTGTACCAAGTCCCAATCACCCATCACCCCTGTGCTCGTTGACCTACATTGGCTCCCGATTAAGCAACGCCTTGATTTCAAAATTCTCATCCTTGTTTACAAATCCCTCCATAGCCTCGCTCCTCCCTATCTCTTTCAACCTCACAACCCCAGGAGATGTCTGCGCATCTCAAATTCTGCTTCCTTGAGCATCCCTGATTATAACTGCTCAACCATTGGTGGCCGTGCCTTCAGCTGCCTGGGCCCTAAGCTCTGGAACTCCCTCCCTAAACCCCTCTGTCTCTCTTTCCTCCTTTAAGATGCTCCTTAAAACCTACCTCTTTGACCAAGCTTTGGGTCATCTGCAATAATTTCTTCTAATATGGCTCGGTGTCAAACTTATTTGTTTTGTCTCCTAGCACTACTGTGAAGCACCTTGGGACTACGTTAAAGGCGCTATATAAAGAAAAGTTGTTGTAAATATGTTTTTATTAATAAGCGCCACCTGAAGAGCTTAATCAACAACTTTAAAAGGAAAGTTTTTGTTCTAGAATGTATAATTTTATTGTTAACTTGTGAATTCTGAAAATGTGAAAATAAAATGGTTTGTAAGAAAATATAATTCAATAGCATTGACACAAAAGTAGTAATCTCGGGATTGCTACCAGTGCCACGTGCTAGTCAGAGTAGGAATCGCAGGATAGCACAGATGAATACGTGGCTTGAGCAGTGGTGCAGCAGGGAGGGATTCAAATTCGTGGGGCATTGGAACAGGTTCTGGGGGAGGTGGGACCAGTACAAACTGGACGGTCTGCACTTGGGCAGGACCGGAACCAATGTCCTAGGGGGAGTGTTTGCTAGTGCTGTTGGTGAGGAGTTAAACTAATATGGCAGGGGGATGGGAACCAATACAGGGAGACAGAGGGAAACAAAAAGGAGACAAAAACAAAAGACAGAAAAGAGATGAGTAAAAGTGGAGGGCAGAGAAACCAAAGGCAAGAAACAAAAAGGGCCACTGAATATAAAAGGGCTGCAGGAGGGGTCAAAACTAAAAATCATGGTTTAAAAACTAGGATGAAAACACGCTACCTAAATGCACGCAGCATTCGAAATAAAGTAAATGAGTTGACGGCACAAATCATTACAAATGGGTATGATTTGGTGGCCATTACAGAAACATGGTTGCAAGGTGGCCAAGACTGAGAATTAAACATACAGGGGTATCTGACGATTCAGAAAGATAGGCAAGAAGGGAAAGGAGGTGGGGTAGCTCTGTTAATAAAAGATGATATCAGGGCAGTTGTGAGGGATGATATTGGCTCCAATGAACAAAATGTTCAATCATTGTGGGTGGAGATTAGAGATATTAAGGGGAAAAAGTCACTGGTCGGCGTAGTTTATAGGCCCCCAAATAATAACTTCATGGTGGGGCGGGCAATAATCAAGGGAATAATGGAGGCATGTGAAAAAGGAACGGCAGTAGTCATGGGGGATTTTAACCTACATATCGATTGGTCAAATGAAATCGCACAGGGTAGCCTGGAGGAGGAATTCATAGAATGCATACGGGATTGTTTCTTAGAACAGTATGTAACAGAACCGACAAAGGAGCAAGCCATCTTAGATCTGGTCCTGTGGAATGAGACAGGAAAAATAAACGATCTCCTCGTAAAAGATCCTCTCGGAATGAGTGATCACAATATGGTTGAATTTGTAATACAGATTGAGGATGAGGAAGTTGTGTCAGAAACGAGCTTACTATGCTTAAACAAAGGGGACTACAGTGGGATGAGGGCAGAGTTGACTAAAGTAGACTGGAAACAAGGACTAAACGGTGGCACAATTGAGGAACAGTGGAGGACTTTTAAGGAGCTCTTTCATAGGGCGCAACAAAAATATATTCCAGTGAAAAAGGGCAAGAGAAGGGATAACCAGCCGTGGATAACCAAGGAAATAAAGGAAAGTATCAAATCAAAGACCAATGCTTATAAAGGTGGCCAAAGTTAGTGGGAAACTAGAGGATTGGGAAAATTTTAAGCAACAGCAAAGAATGACTAAAAAAGCAATAAAGAAAGGGAAGATAGATTACGAAGGTAAACTTGCGCAAAACATAAAAACAGATAGTAAAAGCTTTTGCAGATATATAAAACGGAAAAGAGTGACTAAAGTAAATGTTGGTCCCTTAGAAGATGAAAAAGGGGATTTAATAATGGGAAATGTGGAAATGGCTGAGACCTTAAACAATTATTTTGCTTCCGTCTTCACAGTCAAAAACCATGACAAAATTTGCTGGTCACAGGAATGTGGGAAGGGAGGACCTTGAGACAATCCCTATCACTAGGGGGCTAGTGCTGGACAGGCTAATGGGACTGAAGGTAGACAAGTCCACTGGTCCTAATGAAATGCATCCCAGGGTATTAAAAGAGATGGCGGAAGTTATAGCAGATGCATTCGTTATAATCTACCAAAATTCTCTGGACTCTGGGGAGGTACCAGCGGATTGGAGAGCAGCTAATGTAACGCCTCTGTTTAAAAAAGGGGGCAGGCAAAAGGCAGATAACTATAGGCCGGTTAGTTTAACATCTGTAGTGGGGAAAATGCTTGAAACTATCATTAAGGAAGAAATAGCGGCTCATCTGGATAGGAATAGTGCAATCAAGCAGACGCAGCATGGATTCATGAAAGGGAAATCATGTTTAACTAACTTACTGGAATTCTTTGAGGATATAACGAGCATGGTGGATAGAGGTGTACCGATGGATGTGGTGTATTTAGATTTCCAAAAGGCATTCGATAAGGTGCCACACAAAAGGTTACTGCAGAAGATAAAGGTACGCGGAGTCAGAGGAAATGTATTAGCATGGATAGAGAATTGGCTGGCGAACAGAAAGCAGAGAGTCGGGATAAATGGGTCCTTTTCCGGTTGGAAATCAGTGGTTAGTGGTGTGCCACAGGGATCAGTGCTGGGACCACAACTGTTTACAATATACATAGATGACCTAGAAGAGGGGACAGAGTGTAGTGCAACAAAATTTGCAGATGACACTAAAATTAGTGGGAAAGCGGGTTGTGTAGAGGACTCAGAGAGGCTGCAAGGAGATTTGGATAGGTTAAGCGAATGGGCTAAGGTTTGGCAGATGGAATACAATGTCGGAAAGTGTGAGGTCATCCACCTTGGGAAAAAACACAGTAAAAGAGAATATTATTTGAATGGGGAGAAATTACAACATGCTGAGGTGCAGAGGGACCTGGGGGTCCTTGTGCATGAATCCCAAAAGGTTAGTTTGCAGGTGCAGCAGGTAATCAGGAAGGCAAATGGAATGTTGGCCTTCATTGCGAGAGGGATGGAGTACAAAAGCAGGGAGGTGTTGCTGTAACTGTATTGGTAAGGCCGCACCTTGAGTACTGCGTGCAGTTTTGGTCACCTTACTTAAGGAAGAATATACTAGCTTTGGAAGGGGTACAGAGACGATTCACTAGGCTGATTCCAGAAATGAGGGGGTTACCTTATGATGATAGATTGAGTAGACTGGGTCTTTACTCCTTGGCGTTCAGAAGGATGAGGGGTGATCTTATAGAAACATTTAAAATCATGAAAGGGATAGACAAGATAGAGGCAGAGAGGTTGTTTCCATTGGTAGGGGAGACTAGAACTAGGGGGCACAGCCTCAAAATACGGAGGAGCCAATTTAAAACCGAGTTGAGAAAGAATTTCTTCTCCCAGAGGGTTGTGAATCTGTGGCATTCTCTTCCCAAGGAAGCAGTTGAGGCTAGCTCATTGAATGTTTTCAAGTCAAAGATAGATAGATTTGTAACCAATACGGGAATTAAGGGTTACGGGGAGAGGGGTCCACGACCAGATCAGCCATGATCTTATTGAATGGCGGAGCAGGCTCGAAGGGCTAGATGGCCTACTCCTGTTCCTAATTCTTATGTTCTTATGACATGGAGAATGTGATTTTAAAAGTGTGATTATAACAGACTAAATCTACTGAATATGATTATTTTTATTATGATTTTTGATGCTAATGTGGAACAACATTTTGCTCAAGATGGATGGACATTCAAGGATTGAATGGATGTATCTGGCAAAGTCAGAATTTTTTTCTGGCCTCAACTTGAACTTCGGTCTCAAGAAGTTGAAAGTAGAGAAGCTAGAGAGATTAACTAGTTGAGTTAATTTTGGAATGCTATAATCACACATCATACTCATTGTTCTACTATTCTATAAACTCACTTCTGTTACCATGATATCAAATCAGTATTGTACTGCATCGGGATGGTATCTGCAAATGGATGAATGATCGTGCTAACCTTCAATTTCCTCAGTGAGTCTTCTAACAAGATGATGGCGTACTGGCTTCTTTGCTCCTCACCTGTACATACTTATGTTGCTGTTCTTTCATCATCACTGTGTAAATATTTTAGAATTTCTTACCTAAAACCATTGTAGGAGCGCCATCACTACATGGACTGCAGCAGTTCAAGGAAAATGCCTACCACCAACTTCTCGGGGCAACTAAGGAAGGAGCACTGCCAGTGCCACCTCCATCCTGAAAACGATTGTAAAAAAAAATTCCACAACAAAAGTACAGTAAATGTTGATGACTCCATGCAATCATATTTTGAATCGAAGGTTGTGGCAATTCACAAAGATCCTGTAAAATTGGCAAACACTGATGGTTATTCTTAAAGAAAATTGTAGCCCAACAACAATTCTAAAAATTCTAAGTAAGCGAACTGAATAACAATGCAATTTGTTTTCTTTGCTTATTGACAGTCAAATACCAATTACCTCTGACATATTTACTGCATGTACTATGAGATACTAAAATAAAAAATTCACAATGTGGAATATTCCCATGGTGCCCCTTGAGCCTGCTCCACCATTCAATAAGATCATGGCTGATCCTCTAGCTTAACTGCACTATCCCCATATCCCTTGCTTCCCTTAATATCCAAAAATCTATCTATCTATGTCTTGAATATACTTAAGACTGAGCCTTCATTGCCCTTTTCTACCCTTTGGGGTAGAAAATTCCAAAGATTCACCACCCTCTGGGTGAAGAAGTTTCTCCTCATATCAATCCTAAATGGCCGACATCTTATTCTGAGACTGTGACCCCTGGTTCTTGACTCCCCCAGCCAGAGGAAACATCCTCCCTGCATCTACCCTGTCAAACCCTGTAAGAATTTTGTATGTTTCAATGCGATCACCTCTCATTCTTCTAAACTCTTGAGAATATCGGCCTAGTCTACTCAGTCTCTCCTCATAGGACAATTCCCCCCCCCCCCCCATCCCAGGAATCAGTCTGGTGAACCTTCATTGCAATCCCTCTATGGTAAGTATATCCTTCCTTTGCTAAGACAAAACTGTACACAATACTTCAGGTGCGGTCTCACCAGGGCCCTATATAATTGCAATAATTCTTTTCTCTTTTTCCTACCAAAGTTCATATTTCTTCCATTATATTCCATTTGCCATGTTCTTGCCCACTCACTTAGTCTGTCTATATCCCCTTGAAGCCTCTTTGATACAAAGCTTAGATGGGAATGTAAGTTGTGAGGAGGATGCAATTAGAAAACTTGGATATATTACATTTCATCCAAATCATTGATATAGATTGTGAATAGCTGGGGCTGAAACATCGATCCTTGCAGAACCCCACTAGTTACAGCCTGCCAACCCAAAAATGACCTGTTTATTCCTACTCTCCGTTTTCTGTCCATTAACTAATCCACAATCCATGCTAGTATATTGCCCCCAATCCCATGAGCCCTAATTTTGTTTAATAACCTCTTGTGTGGCACCTTATCGAATGCCTTCTGAAAATCCAAATACATCACATCCACTGGTTCGCCTTTATCTATTCTACTAGATACAACCTCAAAAAAACTCAACAGATTTGTCAAACATAATTTCTCTTTCATAAATCCCTGCTGACTCTGCCCAATCCTATTATTATTTTCTAAATGCTTTATTACCACATCCTTAATAATAGATTCTAGCATTTTCCCTATGACTCATGTCAGGCTAACTGGTCTGTAGTTCCCCGTTTTCTCTCTGTTGTGAGGAACTAACTTGAAAATGTAATGGTTTTACAAGTTAGGAAAACCAGAGGTTGTTGAACCACCTAAATGACCTACCTATCAAATACCTATTTTAATATATGCTGAAAAATCTGTATTCACAAACTTCTCTTTCTCTTTCACAATCTGTATTATCAAGCTCTCTTTCAGTGAGATTCACTGTGTAGAACATGAAAAGGCTGCACGGCATCATGCAATGCCATACTTACTGAACACACACACAAACTGATTGACTCACCTCAGCACAAGTCTTTGTCCACAAACCAAATGGTTAAATTGCACAGGATAAAAACACTTAAAACTTTAAAAAGTACTAAAATAAAATACAGTACATTTCTACCAGATCACTTATGTTCTAATGTCAATCCGTAAAATTTTTACTTGATCCCACCAGCTTAAAACTGTATGAACAAGGGTGGGTCTAAACTGATAAAGGTTACTCTCTATAATATTAACTTATAAACAGAGTTTTGATAGATGATTGAAGGATATGGGAATAGGGCAAACATATAAGATAGGACTAATGTTCATGTGGATTTGTTGGGCGGAATGGCCTGTTTCCGTGTTGTAATTTCTATACAAATGAACATACTTTACAAAGGATTCACTAAGCGCCAATTTTCTATCCTTCAAATTTACATCAAATGATTGTGGAGTGTGCAAATCAGTTTTAAATTACCTGTACTAAATCAAACACACAGATGACCATAATAAATGTTTTTATTGATGAAAACATCACAGTTTAATACAGAGTATAAATAACTTTTACAGCTGCCTTATAACTTCTATAACGCCATTATAATCAATAAAATCTTAAGACAAAATTACTCATCAAGCCTTTCTATAAATATTAATTGATTACATTATCTGCAGTCCATCACACATTTTAGCATTGTTCACAAATATATCACTTTATCATGCAACCTAAAGTAAAAAGGTGACTACACTTGAACAAGTGCAGTGCTTCTAGCTCCAAAAGTAATGGCTGTATTTCAAGACATTCGATAATATTTACATTTAATTTACTGATATTTCATCTATTCATAAAAAAACAAAGCTTTTGGTAATGAAATACCAGATGAAAGTTCACCATGAGCAAAGGTCTAATGTTAGAGGCATTTAGGGAACATCGATTCTAAATACGCAAGGATACCACTGATATTAGGTATAATTACTGTTTTCATAGGTGTATAATACAGATAATATTTGGTCACAGTATAAAACTTTAAGCATAAGAATCTGTTTTAGTAAATGCACAAATTATACTTGGCAATACATTTGAGAAATATTGCAGCAATATATCATTCTGTGCTGTAATAATGATAACTTTTAGTTGAGCATTGAAAAATTGTCAATACCACAAAAGGATAAAAGGCCACTGTGTCCTTTGTTTTCAAAGTGTGAACAGATATTTCATCATCAACAACAACTTGCACTTATACAACGCCTTTAACATAGTAAAATGTCTCAAGGTGCTTCACAGGAGTGTAATCAGAAACAAACTGACATCGAGCCACAGGAGGAGATATTAGGATGAGTGACTAAAAGCTTGATCAAAGAGGTAGGTTTTAAGGAGCATCTTAGAGAGGGGGAGAGGTTTCACCCAAACAGACGTCTTAAGCAGTTACATAGCAATAATGGTTTTTCTACATTATAAATTTATTATTTATCATTCTTAAATGACATGATAATTAACAGCAGGAAGTTTCTACATGTAATACACAACTGCATTAAATTAATAAGACCATCTAAAGGGAAGCATAATTTTTCTCCATGCATTTACAAATAAAAAACTTAACCATTTCCATTTAATCTCTTCTTATTTTGTATTATGTAAGGATCTATAGGCCTCTACAACACTTTGAATGGAAGTCACATATTGGGAAATTCACAACAATGGTAAAGCACCTGCCCGCTCCTAAAAAGTTCCATTGATTAACTGATGCACATTGCATATCATAGAATTGGTACTCACCATCTGGAAAAAAAACACTAAGAAACTGTTGCACATTTTTTGCACTTGTAATTTTGCTTTCAAAGATAATAGCTTTTGTGAAAAGAGGACAGGGTTAGTCATCAAAACCAATATGGGAGATATACCCATAAAATGAGGCCATTTTTACAGCAAACTTGGTGACCTATGTATACTTCAGAATTTAACCATGGGTGAAACAATGCTATGATAAATTCTTCTTGGACGATAAATGTGCATTATCAACTACACTCTCCATAAGTAAAGTATTGCAAAAATAATAAACAACTTCTAGGGGTCTAGTACTTCGAGAGAAAGTCTAAATATTTATGGCAATTAGGAATAACATTTATCTATATATTAAAACGTCTTCACTACAGTCACTAGATACTTTTTATGACATAAATTAAAGTTGGTGAACTACATGGCCTACTAACCTAACCTATGTAATACTATATAAACTAACCTACATCAATAAGGTACATTATTTTGTAATATTGTAATAGTTTAGCTGAATTGATATATTACCTTGTAAATATGGTGTTAAAAAAATTAAAAGTATACTTCAACATTGAGTTAATATTGTAAACATTTTATAATATGCATCTTGATTGATATGGCATTAAAAATCACTTTTCAAGTATCTACATTTTCCTCCGTTTTAAGGGGAAATTCTGGGCTGTATAATGCCTATAAGAAACATGCACAATTACCTCAATTAAATGCACCACAAATACAGTATGTTTTAAAAAGTAAATGATCTTGTATAAAGATTTAAAATGTTAAGACCAGTTGAACATCTGTACCCATACATCGACTAATTCTGTGTTTTATGCCCAAGTTACTTGTATTCCAGGCAATGAAACGATTCAAAGCATTTTCATGCAAAATCACAAAAGACATTAAACTTCTTGTGATTTGACTGCTGCTGGTAACTTATACCTTAGAAAGTGTCCTTCTAATGCATTCATCTAGTCTCTGACATCTGCCATCCTCCAGCAGCTGACGCAATCTTGTTGGGGAACCTGAAGAGCATGCAAAATGTCCTTTATTGCATTTAGCTTCATGACAGAACTTCATCCTCTCCAACTTCTGGCAGGTCAGCACTCTTCATACTATCTCCACTGCCTTGTTTTCTGTTGAAAGAAAATATACATTAGATCCCATCTGTAACAAGAGCATTGATAGGGAACTCTTCAGTGTTTTAACACTATTCTGCTCATCATTTAATATATATTGTGAATTTTTGGTCTCAACGTGAGGAATACTAATGATGGGAATGGAAAATGAATTCCACTTTGGTCATCCCATAATTGAAGCATTCCCAGCTTGGGTACCTACCCCAACCTCTGAAAGGCATTCTGTTGCATATATCTGAGAGCAATTAGCAATTTAATGTCAATTTGTGTAAAATTACCAGGTAGTCTTGCGCTATGGAAACTGGCCTATTATACTTTAATCAACATGGCAAAAGCATCAAAACATGCACCTATGTAGCTGGCTCAGCATTACACAAAATGTTATGCATGAAAATATCTCCCACATACCACCATAGTTAACAACAACATTGCATTTATTTTGTCCCATTAACCTAGTAAATCGTCTCAAGGCACTTCATGGGAGCATTATCAGACAAGATTTGACACTGAGCCACGTAAAGAGATATTAAGACAGGTGACCAAAAACTTGGTTAAAGAGGAAGATTTTAAGGAGTGGCTTGAAGGAGAAGAGGTAGAGAGGGAATTCCAGAGCTGAAGACACGGACACCAATGGTGGAGTGAAGGAAATTGGGAATGTGCAAGAGGTCAAAACTGAAGGAGCGCAGAGTTTCAGGAGGGTTGTAGGGCTGGAAGAGGTTACAGATATAGGATGGGGCGAGGCCATGGAAGAATTCGAACACAAAGATGAGAATTTTTTAATTGAGGCATTGCCAGCCAATGTAGGTTAGCAAGCACAGGAATGATGGGTGAGTGGGACTTGGTGTGAGTTAGGATACAGCCAGCAGAATTTTGGATGAGCTCAAGTTTTTGGAAGGTGGTAGCTGGGTGGCCACCAGGAAAACATTGGAATAGTCGAATCTGGAAGTAATAAAGGCATGGATGAGGGTTTCAGCAGCAGATGGGTTGAGGCAGGGGCAGACACAGGCAATGTTACGGAGGTGGAAGTGGGGTGGTCTTGCTTATACTAATGATAATAACAAAGCACCCCTGCACACATTATACATATGTTAAATTAAGAGAGAATTCAACTCCACGTAAAAACAAAAAAAATTATCTGCCATTTACTCTGATCCCTTTGCTGTTCTATTGAAAACAATATCCAAGTCACAAGCATGTGGACACACCATGGTTTATACAAGTACATTCTGGTAACAGCCAACAGTAGGACCATAGCCATGTGTAGTCTGGTCCCTATACAATGATCCATGATGGCATTTCCCCCCTCATAAAAGCATAAACAGAGCAAATAAAACAACAAGTATCAGTAAAACAAAATGAGATTGTTTCCTATGAAAATCGCAAATGAGTACTGTCTTCCTTGAATATTAAAAAATGAAGTTTTGTTGTATTTTCTAAATTGGCCATTTTATTTACTTTTGACAAATTCCAAATCATTTAGCACTTCCCTTTGAATTACTTGCTTCTTTAACAGTTTAGGTAACATAGAAATACAGAAGATACAACATGCAAACAAGCCATTCCAACCAACTAGTCAATGTCAGTATTTACCCTCCATGCGAGCAAACAGTTTTTACATTTACAGACCTTGTTCTGTTTCTCTTCAATGCTCTTTCCTTTGTTCACCTATGCAATCTAATCTTAAATGTTATCATAGATTCTGCATCAATCACTAGCCCTAGAAATGAATTCCACAGCCTCACAACACTGTGTAAAAGTATTTTCTCCTGTTCAATTTTGCACTGCAGTATTCACAAAAACGGTCCATGAAGAGAGAATTAAACAGACTTGATTAAAACTAACAGCTTAATGTAAACACTGTTTCGCCAATTTTGTCCATTAAGTAATTATTTTTGAATCAAAATATGTTGCCCCTTTTATTGGGCAAGGATATACAAGCAAACTACATGCTTGATAGTGTTATACTGTAATATTAATGCTGACTATTACCCAGAATGCACTGGATGAAAGAAAAACATCTGTATCCCCAGGTGCAATCTGACAAGCTCAGTTTTTCTGCACACAACACAGTTGAGATCAATTGGCAGAAGACTGATTAATATTTAGAGCTACAAGTAAACTTCTATCACTTTGTACAACTGCTACATGTTCTCTTTTTTAATAATAGCGATACAAAGTCTTCCCAGATGACAAAACAATTTTGCTTTGTAGACAGAATGCATTTATTGTGCAGAAATTGCATTTAATTACATTTCATGCATAGAGTTTGAATTTGCCAGTAACTCTGAATATGAAAAGACAGATTTGTAAGTAGCTAATTTTATAAGGTTGCTGACTGAAATATAAACACTAAACAGACATTATGTGATAACACAAAGCAAAATACAACATACACTTTTCATTTTGCAACTGCTGCATAATTTCTGCATCATATACAAAAAAACCTGAAAATCAACTGCAGACCCTTTTTTTCCCGCAATGAACTCTAACATTTTAGACATTCAACTGAGCATTGTTATTTCTTCACTTTTTTCCTCATGTTCTGTAATTCTCTGTTGCATTTAGCATTTCCCTTAATACCCGTTATGTAGTGAACATTTTTGCTAACCGTAGATGTACTGGTGTCGGCAGTATTATCACAAATGGTGGATAAATGAATGAGATTAAAGTGATATTTGCATCCACTGTATTCTGCAATTCCCGGACAAAACTCAATTCCTGTTGTCTATTATTATTGATAAACTTCTTTGATTTTTCTTGTAGCCCTTGAAGGATGTGGTCGATATTACAGGATATTGAGAATTTTACTTTAAATCTTTCCTGTGTGCACTGTACCTTTCTATATACTTTAAATGAACATTTGGAAATGGAAAAAGAGTACTGAGTAATACAGAATAAAAGTAACCAGGTGGGAATCTCTCATTAAAGTTCTAAATATCAAACAGTGCAATCATGCAGTGCACTGGCGCTCCAATATGTTGTGCATGAAGTGGAGAAACACTGGGCTGGATTTTCGGTCTTCTGCTGCCCCTGTTAGTGCCCTGGAGGAGCGGCAATGGTGGCGGCAATGGTTTCTGGGTGGGAGGCCAGTTTGTAGCGACCCGCCAGGAAATTAGTTGCCGGTTTTGCGGGGGCGCTGATTGGCACCGCCCGGGAGTGTTGAGCCAGTATGGAACGCCACTGGTTTGGACTGTGCTTCGATTTTGAATTGATGCTGAGCATCTAGCGCCCAGTAGCGTGCCCTAGTGGGATCGCCTGAAAATCCAGAGCTGTCCCGGCGGCAGTGAGTGAAGTAAGTAATGAATGAGGTAAGTGTGATTGTTTTGTTTATTTTTATACTTGCAATTTATTCTAATGTGAAGGTATTGGAAATTTTTTTTGTGTGTTTTGTGGCAATTTTTTTTTCTTCAAAGCAAGCTCCGAGGCTGGCTTTTTCGCTTGGGATTTTCAGTTGGTCAGCTGACCTGGCACCCTAAAAGAGGTGTGCAATGCCTCCCTTAGCCCTCTGCGCCACACTCAGGGCCCAGCTGATGAATTTTGTGGCTGAGGGCGCAAACTTTACCACCCTGAAATGACCAGAACCGAAAATCTAGTCCAGTGTGTTTTCATGCAGTTCATGCAGTGAGTCCTCATTGTCAGTTGGGAAATCGGGAAATGATGAGTGGAATCTTTGTTCTTTTCATGTAGAAAGGGAAAGGGTGAAAATGGCAGTTGATTCACATCAGCCTACTCTTGCATACCATTACTAGTAATGTTGACAAAGGCTGGGAACAAGCTCCAAACTCGTGAACACGTGCTGATAAGAGACACATAGACACACAAAATGGGACATTGTTAAAGTACATTTTCGATCATCAAGAAACAGTTAAAGCACAGACTTAAAAACATACATTTGTTATTTGACAAATATATATATATAAATAAATCATTACCTGTCACAAAATACATTATTCAAATACCAATTATGGAACTTACCAATGACCTGTGGAGTTGGTTTGAAAATAAATTTGCAAGAATAAAATGAAACCAATCAAATAAATAAATGACAGAAAAAAGGCACACGGAGATAATAATAAAAAGCGGGGTGGGGGGGGGGGGAAACAAAGAAAGATCAAATAGAAGCCCCAGGCTTCCCTGCATATAGCCAAAATCCTGAATTATCTCTGGGAACATTGCCAGACATTAAATGTATATCAACCTTCCACAGCACAGTGGGTTACAATATCACCAGTGAATTTGGCCCATTGGTAGATTTGATTTAAAATGACAATTAAGATACCTCTTTATAACAAGTGATTACTGGCAAAATACAAACTTGTACATGCAAGCAATAAGCACCATGCTACCAATATTGTAAAGACTGCATGTGCCATTCGTATAGTGTTTCTCAAAGTTTAATGCATGCTTTAGTAAGCACCATGCAGGCAAAGACCACAGTATATTACTCATCCCCAGAAATTACTGCTATTTTAAATAATGTGTGATCCATTCCAATAAAAGGATACAATGTTTCCATGTTGATATAACTGGAAACTTTACTCTCCAGAGGGGTGCCGGGTAGTCTTGGGCCTAAAGCAGTGTTGTCCAATAGAAATCACCAATTCCGGCGACACTGTTTCAGCCATACTGCACTAATTTTAGTAGAAAATGCTTTACGTACACTCACATAATACAGGTAATTATACTTCAAGTATATATTTACTTATCAAATATCTACCATTATTCAGTAACCATGAAAGTAAGGCACTCAATGATTAAAAAACAATCACACACTGTTTTTCATCTGTCATTTTACCAACAAAGGCACAAAAAGGTTAAAGTTCACATACACACACCGTGCAAATATGAGTATTGAAATCACATGCCCAATGACAGTGTCTATTACTAATTTTTTAATTAACTAATCAGGAAAGCAATTTTCCACATCTGGATTCACAATTCACCACATGTGGCTAGTAGATAACGTATTGGACAACACTGGCCTAGAGAAAGTGGAAGTTGGGAGCTGAACTAGGAGGTAGCAAAGGACCAGAGACTTGACTGGTAGAGAATGGGATTGTGGGGACTTGTTATTTGCTGGAATGGGTCAAGCAAAGAGCTGGCAACTGCACGCAGGATCAGGTTGGGCCAAGTGGGGTCTGGTATAGAACTCAGGGGAAGGTTGGGCCATGCAGGGAAGTGGCTACTGCACTCAGGGACAGGTTCAGCCAGGAAAGAAACCGACTGCTACATCCTGTAAGAAATCATGAATTGGAAGAAATAACTTGAGACAAAAAAGTCCCTTCAGACTGGTGTTAGAATTGAAGGATTAATTCCATGGTACAATGGTTAAAGCTACTTGAACAGCGTGAATATAAATAACTGATAACAGGCAGCTACAAACATCTGAAGGCCAATAATGGCATGTCTGACTCCAATCTTGGGAGGATAAAGACAGGAGAGATGGGCCTTCAGAAAGTATAAACAGGAAAGACATGTGAAAAACAGAGTTTCACCTTAGAGTTGAGACAAAGAACTTGACATATCATAGGTTAGATAGCTCTGTCCATTATTTTAAGCCAGGCCCACCTCTAGAAAGAGAATAAAAGAGATATCTAAAGAGCTTTTCAGGGCAGATGGTGCAGAGAAGAGTTGTTCGTCTGTCCAGCCGTCTGTCCGATTGGGACTAATACGAGCTACTTGTCACAGTCGTATGTCTACTATGTCTATCCTGATTATGTGTTGTGTTTAACCATATTTGAACTATGGCTCCTTAATAAAACGCCTTACAACTCCCAAAACCTTTTGGGTAATCTGTGTACAACCTGTGATCCAAATCTTACAATCCTGGACTGAACTGGTCTAGGACAGGAGACTTTAGGGTCAGGCTAGAAAGAGAGTTGGTTGCTGCATTTGGGTTCAAGTGGGCAAGGCCAAAGCCAAATATTATGGATGGACTTTAGCTAGAGGGAGGCCAAAGAGCCAGAATACTTGGGGTGGACCTAAGTGGGAAGGAAGGAGAGGCCAGGCTCAGTCATGGAGCAGAGGGCTTGAGACTGGACAAAATGTTAGATTAACTTAGTGAGGCAATGGGAATTATTATAATGGCTGAAAAAGGGCCACTATTATTTGTGTTATGAATTTTTTTTTCAGTAATCTGATTGACCCATGCTAACCAGATGCACAATGGACTAATCAGTAATATTAGAACAGCAGTGCTTTGTGGACCATTTGCAGTCCGTGAGCATTGATAATACAGTGCATGACACCAGCCAACTCAGTTCTAGTTGCACATGTATTTCTTATTTGCTGGTTTGCCCTGTTTGAATCTTGTTGGCCTGGAGGCTTGCAGTGGTCTATTATTAGCACTGTTGCCTCACTGGCGGATAAATCTTGAATCAGAACACCAGGACCTATTAGTGCTAGCAGTTTGTGATGTATATGCAAATTAATGTGAACACTGATTTAAACTTTGTATGTGGTCCAATGTGCTCCATGGTACGCACCTAATGTAATCTTATGTAAGCGGCAGAGAAAGACAAAAGGCTTGACCACGCCTACGCTAGATGTTCATTGGAAATATTACAGGCACAACATTTTTTTATATAGTAGAAGGCATGTGTGAGATAGGTAGATACGTATATGATCTTCTACAGAAGACAATGCTTTACATGACCTTAGAAGAATCTTAGGAATAAAAACTTTTCTATTGAATTTTTGAATGAATATCCTTTAATGTCTTGGGTCACACATTATGGCTGAAAACATGTTGCAATTAAAGTTATTAGTTGCACGGAATAACTTGCAGGCTTACACACTCAAGTTTAGTGTTTTACCTTTGGCTACTATGTAAGTAGTAGTATTTCACATTTCCTGACTTGTTTCTTCTGGAAATTAGGGGAAAGTTTACACAAGAATGAACAAGTGTTTGACAACAGATACCTCAATTCTATGATGAATTGTTAAATACATTCTACACACACATTTCTCTGACAGTGGCATTCTGTTAACTTAATAATAATGGATATTATACTTTAGGTAACACTTTTAGTTAGATCAACATATTTTCTAGAATAGACAAGCTTTGGAAACATTAGGGGCTAAAAATCCAGTATAGCCCAGTTTGAGACAATGACACTGCCTGGTTGCTAATTTTAGCGCGGGCAATGTTTACCGCCTCCAACCAGGATATTCATTTTTAACACCCCAAGAAGGGAGTGGAGCGCTAACTGAAGCGCTCCACATTCCTCTTAGGGAGCTAACGGGGTGGGAGCACTACTGAAGTTGAGGCGCTAAAGGAGGTGAGCTGTACCAAGCAATAACTGCAAGGAAATGGAAGAAACATTAGCAACAGTCTGCTAGAGGTCAGAAAGGCAAGTAACTGTAAATAAAGTGCAATCTGAACACTTACCTGGTCAGTCCTTCAGATATCGCACACGCATGATGTCACCAAATGGGTGGCGCTAGAGTGCGCAGTGCTAAATGACAGCGCCGCTACTAAACCACCAATGAAGTTCGCGGCAGGCTGTCATAGGTGCTGAGCGGCCCATTAGTGCCCGTAATTTCTAGCCCTCGGTCTCTTTTATATTTGACAACATCTGATCACTTGAAAAGGAGACCGCTGAGGTTGGAAAGCTCACAGAACAACAGGTGTTGTTTTTATGAAGCCTGAGTCACACATGCCACTAGTGAAGCTGCACAGAATATTAATGCAAAATTAAGAAAATATATTTTACTAACATATACTAACACAATGTTTCGAAGCAGGCGATTAAAATGCTTACAAAAATGCCAGTTTAATGGTATTGCTTAGATTTTACCTCATAAACTAAAACAAAAGTCGAATCAAATGTTCTTGAATCCCAATTAATTTTAATTATTAAAATCTTTTGTTCAGTATCTGATACCAATTCTAGAATAGGTACCAAGCAATTGCACAAGCAGAAAAATTGTATTATGTTGAAGAATGTGAAGAAAGACAAATTTTTAGCCTTGGTGATTGCAGCTTCAAATTTTATTTGATGCTATTATATTTGATTGCCTTTTTCAACGATCAGTTCAGTATATATCACAAAATGTGGTAAACATGTCTCTCAGTTGATTTTTTGTAAAGGGAAATGCTAAAGTTATCTTAGTTTCTATTGTTCCTGTCAATAAAGATTAACATACTTGAGCTGAGAGAGACTAAGCAGGAGACCTGAGGCACTGAAAATCATTATATAAGAACATAAGAAATAGGAGCAGGAGTAGGCCCTATAGCCCCTCGAGCCTGCTCCGCCATTCAATAAGATTATCGACCTCAACTCCACTTTCCTGCCCGATCTCCATATTCCTTGATTCCTCTAGACTCCAAAAATCTGTCTATCTCAGCCGTGAATATATTCAGAGACTCAGCATCCACAGCCCTCTGGGGCAGAGAATTCCAAAGGTTCACAACCTTCTGAGTGAAGAAATTCCTCCTCATCTCTATTTTAAATGGCCTACCACTTATCCTGAGACTGTGCCCCCGAGTTCTAGACACTCCAGCCAGGGGAAACAACCTCTCAGCATCTACCCTGTCAATCCCCTTCAGAATATGGGAGTCAATGGACACTGGGGAGGAACCAACAGATTGAAAACAGACTGATGTGATGTCTATGTTCAAAAAGGTTAACAAAACAGACACCAGCATCTACATTAGTCTTACTTCCATTCTGTGTAAAATAATGGAATCAATTATCAGGAATAACCTCAAGGATTATCTGTACAACAATAACCTAGTTAACAGTTGTAAGTAGGCTTTCAGAGGGGGATACTGCCCAACCAACTTCCTGCAAAAAAGTATAAATTGCTACAAATAGGATGGAAATATAGATGACATGTGTCCCTTTTGGGGGAAGGGTAGGTTGCTGCAGAAACCAAGCAGTTTACTAGTGTTTAGTGTGAATCTGAATTTATAGTGATGGGGGCAGGAAGAAAGGAGGTGATGGTTGCAGGAATTTGGAGCTGGGACATCACCACCTGTGTTCATGTTGTTTTTCTTAAGTGTTGTGGTGCACTAACTCCGACACAGATTTGAATTTAAACTGAATTATTTATTGTTTGGATCCACTCGGTATTCTTACATAATATGATTTACAATAACAACAAAGTTCCAGCAGGGTAATACAAATGGGCGGGGCTCAAATTGCAAGATCCTACCTCAGCAGATCAGCTGTTTATCGAGTATTGAATCCGCTGACAGAGATTTTGTTAACCAAGCATTTCCTGTTTGTAGTGCTCAGCAGAGATTTGTAATGGGCAACTGTATTCATGGACTGAATATAGAAATTTTGATTTGATTCAAATTATAAATATATTCCAAGCAACTCACTTCAAATCCAAATCCATGTCAGCATTAGTGTAACTCTTGTATACTGAAGGAACATATGCCTAAGAAAACTAAGATGAAGCTGGGAGAATGAAAATCATGGGATTTGTGACTCCCACAAATAGATGCAGACTTAAGCACCACAATTTCTTCTCTCTTTGGGCCCAAATTTCCCCATGAGTTGCATCGTTTTTTTTTGGTGTAACTTGATTTTTCTGGTGTACCTTTTTAGTTGCAAATATGGCCATTTAATTTGCGCCAGTGTAAGTGAATTAGTTAGATTTTTTGTTAGATCAGTTTTTTTTCCCAAAAGGGGGCGTTCCCAGCCACTTACACCATTTATGCCAATTTGGCCAGAAAAAAGTTGTTCTAAACTAACTTAGAGCAGCGTATGTGTCCACTTTTGTCCGCACAGAAAGACCTTACTTACAGTTAAGGAATCGGCGCAAGTAACAACATTTCAAGCACCAAACAAAGCACAAAAAGTAATAAGCAATTCATTAACAAATAAAATAGAAGGAATCCTGCACCTAAAGCACCAAGGCCAAAGTAATAAGCAATCAATAAATAACAAATAATAAAATAGAAGGAGCCCTGCACCTAAAGCACCAAAATTAATCAGTAAATAACAAATAAAAAATAGAACTCCTACCTTAGGGAGCGCAGCGGGCTGCCGATGAGGGAGAGGAAAGGCTGGTCTTGGCGGCATCAGGAGGGGCGCGGGAGGGAGAGGAAAGGCTGGGCTTGATGGCATCTTTATAAAGTAGAACTCAAACTGGTTTGTTGTTTGCCCCTCAGTTGGCCTCCATAAAATGGGACTGCACATGGTCTTCATAGGCAACTTGTCTGTTCTCTGGAATGGTCCTTTGGCACACTGGACACTCGTAAACAAAGTGCTTCACAACGTGATGCTCGAAATCAAAGTCCTCCAAGTTGAGCGGGAAGACGACCTCACACACTGAGCATCTTTGGCTGTCAATGCTCTCCTCTTTGGTGTCCTGTGAATTCTCCTTGCGATCCTGGCTCTGCACCAAGTCAATGCTCGCACTGGCCTGCGATCCTTCAATATCAGAGTGTGCGGCAGGCCACTCTGCCCAGGAAAGGGAAGGCGTGCTTTGGCCCCTCCCACACAGCGTGCAGCGTGCGTTTGCCGAAACGGCCTACCAGGAGCTACTGCACGTGCAGAGGTCCCGGCACTGTTTTCAGCGCCTGGACCTAGCTCCGCCCCCCTATCTTTCTCCTGCGCCATGCCAGCTCCACAGACGGCCTGAGAATCGGCCATGATCGGAGGATTTTTTTTTGCCGCTGCTTCTGAGGTAAAATGTCGGGGGGCTCGGAGGTGTGCCGAAAAAACCATAGGGCAAAATTTTGGCCCTTTAATAGCACAATTTTAGATGAGAGATGTTCTTAATTGCTTCACAAAAAATTAAGCAAAATCAAAACGGTCATTATTTAGAAGTTGGCATGTCTGCATGTGCAAGATTTAAGTTAAAAAAAATAAGGCCTGGATTTTGGATGTTGTGAATACTTCTTAGGCAGAGTCGAGGATGACTTGCTTCCACACTAATGAGTTCTAAGATGACTAATGAGACCAATGCAGGATCTACAGTCTCTATCACAGGTGGGGCAGATGGTGGTTAGAGGGACGGGTGGGTGGGGTGCTTGATTTGTCATACGCTCCTTCCGCTGTTTGTACTTGGCTTATGTGTGCTCCCGGCGAAGAGACTCGAAGTGTTCGGCACCTTCTCGGATGCTTCTTCACTTTGAGCGGTCTTGGGCCAGGGATTCCCAAGAGTTGGTGGGGATGGTACATTTTTTCAAGGAGGCTTTGAGGGTATCCTTGAAGCATCTTCTCTGCCCTCCAGGGGCTCGCCTGCTGTGACATAGCTCGGAGTAGAGTGCTTGTTTCGGGAGTCAGTATCGGGCATGCAGACAATGTGGCCCGTCCATCTGAGCTGATCGAGCGTGATCAATGCCTCGATGCTGGGGATGTTGGCCCGAGAGAGAATGCTGACATTGGTGCGCCTATCCTGCCAATGAATTTGCAGGATTTTGCGGAGGCAGCGTTTGTGATACTTCTCCTGTGCTTTGAGGTGCCTACTGTACATAGTCCATGTCTCTGAAGCATATAGGAGGATGCGTATCACTACTGATCTGTAGACCATGAGCTTCGTGCCGGGTTTGAGATCCTGGTCTTTGAACACTCTTATCCTCAGGCAGCCGAAGGCTGCATTGGCACACTGAAAGTGGTGTTTGACTTTGTTATCGATGTCTGTCCTTGCTGATAGTAGGCTCCCAAGGTGTTGGAAGTGGTCCACATTGTCCAAGGTCTTGTCATGGATCTTGATAATCGGGGAGCAGTACTGAGCGGCAGGGGCAGGTTGGTAGAGAACCTTTGTCTTACTGATGTTTAATGCAAGACCCAGACTCTCGTATGCTTCAGTGAAGGTGTCAACAATGCTTTGGAGTTCGGACTCCGAGTGTGCACAAATTCAAGCGTCATCTGAATATTGTAATTCAATGACAGAGATTGGAACAACCTTGGATCTGGACTGGAGGCATCGGAGGTTGAACAATTTCCCACTGGTCCTGTAGATTAGCTCCACTCCAGCGGGGAGCTTGTTGGAGGTTAGATGAAGCATTGCGGCGAGGAAGATTGAGAAGAGCATTGGTGCGATGACACAGCCTTGCTTGACGCCGGTCCGCACTTGTATTGGGTCTGTGGTGGATCCGCTGGTAAGAATCACTGCTTGCATGTCATCGTGAAGCAGGCGGAGGATAGTGACAAATTTCTGCCATTTCTCCCATTGAGAATAATGGTGAACTAATAGGAATTATGGAGTAAATCGGGCAGCAACTTCCAGAGTCTGGACATGTGCAGTTAAATGTGGAAATCCAGAAATTACTGTCAGAGTTACTCTGCTCCTCCACAGGCTGCGCTAAAAATGTATCTTGCCGCTAGTCTTGGTATGGAGATCAATGTAAGGGCGTGAAATTGCGGTACTTACTCACTTTACGGCAGAAAAAGTTAGGGCTGGTGCATTCAAGAGGAAGTGAATTTTTAATGGCATGATAAGTCATAATTACTGCCAAACTACCTATCTGGCACTGAAAATGTAATTTTACAAATGTAGAGTCTCATTCCTTCAGAACTGAATTAGTATTGGAGATTTTAAAATACTTTTTTGTTACTTTTTCTGTCTGTCTCATCTCTTAATCCCATCTTTCGTTCCCTCTCTTTATTTGACTTTCTGTACATGATTTAAATCTAATTTATACTTCCTGGTTTAGACTCAGTGAGGATTCTTCAATCTGATTGGTTGAAGAGTCAGGCTGTTGCTTTTTCCGGCTCACACACACCACAGATCCCTTGTAGAGGGTGCCGTGCTGGTTCAGATGCACGATGACAGCAAGCATCCACTCAAAAGCCCGCAGAAACTCTGGGCAGCTGTCAGTGTAATGAGCGGCAAACGACGTTCCTTCACCGCTGGCTGCAAAATCCAGGCCAAAATGATCGACAGCCTATGAGAAATTGTTCAATACCCAACCTAACCAAGTATAAAACAGATTGAAATGCTTTTTAACAGTTTTTCAACCACCACCAAAATAATAGTTTCTTACTGCTAACCACCAATTGAATTTTCTCCCCATCTCTCTTGAAGGCACTGATCTTTAAGGAATTATAGAATATTACAACACAAAAACAGGCCCTTTGGCCAATGAAGTCTGTATCAGTGTTTTTTTCTCTTCATTGGAGCCATCTAGTCTTATCCCACTCTTGTTCACTCCTTACATGGTTTGGTATTCCTTTTGTTCAAGGAACTATCTAATTCCTTTTTAAAATAATTTATGGACACTGCTTCAACAACAGTTTATGGCAAAAAACTCAGCATTATAACCACCCTCTCAACAGATTTTTTCTGATCTCCCCATTAATTCTTTTCACGATCCTCTTAAATTTGTGCCTTCTCGCCGAATATTGGAAATAATCAATTTGCATTATAAACTTTCATAGTCTTAAAAGACTTCTTTCAGACCACCCCCTAACCTACTCAACTCAAATGAAAAAAACTAAAGTCTTGTACCAGTTTAAGATGACCTTCATGCTTTTGTATTCTATACCCCCAGGTACAAAACCAAGCATTATGCCATCCCTTTTTACGCCCTTATTTACTTCTGCTGTCCCCTATAATGGCCTGCATATCTTTCTGCTCCTTTACTCCATTTTAAATTGTACCATTTAGAGATGTATTTACTTTTCCTATTCTTGTTTCCAAAATATATTACTTCACTTTTCTACATTGAACTGCACCCATCACCTTTTCACTATCCATGTCCTCCTTCAATTTTTCACAATCTTTTTGTTTACTATACACCCCGCCAAAAAAACTTATGTCAGAAGCAAATGTTGATATATTTTTCCTCAATTCCCAAGTCCAAAACATATACATATATAGTAAGTAACAGCAATCCCAACATAGACTCCTATGTAACATCACTCACTACGCCTTTCTATTGCAAGAATTTTCCTTTTACCCCAACTCTTTTCTTTCTGTGATCCAAACATCTCTCTATCTCTGTGGTCACATTTACTTTAATTCCATGTGCCATTAACTTCTTCAAAGGTATTTTTGTAATGTCTTATCGAATAGCTGGCGTACAGTTTCACAGGTGTCAGGCATCCTCAGATACCTTTCCCAAGTAGCTAATCTGTATACATGAGCTTGGACAGTGAGAGTTGGCAGACTATATCGCTGTGGAGGACATCAAGGCCAAACTGTATTGGGGTCTCGCTTGATGATCGTGCAATAAATTATTTCTAGCATGGTTAACTGGATATCAATTAGTTCGCTGCTTTAACACTCTTTCCCAAGTTGCTAATCTGTATATATGAGCTTTGACAATGAGAGTTGGTAGACTATATCGCTGCAGAGGACATCAAGGCCAAACTGCATTGGCGTCTCACTTGATGTTCGCGTAATAAATTATTTCTAGCATGGTTAACTGGATATCAATTAGTTCACTGTTTTAACACTCTTCAGCTAATTGTAATGCCTCGAATGTCACACCAGCTAACATCAGATAATTCAGCAACTAACCAGAAATTAAATTTGGGATCTTTTAGTCTGTGTAGCTTAGGGCTACATTGGGTTTAAGATTCTCTTCCACTTTGAAGTATCTATTGTGTGCTCTTTAAGCTGAGGGATCAAGTACTATCAATTCAAGCATACCACATTTAGATGAAGAGTATAGCTTCCTCTATTCTTCTCAACAATGTGCCTCACGCTGTATAAGTGAATCCCTTACTGCAGCAATGTGACATTTTTCCATTTCCTATTCTGTAGCCTCTGTGAACAGAGGACTGCCACAGAATGAAAGAAGAAGAATTTCTCCCAGGATAGCGGGCATATGGAATAATTGCCTTTATTAGTCGAGGCATGGAATATAAGAGCATGGAGGTTATGCTTGAACAGTATAAAACACTGGTTAGGCCGCAGCTGAAGTACTGTGTACAGTTTTGGTCACATAACAGGAAAGATGTGATTGCACTGGAAAGGGTGCAGAGGAGATTTACAAGAATGTTGCTTGGACTGGAGAATTTTGGCCATGAGGAAAGATTGGAGATGCTGGGTGTGTTTTCTTTGGAACAGAGGAAGCTAAGGAGAGAGCTGATTGAGGTGTATAAAATTATGAGGGACCTGGATAGAGTGGGTAGGAAGGACCTGTTTCCCTTGGCAGAGGGGTCAACAACCAGGGGGCATAGATTTAAAGTAATTGGGGGGAGGTTTAGAGGAGATATGAGGGGAAATGTCTTCACCCAGAGGGTGGTGGGAGTCTGGAACTCACTGCCTGAAAGTGTGGTAGAGGCAGAAACCCTCACCACATTTGAAAGATACTTGGATGTGCACTTAAAGTGCCGTAACCTACAGGGCTACGGACCAAGAGCTGGAAAGTGGGATTAGGCTGGATAGCTCTTGGTCGGCCGGCACGGACACGATGGGACAAAATGGCCTCCTTTCGTGCTGTAAAAAAAAAATTAATCTGCATGATACACTGCCTGTGGTCACACAGCATCTGCACATTGAGGGAGTGGAATCCCTTTCTATCGATGAATGTGGCCGAGTTCAGATGAGGAGCACCCAAGGCGATGTACGTACGGTCAACGGCACCCAGCAACATAGGGAAGTCTGCAATCCATGCAAAACCTCGTGCTTACTCCTCCTGCTTCTCTCTGGCAAGAGGGAATGTGTTTCTCATCGTATAGAGCGCCTCATTGACTTACCTTATACTGCAGTGCACTGCAAACTGCGAGATGTTGCTTATATCTCCAACAGCAGCCTGAAAGGAGCCAGAGGCATAAAAAATAAGAGCCATGGTCACCTTGACAGCTACAGGCAATGCTGTTCTTGCCCCGCTTTGAGGTTGCAGTTGCAGTTGTGGCTGCAGCAGTTAACAGATTTCAGTCACAACCTCTTTTGTAAACACTTGACGTCTCATATATTGGTCATCGCTGAAGCACAAAAATTCCTTCTTGAAGAGCCTCCACGGATGTGGTCTCCTGCTGAGTGCCCTGCTCCTTCTCCCTCTTCTAGCTACTTGTACTGCCAAGCGTGTCCACTCTTCATCCTCCCAGTCATGTTCAATTCCCAGAGGGTGACATACCAAGCCACGCATGTCTGGAAGCAACTTTTAAAGAACACAAGAAGTACTGCAAGACCAGCCAGACTACTCCCTATATAGTACTTAATTAAACTTTAGCCAAGTATAGGAAACCAACCAAAAACATGTACAACTGCAGCAGCAGCCAGAAGAAATAATCCAGCAACTAACTTGTAAATATTTCATGATCCCTTTAAATAGCGTAAGTGAGGGATCCTTCATGCCGTTTAACAACGTATTCAGCTGTGCGAGGTTAAGACAAGACATTGGATGGAGTGGGTATTTGCAAAATGGCAATGGTGGCTTCAAATCAGCACACTGATTAGCATCATGATCTCCCTGCTCTGCATGCTGCCAGTGGTCGTTAGGTGCGTGCGTCGGAAAATCCCTTAACCAAAATGCTGTTCTGCGCGCTTCTCTTTGGAAGTCGCATGCGCATCTCGGACCCTATTTTTGAGTCTTAGTTGGCCGCGTATTGACTAAATAAACGGGCGCTACACAACCCAATTTATGTCCCAAACAGTTTCATCTTGCCCCCTGCTCCAAACCTGCAAGACCAAATATCACACTTCCTCTGGGACTTAATTTAGCAGGCTAATAACAAGTGGATAAAATTCACTCAACTAGTGAGCTCAAGTGTCAGGCAACTATAAACTCCAGCCTGAGATACCAGGCTGTGACATCTTATACATGCAGAACAACAGCTGGGCTGCAGCATGTTACAATGCTGTAATACAAATCGAAGGACATGGTGATTATGTAGCCTTCAGAACGCTGAGATTATGTTACAGTCCACCTGTTGTTTTATATCATGTTTGCAAGGTAGGCTATTTGTTCGCTTGCTTATTATTTGATCACTGCTGCAGAGTTGTTCATCATGATAATTGATTAAAGATCATGGTGCTTTTTATGCCACATGACAGGAGGGTTCAAGAATTCATAATAAAAATCTTCAACTGTATCACATCATGTGACTGCAGGACCAATAATACAGAAATGTCATTACCATGTGGGAAGCCTTCACATAAAACTTTAAGAATCATTAGCTTTGGTTCACTGAAGTTAAATAAAACATGCCTCCAATTAGTAACATAAGCTCTTCCATAATTCCAATTAAGGTGGAGCTGTCCCTTGGTGCACTGACAAACAGTCTAAAAATAAATCTTTTCAGTCACGAGTGTTCCTGCAGGTGCATTCTGTCAAACTTATTACTCTGTTCATTCCAACCATTAATAAGTTCTGGAAGTACTAAAACAATACCTTCCTTCAAAATGAACCCCATGTTTAGAACAGGAAGTTCTCCATTATTTTCAAAGTTAGAATTTCACTAGAAATGTTTCTATTTTGAGATCAGTTACCACATCCACGTGAAGCCACAGTACTTTATATTTGACTTGTTTAGAATTGTATTTTGCAACACGATATTGTAAACAACTTATAAAAACAGGAAACAATGAGGTTTGAAAAACAATTCTGGAATTTTCCCTTGTTTCATCCAATTTGCCATGCAAAATTTATCAAATAAAAAGCTCCATATGGTTTAGCACTATATGCAAACCTACAGATGTTCCTGCAAACACGGCTATATCATCAAGTGTATATTGCTAGGAACTGCTAATGAATCTTCATGTCAAAAGAAGGCTGACTGGTAATCTGGGATTTACTGTCCTCAATTTCTGCCTCTCAAAAGTATTTTTTTACCAGCCAAGAATAAATACAACACTGCACCTTTATTTAAGAAGAGCTTGCTTCCTGTAAAGCAGTGAAGCTTTTTTCTAAAAAGAATTATATTAAAGTATTGTAAAAATTCTGTTAAAGGAAATTAAACAAGCTTTTAAATTGCCAGCATAGTACTGCAAAATGTGTTTACCTTATTGTTTTTGAAGATGTAATCCATGCAAAGCTTAGGAGAATGGCACTCATTTTTAATCAACACTAAAACATCGATGAATAAAAATAGATATCTACTTACATAAGTAGATTTCCTGATGCAGACAAAGATCGTTCCTCTCGTCTATTTCCCTCAAAAGGATTCCCAAAGGAACGTTTTCGAAGCATTGTTTTAACAAGAATCTGATGAAAAAGCATCAATTTTGTAACATCTTTATAAAAGTTGCATTTGAAGGCAAATGCAGAAAACATTCCTCTGTACAATTCAGAGACAATCTAGTTTAACAGTGATGTTTGTAGTACTAAAGCAGTACTTTTGACCTGTAGCAATAATCATGTATAAATAAAATTACCACAATATCTGTTTCAATTTAATATACTAATTTGGGTCATTAGTGATCCATTTACCATCTAGTACAATTTCCTCCTTTATTTCATCATGTAATTGTGGAAACTATTAAGTCCTGTTTGAACCAGTTATTGAATGCATGCAAGATAGAAACAAACATGCTATATTACTGAACTACAGAAATAAGTATGACATATATTTAAATTCCTTCAATAAAACATGATAGTACAGGAGAAAAAGTGGGTCGTGGCAGGGAGGGGGGGGGGGGGGAAGAGGAACAGTTTTCTTCTGCTTGAGTATTGGCTGCTATTGACCTGAATTAACCAGTGTCACCAGGGATTTTAGTTGTCCTTGCAAAGTTTTCTTTTTGGTCTAAGTTTGGAATTGAGGCTGATTTAGAAATAGATTCTCTACTGAGCAAAGCCATGCAAGTGACAGATACTACCACATTCTATATTTCTGACACCTTCCAGACGCAGCTTTAATGGCATACACTGAAGTGAAGAGTTCCTGCTGACTCACTCCAGTATGTACACAGTTGTGTAAAGAGCTCTAGAGACTCAAGGGAACAGCAGGTGACTCTAACATCAGATGTACCAGCAATTCATTGTCCCTCAATTAGTAAATACTGTACAGATTCCCTAAGAATGGACAATATTCATTGGACATGTAGTAGCTTATTTTCAGTGGCCTATTACATTAATATAGTCTCTTACAACTGTTGCCAGGCTTGGAATATGTTTGACAGAATTTTCAACCTCCTCTTCGGTCACCTCAACAAGTATACAATTCTCATCCTCTGTAGGAAGTGCTTCAGCACCATGCCTCGTCACCCATCGATGTAACTACAAGTTAAAAGAAACAACCATGAAAGTAAGTTCTTCAGCATAATTTCAGACATTTAATATATTTTAATAACTACAAAACACAAGTAATAACTGGCTACTTTGATATCTGCAAATATATAAGTGGAAATAGGAATAGTTTAGCTTTTGCAACTTTAAACACAATCCTTCACTTTGGCAATTTCCAATGAAACAGTGGAGTAATTTTAACCCCCAAAATAGGTAGGTTTGGGTCAGGTGAGAAGTTAAAATTAAAAAAAAGTAAATCCAGACTACAACTTGCCTCAAACCCGCTCACTTCGGTTTTAATGGAGGCGGGATGGTCAGTAACAGCTTTTAAGGCTGAGTGCCTCCATTGTTACAGCTTTTTATTTTTAACTATTGTTGGCCGGGTTTCCAAGGTAAGTAAAAGGAGCGAGAAGGGCTGGATCCATAAGGTAAGAAACAACCATGAAAGTAAGTTCTTCAGCATTTAATATATTTTAATAACTACAAAACACAAGTAATAACTGGCTACTTTGATATCTGTGCATGTAGTAGCTTATTTTCAGTGGCCTATTAAATTCATATAGTCTCTTACCACTGTTGCCAGGATTGGAATATGTTTGACAGAATTTTCAACCTCCTGTTCAGTTACCTCAACAAGTATACAATTCTCATCCTCTGTAGGAAGTGCTTTACAGCACAACTTGGGCTAGGAAGAGCAGGAGTGTTTCCCCCAATTCAACAAGCTTATCTGCTTCATTCCCCACGATCACTCTTCCCCGACCATGACAAGATTCCCCCCCCCCCACCAAACCCCGCCCAATCACCATGACAACCCTGCCCTTGTCCCTGACCACATTCTCTCATTGCCTCCCAAGCTGCTCTTTCTTTGGATGCTTCCCTGTGTTACAGGCCTTCCCGCCTGACAGGCAGTTGGCTGTTGGGCAGGACACATGCAGAAAAAAATTTAAAAGACGCCCTGCACTCCAGGAAACCCGTCCATAACTCCTTCCACACATTCCAAATGCACTACCCTGTAAATATTAGGGCCAGTATGTCAGAAATAACTTGTAATAATACAAGTACTTATTATCAAAACTACGACAGTTATGTAAGAACAGCTACTAAATTCCATACTTATTTGTATGTCCGAACATGTGCTTGCTTAGATTTTACTGACTGACTATCCACTTACAGGGAAGAAAATGGCTTGTACTAGGAGCAAGGCCTTTAAATTTTACCCTGAGACCATTACCCTGCAGTTTCATTCGCCTTTGATCATTGGGTATAAGAATCAGCCAGTTTGTTTGGGGGAGGTACTTAGCAGAAGTGAAGCACTTCCCAAGACAGTAAAACTGGAAGCAATGTCAACACTCAAGACAGTGCTTGGCAAATAAGTCCATTAATATTTCTGATCTTGGGACAATTCATGATGAACGTGTCTGAGGGAGGAGTAGCAAAATAAACAAAAAGTTTAGCTGTCTAAATTATTCTCTGTCCTGAAATTGTCAAGCTAAAATGCCAGCATTCATTCAATAAGCCTAGTTTTTGAACAATTCGGTGCCGAAATTGCCCTCCGCTGATGACATCAGCGCGACGCAGACGAACCTCCTCTTCAATTAAAGGGGAGGGCTGCTGTGAACTCTACAGAGTTTTCAGTTAGGTCCACTGGGCCACCAGGAAAGGTTTCAGCCGGGCCCAGGAGGTGGTGCCAGGCTGCCCCCCCCACCGGGGCATAATTATTGGTCCGACCTGGCAGTCGGCCAACAATAAAAAATAATATGGCGACCACGGCAGCGTGCCCTCCCCTTTAAGAGCAGACGCGCTGGCCAGACACACACAACTTCCTGATAGAAAAAGCTGTCAGTGGCACCAAGCAGCGGTGGTGCCGCTCCTGCGGGGTAATTTCCCGTGAGGATCGGAAAGGGGGTCGCCGCCGGTTGGTAAGGGGTCAGTGCGCTTCTTCCGGCCCGGGGCAATTTCGGACGGGTCAGCCCATCCGGTCGGTAAGGCCTCTCCGCTCCATTCCCACCTCGTAGAGGTGTTAATGGAGCTTATGGAGGGGACAATTTCGGCCTCTTCATGTTTACAAATAGGTAGTATTCCATGTGTTTAAATTATAAACCAAAGAAACATATCCCCAGTTGAAATTACAAAATGGTAAACTTGTCTTTTTCCTGATCTGATATCTTCGCCGCCCTTAACCTCTTCCTCTCCTGAAGGTTATGGACTTATGCTAGGATATGGTTCCATCTCGTTCGTTATTTGAATAACCTTCTTAACATGATGTTTTGGGGCACTGAATAAAGACATCGGGCTGGATTTTCGGTTCTGATCATTTCGGGGCAGTAAAGTTTGCGCCGGGAAATGGTTTGTGTCCTCAGCCACAAAATTCATCAGCTGGGCCCCAAGTTTGGAGCACACCTCTTTTAGAGCGCGATGCTAGCTGAGCAAGCGAAAATCCCGAGCTAAACAGTCTGCCTCGGAGCTCCCTAAGAGAGGCCTGGGGGGAAAAAAACCTGAAAAAAAAAACGCCCAAAACATTCCCAATACATAACTCACGCCACCACAACATAAATTGCAAACAAAAGGAAAAAATAAAAAAATCACACTTACCTGAGGTCGACATTACTTGCCTCACTGCGCCCGCTACGGCTTGGAACACCTGCTTCCACAAGCGTTCCCACCAGGGCACTCTACAGAGTGCTACGGGTCAGGCGGCAGCCAAAAATCGAGCCGGTGTCGCAACTAGGAGCATTGCACACTGGCTCACCACTTCCGGGCGGAAATGCTCTGCGCCCCCAACAAACTAGCACCGAATTTCCCAGCAGGGCACTGGAAGCTGGTCGCCCGCCTGGAAGTGCTTAACACCACCATTGCCGCCCCTTTGGGGCGCTAACAGGGGCAGCAGAAGACTGAAAATCCAGCCCTAAACATCTTACAGTTCAGAGACATAAGGAAGCCAACAGACGGAATGACTTCCTGCACTTTACATTAATTATATTACAATGTTTGCGTGTGTGAGTTACAAATACACCAACAAATAAACCTTTGGAATGATTATAGATGTAACATTGCTCTGTCTTACCTTGATCTGTGAAACTGTAATTCTGGTTTCCGGGTTTTTATCTAACATTTTAAAAATAATATCCTTCAGCTCTTCGGAGAGGTCTGGCCTAGCTCGCAAAATTAACAAAAGACATTTAAATATTTTCAGCCAAAAAGAAGCAATGTTTGCCACATTAAATGATCCCATTTCCCCAATACCACAAAGAATCTGTAAAACCTAATCATGAAATGAGAGTAAAAAATCTGATCAAAAGACAAAAAATAAAATCGACAAATTAAGTTAGGAAAAATCAAACACATTGAAGTAGACCTAAATTGAAAATATACGTATAAATATGCAAATTACTCACTGCTCAGAAAATTCCACTGGCAGGTTCTTAATTTTGTTATGCAGACTTAATATCTGATCATCCATGAAGGGACACTACATTAAAAACAGAGCTTTATCAGTTTTACATCCTTCAACAAGTTTTTACAGACTGCAAATGTAGCCATGTCAGATAATCAAGAAATACAATACATAAATTTTAAAAAGTTTACGATACAACTTCAAATAGCGAAGGCATAAATATCAAACGAGTATGACTGCACATTTTAATTGTTAAATACGTTATTAAAATAGAAAGTGGTAAAATTAAGCACTAGTAATAAAACTACAGCATTAAATGATACAGCATTGATTTCTTTTTTTTTATACTTACATGCCCCAAAGCAAAACAGTATAACGTGACACCCATCGCCCAAACGTCCAAAGCCTAATCAGAAATCACAATCAGATTCCAAAATAAAATGAGTATCAACACGTCACAGACCTGAACCTAAAGTCCGAGACTCTCAGGGATCAAGTTTCGACCTGAGTTGCTCCTATTTTTTTGGAGCAACTAGTTTAGAATGGAGCATCTTAGAAATTGCAATTCTCGGCATTTAGTTTGCTCCAGTTCTAGTCAGTTAGAATAGTTTCATTTTAGAACAGATTTTTTTTCAAAAGGGGGTGTGTCCAGCCACTTACGCCTGTTTTGCAAGTTTAGGCAGCGAAAACTTACTCCAAACTAACTTAGAATGGAGTAAATGTAGATTTTTATACGCTCAGAAAAACCTTGCCTACACTTAGAAATCAGGCGTAGGTTACAAATCAGACGTAGGGAATGAGAGAAGGGGGAGGGGTGGTGGGGAAAGTTTACAAACCTTAAACACTTCACTTTTACAAATAAAGAGCCATGAACAATAATAAATGATAAATAAATCAATAAATCAACCAATAAATCAATCAAAAAAAATTGAAAAATAAAATATAAAAACATAAAAAAATCAATCAATAAATAAAAAATTATTTCTACTCACCTACTGCAGCACCGGGAGCCCTCCAACAGCATGCTGGGATGCCCCCCCCCCCCCAGTATCTCTCTCTCTCTCTCTCTGTCAGTGTCTCTGTGTTTCTGACAGTGAGGGGTGGGGGGGGGGAGCGGGGGGAGGGAGAGGAAGGCAGAGGAGGGAGGGAGAGGGAGGGAGGGAGAGGGAGAGGGAGGGTGGGAGAGGAGGAGGGAGGGAGGGGAGAGGATGGGGGTAGGAGAGGGAGGAAGGAGGAGAGGGGAGGAGGGAGGGAGGGAGGGGAAAGGGAGAGGAGGGGGGAAGGAGGGAGAAGAGGGAGAGGAAGGGGGGGGAGAGAAGGGGCTGAATGGGAGGTGGCGGGGGGGAAGAGGCTGAACGGGCTGGGCCGGGCCGCTGCTACCGATACACGCTGGGCAGGCCCTGCCGACGATGGAGAGGGGAAGGGGGGTGGGGGGAAAGAGAAGAGGGGGGAGGGAAGGCTGATCGGGAGGGAGGGGAGGCAGCCGAACAGGAGAGAGGTCCGAGTCCCGATCTTCGCCCTGTGAGCCCATTCGGCCAGGGCTAGGGTCGGGCCTCTCCCACGCAGCCTCGAGAGCCTGGAGCTACTGCACATGCACGCACACTCTGGCGCGCATGTGCAGAGGTCCTGGCACTGTTTTCAGCGCCGGGACCTGGCTCCGCCCCTGACTCCTTGTGCTGCGCCACGCCGAGCACGAAGTTGTCCTGAGGAGACCAGAGAATCACAAGGTAAGTTCTCGCCGCCCTTTTTCTTCCAGAAACTCGGCGCACCTTATCGAAATGCGCCGTTTTTCCAGAGGGCGGAAACTTGGGCCCTCAGTATCCCATTCATGAAGCAAACAGTAGAAAAACAGCGTGAAAGAGCAGACAACAATACACATTCACATTTAGGGTTCAGCATACGGTCTTAAGTTTGTTTTAACAAAGAGGAAAATCCCACAGAAGAAAATTGGTTCCAACTTCGAACTTCTTTCAGTACTTTTTTTTTTGCCTTTGCAGAGAATCCTCTTATCTTGCTGATTCTTCTCCATGACCATTAGTCTATTCCACAAGGTCAAGACCTGAACAAAATACAGGTTGGACCTCTCTGGTCCAGCACCCTCGGGACCTGACCGGTGCCGGAACAGAGAATTTTCCGAACCACAGCGGGTCATGCTGAGCTTAGGTATACCAGTACCTGTAGACAGCGCCCGGGCTCCTGAACGCCTCTGTCACGCTCCGGCTCCGGCTCAAGCTGTAAAACTCGGACCTTACTCTCCCTCTCTCCGCAGCAATGAACGCCGAGAACCAGTAAGCACGGGAAACCGATGCCAAACCATGGATGTTTCCAAACCAGAGAATCCCAGACCAGAGTGGTCCAACATGTACCAGTTTTATATCTCTACTAAACAATGATTGGCATAACTTTTTCTTTTTGACCCACTATGAGAACTTGTGATTTTAGTTTTAAGTTTTAAAAATTCTTCAACCTAAAAATAACTATCACAAATTGAAGGACTTTTGCACTGAAATAGATGGGACACAAATTGCAACTAGGGCTTTAAAAGGGTTGGATAAAATAATCATACTTTCCAATAAAATAGGTTCAACTTCAGGTCTCAAAATTCAGTTCCAACACAAAATACAACATAATATGAATTTTGAATGGGCAATTGTAGAAATTTAAGAATCTTAGATAAAAGTACATTGTAGGTTAATTAATAGTTCTACTGCAGAGAAAATGCACTTTACTCTTTTTTTACCTTGCCATGAAAATTTTTCCTGGATTCTGAAACGGTCTCTGGAGCCATGAATGCAGGTGTGCCCACGCTGCTGGTCAGAAGAGCATCAGTTCCCTCAAACTGATTGCTAACCCCAAAGTCAGCTATTTTGATATGCCCATCTTCTCCAACCAAGAGATTGGAAGGTTTGATGTCACGATGAATGATCTTTTGATAGTGTACTGCATAAAGAACACATTCTGGTTAAATCTAGTTTGATTTTTTCTAATGTGGCAGTTAGCTCAGGGCAGGAGGGACAGGGCAACACTCCATTTCACATGCCTAACACCAATCTCCTCTACTACAAAAAAAAACAACAACTTGCACTAATATAGAACACCTTCAAAGTAATTAAATATCTCAAAATGCTCCACGAAAGCAAAAATAGCTGAACAGTACACTTATAACTGTCAAATTTTCCTTAATTAACATTCAGGCTTCTGTAGAAGTACCATCACCATATCCAAGAAGCAGTAAAACTCAATCTCAAATATTGTAGGTAGATCTGATCATGTTACACGCATTCTTTGAAGAAAACATTATTATGCTGTAATGGGAATGCCATGCACTATCCCACAGGGAGGGTTGGCTAACTTGGACCATTCTTATGCATCTCTTATAAGTCAGTTACAGCGCAGCATAAGCAAGGACAGGGAGGAGTTGGCCTGCTTACTTGTCAGGGATTGTGTATGGTGTAGCAAAACAAGGCAGAGGTCAAAATTAAATTAAAAGTTAACACTATTTCAGCACTGTTTCAATCGAAAGGTCTCACTGCTTTTTCCCTATTCAGAGCCACACAAAGGAACACATCATTTACTTACAGAATTCAATTCCCATGATCAAGTCCTGAAAGTAGAATCGTGCTTGTTCTTCTGTCAAGGGTTTATCAGTTGGAACCTCCATCACAGGGCTGAAACGATACAGAATAAAATTGGAAATGAACTGGTGCAGCTGAAGTTCCTTAGCATTTTAATTTCCCACCAAAATAAATAATCTTTAACTGTGCTAAATTAGAAATAGAACTATGATACATATTTTTATTTTTGCAATGCCACTCGTAGAGGCTAGACATTAGTCATTTTTCCATATGGAGAAAAGGTGGCTGTTGTACCCACCCAACAGTTGGCTGCAGAAAATGAGCAGTGGGTCTTTGCTAGATAACAATGTGGGATGAGGGTCGATAATTTAAAATGGTGACTATGGAAGAGAAGTAGAAATGAATATTTTGAGTCATCTGTTTTTAACTGTATATACAGAACATATAAAATTGAAATCCATAGACACAGTAGAAAAATTAAAAGGTAAAAAGATCCAAGAATAGATTTCAACGGCAAATTAAATTTGTTTTTCAATTCCAAGTTTTATTGGGCCCAAGTTTCCACACGATAAAAAACGGGCGCCCCTCCGAGCTGGGCCGTCCGTTTTTCGCGCCTAAAACGACGCCGGAAAAAAAACGTGCGATTCTAGAGTGCCCTGCAGCTCCTTGTCTGTTTGGCGTGGCGCCCAGGGGGGCGGAGCCTACACTCGTGCCAATTTTGTAAGTGGGAGGGGGCGGGTACTATTTAAATTAGTTTTTTTCCTGCCGGCAACGCTGCGCGTGCACGTTGGAGCGTTGGCGCACGCGCAGTGTGAAGGAAACATTGGCACTCGGCCATTTTTGTAGTTCTTTGTAGCTGTTTAGTTTTTGAACATTTTTTAATAAAAGCACATTGCCATCAGCACATCAGCACTGAGAAGGCTGCAGGAAGCCTCAGAAAGTTGAGGCAGCCGTTTCCCGACGACCTCCCCCTTTTGCCGTCAGATAATGGCTCCTCAATTTCTGAGGCTTCCTGCAGCCTTCTGTCTCCTTCCCTCCCTCCCTCCCGCCGTCTGGAACGGCTTCCTCCCCCCCACTGCGCTCGGTCGGTCGGGCCCGCACTCCCCCCCTCCCCCCGCTCGACCGCCTGCCCGGAACGGCTCCTTCCCCCCCCCCACCCCCCCTGCGTTTGGTCCCTCCCCGCCGTCTGGAACGGCTTCCTCCCCTGCGTTCGGTCGGTCGGTTCCCTCCCTCCCGCCGTCTGGAACGGCTTCCTTCCTCCCCCCCCCCCCCCCCTGCGTTCGGTCGGTCGGTTCCCTCCCTCCCGCCGTCTGGAACGGCTTCCTTCCTCCCCCCCCCCCCCCCCTGCGTTCGGCGATCGGTTCCCTCCCTCCCGCCGTCTGGAACGGCTTCCTTCCTCCCCCCCCCCCCCCTGCGTTCGGCGATCGGTTCCCTCCCTCCCGCCGTCTGGAACGGCTTCCTCCCTTTCCCCCCCCCCGTGTCCGCCCACCAGCCGGAACAGCTTCCTTCCCCCACCCCCTCCCCCCGCCCCACGTTCGGGAACGGCTGCCTCGTTTTGTGAGGCTTGCTGCAGCATTCTCCCTGGCTGAAGCACTTTCACACAGGTAGGAAGATGGTTTATTTAATCTTTTCTTTGCTTATAAATTTTTATTCAGGTTGGATTTATTTGTATAATATTTGTATAAGTATAAATAAGGATTTATTGTAGAATTTAATGACTTCCCTCCCCCCCCTCCTTGTTCTGGACGCCTAATTTGTAACCTGCACCTGATATTTTAATGTGTAGAACAGGTTTTTTCAGTTCTACAAAAATATTCACTTGCTCCATTCTAAGTTAGTTTGGAGTACGTTTTCACTGTGGAACTTTGAAATCAGGCGTCAGTGGCCGGACACGCCCCCTTTTGAAGAAAAAATTCTGTTCCAAAGTAGAACTGTTCTACCTGACTAGAACTGCAGAAAAAAAAATGTGGAGAATTGCGATTTCTAAGATAGTCCGTTCTCCACCAGTTGCTCCTAAAAATCAGGCGCAAACCATGTGGAAACTTGGGCCCATGAGTACATTGTTTTCCAATATTTGAAAGTGAACAAAATGAAATGTTAATAAAGAGACCAGTATATATTACAGAAACTTTACAAGTACTGTGAGCATAATATGGAACACAACAAAACCCTTGGTCAAAAATACTACTAAATATTTTCATAAATACTAGTGGCATTGCAAAAATAAAAAATGTATCATAGCTCCATTTCTAATGCAGCTCAGTATATTTTCATAAGTCAGTAGCGAAGGAATGATGTCCCACACAAGAGATTGGTATGCAAAATAAAACCACATGGTATTGGGGGTAATATACTGACGTGGATAGCGAACTGGTTGACAGACAGAAGCAGAGAGTCAGGATAAACGGGTCCTTTTCAGAATGGCAGGCAGTGACTAGTGGAGCACCACAGGGCTCAGTGCTGGGACCCCAGCTCTTTACAATATACATCAATGATATGGATGAAGGAATTGAGTGTAATATCTCCAAGTTTGCAGATGACACTAAACAGGGTGGCAGTGTGAGCTGTGAGGGGGACGCTAAGAGGTTGCAGGGTGACTTGGACAGGTTAGGTGAGTGGGCAAATGCATGGCAGATGCAGTATAATGTGGATAAATGTGAGGTTATCCACTTTGGGGCAAAAACGTGAAGACAAAATATTATCTGTATGGTGGCAGATTAGGAAAAGGGGAAGTGCAACGAGACCTAGGTGTCATGGTTCATCAGTCATTGAAAGTTGGCATGCAGGTACAGCAGACGGTGAAGGCGGCAAATGGTTTTCATAGCTAGGGGATTTGAGTATAGGAGCAGGGAGGTCTTACTGCAGTTGTACAGGGCCTTGGTGAGGCCTCACCTGAAATATTGTGTTCAGTTTTGGTCTCCTCATCTGAGGAAGGACGTTCTTGCTATTGAGGGAGTGCAGCGGAGGTTCACCAGACTGATTCCCGAGATGGCTAGACTGACATATGAGGAGAGACTGGATCAACTGGGCCTTTATACATTGGAGTTTAGAAGGATGAGAGGGGATCTCATAGGAACATATAAGATTCTGACGGGACGGGACAGGTTAGATGCGGGTATATTGTTCCCGATGTTGGGGAAGTCCAGAACCAGGGGACACAGGATAAGGGGTAGGCCATTTAGGACTGAGATGAGGAGAAACTTCTTCACTCAGAGTTGTTAACCTGTGGAATTTCCTGCTGCAGAGAGTTGTTGATGCCAATTCATTGGATATATTCAAGAGGGAGTTAGATATGGCCTTTACAGCTAAGGGGATCAAGGGGTATGGAGAGAAAGCAGGAAAGGAGTACTGAGGGAATGATCAGCCATGATCTTATTGAATGGTGGTGCAGACTCGAAGGGCCGAATGGCCTACTCCTGCACCTATTTTCTATGGGCCCAAATTTCCACACGTGCCTAGAACGGCGCAGTCCCGGCCTGGACGCCCGTTTTTCGCGCCACAAAGTGCGCCTAAAAAAATCCTCCGTATTCTCCACCTCCCTGCAGGTCCTCTGGCCCTCGGCGCAGGCAGCACGAGCTGTGGGGGGGGCGGAGCCAGGTCCCTGCGCTGAAAACAGTGCTGGGACCTCTGCACACGCGCGCTACAGTGGGCACGCAAGTGCAGTAGCTCCAGGCGCCTGAAACTGTGTGGGAGGGGCCCAAAGCACGCAGCCCCTAGCCCTGGCCGAATGGCCTCACTGGGGCTGCGTGAATAAGGCTCCTCCCACGCCCAGCTCCTGCTCCTGCTCCCCCCCCCCACCCCCTCCTCCGGACTGGACCCGACACCCGCCCCCCCCCCAGACTGATTCCCGCTCCCACCCCCCCCCCCGGACCGGACCCGATTCCCGCTCTCCCCGCCCCCCCCCCCCCCGCGACTGGACCCGACCCGACTACCGCTCCTGCCCCCCGCTCCCGGACCCGACCCGATTCCCGCTCCCCCCCCCTTCCCCGACTGGACCCGACCCGACTACCGCTCCCCCCCCACCGCCCCCGGACTGGATCCGACCTGACCTCCCCCTCCCTCCCCCCGCCCCTCTCTCCTCCCCCCTCTCTCCTCCCCTCCCCTCTCCTCCCCCCCTCTCTCTCCCTCCCTCCCCCCCTCTCTCTCCCTCCCTCCCCCCGACCCGAACCGAACCGAGCCTCCCCGACCCGACCCAACACCACCTACCTGTAAATCTGGTGCTGGGGACGGGCCCTGCCCGAAGTTTCGGGCCGGCCCGTTCAGCCTTCGGTCCCAAAAGGCCTGCCTGAATCACTTTCACACAGGTAGGAAGATGGTTTATTTAATCTTTTCTTTGCTTATAAATTTTTATTCAGGTTGGATTTATTTGTATAATATTTGTATAAGTATAAATAAGGATTTATTATAGAATTTAATGACTTCCCTCCCCCCCCACCTCCCCACCTCGTTCTGGACGCCTAATTTGTAACCTGCGCCTGATTTTTTAATGTGTAGAACATGTTTTTCTAGTTCTACAAAAATCTTCACTTGCTCCATTCTAAGTTAGTTTGGAGTACGTTTTCACTGTGGAAACTTTCAAATCAGGCGTCAGTGGCCGGACACGCCCCCTTTTGAAGAAAAACTTCTGTTCCAAAGTGGAACTGTTCTACCTGACTAGAACTGCAGAAAAAAAAATGTGGAGAATTGCGATTTCTAAGATAGTCCGTTCTCCACCAGTTGCTCCTAAAAATCAGGCGCAAATCATGTGGAAACTTGGGCCCTATGTTTCTATGTTCGCCATTCATCAAGCTGACAGCTGCCACAGTCTTTTCGCAGGCTTTTGAGTGGCAACTTCTGTTGTTATTGAGAGATCATTTCCAGTGCGATGCCCTCTACAGGGGATCTGTGGCAGAGCAAGCAACTGCATTACTCTTCAACCAAATTAACTTTAATTCATTGCTAAATCATGTACAGAAAGCAAAACAAAGAAAGGAAAGATAGATGGGATTAACAGAGAGAGATAAAAGAGACAGAAAAAAGTTAACATTTAAAAAAAAAATTCCAACACTAATTAAATTCTGAAGGACTGACACACAACACTTGTAAAATTAAATTTTCAGTGCCAGAAAGGTTGCTTGGCAGTAATTATGCCATCACGCCATTGAAAAATCACTTACACCTGAATGACCAACCTTATTTTTGTTGGTGTGTTTAGTGGGTAACTGGTGGGTAAGTACAGCAACTTCAAGCTCTTACATGAACTCCAACGCCGAGTCTCTCAGCAGGGTACTGTTATAGCGCAGCTTGTGTAAGAGCAGGGTAACTCGGACAGCAACTTTCGGATTTCTGCATTTAACTGCACATTGTGAACTCCAGAAGTTGCTGTCCAATTTACTCCATATGGTATTCTCAACGCAAAATCTGGGCCATGGCATTTACATATACACAGCAGATACGTTTCAAAATGTACTGCTGCATATACTTTCACTAATGCAACAAATACAATTAGAGGAGCTAAACAATACTATTGTACTCTAATGCTGATGCTTTTGACCTTAGACACTTAGTCATGCCCATGTGCTTCCATAGTTTGATAGCTTGTGTAGCGGAGGCTCTGCATTTTGCTGATATCACAAGGGAATCAAACTGGAGGATGTGTCAGCACAAACCATACTACACAGCCATTAGGGTCAGGCTCATGAGGAACACTAGTAGAAAGCTAATCATTTACCCACCTTCTTGGTTGGGCAATAATGCAGAGAAATCAAACAGATGTTCAGAAAAGGATGGAGAAAAAGAGAAATACTTACCCCTGTTTCACAAGTTCAAAAACTGAAAGAGAAGAAATACAATTACAGTAAGTTGCAACAGAATATATTTTATGTACCTGAGTTACATAAGAGTATTTAGTCACCAAGAAATCTAATAGGGAATTCAGAAGAAACTTCTTTACCCAAAGAGTGATGAGAATGCGGAACTCGCTACCACAGGGAGTGGTTGAAGCGAATAGTCTAGATGCATTTAAGGGGAGGTGAGACATGCATATGAGGGAGAAGGGAATAGAGGGTTATGCTGATAGATTTAGATGAGGAAAGACGGGGGGGAGGTTTGAGTGGAGCATAAACTCCGGCTTGGACGGGTTGGGCCGAGTGGCCTGTTTCTGTGCCATATATCCTATGTAATCCAATGTGAAATGAGTTAACACTTACATAATTTTGTTATGTTGATGTCACACAAGGGAGACATGATTTACATTTGACATAATTTACATCATCACATACCATGTTTGTCAAAATTGTTTTCATTTGTTTACAAACACTTTTACCCATGGTGAGCCATTTACCAAGAAATCACAGCCCAAATTTCCTCCATCCAATTCACCTCAGTGTATGTCAGGTGGTGTGCTTTTCGCAAATGTCTGACTTGAGCTCAGCAGAACCCAGCCATATTTCTGGGTTCTGCTAATTTAAATGACCAGGACAAGCACCAGGCAAAATTACCAACTGGTAATCGGTGCTGGCTCCAAGTCAGCAGAGGGAAGTTGTGCACTTCTGCAGGTGTTAAAGACCTCTGACAGTGGGCTGGTGTTTCTGGGGCCTGTTGGCTGCCATTAGAAACAGATGTGCACTCTGATCACCTCTGCGCTATCAAAATATTTTTAAAATTTACTCATCGGAGATAAGTTGCTGACTGTACCTTTACAAATCCTTTGATTTAAAAGTGTAGCCCTACAACCACTGGTGGCCATTTTGCTTCAAGGGTTGGGTCCACCCAGCAGAATCCTCGGAAAATGTTACGTGAGGTGTCATGATGTCACATGTGGGTCATTTTCATGACATTTAATTACTCCTGCCTGTTTTAGAGGGAAATTTTCTGCACACCCCGGGAATGACACAGAAAATCAAGCACAAATGGGGTGGAGACCCGACAGTTACCTGGTGTCTATCCCCTTTTCCTCTCTCTACTGCCCTGCGATTGATGTGCCCAGGATATCATAACTGGCGTGGGGTAAGTTTAAAATTAAATGATTTAATTAAACTGGTGCACTCATCTTATAAGAAGCCTATTAACAATTTCACACATGTTTAGACATACATATATAACAAAATTTGAGACAACATTTTCATGTTCAAACATTTGTTCATAAGGATAGAAACATAAGAAACATAGAAAATAGGTGCAGGAGTAGGCCATTCGGCCCTTCGAGCCTGCACCGCCAATGAGTTCATGGCTTTCAGTGATAGCCTTTCAGTGACAGCAAGACTGGTTCTTAGTTTAAAAAAAATTACTAACTACAAACTTCTTGTCATTACAATAATGATCTTATTCCAATGTCAGTTCATTCATTCTCCAGGAGTAAAATTTTTCTTTTAAAAGGCAGAACATATATAGCACTAATTGGCATTGGAACTTCTAAAGGTTTCATGAATGACATATGTCGAGTGTAAAAAGCAGCCTGAATACATCATTCTCATAAAGTCTTGGAATTACGTATGAACACTTAGTACTGACTGAATTTATGCATGGAGTGTGAACCCTGTCCTATATCCCAAATAGTGAATGGTGACATTGGGCTCAAGTTTCGGCCTGAGTTGCTCCTATTTTTTTGGAGCAACTAGTTTAGAATGGAGCATCTTAGAAATTGCAATTCTCGGCATTTAGTTTGCTCCAGTACTAGTGAGTTAGAATAGTTTCATTTTAGAACAGATTTTTTCCCAAAAAGGGGCGTGTCCAGCCACTTACGCCTGTTTTGCAAGTTTAAGCGGCTAAAACTTACTCCAAACTAACTTAGAATGGAGTAAGTGTAGATTTTTGTACGCTCAGAAAAACCTTGCCTACACTTATAAATCAGGCATAGGGAACGAGAGATGGGGGGGGGAAGGGGGGTTTACAACCATTAAACACCACTTTTACAAGGAGTGGGGGGAGGGAGGGGAGAGGAAGGGGAGGAGAGGGAGAGGGGAGGGAGAGGGGAGGGAGAGGGGGGGGAAGAGGAGGGGAGGGAGAGGTGGGGAGGGAGAGGTGGGGAGGGAGAGGTGGGGAGGGAGAGAGGGAGGGGGGAGGGAGAGAGGGAGGGGGAGGGAGAGGAGGAGGGGGGAGGGAGGGAAAGGAGAGAGGGGGAGGGAGAGGGAGAGAGGAGGGGGAGAAAGGGAAAGGGAGGGGGAAGAGGATAGGGGGGAAGAGAGGGGGGAGAGGGAGGCTGAACAGGCCCCGACGACAACGATGCAGATGCCTGGCTGCGCCGAAGACTCTGGGTGGGGCTCGCCCCCAGCAAGATGCCGGGTGGGCGGGTCCCGCCGAGGACGTGGAGGGTGGGAGGGAGGGGGGGGGGGGGAGAGGAGGGGGGAACGGTTGGACGGGAGGGGAGGGGGCGCAGGAGCTGAACGGGAGGTAGAGGGGGAGGCCAGAGTCCGATCTTCGCCTGGTGAGCCCGTTCGGCCAGGGCGAGGGGCGGCGTGCTTCGGGCCCCTCCCACGCAGCCTCGGGGGCGAGGAGCTACTGCACATGCGCGCACACTCTAGCGCGTTATGTGCAGAGGTCCCGGCACTGTTTTCAGCGCCGGGACCTGGCTCCGCCCCCGACCCCTTGTGCTGCACCACGCCGAGCACAAAGACCTCCTGAGCTACGTTTTCGGCGTCCTTTTTATTCCAGAAAATCGGCGCACCTTATGGAGGTGAGCCGTTCATAGAGGGCGGATACTTGGGCCCATTATTTACAGAAATATTCTGTAACTACTGAAACAGCTCTATTGAAACCTTTTATGAGAGATTATTTAATTGTTCACATTTGTCTGTTCTACATACAGACAAAAAATAATGTTAAGGCTACCACAGGAAGATTTAATGGAGGAAAGCACCTAGTTCATGAATTAACTTTGTTGAAACTGGTACAGTACTATATATCTTAAGAGATAGTGATGCCAACTTGTGTCAACATTTATACTCTAAAATCACAGGTGGACATTACACTATAAAATATAATAACTAGTTTAATTCTTTACCAATTTGCTCAAAATTTATTAACACAAAGAGACATATGCTGTTTACTACCTTTGTCAGGTTGGGCTACATAATGGTAAGTGATTCAAATTATATGGTGTGACAGAGAGGCATATTGGAACATACCCATGTACAGATGGTCCTCACTGGGGTCATCGAGCACCTGTGAAAGTAAGTAAACAAGGAGTGACATCTTACACTTCAATTAGGAACATAAACCAAGAAAAGAAATACACGCAGGAGGACCCAGTTTTTAAAAAATTCTCGATGTGGGCTTCACTGGGAAGGCTGGCATTTATTGGCCATCCCTAGTTGTCTCAAGAAGGTGATGGAAGGCATTCTTCTTGAATCGTTGCAGTTCATGTGGTGTAACAGTTTGATACAGCTTGCTAAGCCACTTCAGAGGGCAGTTAAGAGTTAACCATGTAGGCCAGACTGGGTAAGGAAGGCAGGTTTCCTTCCCTAAAGGGCATTTATGAAGCAGTTGGGCTTTTAACAACGTTCTGACAGCTTCATGGTCACTTTTACTGAAACCAGCTTTTTTTTAAATTTCCAGATTTAAAAAAAAATTCAAATTCTCAAACTGCCTCAGTGGGATTTGAACTCACGTTCTCAGGATTATTAGTCCAGTAACAAAACCATTACACTACCAGCAAAAGCAGACAACAGACTAGAAATTGAATATTTTAAATTAAATATACTTTTCGAAAATAAAATAGTCTATAAACTAAACTAGTATTAAAAAATATATTGGACGAAAGGAGGTTTTGCGATGTGGCATTTAGTTTTTCATGTTACAGTAGTTTTAAATATTATTAGTTTCTCCATGTGCATTTATATTTCCTTTCTGCTATGTTCCCATCTTCATAGAAACTTCTTTCACTCTCAGGGTGGGCTTGTTGGGTCACAAACTTTTCCATGGCTCATATCAATGGCACTCAGTATCAACTGATACAGAAGGCACTTTGCAGCATGTGGTAGCTCAATCCTGATCATTTTTCTTGTTCTAAATATGGAACAGTCCATCACTCTGGGTGCTTTATCTAGCAATTTAGTTGGGCACTGGTGCATCCTACCTAATATGGAAAATGGACATTTTAATTTCATGTCAAAATTACTTATTCCCACTAAGATTTTACAGTTATTTTGATTTCCTTTGAGTGGAAAAGGCTAGACTAACTCTGCCCTTCTAGCTACACTGACATAAATAATGCGAGAATGTCAACCCATCTGTAACATCATGAACATGCACCACTCCACTCCAGTATCCCGTAAAATAAAAAAGAATCACCAATAACAATTCCCCCTCTCCAAATGTTAGTTAGAAAATAAACAATAAAATCTTATTTCAGCAGAAGTACAATCTCCTAAACATGTACATTATAGTGAATTGCATATTTACACAATCACATAAAAAAAATTAGTACCCAAATAAAGTTACTTGCCTTAAGTAGTGAACTAGTGACCTATCTAAATCTGCATGCAATGCTGTGAACAATTATGCACATGAGGTTACAGCAAAGAATTGAGTGCTATTTGTACCTGACCTTTCATCCTGGATTTGCAATAGTTCTATACTATTCCAAACTGACTTAGATATGTAGGTGAAAATCAGCCGTAATGTATTCTAATAAAGCTGTTAACATATGCCAGGTAGTTATGCTTTGTAGCAACTTTTAAAGGCCGATATTGGCCTGGTTTGTGCCTCCCGTTAGCGCCTGCGGGGGGCGGTAACGGGACGCAAAGGGGTCACCGACCGGGCGCGGAAAAATCACCGATGCCCGCAAACTTCCCTGGCGGTTTTGTGCTGACGCTAACATTTACTGTCTCGCTCTCTTGCGCCCCGTAGACCGTGACGTCATCTGGTGCGCAGCACCCCGTTACCGCCCTGTATGTAATATTCGTTCCCAACCCCTGCAGCATCACCAACCATCAACAGTCAAATGCTGCCTTGATGTCAAGGGCAGTCACTCTCACTTCACATGTGGAAAACATAGAATCTGGGATGACAGGAACAGAAAACTGAGCAGAGGTTAAAGAAAAGATGTGGGAATAGAAACAAGGATAAGAAAAATGTGAGCGCCAATTTTAATGTAAAGCAGAAGATTACTAAGCAGACAGAAAACAAGAATGCTGAATGTGAAAGGGGTGACAGAGAAAGAGGTGACAGAGAAAGAGAAAGAAAAATAAATATAAGCTAGAAGCTGTCAATAGATATAACAGTTAATACACATTATGTATTGTACATGCAGACAAGTAGGTTCCACACTGCCAGCTTCAATGGGCCACAATGATTGAAAATAAATATTAGACCACTTTATGTCGTCACGATCTGCGAGATGCTAGAGGCCCAGGCGATAAGAGTTATCGCACTGAAGTTTGCAGGTGCCGCTGCATTCGCTGCGCCCGGTCGCTAACTCCTTAGCGCCCCCCCCCAGGCGCTAACAGGAGACGCTAGCAGCTGAATTTCTCCCCCTATTTCTCTCTCCACATATGCTGCCTGACCTGTTGGTTATTTCCAGCTTTTTCTCTTTCTATCATAGTCCTTTTCTGAAGGGAAAACTTAGAAGGAATGCAGGGATACATAGATTGCAGGAGTACAGAATTCATGGACTGCACCATATTAGTCAGATATTCTATGATTTACAAAGTATATTACGTCAATGTGCTCACAAAAGGTGATTGTGCACAAATGTATAATAGCATATTGATGATGCAAAACCCAAATGGATAAGTGTGTTTATTTATACTGTACCATCTGATCTATTCACGGGTTGCTTCCTATGTCCTCTGTGAAATGAGCCATTCTCCTACGGCCTGCTAACGTAGCTATACTCATGCTCTCTGACAAAAAAAAATCTGCATATTTCTGTTATTTCAAATTCTTCTTCTTCATTAACCTCACTAACTCTAGGTCTGAGCTGCAGTAAAATACTCAATTTTTGATTTGACTATAGCTGGAAAAAAAAGTATTTTTGTTTATTTATTGCAAATCTTCGTCAATCTATTTTTGGACAAGCATAAATTCTCACAACAGTGCTAAAAACAGACAAATAACTCATTAGTGCTTGCCAAAATTATACCCCTTTTTACAACTTTTTTTTAAATGAGTGGAAGAATATGGTGTATAGTTGCATATACGGACGATATTCTGCAACCCATCCTCAAACAGTACCCAGAGGCTGATGATAAAGAGTAACTTAACAAGTGTGTTGAAATGTAATAAAAAAAGATTTTTAAATGATTGAAGGGAAACAATAGTGCTTACATAGGCAGGAACATGACAAAGATGGTCCCCAGAAGTGCTCACTTTTTAAAGGAACCATTAATCACTAATGAGGTTTGATTAAAACCTGATACCGCATTTTAAAAGATGATAAGTTATGTTCATATATGCATGGATGCAGATAGAGAATTTGATAACCTAAATTGCCTCCTCCATATATACTCATTTCTATTAGTAATTGTTGAATAGTGGAGAGTGTAAAAGTAAAAATAAAAACCTACTTCAACTAATTTGACAACATTTGGATGATCCAACTTTTTCAAAATGGCAATTTCTTGATACACACTATCCAAAGGCCCTTTAGGCTGTGCAGAGGTTTGTGGAACTGCTTTGGCACCTCGAGGTGGGGGACGACCTAGATAACAGAATAGGATCATTATTTTCTCGGTGGCCACATACTCAAATTGTTTCATCATATGTAATCATTCCTCACAATGTTGTATTACAGCATGAAATAAATGGTAACTTCTAAAAAAAATTATATTTGTTGTTCACCCGAAGAGTACAAATAGCACGCCAGCGGAAAGCATAATATTTTTCCATTCAATAGCAGGAAACTACTTCTGAGGGTTGGAATGGATGAAAATGCCCACATATATTAGTGTGAATCAATAGGTGCAGTTTTGTGATCCAGAACTCCCAGCAGAAGCAGCACTTGCTAGGAGCGCATCTTAAGATATTTCAGGATGCACCCTATGATTTCCCAAATTGCACCCCGCTAGATGCGCATTACTCCTTATGTATCATGCAACCAATCAAAACATTCTCTACTCTTCCTTGAGACTAGAAATCACAGTGTTGAAGAGTTTTGCCAATTTTACAAGATACTTTTTTCTACCTCTTTAGCTTTTCCCAGGCACTTTTCCCCACTGGGAATATCAGTCAGATAACCTGTCCCCAGGTTTTTGCCTCTTCCACTACAACAAAGATTTGCCTTTCTTCCATTTGGGGAAATTCATCCCCACCGTTTGACAAATCCTCAAAATAGCATAGCTGAGATTGAGAACTCTTCTTGTGGGAACCTATGGGAGAATCAGTGTTCTTGCACTCCATGATAGCACACCACACTGATCATTAACCTTATTTGTGAACTGAAAAACTATATTTGTTTTAATCAAGATGTTTAAAATTATGAAGGGAATGGGACAGAGTAGATAGTGACAGATTGTTTCCAGTGGTTGGGGGATTTAGAATGAGATGATGTAGATTAAACACAAGAAATTTAAGGCAGAGAGCAGGAGAAATATTTCCCACAGAGAGTTGTGAGGCTATGGAATAAATTGAAAGAAAGTGAGATAAAGAGATGTGACAAAAGGGTGAGCACATGGAAGAAGAACGAATGCTTATATGGAGAAACTATACCATTATGTACTGGTTGGGCCAAAGGTGCTGTTTTCATATTGTAATTTCAATGATGACTAAAAGATTAGTACATTTTTTTTTAAACTGTAGGATACTTGCGTGGAAATCCAGCTTGTCTTATTAACTTCTTTTTAGAAAGGACTTTCATTGCCTAGCAAGAAAATTTAATTAATATGCGTGAAACTTATTAATTCAGGAAATAATTAAACTTTAGTCTGACAAGACAAGACAAAACCAAGTAAACCTGAATTTCAGAAAGAATTGGAAAAAATGTAGTTATATTTACTGGATCAGACAAACAATTTTATTACATCAAAGAAAATAAGAACAGCAATTAGATTTCAGTTGCACTATTCTGTGTTCAATTGTCCACGTAACCATTTGTGATATGAATTTCTAGTTCAATGTGGAATCTGGTTAACTTTTAGTAAAATCATATTTTGAAAATGTAATCATGCACATTAAAATGCGAAGTGCAGACTGTTAAATAAAAATAACTTCAGCTCGATCAACATTAGACTTTGTAGGATTGGAATATTTAGGCCCACAGTTATGAGTATTTCTGAATAAGCCTATAAACATTACTATAGCTTTATTTAATATCGCCATACAAGAACATAGATACCCCAAATCATCAAACATAAGTAGAACACTTAATTGAAATAAAATCAGACTGCAAGTTATATTTGCAATACAGGGTACTATACCATAATAGAGAGCTGCTAAATTCAGTAGTCAATAAAAAGTAATGTTTCATAGTTCTGCACACAATTCAATGATAGTTTGAGATTAATTAATGAATGCTTAGTGCTGGAGCTGAACAGTAGTTTTACAGGCCAGAACTGTTTTTCAGGGTCTGTACGCTAATTTTAAATTGCTCTTATTTTTTTTTAATGAGAACTGAATTTACATTTTTTTTGCTTAGATTATTTGCATCAACATAAAAATATGAACAATTTAACAGGAAAGATCAAATTCTTGGTTTAGAACACACGATAGGAGGAATGTTTGATTTATTCAGCACGTACATAGTAGGTGTTATCATCTTCATTGTATGCCAGTTTGACAACTCCATAGGAACCCTGCACAAAAACAACATAAATACTTTAAGATAATTATGCGGCACAGTTCACCAATTAGAACCATACTGTGGATGTCCAAATGCTTCACAAAGCATGTGTAAAATTAATTCACTGCCAGCAAGTGAGGGTGCTTTTGGAAACAGGAGTTGATGTAACATTAGTACAACATTAGAATTAATTGATGTCTGCTGCATAAATTATTCAACACACAGATATTAAAATTCACAAATGCTGCAACTATTAACAAATACGAGCACAGATCTAATGTCATATTTCCTAAATTAAAGTAGCTCAGCAGTCCGCCAGTCACAGGGTAGTGCACGCCACCCCCGCAGTCCATGAAAGTGCCTATTCCAGCTGCATCACCATAGAGAGGGTTCATGCAGAGTCTGGATAGGAGGGAGGGAGCGCTATCGTTGGTTACTCCATTTGCAAATACATTTATATTTTATCTCGTAAAGCTTTCCTAGAAATGGGGAGGGGGGAAATGTATATTTGGACATACTATCTAAACTTTTTTTTCTATCACAGATTATCAGCAAAAAATATTTACTTCGCATTTCTAATATTTAACAACATAGAGCTGCAAAGACAAAAGCATGATTAAAAGTACTAAAGAACAATTTTTCAATGTAAAAATGTTTTGTTAATTATTTTGAACAAACACAACCATTTTGTTGATGCTCACCTTTCCAATTTCATCCTTTAACTTGTACTGGTTTAACTGCACACAATCCTATTTGTGAAAGAATACAAGTAAGCAAAATCATTATCAGAACAGTGCCTCACAGAGCCTCAGATGTGGCCAATGAATCATACCTCAGTGGCTTTTAATTTGCAAATTCATGGGTGCATCAATCTTATCTCAAGCTAGCATTCTCACTCATTCTACAGTGGACTTGTTCCTTAACTTGCAAAAAATTTAAAGCATTGAATAAGATCATCTTAAATAATCAGAGGGAACATCTTGTTTTTGTATACACAAAAAATATTGAAATAAAAAATTATATACAGTGGGAAGCTGTTAATCCAACAAAAGTTCGACTTCTGAGGATGCTCAGAGTACAATTATTTAATTAGTTATCATATCAATTACCATGCTGAAATAACAACTTGTATTTATAGAGCATCTTTAACATAGTAAAACATTCCAAGGCACTTCACAGGAATGTTCCAAGACAAAAATTTGACACCAAGTCACATAAGGAGAAATTACAGCAGATGACCAACAGCTTGATCAAAGAGGTAGGTTTTAAGGAGCGTCTTAAAGGAGGAAAAAGAGGTAGAGAGGCGGAGGGGTTTAGGAAGGGAGTTCCAGAGCTTAGGGCCTAGGCAGCTGAAGGCACGTCCCCCGATGGTTGAGCGATTATAATCAGGGATGCTCAAGAGGGCAGAACTTGAGAAGCGCAGATATTTCGGGGGATTGTGAGGCTGAAGGAGATTATGAGCTAGGGAGGGATTGTAAACAAGGATGAGAATTTTGAAATCGAGGAGCCAATGTAGGTCAGCGAGCACAGGGGCGACGGGTGAACAGGACTTGGTATGAGTTAGGACACGGGCAGCCGAGTTTTGGATGACCTCAGGTTTACGTAGAGTAGAATGTGGGAGGCCAGCCAAGAGTGCGTTGGAGTAGTCAAGTTTAGAGGTAACAAAGGCATGGATGAGGATTTCAGCAGCAGATGAGCTGAGGAAGGTGCGGAGACGGGCAATGTTACGGAGGTGGAAATAGGCGGTTTTAGCTATGCCACAGATATGTGGTTGGAAGCTTATTTCAGGGTCAAATATGACACCAAGGTTGCGAACTGTCTGGTTCAGCCTCAGACAGATGCTAGGGAGAGAGATGGAGTCGGTGGCTAGGGAACGGAGTTTGTAATGGGGACCAACGCTTGGTCTTCCCAATATTTAATTGGGGAAAATTTCTGCTCATCCAGTACTGGATGTCGGACGAGCAGTCTGACAATTTAGAAACCGTGGAGGGGTCGAGAGAAGTGGTGGTGAGGCAGAGCTGGGTGTCATCAGTGTACATGTGGAAACTGATGCCATGTTTTTGGATGATGTCGCCAAGGGGCAGCATGTAGATGAGAAATAGGAATGGGCCAAGGATAGATCCTTGGGAGATACCAGAGGTAACGATGCAGGAGTGGGAAGAGAAGCCATTGCAGGTGATTTTCTGGCTACAATTAGATAGATAAGAATGGAACCAGGCGAATGCAGTCCCACCTAGCTGGACAATGGTGGAGAGGCGTTGGAAGAGGATGGAGTGGTCAACCATGTCAAAGGCTGCAGACAGGTTGAGAAGGGTGAGGAGGGATAGTTTACCTTTGTCACAGTCACAAAGGATGTCATTTGTGACTTTGATGAGAGCTGTTTCGGTACTGTGGCGGGGGTGGAAACCGGATTGAAGTGATTCAAACATGGAGTTCCGGGAAAGGTGGGCATAGATTTGGGAGGCGACAACACGTTCAAGGACTTTGGAGAGGAAAGGGTGGTTGGAGAATAGGCGATAACTTGCAAGCACAGTGGGATCGAGGGGTTTTTTTTGAGGAGAGAGGTGATGGTGGCAGATTTGAAGTAGAGGGGGACAGTAAGTACCTCAGGAGAGAGAATCGTTAACAATGTCAGCTAACTTGGCAGCCAGTAAAGAAAGTTGGGAGGTCAGCAGTTTAGTGGAAATAAGGTCAAGGAAGCAGGAAGTGGGTCTCATGGACAAGATGAGCGTGGAGAGGTCATGAGGGGAGATCAGAGAGAAACTGGCGAAAATGCAAGTACAGGGCAAGGGCAGGGGGGAACCTCAGAGGAGGTTTGGCCCAGTGGGCGAGGGAAAGGAAGGGAAGTGGCAGAGGCAACTGATCGGATAGTCTCAATCTTAGATACAAAGAAGTCCATGAGCTTCTCATACTTATTGTTGGAGGGGAGTGTGGTGGAGACAGGGGAGAGGTGTTTAAGCAGATGGTTAGCAGTAGAGAATAGTAGCCGGGGGTTATCTTTGCATTCCAGAATGATCCTGGAATAGTGAGCAGTTTTTGCAGACAAGAGTAGGACCCGATATTGCTTTGCGTGGTCCAGCCAGATCTGACAGTGAATGGCTAAACCAGTTGTCCACCACATCTGTTCAAGTCTGCGTCCCTTGGACTTGAGGGAGCGAAGATGAAGGCCGTACCAGGGGAACGGCCAGGGTGAGAGAGAGTAATGGTTTTAATAGGGACTAGGGCATCAAAGGTGGTGGTGATGTGGTTGAACAGATTGGTTGTAAAAATGTCATAGTGAATGGAGGGCCAGTTCGGATTTCATAAGTGCAGTTGTAAGAGAGTTTGGAGTTTTTTACGGGGGCGGACGCAGAAGGAAGCAGGGTTGGCGGTCAAGGGATGGAAAGGTGATGTGGGTGGAGAGCGATACAAGGAAGTGGTCAGATATGGCCTTATTGACACGGTGGGAATCGCGAGGCCACAAGTGATGGTAAGGTCAAGGGGGTGGCCGTGAATATGGTTTGGGGAGCTCACATGGAGGGAGAGATTAAGGGAGAATAAGAGGGTAGTGAGCTCAGAGGAGAGAGAGCATGATGAGTTGAGATGGAGGTTGAAATCACCGAGGATGAGAAGTCGCTCGGTGCAGATGCTGAGGGAGGAAAGCAGTGAAGATATATCGGTGATAACATTTTTCTCGTCCTTGGGTGGGCAGTAGAGAACGAGAATTTTAAATCAGATGAGAGGGGTGGAATAAGGTGAGATGCTCAAAGGAGGAGAAAGTGCCGGAGGAGTAGGGGGTTAGATCAAGGTGTGATTTGGTGATAAGAGCCATACCGCCACCACGGTGGTCTGGGTGGGGCAAGTGGTGGAAGGTATAGCCAGGCTTGGGGGCTTCATTTAAGGGTAAGGTGCCATCACCCCTCAGCCAAGTTTCCGTCAGGGCCATGATGTCAATGCAATCATCCATGATAAGCTCATGAATGGCAAGGGCCTTGTTCGCAAGCGAACGGACATTCTGCAAGGAGATGCGTAGAGGATCGTTGATGGCTGATCCATTGCTAGCATCCACAGGGTCAACGCTTGGAAGGGTGAGTTGGACGGGGAGGAGAGTGACAAGGTTAGCCCCCCGCAGGGAAGCTGGATGGCAAGGCCGGAGAGAGAGTAGGATGGGACAGTTGTGGTTGCTACTCGTGGGGAGACAGCAACGCTTGCCACGGTGGGCCTTTTGGAGGATGCCAAGAGAGGCACAGAGGGAAGCTGCAGGCTTATCCAAGAGGGAGTCAAGCCTGGGACAGCGGCAGGAGAGTAGGAAGGTCGAAGAGTAATGAAGGATTGGGGTAGGGATTTGGGAGGGCAGAGTATCCGTGAGAGGAGAGATGAAAGGTGGCATAATGACAAGAGAAACCGGTCAGGGAGGGATAGAGAGAAAAGAAAAAGAAAAGAAAAGAATATTTTTTATAGTACAATATTGGAATTAACAATAAACTGTCTGAGTTACTCACTTATCCAATTTTCTTGAATTATTTGGATAAACTACATTCCATTGTATTTTCAATTCAAAGTCTTGCAATTTTAAGAAGCTATTCTAGTATAGGGAAGCTTCACAGCCAAGCGTGATCCTGTCCAAACATTTTCCAGCAGGGATCCACAACCACAAGCAGTAATCCTGGCCAATTAGTCACTAAACCCAACAGGAACAGTAGCCTAGTGGGTATAGTACTGGACTGTCAATCCAGAGGTTGTGATTTCAAATCCCACAATTCAATAAATCTAGTCATTTAAGGGCTAGCACCAGAAAATAACTATGAAAGCTGCCAGATCATTGTAAAAACTGAAACTGGTTTACAAATGTGCTTCAGTGAAGGGAATCTCTCAACGCACCTGGCTTATATGTAATTTCTGTCCCACATTGTGACTAACTCCTCAAGAACTCTGGTTGACTAATGTTGGGAAATAAATAACTGCCGCGCCAGTGTTAGAAGTACAAAAATACTTAAGCAGTTTTGAGTCTATAAAGGCTCTCGAACCAACCTGGTACAGTAGTAGGAGATATGTAGTAAGATGGTGACATCACAACCTCTACCTTTTATATTATAGCATCATTTATGTTCAAAACTGGTTTAACTGTACACAATCTTATCTGTAAAAGAATATAAGTAAACAAAACACTCGCAAGAAATATCTACAATGCGCTAATCCAAACAAGTTAACTAACAGAACTGATATATGGTCCAAAGGTCCATGTTCATGTTGTAGCTGAAATATCCTGGTATTCATCTAAGACACAATAGAGCCACTTAAGACTACAAAATAAATATAGATGACGGCAGCCATTCAGCCCATCTTACTCCATCCATGCAGAAATATTCTACAATTTCTCCCTTTATGACTTTCAATCAATTCTAATCAGGATAAAAAAGGAAATCCGTGTACCAAACTGTCACTGTTGACAGCAGTGTAAAACATTCTGGATAAAGATGCAGGATGCAACTGCCGTCTCTTATATTTCTGATATTGGCATTAGAAAAGGCCATTTGGTCCATCACTGCAAAATTCCATACAAATTGTGGACTGTGCTCAACTGTAACCAACCACAACCTCTAAGCAAATTACAACTCTGAAATTTGTCCTCAACCCTAAAGGTAGTTGAGTGAAACTCCAGCATATCATTTAACTTTATAAGGCATACCATTTAATTCCAACAAGGTGCATTCAATGTCATGGACCCTGGAGCACACAAACCATCATGAGCTGAAGGGTACTGGATCATCTCTCTTGCCCTTTAAACTTTGAGATCTCATTCTAATCCTCTATGATATTGGCCCTGGAAAAGGATATTCTTTTTTTTTTTTAAAAGTGCCCGTCTCTTTCTAAAACGATCTCTGCTTATCTCTCAGAATCTAATTTCTTTAGGCTTCATCTCTCTATCTTTGTTTTCCACTCTCTCATAAATCTCAAACTTTGTCTCTTAATTTTTTATTTGCTGATTAAGAAATCTCCTGAGATATGGGAGATCAATGCTTGTGTCACCAAGCAAGACACACTATGTGAAGGGCTGCCATGTCCCGTCTCATGCCACCTCACATGGCACTTCAAGAGTACGCCACATTTTATAGAGGCTAACATATTTTTTTGATTGTGTATTCCATTTGTCATTTTACATTAAAGTATATTAATCACAGAACTTTTAAATTATCGCAACCCTTCTTTATCTCATGAAACTCCCTCTCAGCTTGCTACTAGATCCAAAATACCACACAAAATATACTATAATTATGCTATGATGTCATAATGAAAAAGATACATTGACAGGTAACTTAGCAAACTCCATTCAACATTACAACTTATCGAGAAACTCAAGAAAATGAGCAAAGCAAATTCTGACTCATAGCTGTGCACCTCAGATCCACGGAGCAATGAGCTCACTCAGCTACAATAATGACACATTTTAAATAGATTTTTGAAACTTTTTAGTAAAAGACTGAATCAAAATAGTATTAACTTCTTTTTATAGGGATCTATTTCCCAGACATGCTATTTAGTGCAAAAATAATAGGCCATCAAAGTACGCCATCATACCATAATGTGCTAAATCCCGAACTTGCAATCTGTCAAGTTATAGCTTGAAAGATTATCCACTCTACCTTGGAAATCCCAATTACTGGTGTAGAGTTGGGCTAATTGCCCTCCAACGGCCCAACAATTTACATATGAAAATTTTACGGCTGATGCATATAGGTCCTGAACCCATTTGTATCAGCGCAAGGGGATTAGATAAAGACAATTGCGCATTCTATTAGCTCTGGAATGTGATGTAATGAATTGTAAAACTGTCTGAAACACATCCAATGATTAATGTACAGATTTTTCAGATCTTTGTTTAGGCTCAATTGTATTTATGTTTGTATCTTCTGTCCATGTTAATACTGTCAGATATTTTCACTTCTTATAAATGTATTTTATATGAAATTTCACAGAGCTTGAACGATTTATCAGAACTCTAATTCCTAATTAAGAAATAATTTTCATAATCCTTTTAAGTGTGTGTGTGAGAGAGAGAGAGGGAGAGAGAGAGAGAAAGAGAGAGCGAGAGAGATCATTTTGGAACTATTATTCTCCAAGGCCCAGAAATTTGCCACTGTAACAATCGATTTAGCTCCATTTTTTCGAGCCAAAAGGTTTTTTTTGGAGCTAAATACATTTAAGGTGATTTTGCTAGTTTCGCCAGAGGTATAACGCCGTTGTTAAAAAATAAGGCCTGTTTTTTTTTAAGGACCGTTTTTGTGATGTCACTCAGGGTCAAATCCAACGATAAAGCCGTTTTTGCGAGTTTCCCCAATAAGGATATTTCAGCCTAAAAAAACGTCCGTTAATCGGAAATAATGCCAAAAAGTTGAGCTATTTTTCAATATGGAAAGTCTGGCCCCTAGTCCTTATAATTATTCTGAACATACATCCAATTGCAGATAATTCTGTAAAAATATAACGTTGGGTGAAATGCAATATAAAGAACGTTACCAGTGTTGGAGGTAGACACTTTCTCTATGGTGTACTAATTGGAGCACCAGGCCCACATGATCCCAGATACACGTCCGCACACGCTGCTCCCCTGGGAAATGTGGGCCATTACGCTGCTTTCGAGTACGCAGCGTCAGAGAGCAAGTTCACGAAGGAAGACCCCCATCAAGTAAGTTCGTATTCTATTCGGATACTGGCGATGTACTCCATAGGCACACCACTGACTGCAAAATCTGCCCCAATTAATTCTTCTCATTTGGTTCCACTTTAGACATTAATTTTGTAGGATGTGGTAAAATGAGGGTTTGGCCCACAATCACCATGTGTTGATCTTGTAATCTAATCTCAACCATTATGGAGAGGGAAAGTTGGAAAATATGAATATTAATTTCCCTCGGTTTTACCCATTCTACTTCATCCTTTCCTAAACATTTTTTGAAGATTCGTTTTTTAAAAAGTTAGTGCACTGACTCCACCTAGTGGCCATTGTATGTGGAGTTGGTTCAATTTCCTGCATCATCCCATTTTTTTTGTCAAGGACCATGTTCAGTCTGAAATGATATGAGATCAACAAATATTTATGAAGAAAGGACTCCACGAGATCCAAGTCTAAGTTGTGCTGAGATACTGCTAGTGGCAGAACTGACTTCAGTGTTCCAGAGTAGAGAAAGGCAAATTAATCCGAGTTCCTGCTCTTGATGGCTAATTAGCGATCCCTGTTAGAAGCACATGTGTTGAGACATCAGGTAAGGGCAGGATCTAGTTTGGCTGTGTCAGCTCCTGCAGTTGAAGAGTCTGCTAAAATTCACTGTCTTGACTCACACAGTAAGAAGAGCCTATGGAATCATGACATGAAGAATATGTGCTTTCTGGAGGGAGAGGGGGAGAAAGGGAAACATAGAAACATAATAAATAGGTGCAGGAATAGGTTATTAGGCCCTTGAGCTTGCACCATTATTCAATAAGATCATGGCTGATCATTCCCTCAGTACCTCTTTCCTGCTTTCTCTCCATACCCCTTGATCCCCCGAGCCATAAGGGCCATATCTAACTCCCTCTTGAATATATGCAATGAACTGGCATCAACAACTCTCTGCGGTAGGGAATTCCACAGGTTAACCACTCTCTGAGTGAAGAAGATTCTCCTCATCTCAGTCCTAAATGGCCTACCCCTTATCCTAAGACTGTGTCCTTGTCATCGGGAACATTCTTCCCGCATCTAACCTGACCAGTCACGTCAGAATCTTATACGTTTCTATGAGATCCTCTCTCATCCTTTTAAACTCCAGTGAATAAAGGTCCAGTTGATCCAGTCTCTCCTTATAGGTCAGTCCCACCATCCCGGGAATCAGTCTGGTGAACCTTCGCTGCACTCCCTCAATAGCAAGAATGTCCTTCCTCAGATTAGGAGTCCAAAACGGAACACAATATTCCAGGTGAGGCCTCACCAAGACCCTGTACAACTGCAGTAAGACCTCCCTGCTCCCTATACTCAAATCCCCTAGCTATGAAGGCCAACATGCCATTTGCCTTCTTCACCGCCTACTGTACCTGCATGCCAACTTTCAATGACTGATGAACCATGACACTCAGGTCTCGTTGCACCTCCCCTTTTCCTAATCTGCCGCCATTCAGATGATATTCTGCCTTCTTGTTTTTGCCCCCAAAGTGGATAACCTCACATTTATCCACATTATACTGCATCTGCCATGTATTTACCCACTCGCCTAACCTGTCCAAGTCACCCTGCAGCCTCTTAGCGTCCTCCTCACAGCTCACAGCGCCATCCAGTTTAGTATCATCAGCAAACTTGGAGATATTACACTCAATTCCATCATCGAAATCATCAACATATATTGTAAAGAGCTGGGGTCCCAGCATTGAGCCCTGCAGCACGCCACTAGTCACTGCCTGCCATTCTGAAAAGGACCTGTCTATCCCGACTCTCTGCTTCCTATCTGCCAACCAGTTCTCTATCCACGTCAGTACATTACCCCCAATACCATGTGCTTTGATTTTGCACACTAATCTCTTGTGTGAGACCTTATCAAAAGCCTTTTGAAAGTCCAAATACACCACATCCACCGATTCTCCCTTGTCCACTCTGCTAGTTACATCCTCAAAAAATTCCAGAAGATTTGTCAAGCATGATTTCCCTTTCATAAATCCATGCCGACTTGGACCGATCCTATCACTGTTTTCCAAATGCGCTGCTATTTCATCCTTAATGATTGATTCCAACATTTTCCCCACGACTGATGTCAGGCTAACTGGTCTATAATTACCCGCTTTCTCTCTCCCTTCTTTTTTAAAAAGTGGTGTTACATTAGCAACCCTCCTGTCCATAGGAACTGATCCTGAGTCGATAGACTGCTGGAAAATTATCACCAATGCATCCAGTATTTCTAGGGCCACTTCCTTGAGTACTCTGGGATGTAGACTATCAGGCCCTGGGGATTTATCGGCCTTCAATCCCATCAATTTCCCTAACACAATTTCCTGCCGAATAAGGATATCCTTCAGTTCCTCCTTCTCACTGGACCCTCGGTCCCCTAGTACATCCGGAAGGTTATTTGTGTCTTCCTTTGTGATCCGAGATGAATGTCTCCCTGCCCTTTTTTGGTAGCACTACGCGGTTACCCCACAACAGGCAGTCTGCCTGAATGGAAAGCTCGTCCTTTCGCCACTGGAACGGCTTGATTGGCTCTTGCATTTCAACGGGGATGCTGGCCCAGCTGCTATGCAGTACACAGTTTTTTACTAGGGACAGCAGAGGATCTTGGCTGGTCCAAGTCCTAATCTGGCGGGCTGTGACAGGTGATTTATCATTTTCAAATGCTTCCATGACCATCAACAAGTCTGCGGGCTGCGCCACCATCAACTGAGAGCATCCGCACAGTTCTCGTTTTTTGGCCTGTGGCGGATGGTATAGTTATACGCTGATAGCGCGAGTGCCCACCTTTGTATGCGGGCTGAGAAGTAGGTATTTATCCCCTTGCTTTCAGCGAACAGGGATGTGAGAGGCTTGTGATCGGTTTCCAGCTCAAATTTGAGGCCAAACAGGTACTGATGCATTTTCTTTACCCCGAACACACACGCTAATACCTCTTTCTCAATCATGCTGTAGGCCCTCTCGGCCTCAGACAAGCTCCTGGAAGGATAGCTGACAGGTTGCAACTTCCCCGCAATGTTAGCTTGTTGTAATACACACCCAACTCCGTACGACGATGCGTCACATGCAGGCATAAGTCTTTTACACGGGTTATACAATACAAGCAGCTTGTTGGAGCATAAAATGTTTCTGGCTTTCTCAAAAGCAATTACTTGTTTTTTTTCCCCATACCCAGTTCTCACCTTTGTGCAATAAAAGGGTGCTTAACCCCGGTAGGAAGTTACCAAAATAGTTGAGGAGTCCCAGGAACGACCGCAGCTCTGTGACGTTCTGTGGCCTGGGCGTGTTCCTGATAGCCTCTGTCTTGGCGTCTGTGAGCCGAATGCCATCCGCCGCGATCTTTCTCCCCAAAAACTCCACTTCTGTTGCCATGAAGACGCATTTCGACCTCTTCAGCCGCAGCCCTACGCGATCCAGTCGCTGGAGGACCTCCTCCAGGTTTTGTAGGTGCTCGACGGTGTCCCAACCCGTGATCAAGATGTCGTCCTGAAAGATCACCGTGTGTGGTACCGACTTGAGTAGGCTCTCCATGTTTCTCTGGAAGATCACTGCAGCCGACCGAATTCCAAATTGGCAGCTGTTGTAGATGAACAGGCCCTTATGCGCGTTGATGCAGGTGAGGCCCTTCGAAGACTCCTCCAGCTCCTGCGTCATGTAGGCCAAAGTCAGGTCGAGCTTGGTGAACGTCTTGCCTCCTGCCAGCATCGCAAATAGGTCGTCTGCCTTAGGTAGCGGGTATTGGTCCTGTAGCGAGAAACGATTAATAGTTACTTTATAATCGCCGCAAATCCTGACCGTGCCATCACTTTTGAGTACTGGAACAATCGGCCTGGCCCACTCGCTGAATTCCACTGGGGAGATGGTGCCCTCGCGTTGCAGCCTGTCCAGCTCAATTTCCACACTCTCCCTCATCATGTGAGGTACCATTCGCGCCTTGTGGTGAATGGGTCGTGCCTCTGGGACCAAGTGGATCCGCACCTTCGCCCCGGAAAAGTTTCCAATGCTTGGCTCAAAAAGGGAAGGAAATTTGTTCCGAACCTGGGTACATAAGGCCTCATCAACGTGTGATAGCACTCGGATGTCATCCCAGTTCCAGCGGATTTTGCCCAGCCAGCTCCTTCCAAGCAGTGCAGGGCCATCGCCCGGGACAATCCGGAGTGGCAGTTCGTGCACCATGCCCTCGTAGGTGACCTTGGCCATGGCACTGCCCAGGACAGTGATAAGCTCTTTGGTGTACGTTCTCAGTTTCGTGTGGATGGGGCTCAGGGCTGGTCTGAATGCCTTGTTGCATCCACACATATTTTTACTCATGATGGATTGGTTAGCGCCAGTGTCCAGTTCCATGGGTAAGCCATTCAATTTTACGTTTAGCATTATAGGTGGACATTTCGTCGAAAATGTGTGCACCCCGTGTACTTCAGCATCTGCCTCCTCTCTCTGAGGCTCGAAATTGCTTTGATCCACCATGGACCGATCTTCCTCTGCCACGTGGTGGTTAGCAGGTTTTGCAGAGCTTGCAGCTCATTTGCAAGCTCATTGGAGGTGCCCCATTGTTCCACAGCTCTTGAAAACATACCCTTTGAAGCGGCATGAATAGGCTGAATGGAAGCCTCCACAACGCCAACAAGGTGTGGTATGCCTTGCATTCATCCTTTGTTGGAGACTCAGTCATCTGGGTCACTGGAGGCCTGCTGGCTGTTGCAGACTCGTGGGTTCTGCCCTGTACATTTCTGCTTGCAATCACAGTTCCAGTTAATTTATAAACATTGCTAGCACTTGTGTGCTGAGAGATTTGTTTGGTGTTATCAGTGGTGGACATAAAGGCCTGTGCTATCGCAATGGCCTTACTGAGGGTCGGTGTCTCTACAGTCAAAAGTTTTCGTAGGATGGTCTCGTGGCCAATGCCCAGTACAAAAAAGTCTCTGAGCATTTGCTCCAGGTAGCCATCAAACTCACATTGTCCTGCAAGTTGCCTTAGCTCGGTGACGTAGCTCGCCACTTCCTGACCTTCAGATCGCTGGCACGTGTAGAACCGATACCTCGCCCCGAACCAGTGTACACAGCTCCTCATACAACTTATCTGTGGGTTTCACTGAAGCCAGAAGATTCTTCATGAGGCTGTAGGTCGGTGCCCCGCAGGCCGTGAGGAGGACCGCTCTCCTTTTTGCAGCGCTTCCTTCTCCGTCCAGCTCGTTGGCTACAAAGTACTGGCCTAGCCGTTCGACATAGGCTTCCCAGTCCTCACCCTCCGAGAACTTCTCCAGGATGCCCACAGTTTGCTGCATCTTTGCGTTGGATTCGTATACTCGTCGCCAGTTATTGTGTTCCTAACACAGATGAGGCTGCTCACAGGGAGATTAAAGTAACAGTGACCTCAGTCTTTAATAAGACACTCCAGAGTGAGGAAGAGGCCTTAGGGCCCGGCTTATATACAGTGGTCCCAAGGGATGCTGGGATCCCTGGTAGCGGAACATTGGAGTGCATGATTTACAGATACACAACAGTAATGATGTTGAATGTCAAGAGGCGGTGGTTAGACTCTCACTTGTTGTAAATAGTCATTGCCTGGCACTTGTGTGGTGCGAATATTAATTGCCACTTATCAGCCCAAGCCTGAATATCATCCAGGTCTTGCTGCATGTGGACATGTACTGCTTCATTATCTGAGGAGTTGCAAATGGAACTGAACACTGTGCAATCATCACCAAACATTCCCACTTCTGACCTTATGATGGCGGGATGGTCATTGATGAAACAGCTGTAGATGATTAGGCCTAGGACACAGCCCTGAGGAACTCCTGCAGCAATGTCCTGGGGCTGAGATGATTGACCTCCAACAACCATAACCATCTTCCTTTATGTTATGCCTTCTTTATGAGAACGTTAATCTCACTGTGGCTAGCTTAATAAATGCATCAGACTAGTTGAAATCAAAGGATTACAACTAAGAGGTTTATAAAAATCTTCAGAAAATGTTTTCACAGAATCTCCACTACAGAAGGCCCATCATGCTTGTGTTAAGCTTCCCTATTGGATCCATCTAATTTAATCCCATTTCCCTGCACTTGCCCCATATGCTTCAATATTTTTATTATTTTATTCCCTCTTAAATGTTGTGATTAACTCAGTTTTAATAACTTCTTGTACTAAAACAATATAGATCCTATTAATCACCACTCTAAGGGCTCAATTTTCCCCAGTAATTTGCGCCTTTTTTTTGAGCAGGCTGCTTTTTCTGGCCTAACTTAAAAATCCGCAGTTTCCCCAATCAATTTGCACCAGCGTAACTCATTTAGTTTTTTTTTTCATCCAAAGGGGGCGTAACCTGCCACCTGCGCCAATTCTGGCCATTTAGTGAATTTTGGCCAGCAGATAGTTACTCCATTTCTGCTTAGGCCAGCGTATGTGGCCTCTCGAGAAAAACCTTGCGGAGAGTTAAAGAAATCGGCACAGGTAAGTAAATTGGAGGCCATTTGGCCTGGGCTAGGAGCAGGAAGTGGAGCAGACCCGGACCGGCAGTCACTCGGGACCGGTGAGGCTCGGCGGGGCAGGGAGCAAACTGACCGGCACTCACTCGGGACCACAGCGGACTGGGGAGGCACCTCACTCGGGGCCATAGCAGACCAGGAAGGCACCTCACTCGGGGACCGGAGAGGGTCGGAGACAGTCGATCTGAAGGCTTGGTGCCCGGGGAGGGGGAGGGTGGAGGGAGAGAGAGGTCACAAGACTCAGGGGGAGGGGGGTGTGGGGGAGAGAGAGGAGAGGACTCTACTGCGCATGCTCAGCCATTTCAGCGACGTCAAAAACGAGTTTTTTTTCCCGCGCATGCGTAGAAGGCCTAGCTGCGTTTTTCGGCGCAGACCGCAGGCTCCACCCCCCGAGGCGACTGGCCACGCTGTGCGGGTCAGGATTACAGCAGAAACATTGGAGAAAGTTTGGACATGTTTTTCTGGTGCATTTCTGGACCTAAATAAGCGGCACAACTCTGGCAATACGCCAGAAAACGGACTTGGGCAAAATTGAGTCCCAAGTTTCTAGCACTAATCTTGCATTTATGCTCCTTTTATTAATTGTTCAGACAAGTGGAAATAATCTTTCACAATTTATTCTCTTAAACATTGTCATCATTTTGAGCACCATCTAGTTCCCTCATTACCTTTCCTGCTCCAGTAAATATGGCCTTCATTGTTTTCTTACGTCTATCAATTATATCCTCTCATCTCTCGTATCATTGTGCTGAACCTACATTTTACCTTTTCCACGATTCCAATATTCTTCCTATCGGGTGCTCAAAACTTCATGTAATACTGTAACGGCATCCTAACCAATGTCTTAGAGATTTATGTCACCTTTTTGCTTTTATTTTCAAAGCCATTAAATATAAAACTCATAATCCCATTTTCCCTTTTTGTTACCTTTTCCACCTACAATCCTGCTGTGTGTCTGTACCACTAGATCTTTCTGCTGCTCCACTATACTGAGAATTTTACTGTTAGGCTTTATTTTCATTTTGTGTTTCCTCCCTACCCAACCCACCCACAAGATGTACAACATCACATTTGCCTACATTTGGTATAAATTTACCTTTAATTATCTATGTTCTCCTGTACCATCTGCATTCTTCTTTACATTTTGCCATGTTCCCAATTAGTATAAGCATATTTTGATATAATTCTTTGCCCACATATAGATCATTTATTTGTATAAAGAAAGACTTTTCTTTTTTGTATGAAAAACAAGATAGGATTCAACATTGCTCCTTATGGCATGCTGCTGACTACACCTTGCTAACAATCACTCTTTCCTAATCTCTGCTTGCTATCAGCCATTCCTCTAACCAGGTAGCCACTTTACCTTTAATACCATGGGCCTTAACCGTCGCAACAACTCGTATGGAGTACTTTATCAAAAGTTTTATATTTTGAAACTGGTTCTGTACAAAAAAAAAGCCTGTTGCAGTCCTGCATTTTTACATACTTTTTCTGCGCCAATAAGGTTTTCAGTTAGGAATTCTGTATCACAGTATAAACTTAAAGGGAGAATTTAAAAATTGCCTTTCTCAATAAGAAAAAACACAAGCTTTTAAAACCTGGAATTTATAATATTTGAAGCAAAGTATGTGTAGCCATATAAGGGCCTGTTCAGTGATAGTGGTGCGACTTACAAACATGATATCAATATGAAGCAGCTATCTGATGTTTTTTTTGTGAGAGACAATTTTTTCCTTAAAAAGGAACTAATCCAAAGTGATGGGATTAATCCTTTAATGACATGACTAATTTTTTCCAGTAAATTTTTTAAATCATTTTCTTATTCCTGGAGCCACAACAAAAGTTGCTCAGTTAGGCTCCAGACCTGATGTAACATTGCCCACCTGCTAAGAATTCTGGATACAATGTAACTGAAGATTGCTGCTTCCTGGGTAAAGTCCACCCTATTACACCATTCTCATTGCAGTAATAAGAATGAGAATGAGGTCAGAAATCTCACAATCCTAGTGATAGAACCTTCCCATAGGAGAGGGTAAGGAAAGAAAAACCATGAGAAAACATTGTAAGATTAAAAAAATTAAAATAAATCAATAAAATCTAAAAGATAACATTAAAAAGAAACAGAACATCTGAACATACAATGAAATATGATGAAAAACAGAAAAGGAATTAGCAAAAGTGTCAAAAATAGATGAAGACTTCAAAGAAAAACAGCGAACTGTATAGAATTAAGAACTCAGTATACATGAAAGAAATGAAAATGGCAGAAAATACAGACATTAGGAACATAGGAACAGGAGCAGGTCATTCAGACCGTCGAGCCTATTCTGCCATTCAATTAGATCACGGCTGATCTGTACTTCAACTCCATTTGCCCACCTTTGGTCAATATTCCTCGATACCCTTACCTAATAAAAATTTGTCGATCTCAGTCTTGTAAATTTCAACTGATCCAGAATCCACAGTGCTTTTGGGGAGAGAATCCACATTTCCACTACCCTATGTGTGTAAAAGCGCTTCTGATTTCACTCCTGAACGGCCTAGTGTTAACTTTAAGATTGTGCTCGCTTGTTCTGGAAACCCTCACCAGAGGAAAATGCTTTCCTGTATGTACTTTATTGGACCCTATTATCATTCTAAACACCTCAATTAGATCACTGACCAACCTTCTAAACTCAAGGGAATACAACCTAAATTTATGCAATCTGTCCTCATAATTTAACACCTCAGGCCTTAAATCCGAGGACTGCTCCACACTTCAATGTGCCAGCCATAACCATGCTGAAAATTGGCAATTCCGAGCAAGGCCACTCGGTAGGTCAACTGACAGTCAATTTTATCTGAAAAAAAACTAAGCATACCTGGAGTCCGATCAAAATTTGGAAATGGCAGCTGTGGAGACAGATTTGCCTTACTGGCTAAATAATGACACTTGATGGAAAGTGATCATGTTGGATGGGGAAGAATAGTAATATTTTGAAACAGTAATAAAAATTGAATAGCCAAATAATATTGCTGCTAATTCTCTGCATGAATGACTTCCCCCATCCCCCCAAAAATTATAGACATTTATCCAGATCCCATTCAGTAGTTCCATTTTCAGTTTTCCTCCTTTTTTATAACCAGTTAGGTAGTGATATGAAGCTGCATTCAGCCTAGGTATGTTATGGGAACCAGCGAAGACATACTGTGCATCATAAGGACCAGTCCAAACACCAAAGCGAACAATGTCTGAAATTTGCTACTGTTGAGAGGACTGAAAGTAGAATATAGCCACCCGCATTTCTAACCCTGATGCAACTGGCACAAGCAGCCGAAGCAAATGTCAAATCTCTGCGCACATATTGGGCTGGATTTTGCCGGTGCACAGAGGGCAGGTATGGAAGTGGGTCCACTGTCAAAATGTAAAAAATGTTTAAAGATATTTAAGGAACATTTTACCACCTACTAACCATGTATCCAACTTTTTGACAACTTTCACGTCGCTCGGGGATCACGTCAGGTTAAGTATGTCTGGTTTTCAACAACTCTCCATTGCTTTGAATAGGTGACAGCTGCAAAAGTAGCATAAAAGCTACCATTTCACAGCTGTTTACTTTCCAATGTTAGAAGCTGGAACCTTCAGGATTTTGAATTCACTTTTCAGCTTTAAGAAGGTTGGAAGTATTTGAAGTAAACTCTCTATCCAGTGTTACCTCCTTTGATGCAATCTCTATTCCAGCAGCATCGGTGCCCTTGAAAAAATCTCACCTTGGTCCTCAGAATCCCACCACAATCAGCCTCAACATCATCACTAGGCGCACCAGCATCACCAACAACAACAACACCGCCAACCTTCTCTGCCATTACCTGATTCTGCACAGGACACAGGGCATCAGCACATGACCACATTGCTGCTCGGGCAGCCAGGGATGGCCTCACCATGGCCACATTTACTTCACTTGATGCTGTACACCCTGGCTGCCACATGATGCGCCAGGTTGGCACCACCACACACCAGCACCATAAAGCATCCCTGTAATGCCCAAGCCATTCATTTCACACTCATCACCATTGCAGGGGTGTCCTTATGTCTCACCATTCACTACAACTCACTAAGCCACTTTCAAAGGTGCACACAAATCTGTCCTAGAAGGTAAAGTGTTCAAAATAAAGATGTCGATGCTTGACAACACATTAGCAGAAACTTTACATGAACATTGGCTAAAAGACCCAAGTGCCTAGCCTTGTGTGTTGTTAGTTGCTATGATTAGACAAGGATGGGGGTGTATGTGAGGGGTGGCTCATGAGATGGGAATATTGCAGAATTTGGCTGGTGCCAACATCAGTGTGTGTATGGCCCGGAAGGATTTTTGGACTTTTAAAATGGATCTGTACCCTTTTAAAATGGAGACGCACATGGGCTGCATTTCAAAATGGAATTTGAACATTTGGACTTTAAAAAGGACTGATAGCAGGAGCTGTCTATGTCTTTTGGCTTGCCAGGGAGTTTTAAAGCACGGGTCGACTCAAGGGAGTGTCAGAGAGACACGGGACACACAAAACACCCTACAATGTGATAATGTGGATAGAGATAGAGGGATGGGTGGAGGTGCAAGGTAAGTTGATGTGACTAAGAACATGCAGGAATAGGGTAAGGAAGGCACAGTGATGGGGATGTGATGAGTAGCACAGGAAGGATGAGGTCGAGTGTGGCTTTGCAGTAACATTTCGTGATCTACTGAGATCATTGAAAGGTTTGTGCCAGTGCAACCAGGTCCTCCTGTACAATGTGCAAGCAGGCTGCGTTGGTCTCCTGGAGAGGTGTCTTCTGCCCACTGGAAGGCAAGACAACCACCCTGCGTGCTGTGACTCCCTCCATAAATGAGAGCATGGGTGCTTTCTTGCACCTTTGTGCAATCAGTGTCAGTGTTTGCAGCAACTCAATGCTGCAGAACACTGACGGCTCAACTGTCAAAAAGAATGTGGGCATGGTCCCTTTAAGGAAACGGCTGATGACGCATCATCAAATGACATCATCAGACCCACTTCCTTTTAATTGGCTGGGACCTCGCAGGGCGGGCAGGGCAGTGGGAGTGAAAAGAAGTGAAAATAGAGTCAAGAATAAAATAAATTTGATTTAATATTACTTTGTCACGCCCAGCTATCAGTAATCATCATCATAATATGGGCCACATCACCACTCCCTTCTCATTGCTTTTGTCCCTGATACCAGCCTGGGGCCTTGGCCTCATCGCTCCCCAGACTGGCATCCCATCAGCATAAAATGTGCCCTGCAGCCCGGATCCCCCTTACCTGTCACCTGTGGCCTGAAAGGTACCATGACATTTCTGCGTATACTGATCTGCTCAATCACACCCTCACCGCCACCTTTGATGCCCTAGTCCCTGTTAAAACAATTACTCTCTCTCACCCTGGTCATTCCCCCTGGTACAGCCCTGATCTTTGCTCCCTAAAGTCCAAGGGACGTAGACATGAATGGATATGGCGGACAACTGGTTTAGCCATTAACCGCCAAATCTAGCTGGACCACTTAGAAGCACGGGTCCTGCTCTCGTCTGCCAAAATCGCTCACTACAGAATCATTCTGGAATATAAAGATAAACGCCAGCTTCTATTCTCAACTGCTAACCATCTTTTTAAACCCCTCTCTCCAGTCTCCACCCTCACCTCCAACAAGAAGTGTAAGGAGCTCATGGACTTCTTTGTCTCTAAGATTGAGACCATCCGTTCGGCCGCCTCTGCCTCTTCCCGTCCTTCACCTCGCCCACCGGGCCAAACTTCCTCTAGGGAAGCCCCCCTGTCCTAGCCCTGACCTCACATCCTTCCCCAGTTTCTCACAAATCTCCCTTCATGCCCTTTCTGAGTTCATCCTGTCCATGAGACCCACTTCCTGCTCCCTTGACCCTATTCCCACCAAACTGCTGACCACCCACCCTCATTTAGCTGACATTGTTAAAGGTTCACTCTCCTCAGGTACTGTCCCCCTCTCCCTCAAATCTGCGTCATCACCTCTCTCCTCAAGAAACTAACCTTTGACCCCTCCGTCCGAGCAAACTACCGTCCCATCTCCAACCTCCCTTTCTTCTCCCAAATCCATGCTCATCTTTCCTGCAATTCCATGTTTGAATGCCTCCAATCCGGTTTCCACGCCTGCCACAGTACCAAAACGGCTCTCATCAAAGTCACAAATGACATCCTTTGTGACTGTGACAAAGACAAACTATCCCTCCTCGTCCTTCCTGACTTGTCTGCAGCCTTGGACACTGTTGATGTCGAAATCTCGACTCTCAATATATGACTCCAACACAATCAGCTCCGGTAGATGTTCCTTCAATTTTTATTTTCAGCAAGGAAGAGTCTCACTCAGTCAAAGACTAAGTGACGACTCCCAAATGATACAGTAAAAAACAAGTTATGGTTCCATCCTGTGTATTGGTTCTGCCTTTGCAGTCAGTGAAAACAGATAAAGAGTTAATGATTACCACATCCTTGTCTTTACATTTTTCTCAAATGTCTCTTTTGTGAGTGATTTTGGTGGGCCAGACAGCAATGACTCGATTAGGGTGTGATAATGTGCTATTACCGACTTTTCATTGTTTTAGGATTGTCCAGTTTCCTGGCCAGTTATTTGGGCCCATGATTTCCATAGTGGTTGATTGGCTTCTTACATATTATGGATGAGTTCTGTACAAGAGATAATGGCTGGTAATTTGAGTATCGCTTAGGGGGTGAATTGATAATACAGGAGAGCACAATGGGTAATACTTATCTCAGCAAGACAGTCTTAATGTTGTCTGGTGGCTATTAATCAGCTATCAGCAGTTTCAGTCAGAGTTAGCCTGTTTATGCAAATAGACTGTTGCAGAAGTTTCTAGCAGGGACTCCATTTTGTTTTATGGCAAAAAGGGTACAAAAAAGTGTAATGCAACTTAAAAAAAATACATTTCCACATTTCCCCCTTTTGTCCTTCAGAAGGACAACTTAATCCATTCTAATCTTGCATAGTCTTTCTATTTCCATTTCCACACAAGAACCTTCAGTAGTTGTTGCTACCATAACCCTAGCAGTGGTCTCGGTTGGGAACACTGTTTTTCCCAGCCTGACACAGCAACACTTAACCAAGACAAACAAAAGATATAGGGCGAAGGCTATCAGCAAGAATATGATCAAACCCTGTACCCTCGGGATCCCAACCCTCCCGATGCCCAATCCCACAAGGTGGTACCATCCTGGCCAATAGTTTGCTTGTACTCTATCACCTTTTTCATAATATATTCAGCTAGACTGCCGATCTCTTCTGATTTATCCGGAATATACGTGCAGCATTCTTCACCAATTAACGCGCATGTCCCTCCTTCTTTGGCTAGGAGATAATCTAAGGCCATATGATTTTGGAGAGCCACTGTTCAAATGGCTACCATTTCGTCATTCACCCCTTCGAAGGCTTGGGAAGTTGCGTGGCTACTGATTCTACTAAATTAGCCAGTTCCCGTAATTGCCATTCGGTTGATGCTATTCCATAGGGTGGTATCATTACCTTGAATATTCCATTTAGCCATGTCAAATCTTGTTTAAGTCTATGACTTCCATAGGCATCCCTTAGAGTCTTTGTTGTCCTAATAAAGGGTACCACATATCCTAAGTAACAGGATCCTGTCCAATTGGCTGGTAACCATGGGTAGGCTTTATGGCCACAAATAAAGTACGTGCAATTATAAGACGTCAGCTTTTGGTCCTTTCGTGCCATCCATACTCGAGTGGTCTCCCCATCCCACCCTTCACCTGAGGCCTTATTATGGACCATCGTCCAGTTAACGGTTGCTATCTTTCTCCCGTCAGGGAGATTTGTTATGGCTTGCCATTTAGTCATTTGGGAACAGTTGCTGTGACCCATTTCTGGTCCTTTAGTCTCATTACTCACTAGGCATATTATACCTTCAGGATTTCCTATTCCGGGAGTAATAGGAGTGGCTGACGGTTATTATTATAATTTGGCTGGTACTATCCCTGGAAGGTTGTAAGTTTATACCCTGCTGACCTCCATTCTGTTCGATCCTTCGGTTCTGACACCTTGGTTAGGTTTATCCTATTTTGCACCATCAACCATTCTACCATTTCTGATTCATTAAAGGGGGCGGATCATAGGGGAATACCCCCTTCGGAGTGGACAGGTACATGGGAACATATCCAACAACTAGACAAGTTTCTTTCTTGAGCATACTTATGACTCAGTGCCATAAATACATTTACCTGCAGTTCCCTTCGTTCGCGTTTCTGTACCCCTGGTATTATCAATAACGCAAAGCAAAACCCTGTCAAGCATAGCACTATCAGTCCCCATAGTCCGTACAGTTCCTTATTCTGTCTTCCTTTTTCTGTTCCTCTGGTTCCTTCTTCCCTTCCTCCTGGTCGGGTGCCCTTTTGCAATGGGACGCGTGGATCCATGTCGGTCTTTCCTTTACCTTGATTGCAGTATTGGTCGCCAGCAAGACCTGGTATGGTTCTTCAAATTTTGGTTGTAGACTGCTTTTTCTTTTAAAGATTTTGATGTAAACAAATTCCCCGGGCTCCAGATTATGACACTTCCCTTCCGCTGGCTTGACTTGAGCTTCTTTTACCTGCGAATGAAAGCTGGAAATACATTTGGTTAGTGCAACACAATAATTCAACACATTTTCTTCCATTTTGTGGATGTCCATTTGATTTGCAGTAAACGGTGCTGTAAAAGGTAGTCGTTGAAGACGTCCCATAACTATCTCATGAGATGACAGGCCTGTTGTTCTGTTGGTTGCAGATCGCATTACCATCAAGGCTAAGGGCAACAGTTCTACCCATTTTAGTCCAGTGTCATTACATAATTTCACCAGCTTATTTTTAAGCATTCCATTATATCTTTCAACAAGTCCAGCTGATTGTGGATGATAACTGCAATGAAAACGTTGGTTAATCTGTAAAGCCTTACACATTTCTTTTATGACAGTTCCCGTGAAATGTGACCCATTATCACTAGAAAGCTTAGCAGGTCCGAAGCGCGGTACGATTTCTTTTAACAAAAATTTAGCAACAGTAGTGCCATCGGCCTTTTTACATGGAAAGGCTTCAATCCATCTGGAGAACACATCTACAATAACTAATACGTAATTGAATCCCATACACATAGGTAATTCAATAAAATCCATTTGTAAATGTACAAAAGGCCCCATTGGATTTGGGTGGGAGGCAGATTCTACTTTTTCCGTCTTACCCGGATTCATTGTCTGACAGGTAACACAATTTTCACAGATTTGTTTTGCAATTGCCGAAATACCTGGCACATACCAAGTTGCCAAAATATAATCTGCCATCCCCCCTTTGCCCGCATGTGTGAATGTAAGGATTTGAGCGCCACCACGCGGCCATCATGGTGAACTCATATTCCTTCTGGATTTTTATAACATTGATCCTTTGTCCAGGTCAGCATCTCCTCTGTACTGACCTGAGTCTGGAAGGCCAGCACATCATTAATAGTGGGTGGCAGATCTGAGCAATTATTTTTCCTTAGTGGAAACAATGACACCTGCATCCCTCCCTTTTGACAGAGCTGCTGACTTAGCTGCATTATCAGGTCTGGCGTTTCCAAGTGCTACCTCATTCAACTGGCCTGTATGTGCTTGGCATTTGATAATGGCAAGTTTTAAGGGGCATTGAATGGCTCGCAGAAGATTTTCTACTTGTTCTCCATTCTTGATAGTGGTTCCTGAAGAAGTCAGGTACCCATGAATTTTCCAAATTTGTCCATAGTCATGTGTTACCCCAAAAGCATACCTAGAGTCAGTGTAGATATTAATTGTTTGTCCTTCAGCCAGAATACAGGCTCGAGTTAACGCAAACAATTTGGCTTGTTGGGCTGAAAATGAGTCTGGACGCTAATCATGGGAGAGTCTACTTCCTCTATTTTCATGCCTGAACATTGGTTCATGATTTCTCGCACTCTTTCTACGTAATCCTCAACATCCTCACCCTTTCTTTGTGTAGTTTCCATGATTTTGGACCAATTTGTTTTCCTTGGGAATACTTGATGTAAGGCCTCCCAACATGTTCCCCAGAACCCCTCTCCTGGCTTTGTGCCGGGATCTGCATTGGGAGCCTCTCGATGGGTTTTAAAATCTGTGAATTTTGACTCGAATTCGGCAAATTTAGTGTCCTTTAGCCATGCTTTCAGCAAAATTTGACCATCTAATATACTTGGTTCATGGCACAAGATGATCACTTTTAATTGGTCTATGGCCTTTTCAAGACTGGTTTTAGGGTCTGCCAATCTTTACACAATTGTTCTTATCTCATTTGGTGACCATGGTCGATAAATACGAATTGGAGCTCCATCAGGGACTGGACAAGGGAAAAGTCTAAAGGGGAATACGGATGGCTTTCGGACACTGGACCCCTGTCCACGAACCTGACTTCGCGTACTACCTGCAGGGCCGTCACGGTATTGATTCCCTTGTGACAGATCAACTTCTCCTGTAGCCGCATCTGCATGGTTGGGAGCGGGTGTTACCCCGTCTCCCCGGAGCCCGAGGATCGCCTCCTCCCTGTTGGCCTGGAGCACCCGCTTGGGGTAGAACATATGGCGGTGGTCGATGGCTGTAGGAAGTCCAATCCTCATCCCAATCCTTCGGGGCATTTGGCGGGTGTGCCTTTGTTTCTTTAGAAACCATAACAGATGGATGTTTACCATGTCTAGGGCGATTCACCTGCTCTACTCGTTCATCCACCTGCTTTCTCCCTCTAGTACACTGCTTGCTAACCCTTAGGCTCTTTTCATGTCGTTCCTCAGCTTCCCTTTTCCAATCTCCAAATGCCGACCAATTTACTTTCTTTTTATCTCTTCTACCTGGGTCTCTGTCTATAAGACACTCCTCTAGACATGCTATTCTCTCTAAATTAAATGAACCATCGGGTGGAAATGGCCTGTTTTCACCCTTGGTCCATTTTACCCATTTTTTTTTAAGTGGTCAATTGAAGACTGACCACAATTTTGGAGCATAAAATAGGCCGGTGTGCCCTTTGGTGCAGTTTTACTTGCCCCGGCACCCATCCTGAATGATTAAGATTTCTCACAGTTTCTGATCTCACAATCCTATCGGGCAACCGAGTTCTCTACGCCCACTTCTCCTGGCCGTCACGTGGCCTGAAAAGGCTCTTAATTCGAGCTCAGTATGGGTGTGAGATATGTTGACACGAACCAACCGTAGTTGATCAATCAGTTACTATTTCTTTTCTCAATCAATCCTTGTTTTTCCGAATCACAATTTTCCCTAGTGACTCTTCCCGTTTCTCTAATCGCAATATCGCACAAAAGTATTGAACACAACAGTATAACAAAGACAACTAGGACAATCAACATTCACGCAGGTATACAAATCATAGCCTTAAACTCTATCTAAACAAATAGTCAATTCTCAGTCTGCGTTGTACGCCACTACAGACCGAGTCCTTAACTTATCTTAATAAAATTTATGGTCCTATCACACAAGGACCCGGATCCTATCGCGCAAGGACCCTGTCCCTTCTAAGACAGTCCTATCGCACAAGGAACTTTCCTTTAGAGACTTGTATTATCCTATCGAACAAGGATAATTCCCTTTATGGTCCTATTGCACAAGAACCCTGATCCTATCACACAAGGATCATCTTAATTTATGGTCCTATCGCACAAGGACCCTGATCCTATCACACAAGGATCATCCATCGATAGCGCTCTTTTTTTTTTACCTTTTCCTAAAGAAAATCTCCCCGGGCCGATTCCAGGTTGGATATTTTCAGGATCAGATCCCTTCTGCCTACAAGCTGAGAAGGAAATGATTACAAAAATAACTTTAGCTCTTAAATGTCAAGTCTTGTAGATCGCAGTACCTCCACTGTGGACAACAGATTACATATGCGATTCAACAGTAAAGAGACCTCTTGCGAGCAAAAGGCTCACCTTATTCTGGCCAGTGAAGCCCTTCACTGAAGAGGCACTATGCCGGCATCTGTTTACTCACAGGGTAGAGAGTAAGCGACCTCGGTGGAACCTCCAAGAAGTAACTGTCGAAATCTCGACTCTCAATATACGACTCCAACACAATCAGCTCCGGTTCATGTTTCTTTAATTTTTACTTGCAGCAAGGAAGAGTCTCACTCAGTCAAAGGCTAAGCGACGACTCCCAAAATGATACAATTTCACAAAGTATTTATACAGTAAAAAACAAGTTATGGTTCCATCCTGTGTATTGGTTCTGCCTTTGCAGTCAACGAAAACAGATAAAGAGTTAATGATTACTACATCCTTGTCTTTACATTTTTCTCAAATGTCTCTTTTTTGAGTGATTTTGGTAGGCCAGACAGCAATGACTCGATTAGGGTGTGATAATGTGCTATTATTGACTTTTCATTGTTTTAGGATTGTCCAGTTTCCTGGCCAGTTATTTGGGCCCATGATTTCCATAGTGGTTGATTGGGTACTTGGCTTCTTGCATATTATGGATGAGTTCTGTGCAAGAGATAATGGCTGGTAATTTGAGTATCTCTTAGGGGGTGAATTGATAATACAGGAGAGCACAATGGGTGGTACTTATCTCAACAAGGTAATCTTAATGTTGTCTGGTGGCTATTAATCAGCTATCAGCAGTTTCAGTCAGGGTTAGCATGTTTATGCAAACAGACTGTCTGTTGCAGAAGTTTCTAGCAGGGCCTGGACTCCATTTTGTTTTATGGCAAAAAGGGTACAAAAAACGGTGTAATGCAACTTCCACATTTCCACATTGACCACTCTATCTTCTTCCAACGCCCCTCCACCGTCATCCAGCTGGGTGGGTCTGCACTCGCCTGATCCATTCTTATCTATCTAATCGTAACCTGAGAATCACCTGCAATGGTTCTCTTCCCATCCCCGCATCGTTACCTCTGGTGGCCCCCAAGGGTCTATCCTTAGCCTCCTCCTAGTTCTCATCTATATGTTGCCCCTTGGTGACATCATCCGAAAACACAGCATCAGTTTCCACATGTACACTGATGACACCCAGCTTTACCTCACTACCACTTCTCTCGACCCCTCCACAGTCTCTAAATTGTCAGACTGCTTGTCACACATCCAGTTCTGGATGAGCAGGAATTTTCTCCAATTGAATTTTGGGAAGACCAAAGCCATTGTTTTCGGTCCTTACCACAAACTACGTTCCCTAGCCACTGGCTCCATCCCTCTCCCCTACTCCTGTCTGAGGCTGAACCAGATTGTTCGCAACCTTGGTATCATATTTGACCTTCAATGACATATCCACAACATAACTAAGACCGCCTATTTCCACCTCCGTAACATCGGCCATCTTCGCACTTGCCTAAGCTCATCCGCTGCTGAAGCCCTCATGCATGACTTTGTTACCTTTAGACTTGACTATTCCAACACCTCTCACATTCTACCCTATGTAAACTAGAGGTGATCCAAAACTCAGCTGCCCATTTACTAACTCACACCAAGTTCCGCTCACCCATCACCCCTGTCCTCGCTGACTTACATTGGCTTCCGGTTTAGCAATGTCTCCATTTCAAAATTCTCATCTTTATTTTCAAATCCTTCCATGGCCTTGCCCCTCCCTATCTCTGTAATCTCATCCAGCCCCACCCTGCACCCCCCCCCCACCCCCGAGATGTCTGCGCTCCTCTAATTCTGCCCCCTTGAGCATCCCTAATTATCTAATTATAATTGCTCAACCATTGGTGACCATGCCCTCTGTTGCCTAGGCCCCAAGCTCTGGAACTCCTTGCCTAAACCTCTTCCCTTCTCTACCTCTCTTTCCTCCTTCAAGTCACTCCTTAAAACATATCTCTTTGACCAAGCTTTTGATCGCCTGGGCTAATTTCTACTTATGCAGCTCGATTTCAAATTTTTAGCTCATAATACTCCTGTGAAGCACCTTGGGACATTTCACTATGTTAAAGGCGCTATATAAATAAAAGTTGTTGTTGTTGTTGTAACCAGCTGGACTAGAGTTATGGTGGATCTGTCCCCTGACCAATTCCCCGTATCAACTACAGGAAAATTCAGCCTGTGGCTCTGATTCTCCCTGTTCCCACCAACAAACCACCTAGGGCCCCAAAGGCCCACTTCCGCCTGCAGAGCTCCCTTGACCAGGTCTCTGCACCCACCAGTGGAAAATTTGGGTTGAAGCTTGGATTTTTCCTCTACCCACAGGCTATGACCCCCCAAAAATATAATCTACGGCCATACTAGGTATCTTCTCAACTGACATTCCGCGTCTGCCATTAACAAAAAAAACAAGAGAGAGAGAAAAAGGCAGAGAGAAAAGGATAGAGAAAGTAGCAATGAACAACAAAAAGAGAAGCAAAACAGTAGAGCAGCAGAAAAGAGATGAACAAAGAACTGAATGAGAAAGAGCAAAAGAAAAGAATAAACCAGAAAAAAACAGACTATTACCTGCTGGTAAGCCAAATATGACATTAAGAAAGACTTGAAAAATTGGAGCTTTTTCACTGGGATTAAATAAAGGTTTTCAAAATTGTTAAAGGTTTTCAGTGGATAAATACGAGATTATCTATAGTGGTTGTGAATCTGAAAAATGGGGCATAGACTCAGAAATTATCACCAGAAGAATGAAGTGAAAAGTTAGAAGAATTTTTCCACATGGATAATTATTGGTACATGAAATGCTTTACCACAAATGTCTATTAAAAACAGACAATTTATCAGTTAAAAGGGAATTAGATAATATTTGAAAAGGAAGAATATAAAAGGATACGGGCCATGAATGGGATTAGATAGCTCCAGTTGAGGAGCTAGAACTCCACAATAAAAAAAAAGACACACTTATATAGTGCCTTTCACGATTTCAGGGTGTTCCAAAGCTCTTTACAGCCAATTAAGTACTTTTGAAGTGTAGTTACTATTGTAAAGTAGGAAACGCAGCAACCAATTTGCACACAGCAAGTTCCCACAAACTGCAATGGGATAATGGCCAGATAATCTGTTTTTGTGATTTTGGTTGAGAGGTAACATATTGGCTAGGATACCAGCTTCCCTGCTCTTCTTCGAAATGGGATCTTTTTTCGTCCACCTGAGAGTTTGGTTCAATGTCTCATCCAATACAGTACCTCAGAAGTGCATTGGAGTGTCAGCCTACAACCTTCTGACTCAGAGGCGAGAGTGCTACTCACTGAGCCACAGGTGACACTTGTGACTCCTCTGTGCTGTAAATTCTATCAAATAACTGAACCAATGATTATCATTTCTTTGGTATACATTTTGTAAGAATATATTTCATTTTTAAAAATTACTGTTGAATCTGTAATTCCAGAAATTATTTACCTAGATTTTATAACTCATTTGGACTCATTTGTAATTATTCATAATACATAATTACAAAGATGATAAATTCTTGAAGACTAGATAATCAATATGCATGTGTCATTTGAACTGTTTAATCACGATGGCTCGCACATATTCTTTACTGAACTAGCAACTACCAGGTGCTGCTTGCTTACCAAGAAACCAATTAACTTATACAGTTGCTATGGGGAGAAGCATTAAATATCTGTATTACGTATCAGAGGTAAAAAGTAGCTCAAACCACTTGATGCCTTTGTTTCTATGGTTACACATTAGGTTTTGGTCACAGAAAGCAAGATAACAACATTTGAAAGAGGCATAGGTATTAATTTAACATTGTTGGTGGTAGAATCAGTATTAATTCAATTCAACCATCAGCAATGTGTGCCTGCTCCCCAAAAATTACTTTAAAAAAATCAAATGGACTAACTTCTATCATGGTAGGGCTACTTTTTTTATATATGTGGTTGTGTGATGAACTGATCACAACTCTGCATCCCTGTTCACATGCAGCCAAATTCCACTTCCGAAGCAATGTGTGGTAGCGACAAATGCACCACAAAGCACATCACTACAGATGACTGAGTGACTAGGCACAGAGAAGCAGGACCAGCTGAAAAAAGAGGTTAATTACCAAAATATGTGCATCACATTCTGGAGTTCATGAAAGGGTTATTCTGTACAGTACAGTTACTGTGTACTTCCAACTTCAAAGTTATAACTTAAGGCGAATGTATTATTTAATAGTAAACTTAACTATTTTCTCTTTCTGAAGACATTAACTCTTGCTAGGGTACATGCCACAGATGTGGGTTCCCCTTTAGCACCTTTCCCCAACAGCCACTGTTCAGTCGGAGCTTAAAGAGTGAATGTTGGCAGGCCATTTTTGTAGTTCTTTGTAGCTGTTTAATTTTTGAAATTTTTTTTAAATAAAAGCACATTGCCATCAGCACATCAGCACTTACAGCCTTCTCACTGTCTCCTCCCCCCCACCCCCGTGGGAAGAACGGGCGCCTCCCCCTGCCCCCCCCCCCCGCAGGAAAGAACGGGCGCCTCCTCCCCCCCCCGGCGGGAAAGAACGGGCGCCTCCTCTCCTACTCTTCCCCCCCCCGCAGGAAGAACGGGCGCCTCCCCCCCCCCCCCCCGCAGGAAAGAACGGGCGCCTCCTACCCCCCGCGGGAAAGAACGGCGCCTCCTCCTCCCCCCCCCCCCCCCCCCGCGGGAAGAACGGGCGCCTCAGGCTGACTGCAGCATTCTCCGTGCCTGAAGCACTTTCACACAGGTAGGAAGATGGTTTATTTAATCTTTTCTTTGCTTATAAATGTTTATTCAAGTTGGATTTATTTGTATAATATTTATAGAAGTATAAATAAGGATTTATTGTAGAATTTAATGAGTTCCCTTCCCCCCCCCCACCTCGTTCTGGACGCCTAATTTGTAACCTGCGCCTGATTTTTTAATGTGTAGAACAGGTTTTTTCAGTTCTACAAAAATATTCACTTGCTCCATTCTAAGTTAGTTTGGAGTACGTTTTCACTGTGGAAACTTTGAAATCAGGCGTCAGTGGCCGGACACGCCCCCTTTTGAAGAAAAAATTCTGTTCCAAAGTAGAACTGTTCTACCTGACTAGAACTGCAGAAAAAGAAATGTGGAGAATTGCGATTTCTAAGATAGTCCGTTCTCCACCAGTTGCTCCTAAAAATCAGGCGCAAATCATGTGGAAACTTGGGCCCAATAAGTATACAAGCAAGAAAGCAGAAATTAGCCACAGTTCATGACAAAATGTTGTGCTGTTTTACTATTCAGTTTTACTATACCGGCAACCGCTTTACTGTCCCCAACAAGTACATTCTGAAAAATTGTTTTCAGAAACTGCACTTTTGACAAAATCTAAAAAGGATATTTTCAGAAACAGTTCTCAATATTAAAATGTCATTATGGATGGAGCTATACCTTGCTTCAGATGATCACTAAATTCTGTTCATTCCGATAGAATGGAATACAGGTTATTAAATTATGAATAATTTATTTCTATTTCTTTTCAGGCGTGTGCGGAGGAGGACTATGTGGGTGTGAGAGTGACACAATGGTAGTTCGTAGATGAGGATTATGTGGGTGTAAGACTAATTAACTGAAAGTGTGTGGGTGGTTGAGTGATTGAATTGGTTCGGTGAGTGGCTATACATGGATGGGTAGCTGACTCCAGGTAGCTGAGTAGATTGATAGGAGACTGGATGAATGATTCTACAAGCTAGAGGACATAATGACTGGTGACTGTAGGCTTGACATTTGCATTTGATCAAAGGCCACCTCATTATAAGGAAATTAGCTTCACAAAAAATGACTTTGTTTTTTATACTCATTTGCAGACGTGGACATCGCCAGCAAGGCCAGCATTTATTGCCCATCGCTAATGGCCCGAGAGAAGCCATTCTCTTGAATAGTAAGAACATAAGAAATAGGAGCAGGCATAAGCCATATGGCCTCTCGAGCCTGCTCCGCCATTTAATACGGTCATGGCTGATCCGATCATGGACTCAGGTCCACTTCCCTGCCCACTCCCCATAACCCCTTATTCTCTTAATGGTTAAGAAACTGTCTATCTCTGACTTAAATTTATTCATTGATCCAGTTTCCACAACTCTCTGAGGCAGCGAATTGCACAGATTTACAACTCTGAGAAGAAAAAATTCCTCCTCATCTCAGTTTTAAATGGGCAGCCCCTTATTCTAAGATTATGCCCCCTAGTTCTAGTCTCCCCCATCAGTGGAAACATCCTCTCTGCATTCATCTTGTCAAGCCCCCTCATAACCTTACACATTTCAGTAAGATCACCTCCCATTCTTCTGAACTCCAATGAATAGAGGCCCAACCTACTCAACCTTTCCTCATGTCAACCCACTCATCTCTGGAATCAACCCAGTTCTCTGAACTGCCTCCAAAGCAAGTATATCCTTTTTAAATATGGAAACCAAAACTGTATGCAGTATTCCAGCTGTGGCCTCACCAATACCCTGTATAATTGTAGCAAGATTTCCCTGCTTTTATACTCCATCCCCTTTGCAATAAAGGCCAAGATTCCATTGGCCTTCCTGATCACTTGCTGTACCTGCATACTAACCTTTTGTGTTTCATGCACCAGGACCGCCAGGTCCCGCTGAACTGCAGCACTTTGCAATTTTTCTCCATTTAAATAATAATTTGCTCTTCGATTTTTTCTGCCAAAGTGCATAACCTCACACTTTCCAACATTGTACTCCATCTGCCAAATTTTTGCCCACTCACTTAGCCTATCTATGTCCTTTTGCAGGTTTTTTGTGTCCTCCTCACACATTGCTTTTCCTCCCATCTTTGTATCGTCAGCAAACTTGGTTGGCTACGTTACACTCAGTCCCTTCATCCAAGTCGTTAATATAGATTGTAAATAGTTAGGGTCCCAGCACTGAGTGGCTTGCTAGGCCATCTCAGAGGGCAGTTAAGAGTCAACCACATGTGGGTCTGAAGTCACATATAGGGCAGGCTGGGTAAGGATGGCACAATTCCTTCCCTAAAGGAAATTAGCGAACCAGGTGGGTTTTTAATGATAAAATTGTAGTTTCATGGTTGCCATTACTGATACTAGTTTTTTTATTCCAGATTTTATTTAATTATTGAATTGGGACTTTCGAGCTCTGCTATATATAAAGGGTTAAGAATGGGTCTCGGGCTTAAACAGGGCTTTTGTAGTGGTCAGCTTTCTAAGTTGCTTAAGGGCAGAAGAGATAACGCAAAAAATAATATGTCAGAATAATTCATTGTTGCAAGCTGTGTAACCTGAGGACAAGTACAAATAGCCAAACTGTTGAACTACAAGAGGCCAGAGGGCCAGAGAGGCAATTAAACAGAACAAGGGGTCAGAGGTAACACATTGGAGAAACTCCATCTGGTAGGAGACGTAAGCGAATTATTGACTAATTTCCTTTCGCATCACACAATCAGCAATTGTGCACGTGGGCTTTGGGCCAATTAAATGGCATGGGGGGCCATACATGAGGCTGACATGCATCATTAAATGTATAAAAGATTGCTTGGTACTTTGTATCATCGGAGAAGCCTGGCTACAGACAAACGAGCAGGCGATCTCCCCACCGGTGCAAAATAAAGACTACCTGAATCTTTGAACCCAGACCTGGTGTTGAGTGTTTATTTTAAATACGTCACTATAATTGGCATAGTCAGCAGGATCTCAAGCAGACGCCGGACATCGGCAAATGGAAGCCATGTCAAAGGCGTGAGTACGTTTTAATTACCACACACAGTTAGGACAAGGGCAGACATCTGTATGGTGTCAGCTGCCTGAGAGATCCGAATCTGCAGGTCTGGACGAGACTTCAAGAAGTCAGCGGAAGATCCCAGGTGAAACAATTACAATCGGTTATGTAGAAGTAACAGTGACACTCGCGAGAAGTAAGGGGCATACCACTGACAATGGGAATGAAGGCAGATAAATCCCCTGGACCTGATGGCTTGCATCCATAAGAGAAGTAGCGGCAGGGATTGTGGATGCATTGGTTGTAATTTATCAAAATTCCCTGGATTCTGGGGAGGTCCCAGCAGATTGGAAAACTGCAAATGTAACTCTCCTATTTAAAAAATGAGGCAGACAAAAAGCAGGGAACTATAGACCAGTTAGCCTAACATCTGTGGTAGGGAAAATGTTGGAGTCCGTTATTAAAGAAACAGTAGCAGGACATTTGGAAAAGCAAAATTCAGGCAGAGTCAGCATAGATTTATGAAGGAGAAGTCATGTTTGACAAATTTGCTGGCGTTCTTTGAGGATGTAATGAACAGGGTGGATAAAGGGGAACCAGTGGATGTGGTGTATTTGGACTTCCAGGTGGCATTTGACAAGGTGCCACATAAAAGGTTACTGCACAAGATAAAAGTTCACGGAGTTGGGGGTAATATATTAGCATGGATAGAGAATTGGCTAACAGAGAACAGAGTCGGGATAAATGGTTCATTCTCTGGTTGGCAACCAGTAACTAGTGGGGTGCCGCAGAGATCAGTGCTGGGACTCCAATTATTTCGAATCTATATTAACAACTTGGAAGAAGGGACTGAGTGTAACATAGCCAAGTATGCTGACTATACAAAGGTGGGAGGAAAAGCAATGTGTGAGGAGGATACAAAAAATCTGCAAAAGGACATAGACAGGCTAAGTGAGTGGGCAAAAATTTGGCAGATGGAGTATAATGTTGGAAAGTGTGAGGGCATGCACTTGGGCAGAAAAAAAATCAAAGCGTAAGTTATTATTTAAATGGAGAAAGATTGCAAAGTGCCGCAGTACAGCGGGACTTGGGGGTTCTTGTGCATGAAACATAAAAGGATAGTATGCAGGTACAGCAAGTGATCAGGAAGGCCAATGGTATCTTGGCCTTTATTGCAAAGGGGATGGAGTATAAAAGCAGGGAAATCTTGCTACAATTATACAGGGTATTGGTGAGGCCACACCTGGAATACTGCGTGCAGTTTTGGTTTCCATATTTACGAAAGGATATATTTGCTTTGGAGGCAGTTCAGAAAAGATTCACTAGGTTAATTCCGGGGATGAAGGGGTTGAGTTATGTGAAAAGATTGAGTAGGTTGGGCCTCTACTCATTGGAATTCAGAAGAATGAGAGGTCATCTTATCGAAACGTATATGATTATGAGGGGGCTTGACAAGATGGATGCAGAGAGGATGTTTCCACTGATGGGGGAGACTAGAACTAGAGGGCACGATTTTAGAATAAGGGGCCACCCATTTAAAACAGATGAGGAGAAATTTCTTCTCTCAGAGGGTTGTAAATCCATGGAATTCGCTGCCTCAGAGAGCTGTGGAAGCTGGGACATTGAATAAATTTATGACAGAAATAGATAGTTTCTTAAACGATAAGGGGATAATGGGTTATGGGGAGCGGGCGGGGAAGTGGAGCTGAGTCCATGATCAGATCAGCCATGATCTTATTGAATGGCGGAGCAGGCTCGAGCGGCCATACGGCCTACTCCTGTTCCTATTTCTTATGTTCTTATGTTCTAACCAATAGGTTGCAAGTATCGGTCTCACTCGTGAGGAGTAAGTAAGGGACATACCACTGACAATCAATAAGGTTGCAAGTAACGGTCTCAATTGTAAGGAGTAAGTAAGGGATGTACCGCTGACAACCAATGGGCTGCAAATAATGGTCTCACTCAGGGTGAGTAAGGGACGTACCGCTGACAACAAATAGCCATGGGAAGTGAGAAACTCAAGTGGGGCCAAAAGGGATCTCTGACACGGTACCTAGCAGACAAAAATCGAAAACTAATTGAAATAATGAATAAACAAAATTATTGGAAACCAGACGACACACCCGCTGAACAAAGAAAATGGTGGAAGTCAGAAAAGAAACAAAAGGAGGATAAAAGCTCTCATTTTAGTCACTTGCGCATATTATAAATTAAGTAAATGGACTAGATTATTGACTGAGAAAGCGACGAAATAAACCGACAGTAGGTGTGATGGCGACAGCACCCGTCAGGACACACGAAAAGGATGACGATATACAAAGGGGGAGGGGACTTAGGCAGAAAGGCAGCTGAGTACAACCAAGACCACGGGTGGGACATACCACCCCCTTCGAGAAACAACTGCCAGCAGCCCCCATTAATTATAAACAGTGAGGATGGTAGGAAAACCTGAAGTCTGTTATAATTGTAACAAACTTGAACAAAGGTGATGTGTGGAATGTGAAGAGGGGCCTTTTGTGCTGCAAGAAATAAGGGTCGAAGTTTGTTGCTATGGTGACCGTTTTTTTTTTAAAAAGCAGGAAGAAATCTTTTTTTTTAAAAGAAATGTTTAATGGGAATTCAAACCATGAAATTGGAGGCATATAAGCAGAGAAAAGTGCCTCACTGCCTGAAAGTGTGGTAGAGGCAAACACCCTCACCACATTTAAAAAGTACTTGGATGTGCACTTAGTGTACAGGGATCAGAAATTGAAACTGGTTTAAGGAATAATGGATAGTTATGACTCAATTAAAAAAAGAGAAAAAAGAAGATCATGTTTCTTTCTTACTGTTCTGGTGTTTTTCTTTGGTGTTTAAAGTTTTTGGGAAGGCATATTCCTTTGTGTGGCTGTGGCTCCTCCCCCTTTTCCAAGTGGCATTGGGAAGTTTAAGATTGGAATTACTGAGGTTAATGAACCTATTAAAATCAGACTTTTATTATGGCCATGATAACATTCTGGTTGGTGTAAATTGTGTGGAGAGCCTTTAGTTCCGGCCATAAGGCAGTTCACATCAATAATTGGTATGGTTTATAAAAAGTATTCTGACCAATCTGCAACTGGGGAGAAAAGGATGAAATGCTATTGTGTGTGAAGTTGTTTTTCTGAATGTTTATTTTAAGTGTAAAAGCACAGACTTTACAAAAGTAAAAGATTTTTAACTGGAGTCTTAAACTGAAAAGGCTGCAAGCTATGGGACTAAAGTTGACATTGATTGATGGTGTTTATGTTTGTCGGCTTTTGAAACAAAAAAAATTGACTCTTTCACATGAAGTTGTGAACTCTGTTTTAATTCAGTGGACGATACGTTTTGAATATTGGAAATTTTCTTAATTTGAAGAGAATATTTGCTCCTGGGGTAGAAGGAATTTTAGGACCATGTTACAAATGAACCCCTCAGGCTCTTAAGCAGAGTCACCAAAGATTCTCTGTTTCTTTTGTTTTAAATAGGTGACCATAGAGAAGAAGCGATGTTGTTTAAAGGGGTTAGTGGATTGTGCCTGAGGGATCAGGAAGGCACACCACCGTAACCAACTGCACCTGGCCCCGAGTAAATCTCAGGAGTGGGAGGTGGAGGGGCCAGGTAATGGAACAAAACTATGCCAATGTGGAAGTTTTGAATTCTGGTACAAGGGACCAACCATATAATATCGTTGATAAAACTAGTCCCATGGTATAAGCAGCCCGGTTACCTAGGAGATTTAAATGATTTTATATTAACCAGATTAAGTTTTTTCAGTTCACCAGCAGGTACAGAGACAAGAGGAAACGGTTATGAATATGGGGAGCTGGATTCGTTCACTCTAGCTGGATGAGGAAGAAGGGGTGCCTAATGGGATACCCCCACCTAATCATGTACAGTATGATCCAAATAGAAGTGGACAGGACACGGGAGCTGGAAGAATCTCCTCGGGTCCCAGATCTGGAACCACCTCCTGTCCACAGACATGCCTCGCAAACCCCGCCAATCTCACAAAGTAGTAAGAGACATATCATGAATGGTAGAAGTAGGGATGTCCAAGGGTATAGGATAGGAGTACATTTACATTTGCATAATGCCACTGTAACTGTCCAATATATCAAGGGGTGCAAGGATGGGAGCTCGGTTGTACAAGCAGTAGAGTTCAAAAAAGACATAGAAAGGCTCCTTCTCCAATGAATAAACAGATTTGTGGGAAATGCAAATTGTTCGTCATAAACACATCCCAGGGCCAACAAATGGGCTAACGGTAATCTCAACTCAGATGATATTGCACCATGATTTGCATCACGAAGTAGTACCTGTAATATTAAATCTGACCAAAGTGGGACTACCTGGGTGGTACAAGCCTAAATCAGCACGGCGACATGGGAGAATGATCAAGGGATTTTGGCAGAGGGCCAGGACAACCTGCACTGAATTCAGGGAGAGTGATAGACTTGATCGTACCTTGACAAGAATGGTGCCGAGACTATTGGGGATAATCATAATAGAAGGCAGTGAGGCCTGATTAATATGTTACAACTGGTTTAATGCTAAAAAGGGAGTAAATCAGATTATAGAAGGGGAACAAATCATCTTCAATGAAACAGCTTGAAGTAATGTATGGATCTTGATTAGTGGAACAAGTCCAAGGAAACCTGTAGCATATTGCAGAGGGAAAGCTCTCTTTCTGGATAACTGCTTGAGACCTAGGGCAATGTCCACTTATCAACTTACTAAGACTGTGTGCCAAGTCAGAAGGTTGGTACAGATGTACCCAGTGACAGAGTGTCATTAGGGGACCGAGGGTCTAGCGAGAAGAGGGAACTGAAGGAAATCATCTTCAGGAAATGGTGTTAGGTAAATTGAAGGGACTGAAGGCCGATAAATCCCCAGGGCCTGATAGTCTGCATCCCAGAGTACTTAAAGAAGTGGCCCTACAAATAGTAGATGCATTGGTGGTCATTTTCCAACATTCTATAGACTCTGGATCAGTACCTATGGATTGGAGGGTAGCTAATGTAACACCACTTTTTTTAAAAAGGAGGGAGAGAGAAAACAGAGAATTATAGACCGGTTAGCCTGACATCGGTGGTGGGGAAAATGCTGGAATCAAATATTAAAGATGTAATAGCAGCGCATTTGGAAAGCAGTGACAGGATCGGGCCAAGTCAGCATGGATTTATGAAAGGGAAATCATGCTTGACAAATCTTGTAGAGTTTTTTGAGTATGTAGCTAATAGAGTGGATAAGGAAGAACCAGTGGATGTGGTGTATTTGGACTTTCAAAAGGCTTTTGACAAGGTACCACACAAGAGATTATTGTGCAAAATTAAGGCACATGGTATTGGGGGTAATGCATTGACGTGGATAGAGAACTGGTTGGCAGACAGGAAGCAAAGAGTGGGAATAAATGGGTCCTTTTCAGAATGGCAGGCAGTGATTAATGGGGTGCCGCAGGGTTCAGTGCTGGGGCCCCAGCTATTTACAATGTACATTAATGATTTAGACGAAGGAATTGAATGTAATATCTCCAAGTTTGCAGATGACACAAAGCTGGGTGGCAGTGCGAGCTGCGAGGAGGATGCCAAGAGGCTGCAGGGTGACTTGGACAGGTTAAATGCATGGATAAGTGCATGGCAGATGCAGCATAATGTGTGAGATTATCCACTTTGGTGGCAAAAACAGGAAGGCAGATTATTATCTGAATGGTGACAGGTTAGTAAAAGGGGAGGTGCAACGAGACCTGGGTGTCATGATATATCAGTCATTGAAGGTAGGCATGCAGGTACAGCAGGTAGCAAAGAAAGCAAATGGCATGCTGACCTTCATAGCAAGGGAAATTGAGTATAGGAGTAGGGAGGTTTTACTGCAGTTGTACAGGGCCTTGGTGAGACCACACCTTGAGTATTGTGTGCAGTTTTGGTCTCCTAATCTGAGGAAGGACGTGCTTGCTATTGAGGGAGTGCAGCGAAGGTTCACTAGACTGATTCCCGGGATGGCAGGACTGACATATGAGGAAAGACTGGATCGGCTAGGCTTATACTCACTGAATTTAGAAGAATGAGAGGGAATCTCATAGAAACGTATAAAATTCAGACGGGATTGGACTGGCTAGATGCAGGAAGAATGTTCCCGATGTTGGGGAAGTCCAGAACCAGGAGTCACAGTCTAAAGATAAGGGGTAAGCCATATAGGACCGAGATGAGGAGAAACTTTTATACCCAGAGAGTTGTGAACCTGTGGAATTCTCTGCCACAGAAAGTTATTGAGTCCTGTTCGTTGGACATATTCAAAAGGGAGTTCGATGTGGCCCTTACAGCTAAAGGGATCAGGGGGTATGGAGAGAAGGCAGGGGTGGGGTACTGAGGTTGCATGATCAGCCATGATCATATTGAATGGCGGTGCAGGCTCGAAGGGCCTGCTCCTGCACCTATTTTCTATGTTTCTATTTACAGGAACAGAATGACAGCACCCTGTTAGAGACAGTATGGTATTACCTAATCATGCCTGAGAAAATTTAGTAGGATACAATGAACACTGGAAATGTAACCCAGGTGGATGGGGAAAACATGTGTAGCCCCAGGCCAAATTGGGTGTGCTCAAGCTCAGGACATGTTCATTTGCCTCTACAATGTGGTAGAACATGCAGCCTCTGCATGCAGATTTAATTGGGACGGGATAACGTTGAACTGCACCATGAATGTAATTGTGGGCCAACATTTTCCCATACGATCTGTATAAAGAGGGAAATGTGAATATTGTGTAAACACCATACACCAGGAATACCAGCACGGTACCAACCTGACTTGTCTCATTGTGACAGAAACTTTTGTTTTACCCCAGTCAAAACTGAGATTTGGGGCATGGGTTTCATTTAGTATTTATTTGTGTAGGCAAGTAAATATCACTGTAAGAAAGGAGTTAAAAGGGTAACTGCCAAAGGGAATTTGGCTAGTTAATTGGGCCAATTGAGGACCAAGTACAATAGGCATTAAGCAAAATGGGGAACAGAGGGTCACAACAGCTAGATGCTGATCGAGATAGTCCGGCAATGAACCATGAGACGATGTGTGGTATTCATGTTATCTATTGTCTAACAACAATCAATACACACTATCGGTATGTGGCGGGGGTGCAACTGTTAACACATTTGACATAGCCAGTATAATAGACCAAGAAATTCAAGACTTAGCCCAACGTTTGAGAATCCTTTTACTAAAGGAAAACGATCTGATTTCACAGTTATCAGAAACAGGGGACGAGGTCGCCAGACAAATACTGCAAATCGAGGGAATCCGAGAGCTTCATGCCCAAACTATCAATAAGATAAGTGTGCGACTAAATGATCTAACCCAAAAAACACAAAGAACTTGTATGTGTAATCTACGGCACATGGTTACTAGGGAACATCCGATACAATGTAAATCAGATGAAACAGGGAAAAATACCCGATTGGATAAGTAATGAGCAGTTGTCCAAATGGACTAGTAATGGTATTACCCTCTGTGATGTTCGTAAGACAACACAAGTGTTCTTGTCCCCAAGTAGTTGCATTACCAGAGAAGTGAAATTGATAGGTATGGTCCTAGCTATCCCACAGATAGCTAGGACCATACCTCTGTGGGCAATACAGAACATAGGCGAAATACAAGGCCAATCCTGGGTTCAGTTCCACGATACGCCCGCTGTGCGGTAAAACTCACCGACACATTTCAAGGGGTGCATACTGATGGGTGCACTCAATATTTGGATGTGGTAGTGTGCGCACACCCCATGGAAGAGGGCAATACACAACGTGCGGGTTCACTCAGATGGTTAACTGCATGTTGGAAATTAGTCCCCTTTGTCATGGAGGGACTGAGGTGGCAGCCCGGGATGACGGGACGTACTGCATATCCACCAAAGAAACTAAGTACGAATATGGTAGTGCTGGATGTGTGATCCCGCAACCTAATTTCTGTTTTACGCCTAAAGCTGTAGTCAAAATAGGCCATCGATACCTATTCCCACACAGAAAGGAACATGTCGAGATCATCATTTTAAACAACCAGAAATGGGATGATGAAATGGAACCATGAGATACCAAGTTGGTAAGACATTCCCCGTCTTAAAGAACATTTGACGCAATTGAAAACGGACACTGAGAAAAGCATACTGGAAGATTCCATACAACATTCAAAGGACATTGAAGAAACCCTGAAAGACACTCAATGGTGGGAACATGTATGGGATTGGTGAATGAATGTTAATATCCATCCGTGGATTCGATATAGCCTCTAACGTATTGGTCGTCATATAGTTAGGGCTAGCTGTCGGATGGGGAATTGAGTTATACATGGCATGCAGAAAGAGGCAACGGAGAAGGAAAGCAAAAGCTTTAATTATGTAACAGTGCAAGTTGTTAGCCAAGTACCCTGAAATACTTTGAGATGTAGGTCACGTCCCTAGTCCCCCAAACCTTATGGCTGATCACCACAGAATGGAGCAGGGGACACAGGATGAAGTAGAATTAGGTTGGTAATCTTGGGCTGGGTAGCCAAGTACCAAAAGGGGGGACTGAAGCGGGGCTTTCGAGCTCTGCTATAATTAAAGGGTTAAGAATGGGTCTCAGGATTAAAAAGAGCTAAATAGGCTTTTGTAGTGGTCAGCTTTCTAAGTTGCTTAAAGGGCAGAAGAGATAACGCTAAAAATAACATGTCAGAATGATTAATTGTTGCAAGCTGTGTAACCCAAGGACAATTACAAATAGCCAAACTGTTGAACCACAAGAGGCCAGAGAGGCAGCTAACAGAGCAAGGAATCAGAGGTAACACATTGGAGAAACTCCATCTGGTACGAGACATAGGCGAATGATTGACTAATTCCTTTTCACGTCACACAATCAGCAATTGTGCACGCGGGCTTTGGGCCAATTAAAAGGCATAGGCGGGACCATGCACAAGGCTGACATATATCATTAAGTGTATAAAAGATTGCTTGGAACTTTGTATCATCGGAGAAGCCTGGCTACAGACAAACAAGCAGGCGGTCTCCCCACTGGTGCAAAATAAAGACTACTTGAATCTTCGAACCCAGATCTGGTGTTGAGTGTTTATTTTAAATACACCATTACAATTATTTTGAATTTAAATTCCCCAGCTTGTGCTGGGATTTGAACTCATGTCTCTGGATCATTAGGCCAGGCCTCTGGATTACTAGTCCAGTAACATAACCACTATGCTACCGTACCCCTTAGCCAGTCGCTCTAGAGTAGCTGTACCATTGATAGAATAATTCTGTATTTGTAACCACATTGTCCAAAGATTATAATCTATGCTGCAAGTTGCTGTCTATGCAACTGCTGCTAAATGTAATAAATGTAGATTTTTACACATGATCCTCATCATAAGACTCTTGACCACAAGGAGGTGCCAAGTGGATGAGTCTTCCTTCTGATTTTCCCTATTCCAGCAGGGAGATTCTGCTCACCATAGCTCAGATCAAAAACAAAGCCACGTGGGGAATTGAAACTACAATCATTCGACTTGAAGTTCTAGTGCTCTAATGTTCGTCATCATCTTTTTCCAAATTTTGTCGACCCTCTTTAGCCATGGTGGCCGGGTGACCTACTCGAAGACAAATGCAAATATTTGCACCAAACAGGCCAATAGGAGTTGCCTAGAGCAATCGATTTGAACTGACCTTAATTTTCTCTGTGTGAAGTGTCTTGGAGTCAACCTGCTGCCTCCTGATTTAAAAAGAAATTCCTGTCAATTTTCTTCCTCTCCATGCTTTCCTGAAGCTGACTCCTGCTAGAGAACATTTCTACATGTTGAATCATGGGGTCAATTTTCCCCAGTGATTTGCGCTTTTTTTTTTGAGCAGGTTACTTTTTCTGGCCTAACTTAAAAATCCACAGTTTCCCCAATCAATTTGCACCAGTGTAAATCATTTAGTTAAGTTTTTTTTAGGTACGTTTTTTTTTCATCCAAAGGGGGCGTGACCAGCCACCTACACCAATTCTGGCCATTTAGTGAACTTTGGCCAGCTGATAGTTACTTCATTTCTGCTTAGGCCAGCGTATGTGGCTTCTTGAGAAAACCCTTGCGGAAAGTTAAAGAAATTGGCACTGGTAAGTAAATTGGAGTCCATTCGGCCTGGGCTAGGGGCAGGAAGCGGATGGACCGGGGGAAAGCACTCACTCGGGGATCGGAGAGGGTCGGTGGGGTAGTGAGCGCACTTACCGGCACTCACTTGGGGCCACAGCGGACCGGGAAGGCACGCACTCGGGACCACAGAGGACCGGGACTGGCACGCACTCGGGGCCACAGCGGACCGGGAAGGCACGCACTCGGGGCCACAGAGGACCGGGACTGGCACGCACTCGGGACCACAGAGGACCGGGAAGGCACGCACTCGGGGCCACAGCGGACCGGGAAGGCACGCACTCGGGGCCACAGCAGACCGGGAAGGCACGCACTTGGGGGCCACAGCGGACCAGGACCAGCACTCACTCGGGGACCGGAGAGGGTCAGCGGGGGAGGGAGCGCACTTACTGGCAAGCCCTTCGGCCTGGGCTAGGGGCAGGAAGCGGAGCGGACGGGGAAAGCACTCACTCGGGGATCGGAAAGGGTTGGCAGGAGAGGGAGCAACTGTTTTATCCAGAAACACCTGGGCATGGAGATGCCTCTGGAAGTGCCATAGCTGTTTTGGAGGTAAAAGAACATGGGAGTATCAGGAGGACCATTACTCAGATAACTCCTCCATGACGGCAGAAGCACGAATCCAAACTCAACTTATCAATAAAGTATTTGCAACTGTTTAACAATCTCCCTTTGTCATCATTTAATCCCACCTTCACAAAAATTACAAGTCCTTTAATCCAGTACCCATCCTATATCATCACGTCACATCGGAATTCTTTGGCCATACATAGTCATCCAAACCTACATAACATGAATGAATAACCGAGCATGACGTAAGTCCACAGTTTTCTGTATGACTATAATTTCCATGAATAACTAAAGACAAAATAAGTCAACATTCTTCTTTATTACAAGCAAATTAAAAGTGACCATAAACCATCCCATTCTTTCCTTACTCTATGCTTACCCTGGATATCTAAATGTGCTTTTCTTTCTCCTATTCTACTGCTTCTCCTAGCTGTGACCACCTTGAGATCCCGGTCCCGGTCTGGAGGCCTCTCGATTGCCAACTCAGAGCTGTACTGCACTGTGCATACGCGTCCATTGCAACGACATCAAAAACTTATGTTTTTTTCCCCACGCTTGTGCAGAAGGCCGGGCTGCGTTTTTCAGTGCAGACAGCAGGCTCCACCCTCTACCCCCCCCCCCCGTCCTCCCCCCCCCACCCCCGAGGCGATTGGACATGCTGAGCAGCTCCGGATTACAGTATAAACATCGGGAAAAGTTTGGACATATTTTTCTGGCACATTTATGGACCTAAATAACCGGCGCAACTCAGAAAACGGGCTTGGGCAAAATTGAGCCCATAGAATGGTAAAGCACAAGAGGAGGCCAACTGAGCCATCAAGCCTGTGCTGGCTCTTGCAAGAGCACTCCCCCGGTCCTTTCCCCATAGCCCTGCAAATTTGTTTCTTTCAGGTACTTATCCAATTCCCTTTTGAAAGCTACAATTGAATCTGCCTCCACCACCCTTTCAGGCAGTGCATTTCAGATCCGAACCACTCAGTGCATTAAAAAGTTTTTCTTCATGTCGCCTTTCGTTCTGCTAATCACCTTAAGTCTGTTCTCGAGTTGAGGCTGAACCAGTGTTTTACATAGGCTCATCATAACTGCCTTGTGGCAGCAAAGCTGTGCTAACTTACCCAAGTAACCATTCTTCATGTGTGAGCCTAGATAGTGTCAACAGGCAATATGACTGTAGAAGGCATTAGCGATCTCTACACTTGCACAATTTCCAGCAAAGGTTGCTAGACAACAATCAAGAACTGAAATCCTGGTTGCTCTGGCCTTTCATAGTTCAAGAACGCAAAGGCCAATTTTATCACCACAACTGGTGACTCAACAGGGACCAGCTAATTTAACAGAAACTGGGAATAGAATTAGCAATCTTCTGGTCTGTATAGCCAAATGTTGCATCTGGTAGTATCTTTACCTATTAATCCAGGAGTGTCCAACCTTTTTGAGCAGGAGTCCAGATCCATGTGCCATAACTAGTGAGTGAACTAGGAACACAGGAACAGTTATAGGCCATTCAGGCCCACGAGTCTGTTCTGCCAATCAGTTTGACCATAGGTAATCTGTAAACTTCAGTTACCTGCCTTGCTTCCACATCCCTTAAAACCCTTTTGTTGTGTATGGAGAAAGAGTCAGATTGAACACTGTGAGCTTAAAGTAAAGTGTGACCGTAGTCTCCAGAGTGCATCTCCAACCTGTGAAGCCTCCTTAAATACCTGTGCTCTAAAGGGATTATTGGATCCCTTGGGACTCCAGGGGATGAGTCCTCTGGTGGCTGTATAGAGTAAATACAAGTATACATATATACATATATAACACCCCCCGCCCCCCTCCCCACCCAATGTGAGTCGATCTGGGGCCCTTCTTACCCTGGTTGATCATCTCGGTGTGAAAGCTGGTGTTGTTGAATCATTTGTTGGGCCCTCGCTGAGCTGCTATGCAGCTGGCCTTGCTGGGCTGCCTAGTGTGTTGGGCCCTGCAGGGCTACTGTGGATGATGGGTTCTGCTTCGTGGTCAACCGTGGTGCCGGTTTCCACTGGTGTGTATGTTGGGGTATCAAAAAAGATAGGGTCCAAGGTGGGTTGCTCAGGATAGTCCGCAAATCTGAGTTTGATTTGGTCCAAGTGTTTCCGGTAAATGAGTCCATTTGAAAGTTTGACCCGAAACACCCTGCTCCCCTCTTTGGCCACGACAGGGCCGGGAAGCCACTTGGGACTTTGTTCATAATTTAATACAAACACAGGATCATTGATTTCAATCTCGCGTGACACATTTGCGCTATCATGGTATGCACTTTGTTGAAGCCACCTGCTCTCTACCTGTTCATGTAGATCAGGGTGAACTAACAAGAGCCTTATCTTAAGTGTTCTTTTCATGAGCAGTTCAGCAGGTGGGATCCAGGTGAGTGAGTGGGGTCTCGTGCGGTAGCTAAGCAGGACTCGGGATAGACGAGTCTGCAGTGAGCCTTTAGTTACCCTCTTCAAGCCTTGCTTGCACTGCGCTCTCTGCCTGACCATTGGACGCTGGTTTAAGCAGGGCAGATGTGACATGTTTGATCCCGTTACGGATCATGATTTCTTTGAACTCAGCACTGGTAAAACATCGTCCGTTGTCGCTCACCAGGACATCGGGTAAGCCGTGTGTGGCAAACATGGCCCGCAGGTTTTCAGTAGTGACAGCGGACGTGCTAGCCGACATTATTTCACATTCAATCCACTTGGAGTACGCGTCTACAAACACAAGGAACATTTTACCCAAGAACGGGCCTGCACAGTCGACATGTACCCTAGACCACAGTTTGGAGGGCAAGACCATAAACTTAGTGGCGCCTCCCTGGGTACATTGCTTAACTGCAAGCATGTATTACATCTGTGAACGCAGGACTCTAATTCCGCATCGATACGGAGCCATCACACGTGGGATCTGGCTATCGCTTTCATCATTACAATGCCTAGGTGGGTACTGTGGAGGTCATTGATGAAAGTCTCTTGCCCTTCTTGGGGACCACAGAAGACATTTCATCTTTGAGCCTCTGGAACGGCTTTACCTCTTCCTGCATTTCCACTGGGACACTGGACCAGCTCCCGTGAAGCACACAGCTTTTGACTAGTGATAATAAGGGGTCCTGGCTTGTCCAGGTTTTGATCTGCCGGACAGTGACGGGTGATTGCTCACTCTCAAATGCTTCCATAACCATGGCTAGATCTGCAGGCTGCGCCAGTTCCACTCCCGTGGTAGGCAAGGGCAGCCTACTGAGAGCGTCGGCGCAGTTTTCTGTACCTGTCCTGTGGCGGATGGTGTAGTTGAATGCGGACACCGTAAGCGCCCATTTCTGGATGCGGGCCGATGCGTCGGTATTTATCCCTTTACTCTGAGAACAGGGATATAAGTGGCTTATGGTCAGTTTCCAATTCGAATTTTAGCCCAAACAGGTATTGATGCATTTTCTTTACCCCATAGACACACGCTAAAGCTACTTTCTCAATCATGCTGTAGGCTCTCTCAGCCTTATCCTGGATGCATAAGCAACCGGTTGCAGTTTCCCAAAATCATTAGCTTGTTGCAATACACACCCGATGCCATATGACGACGCATTACATGCTAGTACCAAAAGCTTACATGGATCATGCAACACAAACAATTTGTTTTGAGCATAACAATTTTTTCGCTTTTACAAAGGCATTTTCTTGGCTTTCGCCCTAAACCCATTCGTTCCCTTTTCGTAGTAAGACATGCAGTGGTTCTAACAGTGTGCTGAGACCCGGTAAGAAGTTACCAAAGTAGTTCAGGAGTCCCAGAAACGACCGCAGCTCCGTCACATTCTGTGGCCTCGGTGCGTTCTCGATTGCCTCCGTCTTCGCGTTGGTGGGCCTGATGCCGTCCGCCGCAATCCTCCTTCCCAGGAACTCCACTTCAGACGCCAGGAAAACGCACTTCGAGCGTTTTAACCTGAGCCCCACAGGGTTGAGTCGACTAAGAATCTCCTCCAGGTTCTGCAGATGCTCGACTGTGTTCCGACCTGAGACCAAGATGTCGTCCTGGAAGACTACGGTGTGCGGGACCAACTTCCATGTTTCTCTGGAATATTGACTCCGCCGATCGGATTCCAAACGAGCATCGTAGGAGACCTTTACAGTAGCACTGCCGATTACAGGAATCAGTTCTTTCGTGTAAGTTCTTAGTTTCGTGCGAACTGGAGTTAAGACTGGCCTTGAGGCCTTGTTGCACCACAACCTTTCAAAAGTCTTTTTGTCCATGATGGACAGGCTCGCGTCCGCGTCCAGCTCCATTGACACTGGGAATCCATTTAGTTCAACATTCAGCATTATCGGGGGACAATTCGTGGTGAATGTGTACAACCCATGTGCCTCTGCCTCCTCGATCTGAGGCTCTGGTTCGTCATGATCCTCCATAGATCTGTCTTCCTCTGCAACATGGTGGTTTGCAGGTTTAACAGACTTTGCAGCTCGCCTGCACACTCGTTGGAGGTGTCCCATTGTTCCACAGCCCTTGCAAACGTACTCTTTGAATCGGCATGAATGGAAACGATGATCACCCTTGGTGGTGGACTCAGACATCTGCAGACGTATAGCTGCAGGTATGTGTGACCTGCCCTGTACGTTACGATTCGAAAACAACATCACTTTGTTCACAGTACTTGTAGCAGCACTTGTGTGCTGAGAGATTTGCTTCGTATTGTCACTGGTGGCAATGAACGCCTGGGCTATCGCTATGGCCTTACTCAAGGTTGGGGTCTCCACAGTCAAAAGTTTGCAAAGTATGGTTTCGTGGTCAATGCCAAGTACGAAAAAGTCTTTGAGCATGTGCTTCAAATGTCCTTCAAATTCGCAATGTTCTGCAAGGCATCTTAGCTCGGCGACATAAATCACCACATCCTGGTCTTCAGACCTTTTGTAGGTGTAGAACCGGTACCTCGCCATCAGAACACTTTCCTTCGGGTTCAAATGCTCTCGGACCAGTGTGCACAAATCGTCATACGATTTCTCTGTGGGTTTCGCTGGAGTGAGCAAATTCTTCATGAGGCCATACGTTGGTGCCCCACAGACGGTGAGGAAGATCGCCTTTCATTTGGCAGCGCTCTCTTCCTCATCTAGCTCATTGGCCACGAAGTATTAGTCGAGTTGCTCCACAAAAGTTTGCCAATCATCTCCCTCCGAGAATTTCTCCAGGATGCCCACTGTTCTCTGCATCTTTGGGTTCACTATCTGTATCTTGTTTTCAGTGTTATGTATGGAGAAAGAGTCAGACTGAACACTGTGAGCTCAAAGTAAAGTATGACCGTAGTCTTTTATTGCAGGTCACCAGAGTGCCTCTCCAACCTGTGAAGCCTCCTTAAATACCTGTGCTCTCAGGGATTATGGGATCCCTTGGGACTCCAGGGGATGAGCCCTCTGGTGGCTGCACAGAGTAAATACAAGTATATACCTTTCCTACTAAAAAGAAATCTATCGATTTCAGTCTTGAAAAATTCAATTGATCCAGCATCCATAGTCTTTTTGGGGATGACTTCCAGATTTCCACAACCCTTTGTGTGAAAAAATGCTTCCTGATTTGATTCCTAACTGGCCCAGCTCTAATTTTAAGATGATAGCCTGTTGTTCTGGATTCCCTTGCATATCATTATAAACAAAAATGCACCCAAAATACAAATCATGCAAAGAAATATAGGTCCCTCTTCCACACCCGTGTTCATCTAATTAATTAGATTAACTAATTAAAATTTGGTCCATGGACAGGGACAGAAAGGTGTGACTACAAGTGAGGATGGTATGGGGACTCAGGATGGAGTGATGGAGGAGCCTCAGCTCTTGCTCTTGTACAACAGGTTCGAGTCTCTTACTCCCTGTGTGGACAAGAGCAGGGATTGCAGGGAGGATGAGCAAACTGACCACAACACCATGGTGCAGGGGGCCATTCAAGTGGGGGGAGTAAAAAGAAACATTATAGTGGTAGGGGACAGTATCATTAGGGGCTGGATAAAGTTCTCTACAGCTGAGAGCATGAGTCCCAAAGGCTGTGTTGCCTGCCCAGTGCCAGGGTTAAGGACATCTCGTCTGGTTTGGAAAGGAACTTGGAGGAGGAAGATCCAGTTGTCGTAGTCCACGTAGGTAACAAAGGCATAGGTAGGACAAACAAAGAGATTCTGCTGAGGGATTATGAGCAGCTGGGGGCCAAATTAAAAAGCAGAATCACAAAGGCAATAATCTCTGGATTACTACCTGAGCCATGAGCAAATTTGCATAGGGTAAATAAGATCAGAGAAATAAACACGTGGCTCAAAGACAGGTGTGGGAGTAATGGATTTCAATTCGTGGGACACTGGCAGCAGTACTGGGGTAAGAGGCAGCTGTCCATTGGGACGGGCTCCACTTGAACCATGCTGGGACTAGAGCCCTGGCGAATTGAATTACTATTGCTGTAGAGAGGGCTTTAAACTAAATAATGCGGGGGGGGGGGGTTTCAGGTGAGCGAAAATGTAAATCGGTCAAAAAGAAAGGAGAAGGCAATAGAGCAGGGTAGCACTGGGGGAAATGATAACCAGAGCATGACAGGAAGGGACAGAATGTATAAACAAACATAAGAATGTATCAGAAAGTGGGGTCAAAACAGGGAAAAATGGGGAAAAAACAAATTTAAAAGCTCTTTATCAGAATGCATGCAGCATTCGTAACAAAATAGATGAGTTGATGGCACAAATAAATACAAATGGGCATGATCTGATAACCATTACAGAGACATGGTTACAAGGTGACCAAGGCTGGGAACTAAATATTCAGGGGTATTTTGACAATTTGGAAGGATAGACAGAAAGGAAAGGGGTAGCACTGTTAATAAAGGATGAGATCAGTACGGTAATGAGAAATGATATTGGCTCAGAAGATCAAAATGTAGAATCATTTGGGTGGAGATAAGGAATAAGGGGAAAAAGTCACTGGTGGGTGTAGTCTATAGGCCCCCTAACAGTAGCTACACTGTTGGATGGCGTATAAATCAAGAAATAATGGAGGCTTGTAAAAAAGGAATGGCAATAATCATGGACGATTTTAATCTTCATATTGATTGGACAAATCAAATTGGCCAAGGTAGTCTTGAGGAAGAGTTCATAGAGTGTATCTGGGATAGTTTCTTTGAACAGTACGTTGCGGAACCAACCAGGGAGCAGGTTATCTTAGGTCTGGTACTGTGCAATGAGACAGGATTAATAAAGGAGACTACAAAGGTATGAAGACAGAGTTAGCTAAAGTGGACTGGGAAAATAGATTAAAGTATGGGATGGTTGATGAGCAGTGGAGGATATTTAAGGAGATATGTCATAACTCTCAACAAAAATATATTCCAATGAGAAGGAAAGACTAAGAGAAGGGATAACCGTCCATGGCTAACTAAGGAAATAAAGGATGGTATCAAATTGACAAAATGCCATATAAAGTGGCCAAGATTAGTGGGAGGCCAGAGGATTGGGAAACTTTAAAAAACCAGTAAAGAACTAAAAAAAAATAAAGAGAGGAAAGATAGATTATGAAAGAAAACTAGCAAGAAATATAAAAACAAATAGTAAGAGTTTCTACAGGTATATAAAAAGGAAAAGAGTAAGTAACGTAAATGTTGGTTCCTGAGAGGATAAGACTGGGGAATTAATAATGGGGAACAGGAAAATGGCAGAGACTTTGAACAAATATTTTGTATCGGTCTTCACGGTAGACGATACTAAAAACATCCCAGTAATGGATAATCAAGGGGCCAAAGGGAGGAAGGAACTTAAAATAATCACTATCACTAAAGAAGAAGTACTCAGTAAAATAATGGGACTAAAGGCAAACAAGTCCTCTGGACCTGATGGCTTACATCCGAGGGTCTTAAAAGAAGTGGCTGCAGAGATAGTGGATGCATTGGTTGTAATCTACCAAAATTCCCTGGATTCTGGAGAGGTCCCAGCGGATTGGAAAACCACAAATGTAACACCCCTATTTAAAAAAGGAGGCAGACAGAAAGCAGGAAACTATAGACCAGTTAATCTAACATCTGTTGTTGGGAAAATGTTGGAGTTCATTATTAAGGAAGCAGTAGCAGTTTATTTGGAAAAGCATAATTTAGTCAAGCAGAGTCAGCATGATTTTATGAAAGGGAAATCATGTTTGACAAATTTGCTGGAGTTCTTTGAGGATGTAACGAGCAGGTTGGATAGGGGGGGAACCAGTGGATGTGGTGTATTTGGATTTTCAGAAGGCATTCGATAAAGTACCACATAAAAGATTACTGCCCAAGATAAAAGTTCACAGGGTTGGGGGTAATATATTAGCATGGATGGGGGATTGGCTGGCTAACAGAAACCAGAAAGTCAGGATAAATGGGTCATTTTCTGGTTGGCAAACAGTAATTAGTGGAGTGCTACAGGGATCGGTATTGGGGCCTCAACTATTTACAATCTATATTAATGACTTGGATGAAGGGATCGAGTGTAATGCAGCCAAGTTTGCTGCTGATGCAAAGATGGGTGGGAAGGCAAGTTGTGAGGAGGACACAAAAAATCTGCAAAGGGATTATAGACAGGCTAAGTGTGTGGGTAAAAATTTGGCAGACGGAGTATAATGTTGAAAAGTGTAAGGTTATCCACTTTGGCAGAACAAATTAAAAAGAAAATTATTATTTAAATGGAGAAAAATTACAAAATGTTGCAGTACTGAGGGACCTAGGGGTCCTTGTGCATGAAACACAAAAAGTTAGTATGCAGGTATAGCAAGTAATCAGGAAGGCAAATGAAAAGTTGACCTTTATTGCAAGAGAGATGGCGTATAAAAGCAGAGAAATCCTGCTACAACTGTACAGGGTATTGGTGAGGCCACATCTAGAGTACTGCGTACAGTTTTGGTCTCCTTATTTAAGGAAGGATATACTTGCATTGAAGGCAGTTCAGAGAATGTTCACTAGGTTGATTCCAGAGATGAGGGGGTTGACTTATGAAGATAGGTTGATTAGGTTGGGCCTATACTCATTGGAGTTCAGAAGCATAAGATAATGAGGGGTAGATGCAAAGAGGATATTTCCACTCATTGGGAAATCTAGAACTAGGGGGCATTGTTTCAGAATAAGGGGTCGCCCATTTAAAATGGAGATGAGGAGGAATTTCTTCTCTCAGAGGATTATAAATCTGTGGAATTCCCTGCCCCAGAGAGCTGTGGAGGCTGGGTCATTGAATATATTTAAGGCAGAGATAGACAGATTTTTGAGCAATAAGGGAATAAAGGGTATGGGGAGCAGGCAGGGAAGTAAAGCTGAGTCCATGATCAGATCAACCATGATCTTATTAAATGATGGAGCAGGCTCGAGGAGCCAAATGGCCTAGTCCTGCTCCTATTTCTTATGTTCTTATGTTTACATGCACACATACGCAAATCTGACTTGCAAAATTTTCTAGCTGCTGCACCGTACTTGCCTTTTTGCTCTGCTTTCTGGCCTGGACTGGTCTGGTCTGCTTCTCTGATCATCACTTGTTCTCTATAACTTACTTTGCCTCTGCTGCCTTTTCATTCTTCCCTGCTTCTGCCACCTCTCTTTACTAACTGAGTCAATTGGTGGAACGTGTGAGGGGAGGTGAAGCTGAAATTTTACATTTTATTTAAATTTGTTTTATTCCCTCCAAATTTTTCTTGTGTACTCATATTTACGAGTCTACAGAAAAACCAGTACGGTAATGAAAAGCACAGATGTAGCACACCAGAGACTTATCATAATCTGAGAGTACAAATTTATGCCAAAACAACAGACTGCACCCACCTATTCTAAACACGTTACTGCTGTCTTTAGCAATCCTTCAATCATGAATCAGGCACCAGCAGTATTCTCAGTTTATAAGCGGACAGATTTTTCCATCGAGCTGCTGATCAAGGTCAAAGCTATACAATCCATTGAATTCTTTGGCATGACAATTTATCCACTGCCTGAAGTTCAAAGATGAGTATGAAATGTAATTAATGCTATATGTAGAATAAAAATCAAGAGTTCATTTTGAAAAATATAATTATTTACTTAACATTTTACCTTGGCAGGCACTTCAGGCCTGTGCCGCAACTTCCTGTTGCCGCTTTTGCCATACTCTCAACAAAACTCCGCAGGATAAATTTCTACCTTTTATGCTAATTTTTCCAATTGATGACAACCAATAGCGTATAAATTAAATAATAAAAAAAAATTAAACTTAACAAAATTAAATTAAAGTTTGATTCGGGAGGAGGGGAGATGGGAGGAGTGATAAAGCACTTCAGTCCCTTCGGTGCCCACAGGTCGCGGAAGCCCTCACGCGTACCGGTGGACACTGTGTGCTCCATCTCCAGGGACACCCAAGCACGACTGTAGCCGCAGAAGAGAGGCAGACAGTTGGACCGAACGACCCCTTGACTGCCCGCTGCCTGGAAATGGAGTATGCGGTGTCTTGCCTATGTAAATTGGTCATTTTGATTCTGTAATCTTACCGCCAGAGCCCCTCGGATTGTTTAAAATGCTTTGTGAATAATTTTTCACCTGTCTTTTTTTCTTCTCTAACAGAGAGTGGGTGTAGAGAGAGAGGAGGGGATGGAGAGAGAGAGGGGGAGTGGAGAGAAAGGGGGAGAAGGGAGTGGAGAGAAAGGGGGAGAAGGGAGTGGAGAGAAAGGGGGAAGAAGGGGTGGATAGAAAGGGAGAGAAGGGTGGATAGAAAGGAAGAGAAGTGTGGAGAGGAAGGGTAATGACAGGGGTAGAGAGGGGGCAGAAAGAAAGGGGTAAAGGGAATAGACAACAGAACAGGGTAAAGAGAGGGGCAGGGATTGAGAGGGGCAGGGATTGAGAGGCGCAGAAAGAGATATTTCGATTGGTCTATTGAGAGGGGCAGAGAGAGACATTGAGAGTGCCAGAGACAGAGAGATCGAGAGGGACAGAGGGAGATAGAGGGTAGAGACAGCGATCGTGAGGGTCAGAGAGAGCGATTGAGAGGGGCAGAGGGAGATCAAGAGGGGCAGAGAGAGATAGAGATTGAAAGGGCCAGAGAGAAAGAGAGAGAGAGAGAGAGAGAGAGAGAGAGGGGGGGGATTGAAAGGGGGCTAGAGAGAGAGAGAGAGAGAGAGAGATTGAAAGGGCCAGAGAGAGATAATTAAAGGGCCAGAGAGAGATTGAAAGGGCCAGAGAGATTGAAAGGGCTAGAGAGAGATTGAAAGGGCCAGTGAGAGAAAGAGACTAAAGGCCAGAGAGAGAGAGAGAGAGAGAGAGAGATTGAAAGGGAGAGAGAGATTGAAAGGGCCAGAGAACACAATCTATTGAGAGGGACAGAGAGATCTATGGAGAGGCTAGAAAAAAAACTCTAGATGCTGGAAATCAAATAGAAGATGCTGGAAACAGTTGGATGTCATTGACTGGATGGTTGCTATACAGTTACCTGGGTCTGAAATTGTGGTCAGAGGTACAGAACTTTATCACTGTGGTGACCTGTATTACCAGTGTACAGGTACTAGCAAAATTCTGCTCATATATTCTCCAATTTCCATAGGTTATAAATCATTACACAGTTCAATTAATGTCTACTGAAATGATCTATACTTCTGATACTCTTTAAATGACTTAGCAAAAGTATTACCATTAGGTTTTACCAAAATACCATTTGTCCAATTGCTCACACTTTCTAGTTATATACCAGAAAACTTCAAAAGGCCAGGGTGGGATTGAGTATGCAAGCTGGGTGCAGGATGTACAAATCTCTGCAGTTGGAATTAGAAAGGGTCTCTGGTCCAATTGTTTGGGGATGGAACAGAGAGTAATGAATCATTTGGTAAAGTGCAAGTTTCATTTTTTGGTGCAAACATCAACAACTGATGAGTGCAGATCCCATTATTAATATATTTTTCAATTTAGGAAGATAACAAGCATGCAGCAACACGAATAAAGGGACATAATCTTAAAATTAGAGCTGGACCATTCAGGAGCGAAATCAGGAATCACTTTTTCCCACAAAAAGGGTAGTAGAAATCCGGAATTCTCTCCTCAAAAGGCTGTGGATACTGGGACAATTGGAGCTTTCAAGAGACTGATAGATTTTTTGTTGGTTACAAGTATCAAGGAATATGGAGCAATGGCTGGTAAATAGAGTTGAAATGCAAATCAACCATGATCTATTTGAATGGCAGAGCAAGCTCGAGGGGCTGAACGGTCTACTCCTGTTGCTATGAAATCTAAGCAGAGCAAAATAGAGCACTGGCCAATAAAGTAATGTTTAAAGCTGAGGCAATAAAGTAATGTTTAAAAAGACTACTTATCCAATAGTCCCTCTAAACGTCACGGGAATTCAAAGGCTCAAGAGCACCTTGATGCAGGTGCAAATAGAAACAGACGCTTCTTAGAACTTCAAAACTCGGGGCAAAGAACGTTTTACCATTTTTCTGAAGCAGAGTGAGAATTATTTATTTTTTGAGAGCAGCAAGGACCCTGGGGCTAATGAGCACTTCCAAACATACATTTATGCTGCACAGAGGTATAGACCAGAAGGCAAGCAATTGTGTCTTTCCAAATAAGCAAAACACATTTAATCTGAGGAGTACTGAAAATACCTATTGCTGGAACTTTTTCTCCCCCATTCCACCACACCCTCACCCCTCGCTAATTCTATTTGCTGGCCATTAGGAGATGGGTGCTACTATGACCTGGTGGTCAAAAACCCTTCAATTTGATATCTCACAGAGAGTTACCCAACCTTTACTAAGCACCTCACTATGTAGCCCAGCTGAGGTCAGGAACCTAGTAGAATGGGGATTGAACGTTCCTCCTTGCAGACTCAGGTTTGTCAATTAGAAGTATAATTGGCTTGTGCATTGTGACCCCCAGCGAAGGCATATACTGGGCTAGATTTTTGGCGAAAACGGTAGTTTTATGCCAAAATTACAGTTTTTGCTGCGCTACCGTTTTTAGGCTGAACTTTCGGCCTTTACATCGGGGGGCATCAATACATAGGAGGCACTGCATGACTATTCGCGGTGCAAACTGCGAGTTTCGGCAACTTTAGTCTGGGGCGGGGAGCGCTGCAAGAGAGGCCTTGGGAGGGGGGGGGGGGGAAATAAAAAATAAAATCCCCAAAAACATTCACAAAACCCTCAGCTACTAAATCGCTGAAAAATAATTTTAAAATAAAAACTGTAACTTATCTTTTTTGCAGGTTTTCATACTTACCGCTGCTGGCAGGGCTGCAATGACAGGTTTGATCTGTCGGTATTCTGGGCGTGGCGTACGGGTCGGACAAGTGCCGAAAGTCCAACAGTAACGCAATCTGCGTCGTTGCACATCTCCCTGGCGGTACTTGGAAGCGCAGCCGAAAAAAGGTATCCGAGGATCCCACCGACTGGATTTTCGCCGTGGAGAGTCTGAATTATAGCTCCAGAGTCCAGCATATATGACCTACACATTTCAGTGACAGAAAGTAGCTCCAGAAGATACTAACAACACCTTCTTCCAGCAATATTTTTCCCCCTGATGTTCTTCCCCAACCATTTTCCTCTCCCTTTTTTAAAATGTTCATTCCTTGTGGGGTATAGCTGTGTGTTGGTTACCCGCTGATACCACAACCATTGTGCATTTGAGTTTTGGGAACATTGTTGACTGGGATTTGGAGAGAAAGCGATCACAGCCAAGCCCAATCCTGTCCTCACCCAATGCGTACACATGAATTTTTATCAGAGGTCACTGTGAAGTTCTTGGGAGCAGTGGTAAGGCTAGTGCTCCAGCTTCACAATAACTGGTTTTCAAGCTTACAATCTAATGTGCAGTAGTGGGAAAACGCGCTTCAGAAGAATAGGCCACTTAAGAAACGAGGCAGACAGGATGCAACATCGCAGCTACAATGACTGATGTGATGAGAAGATAGACTCAGCCATCTTGTCACGCCTCCCACACAAATCAGTCAAATACCTGGAAGAAAATCCACTGCCAACTCATTCAGTTTATCCAGTGAGTAACTGAGCCCTACAGATACATAGAAACATAGAAACATAGAAAATAGGTGCAGGAGCAGGCCATTCAGCCCTTCTAGCCTGCACCGCCATTCAATGAGTTCATGGTTGAACATGAAACTTCAGTACCCACTTCCTGCTTTCACGCCATACCCCTTGATCCCCCGAGTAGTAAGGACTTCATCTAACTCCCTTTTGAATATATTTAGTGAATTGGCCTCAACTACTTTCTGTGGTAGAGAATTCCACAGGTTCACCACTCTCTGGGTGAAGAAGTTTCTCCTTATCTCGGTCCTAAATGGCTTACCCCTTATCCTTAGACTGTGACCCCTGGTTCTGGACTTCCCCAACATTGGGAACATTCTTCCTGCATCCAACCTGTCCAAACCCGTCAGAATTTTAAACGTTTCTATGAGGTCCCCTCTCACTCTTCTGAACTCCAGTGAATACAAGCCCAGTTGATCCAGTCTTTCTTGATAGGTCAGTCCCACCATCCCGGGAATCAGTCTGGTGAATCTTCGCTGCACTCCCTCAATAGCAAGAATGTCCTTCCTCAAGTTAGGAGACCAAAACTGTACACAATACTCCAGGTGTGGCCTCACCAAGGCCCTGTACAACTGTAGCAACACCTCCCTGCCCCTGTACTCAAATCCCCTCGCTATGAAGGCCAACATGCCATTTGCTTTCTTAACCGCCTGCTGTACCTGCATGCCAACCTTCAATGACTGATGTACCATGACACCCAGGTCTCGTTGCACCTTCCCTTTTCCTAATCTGTCACCATTCAGATAATAGTCTGTCTCTCTGTTTTTACCACCAAAGTGGATAACCTCACATTTATCCACATTATACTTCATCTGCCACGCATTTGCCCACTCACCTAACCTATCCAAGTCACTCTGTAGCCTCATAGCATCCTCCTCGTAGCTCACACTGCCACCCAACTTAGTGTCATCCGCAAATTTGGAGATACTACATTTAATCCCCTCGTCTAAATCATTAATGTACAATGTAAACAGCTGGGGCCCCAGCACAGAACCCTGCGGTACCCCACTAGTCACTGCCTGCCATTCCGAAAAGTACCCATTTACTCCTACTCTTTGCTTCCTGTCTGACAACCAGTTCTCAATCCACGTCAGCACACTACCCCCAATCCCATGTGCTTTAACTTTGCACATTAATCTCCTGTGTGGGACCTTGTCGAAAGCCTTCTGAAAGTCCAAATATACCACATCAACTGGTACTCCTTTGTCCACTTTATTGGAAACATCCTCAAAAAATTACAGAAGATTTGTCAAGCATGATCTCCCTTTCACAAATCCATGCTGACTTGGACCTATCATGTCACCATTTTCCAAATGCGCTGCTATGACATCCTTAATAATTGATTCCATCATTTTACCCACTACTGAGGTCAGGCTGACTGGTCTATAATTCCCTGCTTTCTCTCTCCCTCCTTTTTTAAAAAGTGGGGTTACATTGGCTACCCTCCACTCCATAGGAACTGATCCAGAGTCAATGGAATGTTGGAAAATGACTGTCAATGCATCCGCTATTTCCAAGGCCACCTCCTTAAGTACTCTGGGATGCAGTCCATCAGGCCCTGGGGATTTATCGGCCTTCAATCCCATCAATTTCCCCAACACAATTTCCCGACTAATAAAGATTTCCCTCAGTTCCTCCTCCTTAATAGACCCTCTGACCACTTTTATATCCGGAAGGTTGTTTGTGTCCTCCTTAGTGAATACTGAACCAAAGTACTTGTTCAATTGGTCTGCCATTTCTTTGTTCCCCGTTATGACTTCCCCTGATTCTGACTGCAGGGGACCTACGTTTGTCTTTACTAACCTTTTTCTCTTTACATACCTATAGAAACTTTTGCAATCCGCCTTAATGTTCCCTGCAAGCTTCTTCTCGTACTCCATTTTCCCTGCCCTAATCAAACCCTTTGTCCTCCTCTGCTGAGTTCTAAATTTCTCCCAGTCCCCAGGTTCGCTGCTATTTCTGGCCAATTTGTATGCCATTTCCTTGGCTTTAATACTATCCCTGATTTCCCTAGATAGCCACGGTTGAGCCACAATAGGTCCCAAGAATCAATGTGTATTTGTTTCAAGTTTTCTATATGGGCTGCTGATCTAATGTTGCTGAGTCGGTAACGCAGTTTGCATTATTGTAAGAATGATAATCTGCTAGAATATACAATACAGGTATTTGCTAAAGAGCTGAAAATAAATATTCATCAGTATGTCTCACATTGTGCAGCATTTTGATACCAATTTCTTCTACATATTTTAAACTTTGATTATTATGCAATAGTAGATTCTGGTTCTGAAAAAACAAATCACTGAAGTATTTCATGTTTGTTGTCTATTAACAATGACCATTTAGGTTTTTCCACACAACTTTAGAATTCCTCTTTGTACAATATTAATTCTTTGCATATAGCTATTGAAAAGGTTTATTGAAATACAGTAACATATATCAACTTAATTTTTCAGTTCCCCCCCCCACACCCTGAGGTCTTTACATTTTAATCATTATGGTGAACCTTTCTTTAATGGCAGTATTTGCACAGTACACTTGCAGCAACCAAAGTAATATTTTCTTCACTGTCATCTGAACTGAAACAATTCACCAATTTACTGATAACTAAGAATCAAAAATCATATTAATGATAAATTGTAATTGTTCTGAGAAATATTCTTGTCTATAACTAGATTTTCAATATGGACTCTATTTCAATGAATTTGAACAAAATACATATTTACTTCATTTAAATACAGTACACAATAGCTGTTCTGATACATTAATTCATCAACGAAGATACACCTACCTGCAGGTCTGTAATAGACACTCTATGAGACTCCACTGTTGGTCGACGAGGCAACCGAGGAGAAGAATGTGGCGATGTAATTGGAGAATATGGCAAAGAAGGATAAATGTAACGTCCATTAATGGCTGAGCCACTAGCAGATAACTGAGTTAAATTGGACTTTTCTTGAAGAGATAGCTTCCGATTGGACATATTTAGCTTGACTCTAGGTATTCGGACATCTTCTGATTGAGCTCTTTCTAATCGTCCTGAAGCCTTGTCACAGGATAATCTGATCTCTTCATTACTCGCTTGCATAGGTTCATCTTCCAGCATTCCTTCTCCATTTTGTCCTAGTTCACTGTCAGTGACACTCTGATCATATTCTGTTACAATGATGAAAGACTCCATGTCTAAGTCAATGGTTAGGGATGATAGACTACAACTAATATTTAGCTGCTTCGTGTTGTTGTTAGCACATTGCTCATCTCTGCTAACAAGCCTCTTAGCAGCAGATCTGCTCGAGACACATGATGACATGGTGCTTCTCCTTGCTTCATCCAAATGGATAGGTCATGTGACCTTGAGCTGCCTATAGAAATAATATAAGTTGGTTAAGAAAAAGATTTTAATCACATTAGCTTTTTGATGAATTATCCAAATAAGAACATACTACCACCACCAAAGGAGTAAACATTTTCCAATTTGAATTCACCACAGTAAAAAAAAAAGTTAAATTCAGTTTCTACAAACTGATGTCATATAATACTCAACAAAACAAAGAGGTACCAGGAAAATGTAAAGAAAGCTAAGGCCGCTATTAGATCAGCTAATAGGTTAATGGAAAAGGGGATCGTAGACAAATGTGGTAGTAATTGTGGAAAATCTTTTTCAGCTATGTCAAGAGTCAGAGAACAGTCAAGGATTGTAGTGGGCCATTGAAGGATGCTCAAGGAAAGCTTACAACGGATTCACGGGATATAGTAGAGATGATAGATGAGCACTTTGCATTAGTCTTCATTCTTGAAGTTGAAGCTCAAGTGTGAGAATTCAATGATGTTGTCAACAATAAAACTGTCAATATTACAACAGATGAACATACTGTTTTAGATAGAATTAGGAACCTTAAAATAGATAGGGCAGCCAGCCTGCATGATAGCCACCCGAGGGTAATCAGGGAGACGGGGTAGGTGCTGTGCCAGCCCCATTCCCGTAACTTTAATAGCTCGCTCGAGTCTGGGCCTGTTCCCCATCATTATGCCAAACAGCTAACAGATACAAGAAAGAACACACAAAGAAAGTGTTACAGATGTGAAATATTAGCTTTGCTGCAGTTCTAAATAATGTCCTTGATTTCTTCCAGCTTGCTCGAGAGAATTATCTCATCCATTGCCAATATTCCTCACCCCAATCCCCACCCACTTTTTACGACAGGCTACATTACTTATAGAAGCAAGCAGTGTAGGCAAGATATCGAACAGTCCAAACAAATAAAAGGTACTAAAAGTCTGGAGACAGACACCAAGAAGTTTTTTTTTTTAAACAGTCAGACAAGTCCCTTTCTTTTGAATTCTTCTTGGAGAACTCAAAGTATTTCTAGAAAGAAATATCTAATCTTGTTCCTCAGCAAAAACAAGAGAATATTTCTAATAATTATATAAGTGCATGTTTAGAGATACAATTCCCACCACTTAAATTGTCCACGTTTAAAATGCGCAGTCGCTATATCGGTACAATGGTAACCATTGGCCACTTGCATTATCATTCACTTTCAAAGTTGCTCCGAAATTGTGAGCAGTCTGGTTAAGCCTCCAACAGTTGCCAGAGAGGGATGGAGTCGGTGGTTAGGGAACGGAGTTTATGGCGATTCCACATGTATGCTGACAACACCCACCCAGCTCTATCTCACCACGACCTCGCTCAACTGTCTCCGATTTGTCACACTCCTTGTCCAACATCCAGTATTGGATAAGCAGAAATTTCATCCAACTTAATATCGGGAAGACCGAAGCCATTGTCTTCGGTTCCCGCCACAAGCTCCGTTCCCTAACAACTCACTCCATCCCTCTCCCTGGCAACTGTCTCGAGACTGAACCAGACCGTTCGCAACCTTGGTGTCGTATCTGACCCCATGACCAAATTCCGACCACATACCCGCTGCAACACCAAGACAACCTGCATCCACCTCCATAACACTGCCTGACTCTGCACCCTGCCTTAGCTCATCTGTTGCTGAAACCCTCATCCATGCCTTTGTTACCTTTAAACTTGACTATTCCAATTCTTGTGGCTGGCCTTCCATCTTCCACCCTACATAAACTGGAGCTCATCCAAAATTTGGCAGTCCACATGCGCACCAAGTCCCGTTCACCCATCGCCCCTGTGCTCCCTGGCCTACATTAGCTCCCAGTCTAGCAATGCATCAATTTTAAAATTCTCATCCTTGTTTTCAAATCGCTCCATGGCCTCGCCCTTCCCCTATCTCTGTTATCTCCTCCAGCACTACAACCATCTGAGATCTCTGCATGACTCCAATTCTGGCCTCTTGTACATCTTGATTTTAATCGCTCCACCTACATTTGCCTAGGCCCTAAGCTCTGGATATCCCTCCCTAAACCACTTCACCTCTCTACCACTGCTCTTTTAAGATGCTCCTCAAAACCTACCTCTAACCAAGCTTTTGGTCATTTGTCTAGTATCTCCTTACGTGGCTCGGAGTCAAATTTTGTTTGATAACGCTTGTTAAGCGCCTTAGGACATTTTACTAGGTTAAAGGTGCTATATAAATGGAAGTTGTTGTTCGATGAAGGAGTTAAGATTTGTGTGCTTTTCCCTCTTTGATGTTGTGATTAAAAATGCTATTTAAAACGGAACAAAAATAAGAAACCAGAGACTAAAATTCAGTTTTTATCTTAACATGCAAATAGGAATATTAGAAATTATCTTGAGCACTGTATTTGCCAAAGCAAAGTTCAACAGTTAACCAACACTCAGATGTAATATGTGATAGCATAGTTACAAAGATAATGTTCTAGTCTTTATTCCACTCTCTGCACCACATTAGATCAAACTTAATCTTTAACAGCCATCGAGTTCATCTTTAATTCTTTTTTTTATTTGTTCATGGGATGTGGGTGTTGCTGGCAAAGCCAGCATTTATTGTCCATCCCTAATTGCCCTTGAGAAGGTAGTGGTGAGCAGCCTTCTTGAACCGCTGCAGTCCGTGTGATGAAGGTACTCGCACTGTGCTGTTAGGGAGGGAGTTCCAGGATTTAGACCCAGCGACAATGAAGGAATAGCGATATACTTCCAAGTCAGGATGGTGCGTGACTTAGTGGGGAACTTGGAGGTGATGGTGTTCCCATGCGCCTGCTGCCTTTGTGGTGGTAGAGGTCGTAGAGGTCGTGAGTTTGCGAGGTGCTGCTGAAGAAGTCTTGGCAAGTTGCTGCAGTGCATCTTGTAGACGGTACACACTGCATCCAGTGGAGGAGGGAGTGAATGAATGTTTAAGATGGTGGATGGGGTGCCAATCAAGCGGGCTGCTTTGTCCTGGATGGTGTTGAGTTTCTTGAGTGTTGTTGGAGCGACACTCATCTAGGCAAGTGAACAGTATTCCATCACACTCCTGGCGTGTGCCTTGTAGATGGTGAAAAGGCTTTGGGGAGTCAGGAGGAGAAGAGACACACGCTACAGAATACCCAGCCTCTGACCTGCTCTTGTTGCCACAGTATTTATGTGGCTGGTCCAGTTAAGTTTCTGGTCAATGGTAACCCCCAGGATGTTGATGATGGGGATTTGGTGATGGTAATGCCATTGAATGTCAAGAGGCGGTGGTTAGACTCTCGTTTGTTGGAGATAGTCTTTGCCTGGCACGAATGTTACTTGCCACTTATCAGCCCATAAGAACATAAGAATTAGGAACAGGAGTAGGCCATCTAGCCCCTCCGCCATGCAACAAGATCATGGCTGATTTGGCCGTGGACTCAACTCCACTTACCCGCCCGCTCCCCATAACCCTTAATTCCCTTATTGGTTAAAAATCTATCTATCTGTGACTTGAATACATTCAATGAGCTAGCCTCAACTGCTTCCTTGGGCAGAGAATTCCACAGATTCACAATCCTCTGGGCGAAGAAATTCCTTCTCAGCTCGGTTTTAAATTGGCTCCCCCGTATTTTGAGGCTGTGCCCCCTAGTTCGAGTCTCCCCGACCAGTGGAAACAACCTCTCTGCCTCTATCTTGTCTATCCCTTTCATTATTTTAAATGTTTCTATAAGATCACCCCTCATCCTTCTGAACTCCAACGAGTAAAGACCCAGTCTACTCAATCTATCATCATAAGGTAACCCCCTCATCTCCAGAATCAGCCTAGTGAATCGTCTCTGTACCCCCTCCAAAGCTAGTATATCCTTCCTTAAGAAAGGTGACCAAAACTGCACGCAGTACTCCAGGTGCGGCCTTACCAATACCCTATACAGCTGCAGCAGGACCTCCCTGCAACTCCATCCTTCTCGCAATGAAGGCCAACATTCCATTCGCCTTCCTGATTACCTGCTGTACCTGCAAACTAGCCTTTTGGAATTCATGCACAAGGACCCTCAGGTCCCTCTCTCCACAGCATGTTGTATTTTCTCCCCATTCAAATAATATTCCCTTTTACTGTTTTTTTTTCCACGATGGATGACCTCACATTTTCCGACATTGTATTCCATCTGCCAAACCTTAGCCCATTCACTTAACCTATCTAAATCTCTTTGCAGCTTCTCTCTGTCCTCTACACAACCTGCTTTCCCACTAATCTTTGTGTCATCTGCAAATTTTGTTACACTACACTCTGTCCCCTCTTCCAGGTCATCTATGTATATTGTAAGCAGTGTGGTCCCAGCACCGATCCCTGTGGCACACCACTAACCACCGATTTCCAACCCGAAAAGGACCCATTTATCCCGACTCTCTGCTTTCTGTTAGCCAGCCAATTCTCGATCCATGCTAATACATTTCCTCTGACTCCGCGTACCTTTATCTTCTGCAGTAACCTTTTGTGTGGCACCTTATCGAATGCCTTTTGGAAATCTAAATACACCACATCCATCGGTACACCTCTATCCACCATGCTCGTTATATCCTCAAAGAATTCCAGTAAATTAGTTAAACATGATTTCCCCTTCATGAATCCATGTTGCGTCTGCTTGATTGCACTATTCCTATCTAGATGTCCCGCTATTTCTTCCTTAATGATAGCTTCAAGCATTTTCCCCACTACAGATGTTAAACTAACCGGCCTATAATTACCTGCCTTTTGTCTGCCCCCTTTTTTTAAACAGAGGCGTTACATTAGCTGCTTTCCAATCAGCTGGTACCCCCACCCCGAGTCCAGAGAATTTTGGTAAATTATAAAGAATGCAGCTGCTATAACTTCCGCCATCTCTTTTAATACCCTGGGATGCATTTCATCAGGACCAGGGGACTTGTCTACCTTGATCCCATTAGCCTGTCCAGCACTATCCCCCTAGTGATAGTGATTATCTCAAGGTCCTCCCTTCCCACATTCCCGTGACCAGCAATTTTTGGCATAGAAACATAGAAACATAGAAAATAGGTGCAGGAGTAGGCCATTCGGCCCCTCTAGCCTGCACCACCATTCAATGAGTTCATGGCTGAACATGCAACTTCAGTACCCCATTCCTGCTTTCTCACCATACCCCTTGATTCCCCTAGTAGTAAGGACTTCATCTAACTCCTTTTTGAATATATTTAGTGAATTGGCCTCAACAACTTTCTGTGGTAGAGAATTCCACAGGTTCACCACTCTCTGGGTGAAGAAATTCCTCCTCATCTCGGTCCTAAATGGCTTCCCCCTTATCCTTAGACTGTGTCCCCTGGTTCTGGACTTCCCCAACATTGGGAACATTCTTCCTGCATCTAACCTGTCTAAACCCGTCAGAATTTTAAACGTTTCTATGAGGTCCCCTCTCATTCTTCTGAACTCCAGTGAATACAAGCCCAGTTGATCCAGTCTTTCTTGATAGGTCCGTCCCGCCATCCCGGGAATCAGTCTGGTGAACCTTCGCTGCACTCCCTCAATAGCAAGAATGTCCTTCCTCAGGTTAGGAGACCAAAACTGTACACAATACTCCAGGTGTGGCCTCACCAAGGCCCTGTACAATTGTAGCAACACCTCCCTGCCCTTGTACTCAAATCCCCTCGCTATGAAGGCCAACATGCCATTTGCTTTCTTAACCGCCTGCTGTACCTGCATGCCAACCTTCAATGACTGATGTACCATGACACCCAGGTCTCTTTGCACCTCCCCTTTTCCTAATCTGTCACCATTCAGATAATAGTCTGTCTCTCTGTTTTTACCACCAAAGTGGATAACCTCACATTTATCCACATTATACTTCATCTGCCATGCATTTGCCCACTCACCTAACCTATCCAAGTCGCTCTGCAGCCTCATAGAATCCTCCTTACAGCTCACACTGCCACCCAACTTAGTGTCATCCGCAAATTTGGAGATACTACATTTAATCCCCTCGTCTAAATCATTAATGTACAGTGTAAACAGCTGGGGCCCCAGCACAGAACCTTGCGGTACCCCACTAGTCACTGCCTGCCATTCTGAAAAGTACCCATTTACTCCTACTCTTTGCTTCCTGTCTGACAACCAGTTCTCAATCCATGTCAGCCAACTACCCCCAATCCCATGTGCTTTAACTTTGCACATTAATCTCTTGTGTGGGACCTTGTCGAAAGCCTTCTGAAAGTCCAAATATACCACATCAACTGGTTCTCCCTTGTCCACTCTACTGGAAACATCCTCAAAAAATTCCAGAAGATTTGTCAAGCATGATTTCCCTTTCACAAATCCATGCTGACTTGGACCTATCATATTACCTCTTTCCAAATGCACTGCTATGACATCCTTAATAATTGATTCCATCATTTTACCCACTACCGATGTCAGGCTGACCGGTCTGTAATTCCCTGTTTTCTCTCTCCCTCCTTTTTTAAAAAGTGGGGTTACATTGGCTACCCTCCACTCCATAGGAACTGATCCAGAGTCAATGGAATGTTGGAAAATGACTGTCAATGCATCCACTATTTCCAAGGCCACCTCCTTAAGTACTCTGGGATGCAGTCCATCAGGCCCTGGGGATTTATCGGCCTTCAATCCCATCAATTTCCCCAACACAATTTCCCGACTAATAAGGATTTCCCTCAGTTCCTCCTCCTTACTAGACCCTCCGACCCCTTTTATATCCGGAAGGTTGTTTGTGTCCTCCTCAGTGAATACCGAACCAAAGTACTTGTTCAATTGGTCCGCCATTTCTTTGTTCCCCGTTATGACTTCCCCTGATTCTGACTGCAGGGGACCTACGTTTGTCTTTACTAACCTTTTTCTCTTTACATATCTATAGAAACTTTTGCAATCCGTCTTAATGTTCCCTGCAAGTTTCTTCTCGTACTCCATTTTCCCTGCCCTAATCAAACCCTTTGTCCTCCTCTGCTGAGTTTTAAATTTCTCCCAGTCCCCGGGTTCGCTGCTATTTCTGGCCAATTTGTATGCCACTTCCTTGGCTTTAATGCTATCCCTGATTTCCCTTGATAGCCACGGTTGAGCCACCTTCCCTTTTTTATTTTTACGACAGACAGGAATGTACAATTGTTGTAGTTCATCCATGCGGTCTCTAAATGTCTGCCATTGCCCATCCACAGTCAACCCCTTCAGTATCATTCGCCAATCTATCCTAGCCAATTCACGCCTCATACCTTCAAAGTTACCCTTCTTTAAGTTCTGGACCATGGTCTCTGAATTAACTATTTCATTCTCCATCCTAATGCAGAATTCCACCATATTATGGTCACTCTTCCCCAAGGGGCCTCGCACAACGAGATTGCTAATTAATCCTCTCTCATTACACAACACCCAGTCTAAGATGGCCTCCCCCCTAGTTGGTTCCTTGACATATTGGTCTAAAAAACCATCCCTTATGCACTCCAGGAAATCCTCCTCTACCGTATTGCTTCCAGTTTGGTTAACCCAATCTATGTGCATATTAAAGTCACCCATTATAACTGCTGCACCTTTATTGCACGCACCCCTAATTTCATGTTTGATGCCCTCCCCAACATCACTACTACTGTTTGGAGGTCTGTACACAACTCCCACTAACGTTTTTTGTCCTTTGGTATTCTGCAGCTCTACCCATATAGATTCCACATCATCCAAGCTAATGTCCTTCCGAACTATTGCCTTAATTTGCTCCTTAACCAGCAATGCTACCCCACCTCCTTTTCCTTTTATTCTATCTTTCCTGAATGTTGAATACCCCTGGATGTTGAGTTCCCAGCCCTGATCATCCTGGAGCCACGTCTCCGTAATCCCAATCACATCATATTTGTTAACATCTATTTGCACAGTTAATTCATCCACTTTATTGCGGATACTCCTTGCATTAAGACACAAAGCCTTCAGGCTTGTTCTTTTAACACCCTTTGTCCTTTTAGAATTTTGCTGTACAGTGGCCCTTTTTGTTCTTTGCCTTGGGTTTCTCTGCCCTCCACTTTTCCTCATCTCCTTTCTGTCTTTTGCTTTTGCTTCCTTTTTGTTTCCCTCTGTCTCCCTGCATTGGTTCCCATCCCCCTGCCATATCAGTTTAAATCCTCCCCAACAGCACTAGCAAACACTCCCCCTAGGTCATTGGTTCCGGTCCTGCCCAGGTGCAGACCGTCCGGTTTGTACTGGTCCCATCTCCCCCAGAACCGGTTCCAATGCCCCAGGAATTTGAATCCCTCCCTGTTGCACCACTGCTCAAGCCACGTATTCATCTGCGCTATCCTGCGATTCCTACTCTGACTATCACGTGGCACTGGTAGCAATCCCGAGATTACTACTTTTGAGGTCCTACTTTTTAATTTAGCTCCTAGCTCCATGGTTTTTGTGTCTTCCACTTTGAAGACCGAAGCAAAATAATTGTTTAAGGTCTCAGCCATTTCCACATTTTCCATTATTAAATCCCCCTTCTCATCTTCTAAGGGACCAATATTTACTTTAATCACTCTTTTCGGTTTTATATATTGGTAAAAGCTTTTACTATCTGTTTTTATGTTTTGCGCAAGTTTACTTTCGTAATCTATCATTCCTTTCTTTATTGCTTTCTTAGTCGTTCTTTGCTGAAACCTGAATGTCATCCAGATCTTGCTGCATGCGAGCATGGATGGCTTCACTATCTGAGGAGTTGCGAATGGCACTGAATACTGCAGTCATCAGCGAACATCCCCACTCCTGACCTTATGATGGAGGGAAGGTCATTGATGAAGCAGCTGAAGATGGTTGGGCCTGGGACACTACCCTAAGGAACTCCTGCAGCAATATCCTGGGCTGTGATGATTGACCTTCAACCACCACAACTTCTTCCTCTGTGCTAGGTATGACTTCAGCCAGTGCAGCGTTTTCCCCAATTCCCATTGACTTCAGTTTTTCTAGGGCTCCTTGATGCCACACTCAGTCAAATGATACCTTGATGTCAATAAAAATACTTGAATACTTCAATAATGTTTTTGGAAACGGTTACAAATATAATGAAGAACATTATACAATACATGAAGCCTGCGGGGGGGGGAAATCAAATGTATCAGCATTCCTGCTCCTGGTCGTTATCCAACAGCACCTGCTACAAAATAGTGTGTGTTGATGTCTGATGATAGAAGTAGGCTTTCTGTTGTGCTTCCTGCAGTCAATTACCCTGCAAACTCAATGTCTGGTTTCACATATGAAGAATAGCCATTTGGATACGGTGCTAGGGGGTGCCTGGCATTCTTAGAACTATCTCTGTACAACTTGCATTTAAATAGTGCCTTTAAAATAGTAAAGCATCCAGGATATCAAAATTTGACACCAAGTCACATAAGGAGAGGTTAGGGCAGATGAGGTAGGTTTTAAGGAGCATCTTAAAGGAGGAAGAGAGGTAGAGCGGTTTAGGGAGGGAAGTCCAGAGCCAAGAGCCTCAGTAGCTGAAGGCATGGCCGCCAATAGTGGAGCAATTAAAATGGGGGATGCGCAAGAGACCAGAATTGGAGGAGCGCAGATATCTTGGAGGGTTGTCGGGCTGAAGGAGGTTACAGAGATTATGGAGAGGCGAGACTAAAAAGCGACTTGAAAACAAGGATGAGAATTTTAAAATTGAGGAGTTGCATATCTGGGAACCAACGTAGGTCAGTACGCACAGGGGTGATGAGTGAACAGGACTAGGCGTGAGTTAGGATACAGGCAGCAGAGCTTTGGATGAGCTTAGGTTTATGGAGGATGGAAGATGGGAGGCTGGCCAGGAGTGCGTTGGAATAGTCAAGTTTAGAGGTAACATAATACAGTAGCAGCCAACATCTTCAGTACAGATGAGAGAAAAAATTAGATAATTAAAGGACATAATTTTTGCCCCCCTCACCAATTTTCCCCCCTTCTCTTGCAGAAGACATCGAGTACTTGCTCGGGTACGGGTCTACGGGTCACAGTACAGTGAATGCCAGCAGTCTTCAACCACAGGCGTGTGGGATTCAGGAATTTTGAATACAACTGGGACACTGGACCGGCAATGTAGCCAAAAGTATTTTAAATAATTCCTATGCCAAAACAGAGTCCAGGAAAATGTAAATATTATTTGATGTAAACAACATCACGCTTTGTTTCTATGAACAGGATAGGATGTCTGACAAATTTATGCCATTACTTATCTAGGAAGTCTGTTTACCATTAAACTTGACTACACAAAATCAGGATGTGTTTTTTTTGTACGTTCTTCATCTTGGTTTTCAATTATTTATTCCCCCATTTAAAATCACTTACACCATTACCTTTGCCAATGGGCAGTCAGAGCAGCAGGTTACTTATCTTTCTTTCTGAAATATTCAAGTATTGTTGCCATTACTGCAAAAAGACTGGAAATACAAAGATCTAAGTAATAGCTTAAAATAGACCAAAATGAAATATTGAGTCATCTGGCATGTTATCAAACTTAGCTGCTTGACTGGAATAAAAATGTATTCATACTGCAAAATGGGAGTCCCACCAAGACTTCAGAGGCTAGTTTGAAGCAGTGAAAAAAGGCATGTGACAAAAATTGAATATTTTTGTACATAGTCTATGCGTTTTCTCTCCAGATTTTGCTTCTTTGCTTAAGTCGCTCAGTCTCACAGATTGACTTCCAAAATGGTTTTAGGAGTAGAAGGATTAGAAATTTTTGAAGCACTACTTAATTATGGTTTTGACCAGGCAGCAGCAGACCCAGAGGAAAAACATTTCTCCATATATAGGAAAACACAAAAAAAACTAACTGGTAGGGATCCCTTCCCAGAACTGTTTGTCTATCATTTATTTGAAACCCCCTATGCAAAGAAAGCCATTCAAGGGAATTTTACTGATTGACATGTCTGTTTAGCATTTCATGAACTAGGTCAAAGCTGCTGTTATTTGGATTGTCAAAAACTGTCTTTATTGCTTACTTCTGTGAATAAAAGTGTTTGGTAGTTTAGTATATTACAGGATTGTCTGGCAGGATTGATAGTAATCATCTTCTGAAACAACAGGAGACAGTACAATCCAAAAGACAACAAATGATTTCTGACGAAGAGTCATCGACCTGAAACGTTAGCTCTGTTTCTCTCTCCACAGATGCTGCCTGACCTGCTGAGTATTTCCAGCATTTTCAGTTTTTTTTATATTAAACAAGTTGTTTGGGATAGTGTCCCTGAATGAACAAACAACTTTGCATACAAGTCTCAATTCAGTTCAAAAGAAGTGCAGTCTAGCCAGCTTATGGGTTGGGCAAGAGAAAAAGTATCTGGAGAAGCCCAAAGGATCAATGGCGATTATGAGTCCACTCTTTCAATGTTCTTCTGCAATGTCTTCCCATATAGCTCACTGTGAAGGGAATGTCAGATACAAATAAGATCCCTACTTAAGCTATAAGACCATGCACAACCAATAATCAGTTGTCTCGCCCCTTTAACAAAACAGCAATCCCATAAACTAGCATTCTGTAATTTATGCTGTGTAGAAGATGTAATATAACCAAAATAGAGCTTCCTTTTACCCTTTACATATTAATGAGACAGAATCCATTCATCAGTTATTACTATTCATCATTCCCTTTCTAAATATTCTCGCTTTCATGACTGTTCAGATTAGTGACTAAATGAACAATTGATTTTTAATATTATGAACATTTGAGAAAGGAAAAGACTAACTAGGCCACTCATTCCAGTTGCCTTTTAGATTACTTTTTGTACCTGTACACTACCTTTTGTGTACTTGAACATCAAAATTCCTTCGTTCTTCCATAGATCCTCGTCTCGCACCATTAAGAAAATATTCCGATTTGTCTTTCTTTGATCCAAAATAGATCACCTCGCACTTCCTCACATTAAACACTATCTCCCACAATTTTGTAACTCCCTGCTCCCATTTACACGACTTACTGTGCCTACTAACTTCGTGCCATCTGCCTAGACAACTTTCTATTCCTTCATCCAAGTAATTCATATAATATGGTGACAAGCTGAAGTCCCAGTACAGACCCCAGGGTACACCCCTCGTCACCTCCTGCCAATCAGGGAACAGGGAATGAGTAATGGGGAACATGGAGATGGCAGAAACTCTGAACAAATATTTTATATCAGTCTTTATGGTAGAGGACAAACAATATTCCAAGGGGCAATGGGGGGGTGGGGGGGGGGAGGAACTTAACACAATCACTAAGGAGGTGGTATTCAGTAAGATAATAGGCCTAAAGGCAGATAAGTCCCCTGGACCTGATGGCTTTCATCCTAGGGTCTTAAGAGAAGTAACAGCAGGGATTGTGAATGCATTGGTTGTAATTTACCAAAATTCCCTGGATTCTGTGGATGTTGCAGCAGATTGGAAAACTGCAAATGTAATGCCCTTATTTTTAAAAAGCAGGAAACTATAGACCAGTTTGTTGAACATCTGTGGTTGGGAAAATATTGGAGTCCATTATTAAAGAAGCAGTAGCAGGACATTTGGAAAATCAAAATTCGGTCAGGCAGAGTCAGCATGGATTTATAAAGGGGAAGTCATGTTTGACAAATTTGCTGGAGTTCTTTGAGGATGTAACGAACAGGGTGGATAAAGGGGAACCAGTGGATGTGATGTATTTGGACTTCCAAAAGGCATTTGACAAGGTGCCACATAAAAGGTTACTGCACAAGATAAAAGTTCACAGGGTTGGGGCTAATATATTAGCATGGATAGAGGATTGGCTAACTAACAGAGAACAGAGAGTCGGGATAAATGGTTCATTCTCTGGTTGGCAACCAGTAACTAGTGGGGTGCCGCAGGGATCAGTGCTAGGACCCTAACTATTTACAATCTATATTAACGACTTGGAAGAAGGGACTGAGTGTAACGTAGCCAAGTTTGCTGACGATACAAAGATGGCAGGAAAAGCAATGTGTGAGGAGGACACAAAAAAATCTGCAAAAGGACATAGACAGGCTAAGTGATGGGCAAAGATTTGGCAGATAGAGTATAATGTTGGAAAGTGAGAGGTCATGCAACTTGGCAGAAAAAAAATCAAAGAGCAAGTTATTATTTAAATGGAGAAAGATTGCAAAGTGCTACAGTACAGCAGGACCTGGGGGTACTTGTGCATGAAACATAAAAGGATAGTATGCAGGTACAGCAAGTGATCAGGAAGGCCAATGGAATCTTGGCCCTTATTGCAAAGGGGATGGAGTATAAAAGCAGGGAAGTCTTGCTACAGCTATATAAGGTATTGGTGAGACCATACCTGGAATACTGAGTGCAGTTTTGGTTTCCATATTTACAAAAGGATATACTTGCTTTGGAGGCAGTTCAGAGAAGGTTCACCAGACTGATTCCTGGGATGGCAGAACTGACATATGAAGAAAGGCTGGATCAACTAGGCTTATATTCACTGGAATTTAGAAGAATGAGAGGGGATCTCATAGAAATATATAAAATTCTGACTGGATTGGCCAGGTTAGATGCAGGAAGAATGTTCCCGCTGTTGGGGAAGTCCAGAACCAGGGATCACAGTCAAAGGATAAGAGGTAAGCCATTTAGGACCAAGATGAGGAAAAACTTCTTCACTCAGAGAATTGTGAACCTGTGGAATTCTCTACCACAGAAAGTTGTTGAGGCCAGTTCATTAGATATATTCAAAAAGGAGTTAGATGTGGCCCTTACAGCTAAAAGGATCAAGGGGTATGGAGAGAAAGCAGGAATGGGGTACTGAAGTTGCATGATCAGCCATGATCATATTGAATGGTGGTGCAGGCTCGAAGGGCCGAATGGCCTACTCCTGCACCTATTTTCTATGTTTCTATGAACTACGACTTCAAGGACCTTGTCCTGCTCTGCAGGCTTAAACTCATAAACCCCATGGTATACATGCTTAGAATTGCTGTGATCCAAATGCATTGCACTGCATTCATCAGTCTGTTGTCTATTTATTTTCCCCATAGTCCTACCTCCCGCATACACTTTTGAGTCATCAACAAATGTAATGATTATGCGCCGGATATCTTGATCCGAATTACTGATATAGATGATGAAGAACAACAGTCCTAACATGGATCCCCGTTGGACGCCACTCGTGACCAGAAAGTTGCAACCACTATTAACTACCCTCTGCCTACTCAAATAAGGTTTACAATCCAGCTTAACATTTGGCCGCCAATTCCACAGGAGACAACTTTACTTAACAGACTTCTCTGCAACACTATCAAAAGCTTTTTGAAAATCAAGATACACAATACAGCCAGGCTACCATCATCCACCAATTTCATGAGCTCTTTAAAAAATTTGATCAGGACTTGCATTTACAAAAGCCGTTTTGGGATAGCCGAGTAACTTCCATTCTTTCGAGGTGATTGTACAACACATCTCTAATTACTTCTAGCAACTTGCCTGTAACTAACAACAAATTAACACACCTATAATTCCCAGGTTCAGACTTACTCCTCTTAAGTATAGGCACCGCAACGGCATCCCTCCAATTCATGGAATAAATCCCAGACGTCTACAAACCGTTAAAGCAGCCAACATAACGCACTACCCCTTTTTTTTTAGTACTCTTAGGTAAATGCCATCGTGCCAGCAGTCCCATTTGCCTCGAGTTCTAATCAGGTTGGTGTGTCATAATTTATTCCATGTTAACAGTTTTTAAACTGTAAATTGGTTACTCCTTAAAATATATTAGGCTTGCATACCCAATGTTCTACTTGGCATTGTAATCACTGCTATATCATGTTACAATTCTTGTTTAATAACACCTATATTTTATTCTTTGTATTTTCTAATATACTTCATACTGGGTGAAGCCCACTCTAGATACCAACATGCATACCATCTTTCTATTCTTCAGTCAACCAACTAAGAGCCAAACTTGAGTGCGTGAGAAGGGATTTGAGCAGCTCTCTTGCTCAGATTAATTAATGCAGACTGGTAAAAATAAATTTTCTCTAAAAAAAATTCAAATGAGCATGACAGCCAGAATTTTTATTTGTTAATAAATGGATAGATAGAAAAAGGAGCGGCAAGAAACTGTGGAAGGATATGATCAGGGCCCAAGGCCCCGGGGCAGCATGGACCAGCCCACATTGCGATATGTGTGCACACTAGGTCTGTGCAGCAGAGCTGGCCTCCAGTTGTCTTGGGTAATCCTTGCTACTGGACCAAGACCTAGCTCTGTCAAGCCCGTGTGGTGGCTGGTATGCAACTGCCATCTCACGTTAAAAAAATCCACGCACAGGCATCTTCCACCCCTCAGGATGTAGTTCGGCTTCTTCATTCGAAACACCTGTGAACTCAACTTTTTTTTGGCATGGAAGCAAGTCATCCTCGTTTCAAGGGACCGCCTATGATGATGTTGAGAAAAAGTCAGTCATTCACAGGAGAAAATAACATTTGCTTAAAAAGAAAAAAGCATACAAGTGATTCATAGAAAAAAAAATTAAGCAGAATCATTCTACCTAAAAATCGTGCATTCGATTGATGCCAAGGAATTTTAAACGTTTAAGCCAAAATGGAGTAACAAGTATTGGGGGCTGGGGGGCATACAATGGAGGGTGGTGATAGGGAGATTGTATTCTCTGACATCATAAGACCAAAACATTCTACTGCAGTTGAGCGGTCCATAAAATTAAAATTTCTGTTAGGTCTTGTAGGAATGACTTGGTGGAAAAGCTACATACAGCATTAATGAACTAGGAGGACACCAGCAATTCCTCCAGACAAGAAATTCTCCATTGCTTGCGAGAGAGAGTAGGTAAGGAGACCTACAAATTGACCAAGTCAAATCTCAGGAAAAGAACGAAGGAACGATGAATAAATTATTTATAAAGCACCTTAGCACTTCACATGCAATCAAGTACTTTGAAGTGCAGTGAAAGTTGTGTTGGCAAATGAGCAGAGAATCTCTTCATAGCTATGCTTATTAATGCAATGCAGTCAGCGGCAAAGGAATAGCACTCACTGTTCATTACGCTTACAGTTGCCAAGGCTTTTCATGGGCTTTTGAGCGGCAACTTGCAGTATTTAGAATGCTTTTCAGCACTTTGGCCACTACAGGGGATCTGTGGCGTGTGTGAGTAAGCAAGCATCAGCGTATCTCTTCAACCAATTAGATTGAAGTACCCTCACAGACACGCAGTCTAAATCAGCAAGTATGAATTAGAACATTTAACTCAATGTAAAATCATGTACAGAAACTGAAATAGAGAGGGGAAAAAAAGAGATTGAGAGATAATAGTGACAATGAAAAAGTAATCAAAAATGATTTAATTTTTTTGAACATCTCCAACAATAATTAAATTCTAAACGAATGAAACTCCACACTTGTAAAAATAAATTCAGGTCCAGAAATGTTGTTTTGCATTATTTAAGACTTAGCACTCTGTTAAAAATTCACTTAAACTTGAATGCACCAGCCCTAACTTTTTCTGGCATGTTTAGTGGGAAACTAGTGGGCAAGTACAGCAACTTCACACACTTCATGTATTTTAATGCCTAATCTAATTGGCAGGGTACCGATGTTGCGAAGCTTATAGAGGAGCAGGGAAAATCAGACAGCAACTTCCAGATTTGCGTGTTTAACTGCACACGTGTGGACGCCAGAAGTTGTTGCCCGATTTACTCCATAATAATAGAATGCGGATAGCCTGTGTGTTATTTTTAACACAGAATATGGGCCATTGTCTATTGCATCAAGTGGGCATGCTACGATTGCATTCACAATTTTTAGCTTGTGCAAAGTGAAAGCCCCCCCAAAAAACCTGCATTTGTTGATCTAAATCTGTGTGTCACTCGGCTTATTTGGCATATTGATAACAATCAATTATAGGAAAAAACACAAGACAAAGTGCTTTCATTTTGCATGTTTCTTATATGGTACGCTTTACTCATAACCTCAAATTTCTCCCATCATTACTTCATCCAAATGCTATCCAACTCAAAACATGCCTGCCAAATTGGCAAGGACGAGATTTATTTTATTATGTTGCAGTTCAAATGAATGCAATGTTAAAAAAGAAAAATGTCAAGCCTACTATAAACATATCTATAAAGCGACTGTGCTAAAAATTTGCTTTTCGACTGTTATGCTTCATTGAATTTGATCTACAGGGTAGATGCAGAGAGGATGTTTCCCCTTGTGGGGGAATCTAGAACTACAGGGGCATCATTTCAGAATAAGGGGTCGCCCATTTAAAACAGAGATGAGAAGTAATTTCTTCTCTGAGGGTCATGAATCTTTGGAATTATCTACCCGAGAGAGCTGTAGAGGCTGGGTCATTGAATATATTTAAGGTGATAGACAAATTTTTGAACGATAAGGGAGTCAAGGGTCATGGGGAGCGGGCAGGGAAATGGAGTGGAGGCCAAGATCAGATCAGCCATGATCTTATTAAATAGCGGAGCAGGTTCGAGGGGCCAAATGGCCTACTCCTGCTCCTATTTCTTATGTTCTTATGAAATCTGAGTGATGTTGTTTGTAACAAAAGAAAAAATGCAGTTTTTTCAATTAAACGTTTTAAATAAATGCAGTGAATCAATAACATGTAAAAGTACTATTTGTATATATTATTTAGAACATATAGGATATATGAGGGATACAGAATTCTGGACGATTTTACTAATTTTCAATTAAAATGGTCATAAATCACTGCATAAAAGAAACAAAGTTGCAGCATATTTTGCAATTGGTGTGGCTTGGGAATACAGTGATGTCTCAATGACTCAATTTTTTTTTGTTCCACTGAAGTTAAGGCTTTTGCTTCCCCAACCACGATCATGTCTTAATCTCACCTGCCATATTCTACACCCATGCACATGCCTTTTTGATGCACAGTGGCAGACACTACCTCACAGATCCATAGCAATAAAGCTCTGAAATCTAAAACCCAGATTTGTTACACCAGTACCGACTGGATGTGCAGCAGAAAGTTGCATCCACCCAATTTCTGCTGGAGGAGCGGGAGGATCGAGGCCCATAAAAAGGGCACTGCAGATCAGGAGGAGCAACAGGAGCCAGCTGGTGCAGGGACAAAAAGTTTTTAAAAAATCAAAATCGAAGTGTGACGTCACAGCCAAGCGGGTAGTGATTGGCTGGTGGATTGGTGAGTATTTTTCTTTTTCTTTTCAGTAGGAAACCTTTGGCAATGTTGTAAGTAGGATCTGCCAGTAAATATATGTGATCTTTATTATCAAAGGAGAGCCAGTTAATTAATTTGACTGCATGTTGAGTAGCGGCTGGGTATGTTGCATTAAGGTTGAGAGTTTAGTTCTACTTGATAGTTGCGAGTGTAACTAGAGGGATGACAGGGCAGCTCAGTCCCATGGAATGCGTATCCTGTGGCATGTGGGAAGCCCGTGTGCAGGAGGTGTCTCCAGCTGCACTAACTTGAGATCTGTGTTTTGGAGCTTGAGCGGCAGCCAAGGTCACTGCGGTGCATCCGTGAGACTGAGAGCAACGTGGATAGCACGTTTCTAGAGGTGGTCACCCCACAGCTTGAGTGTGCAGGCAGATAGGAATTGGGTGACCCCTGGAGAGAAGAGAAGGACCAGGCAGGTAGTGCAGGAGTCCCGCGTCCATCTCGCTCTCCAACCGGTACTCTGTTCTGAGTACCGGTGGGGCAATGGTGGCTTTAGGGAGTGCAGCCAAGTCCACGGCACCATGGGTGGCTCAACTGCATGGGTGGGGAGGGGGGGGTGGGGGGGAAGAGAATGGAAGAGTTATAGTGGTAGGGGATTCGCTAGTCAGGGGAGAGCAGACAGGCATTTCTGCGGCCGCAAACATGACTCCAGGATGGTATGTTGCCTCCCTGGTGCCAGGCTCAAGGACATCACTGAGCGGCTGCAGAGCATTCTGCGGGGGAAGGGTGAACAGCCAGAGGTTGTCGTCCACATCGGTACCAATGACATAGGTAGGGATGAGGTCCTGCAGGCAGAGTTTAGGGAGCTAGGAGAGAGATTAAAAAGCAGGACCTCAAAAGGTAGTAATCTCCGGATTACTCCCAGTGCCACAAGCTAGTGAGTACAGAAATAGGGAGATAGAGCAGATGAATTTGTGGCTGGAGAGATGGTGCAGGCAGGAGAGCTTTAGTTTCCTGAGGCATTGGGACCGCTTCTGGGGGAGGTGGGACCTGTACAAGCCGGACGGGTTGCACCTCAACAGAGCCTGGACCAATATCCTCGCGGGGGTTTGCTAGTGCTGTTGGTTAGGGAGGGTTTAAACTAGCTTGGCAGGGGGATGGAACCTGAAGATAGATTCAGTAGGGAGGGGAGTAAAGCTGGAATTAGAAAGCAAAAATAAAGAAAGTGAATTTGAAGGAGAGGGGAAACAAGCAGGAAAAAAGGGTAATAAAACAAACTTAAAGGCACTTTGTCTAAATGCACGTAGCATTTGTAATAAAATAGATAAGTTGACGGCATAAATTGAGACAAATGGGTCTGATCTGATAGCCATTACAGAGACATGGTTGCAAGGTGACCAGGACTGGGAATTAAATATTATGGGGTACTTGACAATCCGGAAGGACAGACAGAAAGGAAAAGGAGGTGGGGTATCTCTATTGATAAAGGATGGAATCATTGCAATAGTAAGAAACGATATTGGCTCAAATGATAAGGGTGTTGAAACAGTTTGGGTAGAGATAAGGAACAATAAGGGGAAAAAGTCACTGGTGGGCGTAGTCTTTGGCCCCCTAACAGTAGCAACTTTGTTGGTCGGAGCATAAACCAAGAAATAGTGGGGGCTTGTAAAAAGGGAACAGCAATAATCATGGGTGATTTTAACCTCCATATTGATCGGACAAATCAAATTGGTCAGGGTAGCCTTGAGGAGGAGTTCATAGAGTGCATAAGGGACAGGTTCCTTGAGCAATATGTAACGGAACCAACCAGGGGGCAGGCTATCTTAGATCTGGTCCTGTGTAATGAGACAGGATTAATAAACAATCTCCTAGTAAAGGATCCCCTTGGAATGAGTGATCATAGCATGATTGAATTTCAAATTCAGATGGAGGGAGGGAAAGTTGGATCTCTAACCAGTGTACTAAGCTTAAATAAAGGAGACTATGAAGGTATGAGGGCAGAGTTGGGTAAATTGGACTGGGAAAATATATTAAAGTGTAAGACGGTTGATGAACAGTGGTGTACATTTAAGGAGATATTTCACAACTCTCAAGAAAAATACATTCCAGTGAGGAGGAAAGGGTGTAAGAGAAAAGATAGCCATCCGTGGCTAACTAAAAAAAAAAACAACGGAATCCAATTAAAAACAAGGGCATACAAAGTGGCCAAAACTAATGGGAGGACAGAAGACTGGGAAGCTTTTAAAAGCCAGCAAAGAATGATTAAGAAAGGGAAGATAGACTATGAAAGTAAATTAGCACAAAATATAAAAAGATAGCAAAAGTTTCTTTAGGTATATAAAAAGGAAAAGAATGGCTAAAGTAAATGTTGGTCCCTTAGAGGAAGGGACCGGGGAATTAGTAATGGGGAATATGGAGATGGCAGAAACTCTTTACCATAAAGACTAATGCAAAATATTTGTTGAAGACACTAACAATATTCCAACAGCGAATAGTCAAGGGGCTATAGGGCGGGGGGGAGGAACTTAACACAATCGCTAAGGAGGTGGTACTCAGTAAGATAATGGGACTAAAAGACAGATAAATCCCCTGGACCTGATGGCTTACATCCTAAGGTCGTAAGAGAAGTAGTGTAGGGATTGTGGATGCATTGGTTGTAATTTACCAAAATTCCCTGGATTCTGGGGAGGTCCAAGAAGATTGGAAAATTGCAAATGTAACACCCCTATTTAAAAAAGGAGATAGACAAAAAGCAGGAAACTATAGACCAATTAGCCTAACATCTGTGGTTGGGAAAATGTTGGCGTCCATTATTAAAGAAGCAGTAGCAGGACATTTGAAAAAGCAAAATTCAGTTAAAATCAGCATGGATTTATGAAGGGGAAAGTCATATTTGACAAATTTGCTGGAGTTCTTTGAAGATGTAACAAACAGGGTGGATAAAGGGGAACCAGTGGATTTGGTGTATTTGGACTTCCAGAAGGTATTTGACAAGGTGCTACATAAAAGGTTACTGCACAAGTTCACGGGGTTGGGGCTAATATATTAGCATGGATAGAGGATTGGCTAACTAACAGAACAGAGAGTCGGGATAAATGGTTCATTCTCTGGTTGGCAACCAGTAACTAGTGGGGTGCCACAGGGATCAGTGCTGGGACCCCAACTATTTACAGAGATGTAACAAATCTTGGTTTTTAAAGAGCTTCACTGTTGTGGAATTGTGAGGTAACATGTGCTACTTTGGGTCATAAAGGAATCTGCAGGGAAGTAGAATACAGCAAGCAAGATCAGGACATGATCATGGTTGGGGAAGCAGAAGCAAGCTGGAGTGGGGCTTCGAAGTAGAACTTTGCACTTAAATTGAATGGAACAAAGAAAATCTTGAGTCAGAGATTTCACTGCATCCCCAAACTATGCCAGATTCTGAAATATTGGCAAAATTGTAGCGCTGTTTTGCATTTTGTTTCTTATGCAATGATTGATGACCATTTTCACTGAGAATTTGTAAAGTGACCCGAATCTTGTTTCCCATTGACATATCCAAAATAATATACATGAATTGGTTGCAATGCAAGTTATATTGACATGCCAACTCTATTCAAATGAATTAGTCAACACCTAAGTGACAACAATAACATGATGATGCATTATCTGAGACTTCACAATAACTCTTAAGCAGGTAGAAAAGACAGGAGTGCTTTGTGCAGATTTGCAGTCCCACAATGCAGCACTGGACTGTGGACAAAACATTTAACTGTAAAACTATAACATCCCATACAAAAAATCATGTTTGACTAACTTAATTGAGTTATTTGATGGGAGTAGTGGAGAAAGTTGATGAAGGTAGTGCGGTTGATGTGTATACGGACTTTGAAAAGGCGTTTGATAAAGCATCACATAATAGAATTAAGAAAATTGAAGCCCATGGGATTAAATGGGCAGTGGCAGCGTAGATATGAAATTGGCTGAGAGACAGAAGGCAGAGAGTAGTATAAACTGTTATTTTTCCAGAGTGGAAGGAAGTATACAGTGGTGTCCCCCAGAGGTCAGTATTAGGATCTCTGCTTTTTTTGATATATATTAATGACCTGGACTTGAATACACAGAGCATAATTTGACACAAAACTCAGAAATGTAGTAAAGTGAGGAGAACTGTACAGACTTCAGGAGGACATAGACGGGCTGGTCAAATGGGCAGACACATGGCAAATTCAATTTAATGCAGAGAAGTGCCAAGTGGTGCATTTTGGTAGGAAGAATGAGAAGTAATATAAACTAAATGGTACAATTCTGAAGGAGGTGCAGAAAGTGTGTGTCCTGAGGGTGTACATACACAAATCTTTGAAGGTGGCAAGACAAGTTGAGAAGGCCGTTTAAAAAAAAAAATATGGGGTCCTTGGCTTTATAAACAGAAACAGAGTACAAAAGCAAGAAAGTTATGCTGAAACATTATCACTGGTTAGGCCCCAGCTGGATTATTGGGTCCAATTCTGGGCACCACACTTTAGGAAGGATGTCAAGGCCTTAGAAAAGGTGCAGAGGAAATTTACTAGAATGGTACCCAGGATGCAATACTTCAGTTATATGGAGAGACCAGAGAAGCTAGGGTTGTTCTCCTTACAGCAAAGCAGGTTGTGGGGAGATTTAATAGAGATGTTCAAAATCATGAAGAGTTTTGATAAAGGAGAAACGGCAGAAGGGTCAGTAACCAGGAAGCACAGAGTGAAGGTAATTGGCAAAAGAACCAGAGGTGAGATGAGAAAATGTGCTTTTACACAGCGAGTTATGATTTAGAATGCACTGCCTGAAAGGGCGGTGGAAGCAGATTCAATAATAACTTCCAAAAGGGAATTGGATAAATACCTGGAGGGAAAACATTTGCAGGGCTGCGGGGAAAGGGCAGGGGAATGGGACTAATTGAATAGCACTTTTAAAGCATCAGCACAGGCACAATGAGCCAAATGGCCTCCTTCCGTGCTGTATCATCCTATGATTCTAAACCCAAACATGAAACCGCACACTTGCATTTAATAATGGATGTAATTAGCAGTATAACTGTTTGAGTAATTACATTTTTTAGCCATATATTTTAGCTTAAATGCCTGGATGGTCATAATTCACTTACAAATAGTCAGTCAGTCAGTCATAGGCGGTCCTTCGAAACGAGGATGACTTGCTTCCACACCAGAAAAGGATGAGTTCACAGGTGTTTCAATGAAGGACCCGAACTACATTCTCAAGGATGGAAGATGCCTGTGCATAGATTTTTTTTAACGTGTGGTGGCTGTTGCACACCAGCCACCACACAGGCTTGACAGACCTAGGTCTTGGTCCAGTGGCGAGGATTACCCAAGAGGACTGGAAACCAGCTCTGCTGCACGGACCTAGTGCGCGCACATATCGCAGGGTAGGCTGGCCCGTACAAATAGTACACTGCTCATCACTACCTCGTAGTACCACAGAAATCAGATATGGGTTTCTGCAGAAATCCTCGCTGACTTGTTTTTAAATAGTTCAGGGAACTTCTGAACCATATAGCTTCCACTCAAAACATTGCCCTGTTGTCTCTACAATTTTAAAATAAACTGTCCTGTCACATCCTGCCCCAAATAGTAAATGAAGATGGTAGTTTAACTTCAGTAGCACAGAAAGCAACATTTTCTAAGATGTTTCTTTACAAACCACTTGAAGTACAAGTAAATTCTCTCATAACTGTCGTGCTGTACCACAGTACTATGGATTCTATCCCGTTGACATTGTGGGGAGTTTTAATAATAAATATTTGTATTTATATGTCACATATCATTGAAACATCTTTCTCAATAACTTCTGAACAGTAGTAACTCTTAAGTTGACAAACATTATAGTTACCTATGGTTATTGGGTGGATTCCACAGCACTCAGCTACAAATAATTGTGCATATTTGAATAACGAAATAGCTATTTGCTACTTTATTTTGAAGACATTGAACTTTTCCTTTATGACTGAACATTATGGTATGGATACAGTATTTTGAGAGAATATTAAAACCTAAGTGTTCACTTGGAAAAATCAATTCAGTGCTTAGATCCATTAATTCCCCATTAGGAGAACCATTACTTGGGATGATGTGTCAGTGGGTTGAGAAAAGAGAGGAATTAAACTCCATCAGAAAGCTCTACCATTCAAATAAGTACATTGACCGATGTCGATAACCATGAAGGAGGCCCTGGGGAAATTAACAGCTCAGACCAATATTGCCTTCTCATTGAAGAGTCTGGAGGCTAGAAGTCGAGAAATAGAATTAAAACGCTGAATGTCAGTTCAAAGGGGTTATGAAAAAAAATTCAAATATTGTACAATTCAGACTTTTCTCTATCCTGACATTTTTAAATGATTAAATAATTAGGATTCTCAAACATTTCCTGCAAAATATTAAAACACATCACTGAACACCCACACAAATTCCAAAATCAAGCATCCTCTCTCTCCCCCTTTATGCTGGCATCGAACATGGCAAAAACTAGCCTGGGGTTTGGCAGTAAGAATGAACGACAAAATGCCCAGGAATTGCGATTGGAATGCTTTTTACATTTGTACAATTGCCTCCGCGACACTCACGGCCTCTGAGAAACCAGAGAGAAAATCCAAGCTAAACACAAGCAGCAGACACCCCTCCCTCCCTTTGCTGCTGTCCCCGGTAATTACACAATAAATAATACGCCTCACTTTCACACTTGTGCTGTAGTGCAAAATTTCTAAATTAAAATAGAACCCACCACCATCATCAATAAGCCCACTCGCATTTTCTCCGCCTATTACGCTACTTTCAGCAATAAAAGGATGGCTGAATTTGCTGCTGGATTTCCCTCAAACTGGGAAAAGCGGTTTCAAAACTGCATCAAGTCCTTCGTGCCGCGTTTCCAACTATTGTTATCTGCGCACAGTTGCCCGCGACAGTAATTACTGTCCCGATCAAGGGGCAGCTTCGTTATCACAGGAACTGCCAGCCACCGCAGCCACACGACGGATCTCAAAACATCAACCCGACGAGTACCTTCATGACAGTTCTCCTGACTCCACGTCCCGAAACTAGAGCAACATGTCAGGCCCGCTGGCGGCAGAGGGCGATGGGCTCGAGCGCAGAGTCCCTCAAACGGACAGCCGTTCTCGCGCTGCAGCCTTCGCTCAGAACCCGGCCCCGGCTCCCGCCTGATTGACAGGCGCACCAACCAATCGGCAGCGAGGTGCAACGCCGCACAGGAAACGAAAAAAGAATCAAGGGAAGGAGGAGCTACAGCAATCGCTAAGGGGAAGAAATACAGAAGTACTCCAAGAGAGTGCAATGAAAACAAGCAAAGATAGACTACCCAAATAAATGATATTAGAAAGGTGGAAACGAATTCAATAGTATCTTTCAAAAGGGAATTGGATACATACTTGAAAAGAGAAACTTTGCAGGACGATAGGGAAAGAGGAGGGGAGTGGGACTAATTGGATAACTTTCAATGATGGGCTGAATGGCCTCCTTCTGTACTATAAGATTCTATGATATTACAACTTTTAAGTGTTCTATGTATCTATTGGTTGCACTCTCTAAGATTGCCGTGGGGTCTCCAGGAATTAAAGATTAATCAACTGGGCACAGGTGCGAGCAATCAGGGGGGAAAGCGTATAAAGGACATTAACAAATAAAAAACAATTCACATTTATTTATTAGTTATAAAAATATTGGGAGATGGGAAAAACAGTCAGTTTGACTGGGTGGCTGGAGGCCATGTGATGAAACTTTCAGGAATTAATGAAACCTCCACCTAAAGATGGCGACCCTAGTTGTGGAATACATTTTTCAAAGAACCAAGAGACTGATGTGTGCAGAGGTTTGGGCTTTTCAGCCTCAAAAAGGTGACTGGAGGGTGATCTTTGTGGTTGAGAAAATATGTGCCAAGCAATTCCACAACCAATGGATCAGATCAAAGCAAAGTCTTGCCACATCAGTCATGAATGGTGGTGGACAATTGAACAACAGGAGGCGGCTCCATGGATATCCCCATCCACAATGATTGCCGAGCCCAGCTCATGAGTGCAAAAGTCAAGTCTGAAGTGTTTGCAACCATCTTCAGACAGAAGTGCCGAGGTCCCTACCATCACAGAAGCAAGCCTTCAGCTAATTTGATTCATTCCATGTGATATCAAGAAGTGGCAGAGTGCCCCAGATGCAGCAAAGGCAATGGGCACAGACAATATCCCAGCTGTAGTGCTGAAGGCTTGTGCTCCAGAACTAGGCCAGCCTCTAGCCAAGCTGTTCCAGTGCATCAATCATCATCAGTAGTCCCTTGGAATCGAGGAAGACTTGCTTCCACTTCTGAAGTGAGTTCTTTGGTGGCTGAACAATCCAATCCGAGTGCCACAGACTCTGTCACAAGTGGGACAGACATTTGCCGAGGGAAGGGTTGGGTGGGACTGGTTTGCCACACGCTCCTTCTGCTGCCTGCGCTTGACCTCTTCACGCTCTCGGCGTTGAGATTCGAAGAGCTCAATGCCCTCCCAGATGCACTTTCTCCACCTAGGGCAGTCTTCGGCCAGGGATTCCCAACTGTCAGCGGTGATGTCGCACTTTACCAGGGAGGCTTCGAGGGTGTCCTTGTAACGTTTCCGCTGCTCACCTTTGGCTCATTTGCCGTGAAGGAGCTCTGCATAAAGCATTTGCTTAGGGAGTCTTGTATCTGGCATGTGAACCATGTGGCCTGCCCAGCGAAGCTGATTGAGTGTGGTCAGTGCTTCAATGCTGGAGATGTTAGCCTGGACAAGGACGCTAATGTTGGTGCGCCTGTCCTCCCAGGGGATTTGCAGGATCTTGCGGAGACATCGTTGGTGATATATCTCCAGCGACTTGGTGTCTTCTGTACATCATCCATGCCTCTGATCCATACAGGAGGGCGGGTATTACTACAGCCCTGTAGACCATGAGCTTAGAGGTAGATTTGAGGGCCTGGTCTTCGAACACTCTTTTCCTCAGGCAGCTGAAAGCTGCACTGGCACACTGGAGGCAATGTTGAATCCCCGCATCAATGTCTGCTTTTGTTGACAAGAGGCTCCCGTGGTATGGGAAATGGTCCACGTTGTCGAGGGCCGCGCCATGAATCTTGATGACTGGTGGGGGCAGTGCTGTGCGGCGAGGACAGGCTGGTGGAGGACCTTTGTCTTACGGATGTTAAGCGTAAGGCCCACGCTTTCATATGCCTCGGTGAATACATCGACTATATCCTGGAGTTCAGCCTCCAGTGCCCCAGATGCAGCAAAGGTGATGGGCTCAGACAACATCCCAGCTGTAGTGCTGAAGACTTGTGATCCATAACTAAGTCTCCCTCTAGCCAAGCTGTTCCAGTACAGCTACAACACTGGCATCTACCGGACAAAGTAGAAAATTGCCGAAGTATGTCCTGTCCACAAAAAGCAGGGCAAGTCCAATCCGACCAATTACACCAGCAGCCTTCTCTCAATCATCAAAGTGATGGAATGGGTTGCCGACAGTGCTATCGAGCGGAACTTATTCACCAATAACCGACTCACCATTGTTCAGTTTGGCTTCCACCAGGATCACTCAGTTCCACACCTCATTACAGCCTTGGTCCAAACATGGACAAAAGAGCTGAATTTTAAAGGTGAGGCAAGAGTGACTGCCTTGACTTCAAGGCAGCATTTGACCAAGTGTGCCCTAGTAAAATTGAAGTCAATGGGAATCAGGGGAAACTCTCCATTGGCTGGAGTTATACCAAACACAAAGGAAGATAGTTGTGGTTGTTGGAGGCCAATCATCTCAGCCCCATGACATAACTGCAAGAGTTCCTCAGGGCAGTGTCCAACCACCTTCAGCTGTTTCATCAATGACCTTCTCTCCAACATAAGGTCAGAAGTGGGGATTTTGCTGATGATTGAGGAGTTGCGAATGGAACTGAACAGATAATGAAGCAGTTCGTGTCCGCATGCAGCAAGACCTGGACAACATTACGGACTGCAGCAATTTAAGGTGGCGACTCACCACCACCTTCTCAAGGGCAATACTGGCCCTGCCAGTGACACCCAAATCCCGTGAATGAATTAAAGAAATATCCTTATTGTCATGAGTTAGAACACTGTCCTTCCACTTCTGGGCTAGATTCTGCCCAGACCAAGATGAAGTGAATTTCAGCAATCCACCACAAAACTACCCAGTATTTGGCAAGCTCACCTAGAGGCAAGAAGTCACATTTCCAGGAGCAACATGGGAATTTCATCTAATTGATGTTACTGGAGCAGCATAACAATGAGAACACCCTACATAGTCTTTTCTATTAAAATGGCATTCTCTGAACAAAAAAAATCTTCTCTAAACTTTCCTTCTTTTTTCATCCTCCCATGCTGTATTGGATCTCAGCATGCTCAAATCTGACTGATTGCTAGAATTAAAAAAGTTCAATTTCTTATCAATAACATGCCTTATCTTAATAAAGGCCAAGAAATATGCATAAAGTTGATTGAAATAGTGCATTTTGCGACCAAGATAAGAGGTATCACTGATGCTGAATGAACATTCACAAGGAAATTTGTTTAAGCAGATGACCTTGCCATAGGCATCCATGTGAAAACTCTTGCCGAAGCGGAGCGTACATTTTCAGAAAACTTGATGGCTATTATAATCTGTGGCAGCTTTGCCCAAATCCTCAAAACATTCAACCCTGCATTTCCATTGCATAACTGGCATACAAAGAAGGACTTAAGTGTTTGCTTCTATGGTAATGAACTCATCAACACAAGAACTTCCCAAATTACCTTGTAGTAATTCTGGATTGTAGTCCTACATACTGTCACCATCTGACAAAAATTGTAGCTAAGATAAAAATTAGGATTAACTTAATCCCCAAATTAGCTGGCACCAGCTGGGGAGCAGATGCTCACACCCTGATTCCAACTACCTGGGCCCTTCTCAGTAGCTGAATATTACATGGGCAGGAACTGCACATACAAATCGTGCAACTGAACTTGGACAAACATCACAGAGTGCTGAAACCAACACAGACAGGCTGGCTCCCTGCCCTCGTGCATATCTTGCCATCACCTCTCACAAAAGAAACAAATAATCAGAGACTACAACCAGGTCCGAGCAAAGTCAGATCTGCCTATTAATGAAGATCTCAAGAAGCTCCCAAGATGCTGCCTTAAATCCAGGAACCCCTTATGGTTAGTGGGCAAAACTCTTAATATCTTACAACTCTCACCTAAAGACAAGTGGCGGAGGTTGTGGGAAACTGTAACAGAGTCAAGAATAACCACCTGGTTTCATCATGCTAAATAAAATATGGGTCATTGCAAACCACAACAGAACTTCATATGGGTACTGCAAACACTTTCTATATAAATATAATATGAAGGATAGCCCAATGTGTGACTATGGAGAGGCTTTCCAAACCATGGAGCATCGTGTGACCTATTGGATGCTAAGATCATTCCCTGGAAAAATGGCTTCTATTCACTCTACCACCAGAGGCCATATAGTGGTTGATTAACTTAAGACATCGATATGTAATGTTGCTTTTTAAGCTGCCATACAAAAGATGAACATTTTGCAGTTTCAGAAATTTATGCTCATGTTAGGTATTAAATCGTTCTAGATGCATTACAAAACACTATATTGCCTCAAACCCAACATTAGAACAGCAACCTCTACTGCACTGTAATATTTCAACTTCACCAGCACTCATGGTCACTCCTCTCCGCTAAATAGCCAAATTAATCCCAATTTATGCCCAGCTTTCTTCTGTAGACCTACACCAACTATGAACGAGGCAAATTACCAAAATAATTTCAGTTGTGGCACTTACATTCAGAGAGAATTTCATCTCATTAGTTTTGGTGGCTTCAAACTCAAATGAACAGTGTTCTAGAATGTCTCCTTTATACTCTCTTCCCCACCCCCAAATTACTTTGAGAAACATGCAAAATACAAATTTTGCAATTTTGCATATATATATTTAAGATCGAGGTGGTCAGTCATGATCTCATTGAATGGCAGAGCAGGCTCGAGGGGCCGAATGGTCTACTCCTGCTCCTCATTATGTTCTTAACTCATATCTACAATATCACATATATTGTACTCCACAATATACCAGGTGTCCAAAATTCTTTGAAACAATTTACACTTCCCGCCTAACTGAATGAAGACTTGTGCAAATAAACTTTGAATCCTCCTTTTGTTTACAATTTTCTACGCAAATCATTTTGCATACCTGCACTTTTACGTTTAGTAGCACTGTTGCAGGTAAACAGATGGCTTTTTTAATCCTTTTCTTCAATCAGTTTGCTATAAAAATATACCATAAATAGGATGAAAAAAGCTGGGATGATTTACCAACATTTCCTACATTACAACAGGAACTACATTTCAAAAGTACTTCATTGTCTGTAAACCGTTTTGAGGTCATGAAAAGCACTATATAAATGCAAGACTTTCTTGCTTTTTCATCAGTGAGAATGCGAGAAAATAAGAGTTTAAGAGTGGGATAAAGAAAGCCATGATGGAATAAGAGCAAATTTCAAAAAAACATCTAGAGGAACAAGTAATCAAATTAGAATGGGGAAAGAAACTGCCTGTTTGCCTTTCTATGTATGTGTTTCTCGCTTGTGCCCATCTGTCTCATAAATGTTAGAAATTAGAATCATCATCTCAGGAGGTGTAAACTATTAGTATTAACATTTTCTAATTTTCAACAAAATATAGGTGAGATAACCAAAATTGATTTCAAAATTCAACTGATTTTTTTGAAAAAATATGAAACAACTCGCCCTCTCTTACACATGTAAGCAATAATTCGCAATTACCTTGTCTGATAACAAAAAATAGGTGAGTTAACAAATTGGCTTCAAAATCCAACTGTTGTATTTTCAAAAAAAATCCAACATTCACACGAAGACTTAGTCTTATTTTCTAACGCCAATCTCTCCCTTCCCCCTTCAGCTTAATGCATTTCTAAAGTTTATAGAGCACAAAATAAAATGATGCAACAGATATGTAATCAGAACATTTTTCTCTTTAACACGCTGTAAAATAGCAGCTATTGTGTGACACGTAGCATGACTGCTACAATATTGAAAATACACCTCAGCACTTCCTATGAGCAGCAGGTACTTACAATGAGTTTTCAATGAAACACCTCATGTATCAAATTTAATACATTATCAATAGATTGGTAAAATTGCAATACTGTTACACCACATTGTTAAATGGAGTCCATTTATTGTGAATTCTGAAACAGTGAAAGCCTTGCACTTTGAAATATGTTTGGAATACTTGTGCTATAATTAAATGACTCCCCATTTATAATGAAAATTCAGTCTTAAACCATCACCTGCTTAAGTGATTGGGATTCATTTTACGCACATAATTTGTATCATTTTGCTGGAGAAATCATCAATTTGTATTATATAACCATCCGCCACTCACTGCATTTTGCTGGAGAAATAATCTTGCTTTTATCAAGATACTGCTGTAGTTTCAGTCACAAATTCGGTTTGCTGTAGTTTGTAGAAACTTTGCTGTTTGCTTAGTAAACATATTCTTGTTTGCTGTAAAATACTCGGTTTGCTGCAAGTCCTGCTTAAGTCTCGCCCCACCTCCAACTCCTTGGCTAACACAGTGCAACTCATTGGCTGACAGAGTGGTGTCAATACTCTGTTACTTTATTTACAAAGGTTTCAAAGTCAAATCAATAATACTTTTATCAGTTGGCTTCTGCTGTATGAAGCTCTATCACAATTTTACTGCAAAAGGGTTCCTTTGTATGAAGTTGTTGCATTAAAACGCATCATGTGCTATGAAAGAAGAGGCACTCCATAGGTTGGAAGCTCCTGATGTAGCTGACGGAACATCATGGCGCATTTATTTCTCTCTTTTGTCTTGCCTAGAGTGTTGAACAGTCTTGCCTGTATGTAAAGGACTTCTCTGATCCGCTCACTGCAGTCTGCTTTTTCAAAATACATCTTGGATTCATTCAGATTTTGAAGTGCTGATTCGAAAGCTTAAAAAAAAGTTAAGAGTTTAGAAAATGTGGCAATGACCTGCAAGCAACATCACTAGAAAGTACTGGGATGTCCTACGGCCATTATCAGCATACTAATTATAATATGGGCACATTTTAGTAATCCTCACAAAAGAATAATTTTTAAATGAGGAAAATATTGGTTTTAACATTTTGGTTAACTTCCTGCAATTTACAGGATTTTTAAAGATAAAAATACAAAGCTTCCAGCTATTCCTTTAAATTAAAAGATAATTGTAAACTCAATTTGTCACCTTCTTGAATATTACTAAATTCCTGAGCAGTAGAGAATTAAATTTATGCAGCCAGAAGGTTCACAAAGATAGAAAAAAATAAACTTGCATTTATATAGTGCCTTCCTTGATCTCAGGATATTCCAAAGCACTTCATAGCCAATTAAGTACTTTTGAAGAATAGTCACTGTTGTAATGCAAGGAAACACAGCAACCAATCTGTGCAAAACAAGGTTCCACAAACATCAATGAAATAAATCATCAGATTATGTGTTTCAGTGATGTTGGTTGAGGGATAGATGTTCACCAGGACAACACAAGAACTCCCTGCTTTGCGAATAATGCCACTGCATTTTTTATGTCCACCCGAGAGGGCAGACGGGGCCTTGATTTAAAGTCTCATTTGAAATATGGTACAGGTGTGATGTCTGAAATACGGAAACCTCAGGACCGAGGCCGTTCCGGATATTTCTGGATTTCGGAACATCTTTGCCTAGGCCGAGGAAGGTAGATAGGGGAGGTCAGTCAGAGGGGGAGTCGGTCGGGCCGCCAGTGGTTTGGGGGGGGGGGGGGGGGGGGGGGGCGGTGTCGGTCGGGCCGAGGCGGGGTCGGGAGGCCAGAGGTCGGGTCGGGAGGTCAGGCGGGCCGAGCAACAGGAGGTCGGGCCGCGGTGGAAGGCGGCCAGGTGAGGTCGGGCGGCCGGAGTCTGGGCCGCGGTGGGGTCGGGCCAAGGCGGTGGAAGGCCAGACGAGGTCGAGCCGAGGCGGGGAGGTGGGGGGGGGGGGCGGGAGGGATGTTGGGCAGCCGCAAGCCGGGCCGCAACAGTGGAAGGCCAGGGGAGGTCGGGCCGCCCGGACACCTCCTCCGTGGAGGGGCACGCCCAGACACCTCATCGACAGGGCCGGCCAGTCCGAACAGCTTCTCGACTCGTTTTTTAAAAAAAATCTTTTATAAACAAATATTGAGCTTTCAAAGTTTATTTGGTAACACACACAGATCAGAATGTCCCAGATTGGTCTCTGGTCCTTGAATTAGTTGATCTCCACTAAGGCAGCAAATGCAACACTACAATCGGTCTCATACCCCATGGATTAGATGTGAAGGGGTTGGAAGAGCTGTAGCTTCTGCTCCTAATTACTATTCAGTAACCCTGGCTGAAAGTATGCATACATGGATAGGATGTCGCCCCTCCCATCATGGTCAAATAACCTTTCAACACTCTTCATCAAGGCTCACACAGCCATGAATGAATTTCAGAGGGTTCAATACTAAGGGAAGTCAGAGAAGTCCAATGTTACAGCTAGGATATGGAAATACCAGGTTTGCAAGAAATACATTTGACTCATAGTACACTCGAATGTGACAAAAACAGCCTACCAGGCATATTCTAAGTCGCTGGAGATATATTACCAACGATGTCTCTGCAAGATCCTGCAAATCCCCTGGGAGGACAGATGCACCAACATCAATGTCCTCGCCCAGGCTAACATCCCAGCATTGAAGCACTAACCACACTCGATCTGCTTCGCTGGGCAGGCCACTTAGTTCGCATGCCAGACACGAGACGCCCTAAGCAATTGCTCTACGCGGAACTCCTTCATGGCAAACGAGCCAAAGGTGGGCAGCGGAAACGTTACTAAGGACACCCTCAAAGCCTCCCTGGTGAAGTACAACATCACTACTGACACCTGGGAGACCCTGGCCAAAGACCGCTCTCGGTGGAGAAAGTGCATCTGGGAGGACGTTGAGCTCCTTGAATCTCAACACTGTGAGCGTGAAGAGGTCAGGCGCAGGCAGCGGAAGGAGCGTGTGGTAAATCAGTGCCACCCCTCCCCTTCCCCCGACGAATATCTGTCCCACCTGTGACAGGGTCTGTGGCTCTTGTGTTGGACTGTTCAGCCACCAAAGAACTCATGTTAGGAGTGGAAGTAAGTCTTCCTTGAATCCGAGGGACTGCCTATGATGATGAAGTAAGGTACTGATGATTTAAAATATGCTGTTCCAACAAATTTTAAAGTGATGTATTTACGGAGTGTAAAATAAAAAATTGTCTATGAGAAATCTTCTATTTTTAAAGTAATAGCCTGAGGAACTTCTTGAAATTTCTGCTCATTATAGATTTTAACATATATACAGTTTGATCTAATGGATTCTTAGCAAATCTCAGAAAATTCTTACTTTAACAGTTTATAAATGCTACTGCAATCCTTGCAAAAGTATACAGTGCAAGTCAAAACACCTTCAAATATCTACCTTCAGCTTTTTCTTGAGTAGGGCAAGTGGCTGCAGAAGCAACTTGACATTTTGCCAACAACAACATCGCACGTCCCCTGTCCAAGACTGTTCCATTAGCTAGAATGGGTTCAATAGCCATATGTAGCACATTCAAAGCTTGCTCTGGAATTCCAAGCATCAGCTAGTAAAAACAGATACAATTTGGTTGAGTTTTCTAAAGTAAAAAAAAGATGCTGTAGCAGTAAATGTTAAAAATATCACAGCTGCATGTTCTTCCTGTTTGTTATACTCATTTCCTGTGTTACAATATTGTCATGCTGGTGGATTATATACACACTTAACCTTTCAGTCCTCCTAATGCTAGGTGAACTTTAAGCAGTTAAATTTAAGCTCTGTCTTCATTTTTTCCTTTCTAAGGCAGTCAGATAAGTTTATTTTTAATATTTCTGTTTTCTTTTCCTCCTTCCTCAAGCTTATTTTATATATAATTTATTTTACATTTATTTTCTGTCATAGGTTTCTTTTTTAGCCTACCATCCCAGAGCCAGCTTAAAAAAAATTTGGGTTTTAATCCGAAGCAAGCTTTCCTGAAGCCTGTCAGATTCAATTTCTGAAGCCCTTACAAATTTGCTTCCGTTGCCTGCTGCTTCCTATTTACTAGTCCTGGCCTGAGCATACTTGCTATCCTGGTTCTTCTCACTTGTCTTCACCAGGACATTATTTACCAGCTACAGCCTGCCCATCCTCACCCTCACCTGCTTGTCTTGCCACTGCAAGACTGACCTGTTTCTCTGGTTCTGCTCTGTTTTGCATGGAGGAAGAATATTAAAATGAATCCCTCTTATTTCTTCTCCTTTGAACTGCTCAGTCAACTGCAGTATACACTTAGTCTAGACTCCCTGTGTAGAACACCACAGGAGATGAAGTAATATATAAATATTGTTTCCAATAGGATAACTAAGATCGCCTATTTCCACCTCCGGAACATTGCCCGTCTCCGCCCATGCCTCAGCTCATCTGCTGCTGAAATCCTCATCCATGCCTTTGTTACTTCTAGACTTGACTATTCCAATGGCCTCTCACATTCCACCCTACGTAAACTAGAGGTGATTCAATACTCTGCTGCCTGTGTCCTAGCTCGCAAAAAGTCCCACTCACCCATCTTGCTGACCTACATTGGCTTCCGGTTAAGCAATGCCTCGATTTCAAAATTCTCATCCTGGTTTTCAAATCCCTCCAAGGACTCGCCCCTCCCGATCTGTGTAATTTCCACCAGCCCCACAACAAACCCCACCCCAGAGATATCTGCGCTCCTCTAATTCTGCCCCCTTGAGCATCCCTGATTATAATCGCTCAGCCATTGGTGGCCGTGCTTTCTGTTGCCTAATCTTCAAGCTCTGGAATTCTCTGCCTCTCTACTTCTCCTTCAAGGCGCTCCCTAAAACATACTTCTTTGACCAAGCTTTTGGCCACCTGCCCTAATTTCTCCTTATGCGGCTCAGTGTCAAATTTCTTGTCTCATAATACTCCTGAAAAGCGTCTTGGGACATTTCACTACATTAAAGGCGCTGGGGATGGTCCCAGCAGATTGGAAAACTGCAAAATGTAATGCCCCTATTTAAAAAAGGAGGCAGACAAAAAGCAGGAAACTATAGACCAGTTAGCCTAATATCTGTGGTTGGGAAAACGTTGAAGTCCATTATTAAAGAAGCAGTAGCAGGACATTTGGAAAAACAAAATTTGGTCAGGCAGAGTCAGCATGGATTTATGACAAATTTGCTGGAGTTCTTTGAGGATGTAACGAACAGGGTGGATAAAGGTGAACCAATGGATGTGATGTATTTGGACTTCTCAGAAGGCATTTGACAAGGGGCCACATAAAAGGTTACTGCACAAGATAAAAGTTCACGGGGTTGGGGGTAATATATTAGCATGGAGAGAGGATTGGCTAACTAACAGAAAACAGAGAATGGGATAAATGGTTCATTCTCTGGTTGGCAATCAGTAACTAATGGGGTGCCGCAGGGATCAGTGCTGGGACCACAACTATTTACAATCTATATTAACGACTTGGAAGAAGGGACTGAATGTAACGTAGCCAAGTTTGCTGATGATACAAAGATGGGAGGAAAAGCAATGTTTGAGGAGGACACAAAAAATCTGCAAAAGGACATAGACAGGCTAAGTGAGTGGGCAAAAATTTGGCAGATGGGAGTATAATGTTGGAAAGTGTGAGGTCATGCACTTGGGCAGAAAAAAAATCAAAGAGCAAGTTATTATTTAAATGGAGAAAGATTGCAAAGTGCTGCAGTACAGCGGGACCTGGAGGTGCTTGTGCATGAAACACAAAAGGATAGTATGCAGGTACAGCAAGTGATCAGGAAGGCCAGTGGAATCTTGGCCTTTATTGCAAAGGGGATGGAGTATAAAAGCAGGGACGTCTTGTTACAGCTATACAGGGTATTGGTGAGGCCACACCTGGAATACTGCGTGCAGTTTTGGCTTCCATATTTACGAAATTATATACTTGCTTTGGAGGCAGTTCAGAGAAGGTTCACTAGGTTGATTCCGGAGGAGATGAGGGGGTTGACTTATGAGGAAAGGTCGAGTAGGTTGGGCCTCTACTCATTGGAATTCAGAAGAATGAGAGGTGATCTTATCGAAATGTATAAGATTATGAGGGGGCTTGACAAGGTGGATGCAGAGAGGTTGTTTCCACTGATGGGGAAGACTAGAATTAGAGGGCATGATCTTAGAATAAGGGTCCATTTAAAACTGAGATGAGGAGGAATTTCTTCTCTGAGGGTTGTGAATCTGTGGAATTCGCTGCCTCAGCAAGCTGTGGAAGCTGGGATACTGAATAAATTTAAGACAGCAATAGACTGTCTTAAACGATAAGACGTTATGGGGAGCGGGGTGGGGCGGGGGGGGGGGGGGGGGGGAGAAGCGGACCCGAGTCCATGATCGGATCAGCCATGATTGTATTAAATGGCAGAGCAGACTCAAGGGGCCGTATGGCCTACTCCTGCTCCTATTTCTTATGTTCTTATGTTAAATAAATACTTGTTGTTGTTGTTGTTGTTGTAGTAGCTCAACCAACACAGCAGTTTGATCAGATTGGTTGCTGGGATAGGTTTTAATTTTAAGAACACAAGAACATAAGAAATAGGAACAGGAGTAGGCCATTTGGCCCCTCGAGCCTGCTCCACCATACAATAAGATCATGGCTGATCTGATCATGGACTTAGCTCCACTTCGCTGTCTGCTCTCCATAACCCTTTACTCCCTTATCGCTCAAAAATTTGTCTATCTCTGCCTTAAATATATTCAATGACCCAGCCTCCACAGCTCTCTGGGGCAGAGAATTCCATAGATTTACAACCCTCAGATAAGAAATTTCTCCTCATCTCAGTTTTAAATGGGCGGCCCCTTATTCTGAGTACATGTCCCCTAGTTTTAGTTTCCCCTATGAGTGGAAATATCTTCTCCGCATCCACCTTGTCGAGCCCCCTCATTATCATATAATTTTCAATAAGATCACACCTCATTCTTCTGAACTCCAATGTGCATCGGCCCAACCTTTCCTCATAAGTCAACCCCCTCATCTCCGGAATCAACCTAGTGAACCTTCTCTGAACAGCCTCCAATAGAAGTATATCCTTCCTTGGTCAGGCCTTGATCAGGCCACCATCACCAGCATTGAAGTACTGACCACACTCGACCAGCTCCATTGGGCAGGCCACATTGTTCACAAGCCTGACACGAGACTTCCAAAGCAAGCGCTCTACTCGGAACTCCTACACGGCAAGCGAGCCCCAGGTGGGCAGAGAAAACGTTTCAAGGACACCCTCAAAGCCTTCTTGATAAAGTGCAACATCCCCACCGACACCTGGGAGTCCCTGGCCAAAGACTGTCCTAAGTGGAGGAGGAGCATCCGGGAAGGCGCTGAGCATCTCGAGTCATGTCGCCGAGAGATGCAAAAAACAAGCGCAGGCAGCGGAAGAAGCATGCAGTAAATCAGACCCGCCCACCCTTTCCTCCAGTGACTGTCTGTCCCACCTGAGTTAGAGGCTGTGGTTCCCGTATTGGACTGTTTAGTCATCCAAGAACTCACTTTTAGAGTGGAAGCAAGTCTTCCTCGATTTCGAGGAATTGCCTATGATGATGATCCTTCCTTAAATATGGAGAAAAAAAACTGTACGCAGTACTCCAGGTGTGGCCTTACCAATATCCTGTACAGTTGTAGCAGGACTTCTCTGCTTTTATACTCTATCCCCTTTGCAATAAAGGCAACATTCTTTTTTGCCTTCCTGATTACTTGCTGTACCTGCATACTAACTTTTTGTGTTTCATGCACAAGGACCCCCAGGTCCCTCTGTACTGCAGCACTTTGCAATTTTTCTCCATTTAAATTATAATTTGCTTTTCTATTATTTCTGCCGAAGTGGCTAACCTCACATTTTCCCATATTATACTCCATCTGCCAAATTTTTGCCCACTCACTTAGCCTGTCTATATCCCTTTGCAGGTTTTTTGTGTCCTCACAATTTGCTTTCCCACCCATCTTTGTATCATCAGCAAACTTCGCTACATTACACTCGGTCCCTTCATCTAAGTCATTAATATATAGATTGTAAATTGTTGAGGACCCAGCACCAATTTCTGTGGCACCCCACTAGTCACTGTTTGCCAACCGGAAAATGACCCATTTATCCTGACTCTCTGTTTTCTGTTAGTTAGCCAATCCTCTATCCAAGCTAATACATTACCCCCAACCCCGTGAATGTTTATCTTGTGTAGTAACCTGTTATGTGGCAACTTATCGAATGCCTTCTGGAAATCCAAATACACCACCATCCACTGGTTCGTCCTTATCCACCCTGCTCGTTACATCCTCAAAGAACTCCAGCAAATTTGTCAAACAGGATTTCCCATTCACAAAACCATGCTGACTCTGCTTGATCGAATCAAGCTTTTCCAAATGTCCCACTACTGCTTCTTTAATAATGGATTCCAGCATTTTCCCAACCACAGATGTTAGGCTAACTGGTCTATAATTTCCTGCTTTTTGTCTGCCTCCTTTTTTAAATAGGGGCATTACATTTGCAGTTTTCCAGTCTGTTGGGACCGTCCCAGAAGCCAGGGAATTTTGGTAGAATATATCCAATGCATCCATTATCTCTGCAGCCAGTTCTTTTAAGACCCTAGGATGTAAACCATAAGGTCCAGGGGACTTGTCCGCCTTTAGTCCCATTATTTTACCGAGTATCATTAGTGATAGTGATTGTATTAAGTTCCTCCCTCCCTTGATTATCCACTATTGGGATGTTTTGAGTGTCTTCTACCATGAAGACTGATACAAAATATTTGTTCAATGTCTCTGCCATTTCCCTGATCTCCATTATTAATTCCCCAGTCTCATCCTCTAGGCGACCAACATTTACTTTAGCCACTCTTTTCCTTTTTATGTACCTGTAGAAACTCTTACTATCGGTTTTTATATTTCGTGCTAGTTTACTTTTATAATCTATCTTCCCTCTCTATCATTTTTTTTTTAGTTGTTCTTTGCTGGCTTTTAAAAATTTCCCAATCCTCTGGCCTCCCACTAGTCTTGGCCACATTGTATGCCCTTTGTTTCAATTTGATACCATCCCTTGTTTCCTTAGTTAGCCACGGATAGTTATCCCTTCTCTTAGTCTTTCCTTCTCATTGGAATATATTTTTATGCAAGTTATGAAATATCTCCTTAAATGTCTGCCACTGCTCATCAACCATCCCATATTTCAGTCTATTTTCCCAGTCCATTTTAGCCAACTCTGCCCTCATACCTTTGTAGTCTCCTTTATTTAAGCTTAGGACCCTGGTTTGAGAACCAACTTTCTCACCCTCTAACTGAATTTGAAATTCAACCATGTTATAGTCACTCATTCCTAGAGGATCCTTTACTGTGAGATCATTTATTAATCCTGCCTCATTACACAGTACCAGATCTAAGATAGCCTGCTCCCTGGTTGGTTCTGCAACGTACTGTTCAAATAAACTATCCCGGATACACTATGAACTCTTCCTCAAACCTACCCTGGCCAATTTGCTTTGTCCAATCAATATGAAGGTTAAAATCGCACATGATTATTGCCGTCCCTTTATTACAAGTCTCCATTACTTCTTGATTTATACTCCGTCCAACAGTGTAGCTACTTTACCGGGCCTATAGACTATGCTCACCAGTGACTTTTTCCCTTTATTATTCCTTATCTCCATCCAAACTGATCCTACATCTTGATCCTCTGAGCCAATATCATTTCTCACTAATGCACTGATCTCATCCTTTATTAACAGTGCTACCCCACTTCCTTTTCCCTTCTGTCGGTCTTTCCGAATTGTCAAATACCCCAAAATATTTAGTTCCCAGTCCTGGTCACCTTGCAACCACATCTCTGTAATGGCCATCAGATCATACCCATTTGTATCTATTTGTGCCATCAACTCATCTATTTTGTTACGAATGCTACGTGCGTTTAGATAAAGAGCTTTTAAATGTTTTTTTTAAAAAAAACATTTTTTCCTGCTTGTTTCCTGTCCTTCAAATTCACTTTCTACATTTTTGCTTTCCAATTCCAGCTTTACCCCCCTCCCTACTGAACCTATTCTCAGGTTCCCATTCCCCCGCCAAGCTAGTTTAAACCCTCCCCAACAGCATTAGCAAAATAACACCCCCCGCCCCGCCCCTGAGGATATTGGTCCCGGCTCGGTTTGTCTTGTACAGGTCCCACCTCCCCCAGAAGCAGTCTGAATGCCTCAGGAATCTAAAGCCCTCTCTCCTGCACCATTTCCCCAGCCACGCATTCCACTAGCAGTAATCCGGAGATTACTACCTTTGAGGTCGTGCTTTTTAATCTCTCTCCTAGCTCCATAAACTCTGCCTGCAGGACTTCAACCCTCTTTCTACCTATGTCATTGGTCCAGATATGGACCACGACCTCTGGCTGTTCACCCTTTCTCCCCAGAATGTCCTACATCCTTGACCCTGGCACCAGGGAGACAATATACCATCCTGGAGTCAAGTCTGTGGCCGCAGAAATGCCTGTCTGCTCCCCCGACTATTGAATCCCCAACCACTATAGCTCTTCCATACTTCTTCCTCCCCCCCCCACCACCCCGTGCAGCTGAGCCACCTGTGGTGCTGTGGACTTGGCTCTGGCTGCACTCCCCAGAGGCACCATCGCTCCCACCAGTACTCAGAAGAGAATACGGTTAGAGAGTGAGATGGACTCAGGGGACTCCTGCACTACCCGCCTAGTCCTCCTCTTCTGCCCGGCAGTCACCAACTCCACCTCTACCTTAAATTTAAATCTGTTTAGGAAGATGCAAAGCAGTGAAATGTTGCTTTCAGGTTATCCCATTTAGAAATATATGATATTGGGAGAGAAATCATGAGAAAAAAAACATTAAAAATAGAGAGAGTGTGGAGAAAACAAAAGAAAACAGGCTAGAAGGGCCGAATGGCCTACTCCTGCACCTATTTTCTATGTTAAGGGAAACAGTCACCTGCTACTGTAAAATAAATATTCATTACAAGCACATTAAACATCAAAATATAGATCATTTACTTCAAGCATTATTATAACATTTCCCACACAGCAGTGGTTTGTACAATACAGATATCATAATTGAAAACTAAGGTATTGAATTTAAAGTCAACAAAATGTCTTTAAGACATTAGTCAGAAACATACACGTTAAAATACAGTGCTGTCCCACTGTATAAAATTCTACCCAATAAAATCATGTCTCTTGTCTAAGACAAGGGTCAACATTACAAAGTCTGTTTCCACTAAAATGGTCAGTCACATTGCTGCACTCTTCTGGCACTGTGATATTTAAATGACATCTCTTCCTTCCAAATTTATTCTTAGTTCCGATTACACATTTAAATCTCTTTCTCTGTATCTGATTTTAGATGTGAAAGCTTGGACTGAAGTTTGGTGAGAAAGTTGCAGTTTAATATCACAGAACTGGTGTGGAGCACTGGAATGGAGGTAGGGTCCTATAAATGTGGCACTGTTGGGTCTGCTGTCACTGGCAAAATTTCTTCAATGGGAGGAAATCAGGAAGGAAGAAATGGCCCTTGTAGAAGACTCCCCTATAATTAGACCCAAGCAGGGACGTACATTTCTTGTTTCATACTGGAGCATATACAGTAAGCTTTGAAATTGATCACACCCGAACGTTTGTAGCATAGCTCACCTGTGAAAACGCCAAATGTAAGATGGCTTCCGAGGTTAGATACTCCAAGTGATATTCACGACTCAGAGCCAACGCTTTAAGGAGTAAAGGAACTGCCACTGCATGACATGAGGAACGCCAGAAAAGCTCAGCCTCCAAAATAAGAACTCTAAAAAAAAGTTTTTAAATAACACATGCAGTTTTATTTTCCAATATATTGATTTTTTTTTTTCAGATGAAGCAGCTAATTTTATATTTTCCTTCCTTTCCAAATAGATCTCAGCTGAGCGACAGGCAGCAAGCTTTCAGGCTTCTGAAAATGATGCTACAAGCTAGCCACTAGGATGCTCTTTTATGCCGACACTGCAGCCCATCCATTTGATCACCACTATGCTGTGACATCAGTCCATTTTAAATGTTTCCCTTCTTTCACTTTGTGCCATGGGATTTCCCTTCAGGTTACTTCGTGTCTGATTTCACTTCTGCCCTCGTCAATATCCCTCGGCATTACTCTCAACCCAAGATGCGAAGTAAGCAATTTGTCATAGCACTCTATAATTTGGCTAATGGGAGAACCTGACCTTCACATCTCCAAGATCATGATGCAGTACATATTATTGCGACATTGAGTTAGAAAACTGGAGAAATCAGCTGTCCATTTCAGCAACATGGTTTATCCATCCCTTAAAAGAAAGGTTTATCAACAGATTCTGGCTCCATGTATTATCCTCAGAACAACTGATTGCAACGATGAATATGGAAAAGTTGTGCTGGAGTAAATTTAAGATTGATATCAGGAAATTCTCTGGACACAAAAGGGGTAGAAATTGCCCTCTGCCCGAAACGGAGCACACCCGCTGTTTTTTGAAGTATTTTGAAGGTTTTGGCACCATCGGGCAGCCAAAGATATTTGGAGGGGGCGTAGATTGACGGTGCTTACGGTGATGACACGTTTACCATGAATCAGCAGCAGCGGAGCAGAGATCAGGGCACCGCCGGGAAAACTCAGGAGGGCAATTGGGCTAACCGCAGCCATTCCACGAAAAGTTGGCGGCCACTCCACTCAGTAGCTTGGTTGCCGATTTGCAGTGGTAACGGGCCTTAAGGAGAGAGGCAATTGTATCCCCTTGTGTTTAACATCATTTAGAAACATTTATGTCTGCATTCATTCCAACTTACTTTATCAACATTTCTGTTGACTTCTTTTTCTGACAATGCACCAACAACTTTTGTAGAAGTCTATAGGATTCTGTGATCTGATTCTGTGCTTTCAACACTAGTGCTTTCCTTTAAGGACCATGAAAGAGAAACAAGTAAATGCTGTAATATGGTGCCCCCGATGTATCAAATATTCAATTAGAAAACAGCACATTTTAGTTAACACAACAAATTTCCTATGGAGTCGGAGGAAATGCTATTTTGTGTGTTATATGCCATGTAACACATAAAGCATTCGGAGCCACTGATTTATGGTGATTGAATAAGTCAAATTATTATGGGATTTTAACGAGGTTTGGAGATCAAATTCCACAATTCTGTCCAGTTTTTAAAATTCAAACTAAACCAGTGGCCTTGCTTATATGTTCCTTTACTTATATACTTTTTTTAAAAACCTCTTTTCTTAAAGCCCAGGATACACAGCAAGATGGCAAGCATCAGGGAGGGCTGGAACAATGTGTGACAGTTTGGAGTGGCTCAAACAAACTCACGATCCCCAACTTTCAGAATGTAAGTTAATAGGGACATTTCTAATAGATGTTGGACAATATTATGGGTCAGTTCCAATATTTTTACAGGTTTGTTTATAAATTATACTTTTAATCTGCATATATCTCGGAGGCCTAGAGGAAAAAAATGGCAGATGATATTTTTTCAAAATTCTTTTGAGCGATTTGTTTGTTCACCTTCTCCTTTCTAAAGGAATTTGGATATTACCAGAGTTAAATGTAATATATTTTCATTTCAGCCAATCAGGTAGAAGAAACTTGAGTTGACGTAGGACAAACTTGGTAAACATGGCAGGAACTGGCACGAGTTACAGTGTGACACCAAAGTACGATGGTCAACAGGAAATTCACACAGCAGTACTTATTACTAGTGCATCTCAGAGGAACTATAATATTCTATTAACAACCATTATGTTCTAATTCTAAGCATCTGTTTATAAAGAATAATTGTTTCTGAATTCCAACAAAATAAAGAATAAGTGATATAATCTCTTTCTTTCTCGGTTTGGCTATTTGTCCATCACTTTATGCTCTTTCTCTGAACTAAAAATTAAGCAGTTGATAACAAAATGTGAAACTTCACCCAAATTATTTGTATTTTTCAAATGATTTGGAAACAAAGTTAGAAACCTTTTTACATTTATGTTTACAGATAATCCAACTGATGCATGCTGGAAAAATGTGAATATGGCACACACCCAGGCTGAAGGATGGGTGGGATGGGAGCATATTAGGGTGGTTCTAAAAGGAGAGGATCGATGGAACAGAAATGCATCAGAACTAGGCGAGGGGGAGTTGTGGCACCCAGGCCAGGCTGGGCTGAGCTAGGAAGGACTCAGATGGGCAATGCAGTAAGGCAGTGATGGCAACAGTTCAAGCGTTACTTCCATAGGGACAGGCTTGTTTTTAAAATAAAACACTTGACCTGCCACGATATTACTCAGGGCTTTGACCAGGGTACAGAATTAGCTGCACCACAAGTATCGACATTGGCTTTGTGGTGAAACCATGAGCCTCAGGCCCCTCCTGCAGGTTAGGCTTCAGAGATGCATTAAGGATAGGAACTGGAGAATTTTGTAGGCAAGTCAAAAAAATATTTTATATTTATATTTTCATGCTAGTTATGGTATTTTTATCCTTTCAAGTTGGGGGATTGAAGGGGAAAATAGTGAGGGAAAACTTTTTTTTTATATCAAGTATTTTGAATTATTTAATTAGCTGTGCTTCTGTTCGCTTTGATTGATAGACTCTGCACACTGATTTACTCGTGTAAAATATTTAGTAGCTCCTACTTAATTATGATTTCAATTAGAAAATCACAAAGCTTTTGAAGTGTAATATTCTACGAATATAAAATTTGATCCAATAAAGGTAATAACGTGACATAAAATGGACAGTGTGATGGATGGAGAAATAGACACACAGGTGACATTACACCCTGAATCAAAAAGGTAACTGTGGGACCAATTCATTGGACCGGAGTGAAGGTAGTCTATCTATTAGCCAACATGCAGACGATATTAAACACCTTGGAAGTATAGTTAAGAGTGAGGAGGATAGTGATAGACTTCAAAAAGAGAGACAGGCTGGTGAAATGGGTGGACAGTGGCAGATGAAATTTATCGCAGAAAAGTGCGAAGTGATACATTTTGGTACAATGAACAAGGCAAGGCAATATAAACTAAAGGGTACAATCCTAAAGGGGGTGCATGAACAGACAGACCTGGGGGTATATGTGCACAAATCGTTGAAAGTGGCAGAGCAGGTTGAGAAAGTGATTAAAAAAAAGCATACGGGATCCTGGGCTTTAGAGTATAAAAGCAAGGAAGTTATGATGAACCTTTATAAAACACTGATTCAGCTTCAACTCAAGTGCCGTGTCCAATTCTGAGCATCGCACTTTAGGAAGGATGTGAAGGCCTTAGAGAGGGTGCAGTAAAGATTTACAAGAGTGATTCCAGGGAGGATGGACTTCAGTTACGTGGATAGACTAGAGAAGCTGGGTTGTTCTCCTTGGAGCAGAGATGGTTGACATAGAGGCATTCAAAATCATGAGGAGTCTATACAGAGTGGATGGAGAGAAACTATTCCCATTGGTGGATGGGTCAAGAACCAGAGGACACAGATTTAAGGTGATTGACAAAAGAAGCAAAGGTGGCACAAGGGAAAACTTTCTTTTTTTTTATAAACACAGCGAGTGGTTAGGATCTGCAATGAACTGCCTGAAAGGGTGGTGGAGGCAGATTCAATTGTAGCTTTCAAAAGGGAATTGGATAAGTATCTGAAGGAAAAAATTTGCAGGGCTACGGGGAAAGGGCGGAGGAGTAGGACTAGCTGAAGTGCTCTTGCTGATAGCCGGCATGGGCTCCTTCTGTGCTGTAACCATTCTATGATTCTACCAACAGCTCAAAAGACAAACCCACGGACATTAATGTTATGGAGCAGTGTTCTTCCAGTGGTACCCAACAGCACAACCTCTCTTCTGTATGCTGACAAAAACAGAGCATATAAAACCCTGTAAATACAATTATTTTCAAAAGTACCCATAAGCTTTTCTAAAAATTTTTTATGGAAGATCATATTATTTAAAAAAGGTTTGTTTCAGAATTCAAAAAACTAATCAAATTAGCAAATTTCAGATCCGAAAAGTTCATCAGATCACTCAATTTACACAAAATTCCATTCTAATTCGAGCTTTTTTAATTCATTTTTTTCAAAAAACTTAAGTTATGTGATCTTTTTGTTAAAAGTAGAATATTGACTTAATGCTGGTGACATCTATGTTGTTTTAAACATTTTTGCTGAGAACTATTTCTTGCACTTACCTATACAGTCCCTCTGGACCATTAAGTGCTGCTATTCCAGGAACTAGGGAGTCAGCTATATGATACTTTCCATCACTCATAGCTCGATTAAACTGTATGTTTTGGTCAAACAGCATCCAGATCTTTTAGGTAGAGAAAAAATATGATTGTAAGTACTGAACTATACAGAGCTGTAGACGAACAACGGCACTGCACAATTTGTGCTTTCTTGATCCCAAGATAGCAATGAATTAGTAACCTACATCACATCAAACTGCTGAAGCCAGTTGGTTCTCCAGTTCACTGTCTACTTCCACTTTGTCCAATAGGAGGTCTGCAGTGATGGCTGAAACAGACGCAGGAGCTTTTTGTGGCCATTGGAAAGCCAAATGATTAATTTTCATGCAGGCCATCGGTTTCCAGATTTTACAGAAACTGTAATTTACATGCCAATTCAGCAGTGAGCAGCTTAAGGATAACACTGTCCATCCTCCTGCACTTAGAGCTCCCTCAATTCATTCAAAGTAAATACACAAAATAACATTATATACAGTTACTGTTGAGGCATCATCCCTTTCTTCCTGATATCCATACAGCAAGAAAACAAAGTAAACACTATTAGAAAAATAATTCTTAATGAACTCAGTGCAGTAAAAATATTGTACACATTTTGAAGAATCTTCTGTTAAATGGCAGTAATTATTTTAAAAAAGAAACACTATCACAGAAAGATTACACATCACTATTATTTTTTCTAACAATAACTGCTGGCAAAATGGTTAGCATACCTTTGCATGCTGGCTGTGGGGAGGAAACCGATCTTTTAGATGTTTCAGGATTTCAGAAGCAGCTGAGTAATAACCCTACAAGTCCAAAGATACACCGCATTTATGTTAACAATCACAATTAAGCATACATCTAACATTCAATTGTTATAGCATTTCTGATGCTTGGGCTCCTTTTAGATATGCGAATCAACTGGGGGGAAAAACAAATTACATTTCCCTTGCTCTAAATTAAATGGAGTTCAATGGCCAATTGCTTATATTTTGACCAAAAATAATCTGCTTTGCCTCAAGATGGAGACTAATCGTTGTGCCTGTAATTGCCTTTTTTTTAAAAACTCAGGTCATATCATTATTATACTCGAATTGGTTTGAAAGGGATTACTAATCTGAGAAATGTGAATGAGCTGAATTGACAGCACGGAGACAAACTTATTAAAGCCATCTCTATCAATGCTCATTCAGCTCCCTCACGTGGTCAGATTTAGTAACTTCTCTTAGCCAAGTAGCACACACAGTACTTATATGAAAAGTTGCTGAACCAAAACAAAAAGTTATTTTAACAATTTTAATGGATATTGAGTTCCTAATAAAAATAGAGATAAAGTTGTTCTAATGCACACATCTGTATCATTCACTTTTTCATTTTGTAAGGCTTTCTAAATTATACATAGACTTATAACATTTCAGATGCTCTAAAAATGCGTAAGAGAGAGGTAGCATAGAGTTCAGGGTCACTCTGCTGAGTTACAAATCTCACCTGCACCTATTGAGGGGCACTGAGAAAGAACAATCAGCAATAGTTTCGTCTCTGGCCAGCCTGCCCCTGTACCATTGGTTAGGCCACCAAAGACCCAGAAAAACACATATTCTGCGGAGGTTATGCCCAATTCTGCATCAGGCTCCTGATTTTGGCAACTGACAGACTTCCGGGGGAATCAGGAGACTGTGCCCAGAAATTGCGTCGTCCCCCCCACAACATCCATTTAACGCCCCAAAAAACAGGCACAACCAGGAACAATTTCCCCCTCCTCGGGTAGTTTACTCTTAAGAAAACTCAGTGACCACAAAATTACTACTTTAACTATGTGACATTATACTGCAATTAGGAAATTGGAATCATGTTAGGAAGATCACATTACTGTTGTAGGAAATATACTTCAAGCAATGTTCTTGTGAACTAGCTAACTGATATGCTCCTTGGTGGCTTGACTTACCCAAGTAACTGAGCAAGACAGACAAGACAGTGAGAGATTTGACCCCTGGTTTGTGCTGTGTAAGCTGATCTCAGCTGCGATGCAGTAGGGGCACTACAATTGACCTCAGTGCATCTTGGGCAAGGTGGAAAAAAGCCAAGTCCCTGGTCGTAATTACTATCCAGTGAACTCTGCTGAAATATGCATCTGAGGACTTCTGATGAAGATAGGCTTGGACTCGACCGCAATGTCCTCTGGTCAACACTCACACATAAATAATGGCCACAGACACCAGATACCCATGGAACTGTATCTCATCGTGGTGGTAATGCCTGCAGCAGAGAAGGGCAGACAAAAAAAGTGGGGGGAAAAAAACACAAAGCTAACTCACCTGTTCTGCATGAAGTTCTGCCAGGTGACACAATACTACAGCCATTGCCTCAGTGTTATTTTGATGGATATCCATGTTTACAGACTCCAGGCTGTGCATGTACAGAAGAAGCTGGGTTTGCTGCAGTGCCATTGTGCTACAATGATGAAAATGAAACGCTAACCATTAGTGCTGTGAATTATTTATTAGAAATCATGACATTGCAAAGTGCTGCAGTACAGAGGGACCTGGGGATCCTTGTGCATGAAACACAAAAAGTTAATATGCAGGTACAGCAAGTAATCAGGAAGGCAAATGGAATGTTGGCCTTTATTGCAAGGGGGAATAAAGTCTTGCTACAACTGTACAGGGTATTAGCAAGGCCATACCTAGAGTACTGCGTACAGTTTGGGTCTCTGTATTTAAGGAAGGATATATTTGCATTGGAGGCTGTTCAGAGAAGGTTCACGAGGTTGATTCTGGAGATGAGTGGGTTGACTTAAGATAGGTTGAGTAGGTTGGGCCTATACACATTGGAGTTCAGAAGAATGAGAGGTGATCTTATCGAAACATCTAAAGATAATGAGAGGGCTTGACAAGGTGGATGCAGAGAGGATATTTCCACTCACAGGGGAAACTAAAACAAGGGTACATAGTCGCAGAATAAGGGGCTGCCCATTTAAAACTGAGATGAGGAGGAATTTCATCTCTCAGAGGGTTGTAAATCTATGGAATTCTCTGCCCCAGAGAGCAATGGAGGCTGGGTCTTTGAATATATTTAAGGCGGAGATAGACAGATTTTTGAGCAATAAGGGAGTAAAGGGTTATGGGGAGCAGGCAGGAAAGTGGAGCTGAGTCCATGATCAGATCAGCCATGATCTTATTGAATGATGGAGCAGGCTCGAGGGGCCAAATGGCCTACGCCTGATCCTATTTAATGGCCCAGAAATCCCGGCCTCTTACGGAGTCGGAAAAGCATTGCAAAAGCTGGTTTTCAGCGTACAATGTGCATGTGCTGAAAACCGGCTTTTCCAATCTATCAAGCTCCAGCTTGACAGATCCTCCGCATCTCGGGAGCGAGGACATTTGCAAGGGCAAGATTACGGTATTTACCCATATCTTGCCCAGCAAATGTCTTGAAAACTCTTGCACCTGATAAAAGCAGGCCCATAGCCTACTTTTACAGGTGCAAGAGTTTTAAAACATACAAAAGCAGTAAAATTTTAAAAACACATTTTATTGTTAAAAATCCACCCCACTACAGTAAGTTTATTTTAAACCACAATTAAAAAAACATTTTTTTTTTTTTTTAAATCAGACATAAATAACTTAAATATGTGGTGTATTTTTTCTATTTTTCTTTAAATTCATTTTTTGGGTGTTTGCGGGGGGTTTCTCACTCATAATAATGAAAACTGCAGACGTGCACGCGCTCCGACACGCAGTGAGTGGAGGCCTCAGGACCGGGATCTCTCGTGGGCAGGTTCAGGTAAGTGCACAGCTTTTTTCCCTATTTCAGTCGCTTGCCCGCGGGAAGCAGCCGACTGGGATTTCTAGACCCTTATGTTCTTATGTAAACTCTTGAAAGTTTTGTCTAGTAGGTAAATCTAACATGTGCCACTGAGGAATATAGAATAATGTAACACCAGAACCAGGTAGCAAACCTGGCACCAACTCTCTTCCGGAACATCACCAAAGGACTCGAAAAGGGGAGGGAAAAGGGAAAAAAGAAATGTTCAGTGATTGATTGTGGAAGGATATGGATGTTGAAAGAGGAAATTACTAGGCTTCTATTGTGACACCCCTTTCTCCTTCCCTGACAAATTAGCTTGCTGATGCTATTTGCCCAGGCTCACCAGAGAAGAATACCCACTTGAATATGGTACTAGAGTATACAGGCTCATTCCTACAACTTCGCAATCTTTGTGTTAGTGATAGAAAGGCACTTAACAGAAGTCAGGTTCTTGCCTAATCTTCTAGGGAAGAAGATTTTTTTTTAAACTGTCACTATGTGTTTTTTCAAACAACCTAGCAGAAAGTAACAGAATTGGACATTGCCCAGATGTAGCTCATCTTTTACCTTTCTTGGTTGTGGAATGATATAAGATATAATGGAAAAATGAATACTCATATTTATCTTATCCTAGGGATCAAAATACCCACAGTATAGCATGCATCAATCAATAAAAAAAAATAAGTATGTTGTTATGTACCTTTGTCCATACATTTTCCAAATTGCAGTTTTCTGTGCAATGCTTACATCAATTAGTTCTGAAAGCCCATGTTTCCAATGCAACATGTCAGAGTCCTTCATGGCATCCATTAACTTGTTTGCTGACCTTCCAGAAAAGGCCCTTTGTTGCACCAATGATTGAATGCCCAGAGAAGCCAGGTACTACAAAAAAGAACTGTTAGTTATTACCACAATGGGAACATGTTTTTTGCTAAGACAACATTTATTGCCATTGCCTAGTTGTCCTGAGGGGTAAAGAGAGCTGGAGTCTCTTGTAGGCCACACCAGACAGGCAGATGCCCTTGCCTAAAGGGCATTATTAGACTAGATGAGTTTTTGCAAACCCACGATTACCAGATTTATTAAACCACAAGGTCTAATGGTAGGATATGAACTCACGACTTCCAGGTTTGCAAGTCCAGTACAAAAAACACTACAAGATCGTAGTGCATCAATATTTTAAATTTAACTTTAGCTTCGTTACTTGAACTGCATATCACAGTAAAGGGCAACAAATATATTTTTCTTAAAAAACATATTTATAATTATAGCTTAAGGTAGATAATTGGTCATGTTATTAACTTTCCTCTTGAACGTGAAAAGTTAAGCATAAATTTTATTAAAATATTGATTAAATAGTATCTAGTTCTACAAAGGAAAATTACTTACAGGTAAGCCAAGCTGCCCAGCCTTTTTCACAGAGTGTTCAACAAGAACTGCATTATCAGATCCTTTCATCTGCTCCAGTATGTAAAGCCAACTCTAGAAATTAAGTGACAATAGGCGTGACTGAACTTATAACTTACAAAAGGTAAGATACCTAAATTCAGCAAAAAAATTTCAGAATTGTTTTTCTTATAGCAATCAGTAGAAATGTAATACTATGGATTGAAAAATGTGGAGACTTCATCCCCCCTTACCAAGCAGTGCTGTAAACAAACATGGTCGCTGGATTCTTGTGCAATACGAATAGCTTCCTGTAAAGCAAACTGGGCCTGCTCACTACAGAAACAAAAGATATAAAAATCAGGCCATCAAAAAGTACATACTACTTAGGGCCACCCTGACCTGCGAGAGGACACCACCGCAATCGGGAGGATATAAAAGCTGGAGCATGCCACTACAACTTCCAGCGCGAGTTGCTCCAAGTGTACGACGACTTCGAGGTGGGCGATTGGATGACGTTACCAAGACCCAGGTCGCCATTTGGAGCGTGGGCAGGAACCAGGTACCAGCAGAGGAGCGGGAAGGTCGGAGCGGATGAGCGGCGAGAGATTGCGGCAGAGGTGCGGCGAATGTTTGAGACGGAGAAGCGGCGAGAGATCGAGGCAGAAATGCGACAAAGGATCGGGACGGAGGAGCGGTGAGAGATCGTGGCTGAGATTCGGCGTGTGATCGTGGCGGAGATGCAGTGAAGGTTTGATGCAGAGGTGCGGTGAGAGATTGTGGCAGAGGTGCGGCGAATGTTTTGTGGCGGAGGAGCGGCAAGAAATTGTGGCGGAGGTACGGCAAGAGATCTGGCAGAGGTCCAGCAAATTAGGGTACGGGGCCCAGAAGAGCAGAGGGCCCAGCCCACACTGCGATATGTGTGCGCACTAGGTTTGTGCAGCAGAGCAGGTCTCCAGTCGTCCTGGTTAACCATTGCCACTGGATAAAGGCCTAGCTCTGTCAAGTCCGTGTGGTGGCTGATGTGCAATGGTCACCACACATCAAAAAAATCCACGCACAGGCATCTTCCACTCCCGGAGTTCAGGACTGGAATATCTGGTCCTTCATTGAAACATCTGCGAACTCATCCCTTTTGTTGTGGAAGCAAGTCATCCTCGTTCGAGGGACCGACTCTGATGATGATGATGACTACTTAATGGCATTAAGTGTACTCTAATGTCCCAATTATATTGGAGAACCACTTCATGAAATAGTTCTCCAGTGTTTAGTTAGCTCCTTATCCTTGTTGAAACTAGCAGTTTCTCGGTTGAAACTAGCAAGTTCAGAGTGCTTTTTAACAGTAGCCATGCCAACTTAATATTTTAAAAATCACTGTTTTGGATTATTGACTGCCAGAAACTTCTGTAATGGCTCGACAAGGGTTATATAGACCATCTTTAGCACAACCACTTTGCTCCTGATTTGGATGTGGCTTGGAGTGCTTCAACCATTCAGCCTGCCTGTTTCTTGGCTACCACTAAGAGGAATATTTAAAGTGAAGGTGAGGTGGTGGTGCTGTTGGAGACGCTGCTGAAAACCACCTACTTTGGTGGTGCTCCCTGCCTCCAATAGCCATGTACTGCTACATACACATTTAATGGTGCCAATCTTTATTAATTTAGAAATATGAAATCTTAGTTTTGCACAGAAATTAAAACATAATTGTGTAGCACTCTAGAACATACACTCAATAACTACAGCCAAAACTGATAGTTGCAAGATACTTACTGGTGGCCAAATCTACAGTTTAGAGCAGCAAGATTGAGAGCTGCATATCGTAAACTTCGTCCAAATCCATCCTCTCCACTGCTTTTGCTGTCGCTGCCAGTAAGAATCAACCGATCAAAATAGTGAAGAAGGCTGTGCATTGCACTGAAGTAGTCTTGTACACGAAGACTATTTAGGTAGCTCAAATAATGCTGAAATCACAAGATAAATATATTAAAACATTATAGTTGTTATTTTAACAAATGTAATATTTTAAAGTATGTGATGAATTGCATGCTAATTTTCCAAGCTATTTTATGAGAATGACTGTACATTTAATTAATTGCTGCACAATTTATCAAGCTCATTTCACATAATCAAGTTGGACCGGATTGGGGGGGGGCGGGGGGTACTGAATTAAAATGTGACAGCCACAGACCAAAATTTCTTTCATCAGTTCAAATTAATGCAACTGCTGGGGGGGGGGGGGGGAGAATGAATCAATGGAATCTGTCCAAATTATCCAAAAATTTATAGTCCTGAAAACAAAGGAATTAGCAACAATTTTTGGAGAGGTAGGAAAAGAAAGCAAATCTATGGCTCACAATGTAAAAACCCAAACTGCTCCAGCAGAGCAGAAATACATTAAATTATCTATACACTATATAGAAAATATTAAAATGTGACAACTACAGCATTTTGAAAATGCATTCACCCACTGCATGTTCCTTCACCAGTACCATTGTGTTACAGCCTTTCAAAAGACGATCCTTTGTCAAAAATGTACCTATTTAAAGCAGCATTAGAGATTGCTGATGTTTTTTTTTTAAACTCGCCCGTAACGGTTCAGTTATCAGAAATAAGAAGCATTTAAATCAGACACTAAGAATTCGAATACTTACAGCTTCTGAAAAATCAGGATTAAATTTGAGTAAGTTATTCAGTTCTTTCTGTAGAGCAGCTGGTGAAAGAGCCTTGTTTTCGTTGTTTTTCAACAATGATGCCTACAAAATTTAAAATCCACATTTATCATTTCCTCCAAGCAAAGCTGATAAACTAACCAATGGTGACAGTCTAGTATTAGCTCATTGTTTTTAATCCACACTGAGCAGGGCTTAATTCTATACTTATACAAGATTATCCCGCTGAAAGAATGACCATCAGCCAGTACTGAACATGAACTTAGATCCTGTATTGATCAAGGATAATCCAAACTGGTCTACTTTTTGTGCTTCAAAGTCAATGTTTAACATTACATGTATACCACACATATGGTTAAATAACCCCTTAGAAAGACAGCAGGTTTCTAGGTTCGTGTTGGATGGGATTCTTGGTTTCACTAGTTAAATACCCACACTAAATATGGAAATTACTATTGCAAGATTACTCTCACGTGACCTACTTATTGAAGATTCCCATATAAAACCCATAATCACACTCCATAAAGGCACTTTCTCCAACCACTACCATCCAACCAACCTATTATGTGAATGTGAGGCAACAGCAAATGAACAGAAGAGTCTGCCTTTTTAAAAACTTAAATTGACTTTTCTACCCATCATCTTTTTGATCTCCTCGAAAAACTAGACTTAGAAACCCCTTACTTATTTTCGATCTTTGTCATTCATCGTGGAGGTGGAAGCAATTTTTTTTTATATAAAGTATTATGGGCAGATCCAGTAACCATTTTTGTCAGAGAATGGAACAGATGCGAACAACGTGGAAGGATTATAACTCTAAGCAGGTCAATCTCTAATAGACTTTTTCCATGTCAAAAAAGAATACTGATCATCAGCCCTGACAGCAGCAGCAAATCTAGGCAAGTAATACTTTACGAGTAAGAGTACGAGTACAAGTAAAAACAGGTAATGGTTCTGTAGTTGTGAACTGATGGCCCCGCTCACAACAGTGAATAGATGCATCATCCAGTGTGGTGCTGAACCACACAGACCAGGAAGGTCCAAGGATTGATCCCTGGCCCATGCCACTTGAGACATATGCAGGACAGCAATTGCACGTAAAAATTTATCATAGCAAGAGAGTCAGCACCTCTTTAAAAAAGAGAGGAACAAAGACAGCCAAACTATACCTGTTGAGCAAGGAAATATTCTGCCTGTTTCTGAGAGAGAGGTCCTCTGTCACTAACTTCATCATCCCTGTCAAATAATAGTGCAGCATCAATAATTCAATTTTAAGAGCTTTTTGTTTGCTACATATTTAACAAAGCCAAGTTGTATTAGTTAATTTACTCCAGCCCCTTCACCAATCCTAGCTGCTGCAGTTCATGTTCATGCACCTCAAGGAAATAATAGGTTGTGAACTACTTCTTTAAAAACCAAAAACATTTCACGATATAGCAACATTAGCGAGATAACTGAAAGGTGTGGTGGGGGGGGATTGAAAATGTAATCCCCATATTCCTTTTCATCAGAATATGTGACCGAACAACAAAATTACAAATTGCAAGTTCATAGAAAAGTCAGTTGTTTAACTGCCATCAGATTTGCATTGATGCAATGTCGATGATTCAACAAAACAGATAAGTTTACAGATACTGAATAATCAAAATTTGAGATAACATTCTTGTCTCCTAACAAAAATACTTTTTTCCTGCTCACATCAACTGCTATTTATTTGCATAAACATGATATTTTTAAATGGTAATACAAAGTTAAAGAGCCAAGAGCAATGAAGATCCAGGAGTCAGGGTAGGTAAATCTACAGGATCAGGGCAGGTGAGGTAACTGGTCCAAGAAACAGCCGAAGGGCAGAAAGGAACACAAGATCAGGAGCAGCAGCAGGAGCTCGAGAAGAGAGTCTCACAGCGAAGTGTGAAGGAATGCTGAAGGATGAATGCAGCAAGAGCAGTCACCAGACACCCAAGAAGTTTCCCTCCTTGCTGGGCTGCACTCACAATTTGGGGGAGTGACCTGCGGCAGCTCCATTACCAACAGAAAGGGTTACGAGTTCAGACTGGTGTGAGGGATACTGGATCTGTCCAACCCTGGAAAATACAATTCTTTTTATGTGATGTGTGTGTTTTTAACCAGGCTAATTACCATGAGCAGCTTTGCACATTAGACCAACCTGGGATTGTTACCAAGTACATTTATTCAGAAAATTTTTTTAAATTGTTATAAAAACTAACAGTTTCCTACACCCATTAAGTTGAAACAAATTGAACTGAAAGAACAACAGACAAGTCCTGATGGAGTGTCACATTCAAACTGTGAATGTAGCTAAAAACAGAACTCAGAATGCACTGAATGTTTGGGATTCACTCATATTATGCCAATTAATGTAATTTGATTGTTGCCGATCAATAGCCACAATAATAAACTTGGTATTGATAATCTTGGGTCACTCGTGTTTTACTAAAAATAGGCAGAGGCAAGGAGCTCTTCAGGGGAACAAAGAACACACTTTAGTCTACAGTAAAAATGTTTCCCAGCAGTCTTTACATTAATTGTGTCACTTCTTCATTGTAAATTGCTTATTCGGAAGGTCATTGGTTGCTAAACAGAGGAATTACAGTCAACAAAATCTCATACAAAGATTTACAAAGCAAACACACAAAATGCAACACACACAAGCCAGATGTTCTGGGATAGCTTAGTCAGCTAGTCTGCATGATGCAGATATTTGATTAAAAACAAATTCTAGAAATGCAACAAACTCTTTAAAAAATGTGTGCCAAGTAGAAATGATCCAAATCACTGAAATATGCAACCCACAATCTCAGCACAAGTTACAAAGATCTGCAATCAGCACAAGTGGAGCCTATCACCCTGCTAAAATGCATCAGTGAGAAATGTGGTGCTTATGGGGCACAGATTACAGTGTTTGATCAATATTTTGATTTTAAAAAAAAGAGAGCATGTGCAGAGTGATTTTAATCAAATACTGTACAGTCTAAATTTAAAAGAAAAAAGATCCTAAAGCTTTATTTTATTTTTATGGTCCTACAGAAGATTGCCTTTTTAGGTATCCAAATTCATTGGCAGCAGGTGAAAAAACAGCAGCTCCATTTCAAATACGGTTTCATACTTGGTCCCTTCATGGATGTCAATCAGGAAGCATCTGAGCCAAGAAGGTTGTGTCATGAACAAGTGTTGCTATATAACAAGCTGCTGTTGAATCTTTCTGGCTCAAATACTTGACCAGCATCCAGGACTGAAAGAAGACCAGTCAGCAAGATTTCCAATGGATCCACTTGAGAATGGCCTTGTAACCAACATCAATTGAGCAGTTCCCCAAGATTGTAGAGAATTGAAATGGTGTTTACAGGATTAGAAAGTACATTTCAAAAATATTCTAACCAAGTTGGAACATTTGACAGAAATGCTTCTCAGTGAAAGTAGTTTTTCCGCCTATATTTTTAATCTCCTTTAAGCAATTAGTAAATATTACTATCTGATGAATCTTACCGTAATGGAAATTCTAGTTCCTCTTTTTCCATCTTTCCTTCTAGATCTAAAGAGGTTAATTCCATATCTGTATCTTCTCTTTCTGCAGTTCTTGAAGACATCTTTTCATAGCTTTGGTAATATTGCTGTAAAGCTGTGTAAAGCTTATAAACCTGACTGAAGGACAGTTTGTTGTAAGCCAAGATCATGTGCCGCAAGAACAGACCTGCAGGAACATTAAGAATTAGTTACCCACTGACTTCAATCCATTTTCAAATTGTTGTCCTAGACACAACAAGCCAATTAGTACAGAATATAAATCAGTAAAACTATTCATTCTAAATTAAGTTTTGTTAGCAATTTACAATCTGGGAGCGAGCTTTGGTTCAGTGGAGGCATTCCCACCTCCAAATTGGAAGGTTATGTGTGTTCAAGCCCCAATCTAGCCAGCCCCAGCAAACAGAGATGAGCATTCCAGTGTCCAAATACTGGGTTGACAGTTAGCGGGGTACTCTCATCTCATGAGAGCAGAGTGGCCAATCCCATTGTAGCCCTGGCAAGCAGGGGACCAGAGCTCCAGCCTCTCATTCCTGGATTCAGCAGGGTACATTCAGTGGGATACTGAGCCATTTTTCCCAAGGTACAGAGTTGAGGGTCAGGTTATCAACCTGTTCACGTTAATAAAAAAAGAGAATGTGTTACAATCTAGAGCACAAAGAAATAGATTGCCTCATGTGCTGCTAAGCACGGAAAAGAAGCAGCAGTTTTCCTGCTGAATAACTGCCATTATTTTCTTGGATGACAAATAAAATGTTAAATGACTGTGAATCAATAATTTGCTCTTTTTCCACTTCAAACAATCATTTGCTCTTTTTCCACTTTAAAATCCCCAACAAGGACCTCAGTGACGTACCTTAAGGGTAGAGCCCATGGGGTAAATTATAAAACATGAAAAGTAAATACATGATGGCATTGTGCAAATAAAATGTCCACACCCAATATCTATGGCAATGTTCCAAATATAATTTCTTCTATTTGTGAATCAATTATCTGCCAGTACACACACAGTGCAGAGAAAACTGAGGAACCACGGTAGCACGTGATTCAAATCAGTGGAGAAATTTTGACCGTGTGTAGCAGCTGGACAGATGAGTGGAGTTGCTTGAAACCAATAGTTCTGATAATACATCAGCTGTTCCAGCAATGGTTAATCTTGCCTGAAGAAGCACAACAAACTGCTGGGAACTCCCAAAGGGATTCTTCCCATAATGGCAGATATTTGGAATAAAATATCAATAACCTAAAGTTACATGAAAGCTATTTCCAGCTATAAATTACACAATCAAAAATAATACATGGCCAAATATTTAAAAAGTCATACCTATGACACTAGTCTTGTGAACTGCTGGTTCTGTCCCACTGAAAACATTCTGCAGGGAATAGAAGAAGTTTTCCATATCTTTCAACTCCCCTTCAGCCATCAACTTCACTCTAAAAAGATAAATTGCAAATTTGTATTATTTAAATGTATTTTTCAGTAGAGAAAGAAACTAAACAAATATGTCTTCTTTGTTAAAAATAAACAAATCTCCATTTATTTCAATGCTTCCGTAGTGATTTTAAAAATGAGTAATGGAATTTTCCTTCCTATAAGAACATAAGAGATAAGAACATAAGAGATAGGAGCAGGAGTAGGCCATTTGGCCCCTCGAGCCTGGTCTCCCATTTAATAAGATTATGGCTGATCTGATCATGGGCATATATCTCTTCATAGAGCACATTGTCCTGCTCCTTATTCTAATCTGGAGTCTGCAGCATATCCCTAATGTGAATTTAGATTTTTTTTGTATTTGAGCTATTAAGCCAGAATAGTTTGTTTTGTAGCCTGACCTCCCCACAGGATCAACTTCATTTACCTCCACATCCTCCTGACATATAGGGCCCAACCACCATCTTTTCTGCCCTCACTATTTTCTGAACACACTACCCTTGAACAGTAAACTCATTTCCATCCTCTGGATTTAGCCACATTTCTGTAATTCCGACTATATCATTGCTCACTATTGTTATAACATCCTGCAGTTCTTGCATCTTGTTTTAATAATTCTAGCATTTGTGCATATACACATTATAGATTCACTTACCTTGTACTGACAGCACTTGCTAGTTTAGGGCAGCATTCTCCAATAGTCTTAAGCAATTGATCTAATGTCATATCTGGACCCTGTAACAAAGTATTAAGATATGTATATAATTTAATAAGTGAAACAGAAGGTACGTCAACAAACTTCAAACAAATGCATCACCAGGAAGTATTCTCACCTGCAGCAATGGTAAATTCAATTTGTTCATGTGGAGACGTCTGGTTTCAACTTCTGGCGTCCCTTGTCCTTTACAAGTAGCCATTTCGTGCAACAAAACCAGGATTGAGATTTTGTGAGGGGTAACCCAGTCTTTGATGCCAAAAATATTTGCATGAACCACGCCATTGGCCATCATAGGATTAAAAAACATACTCTCGTGAACGCTGGCCATGATAAGAAGTTAAGTGGTAGAATTAAAGACCAGAGCGAGGATTTCGATTTAAGAAAAGCAACTAAACCCAAGTGAAGTTTCCCAATGTGCTCAAACACACACAGTGCACAGCACAGAGATCACAATCACACTAGGCCTTATGGAAAGGATGTTGGATGTACCAGGGCTTCCATTTGTTGAAGACATTTCTCTGTTCATTCCTGCTGCCAGGCATCAGCATAAGCCAGATACAAAACACATTTTCCCCGAGGCTTATCTTGTAAGTTGCAAATTCGCCAAATGCGGACAAATCTGCCGCGCCACACAACGACCGCCGGCGTCAGGCTCGCCAATCGATGTATGAGCGAGCCATCCGCTCGATGCGTTCGGTGAGCTGTTTGCAGGGCTGTTGGGTCTGAGAGTCAGGACTGAGACTAAGCAAGGGAGACTGAGAAAGATTATTAACCCATTTAAACACATAGGGAGCTGTTAATTTGTCAAAATGTGGTACGTTGTATCAAATAAAACAAAGATCACTGAGACATTATGGGAAAAAATGTCCAGAAAAATGTTTATTTTTCAATCTTGCCTCCACCTATCATGAGTTGACTGACTTTTAGGGATTCTTTTCTTTTACTCAAATTTATGAAGAGCTCGTTTTTCTGTATGTGCATGGTGCCCATGGAGCCTTCAGGTGACTCACATGTGACTGCTCTCTTGTACTGCCTCATGAAGCACTCAGGTCTGGACCCTGCAGCTCTTGTGTTAGCTGTGGCTCAGTTGGTAGCAATCTCGCTTCTGAGTTGGGTTCATAGTCCCACTCCAGAGACTTCAGCACAAAAATCTAGACACTCCAGTGCAGTACTGAGGGAATGCACTGGCAGAGTTGCTGCCTTTCGAATGAGATATTAAACCGAGGCCCCGTCTGCTCTCTCAAGTGGACATAAAAGATACCATGGCACTATTTCGAAGAAGAGCAGGGGAGTTATCCCTCAAACAACATAGCTAAAAAAACAAATTAACTGGTCATTATCGCATAGCTGTTTGTGGGACATTGCTGTGTGCAAGTTGGCTGCTGCGTATCATATATTGCAACAGTGAGTACACTTCAAAAAGTACTTCATTGGCTGTAAAGTACTTTGGGACATCCTGAGATCATGAAAGGCACAATATAAGTGCAAGTCTTTCTTGTTAGTTTAATTAGTAGTGTTAATAAAACGTGGATACTCAACAACCACATACTTTTTAAAGTAGTATCTGCAGATAGTGGCAGCAATGGTAGTGAATGTTTGAAACATCTTTCACTTATGGAGGACAGATCAACGGCCTGCACGACTGAAAAAACAGTTACTTGACAACGAATGCATGCTGAAGATGGCGGCAGGGTATGCTCTACCACCACCTCTGGCTCTCGGCATCCACGACGTGAATGATTCAGAAAAGTGGAAGAGATTTGAGCAAGCCTGGAAAAGCTATGTCCTTGGGACAAAACTCGACCAGGAGACAGAACTAGTGCCGGTAGCGACACTTCTCACAGTAATCAGGGAAGAAGTGCGTGACGTCTATTCCACGTGATTGGACTGGGCTGAAACCGTAGACGGAGAAAAGATACTGCCGGTGTTAACGAAGTTTTCGCAGCACTACCAACTGTAGTGTATGTAGGCACCTTTAGTATGACTCCACGATACTTAAACTGTGTAGACCTGTAGTCCTTTATTTGCGGCTCCTGAGTGACGACAATAAGCTGTGAGTTCCCTTTTATACTGGGTTACCTGCCGTATGCAGGCAACCCCTAGGTCTCCAGCAGCAGCACTCTCTGGTGTACCGGTAAGGTGTGTACAGTATAAGGGTACATTCAATGTGGCATAACAGTGTTACAGACATCACACAGTAAACAGGCATGCACAGACAACAATACTCCCCCCTGAGCATTTTTCATATCCTTATTGTCATGACCAGGGGGGAGGTGATTAGTGGTGGGCTATGGGAGGTTGTGGTGAGGGTTGTGTAGTTGCCAGGTGTGACCCCAGTGCTTGAGGCTGGCCTTGTATGTTTCCCCTCCCTCACACACAAACCAAATGGGTGTCACTGTTGTGGGATCCCTCGGGGAGATAGCCACGGCAGCAGTGTGCAGTGTGTATACACTGTGATGTGGGTAGTTGTGGGGTGTTGGGCAGGGCCACAAGACTGGGTGGGCTCCTTGTCCACCAATGGGAAGAGGGTCAGGTCATCCCAGGGTTTGCCCGGGAAGCTGGAGGGTATGGGCCTCATGCTCCTGGTGTTGGCCCTGGTGGCCAGGGGCTGTAGGGCTGGTCTGGTGCAGGCTGCCAATGGGTGGCTGGGCTGCCCATTGACCACTGTCCCTGTAGTGGGTCTGCTCCCACTGCCTGTGTGTATGTGTCCTGCAAGGGGCATCACATTCGTTCCAAAGGTCCAGGCTACATGGTCAGGTAGCCTGCTGGACCTGGGGTTCTTCCTCAGGGGGATTCCATTGGCATCAGCATGGTCCCTGTAGGATCCAATGTCCTTTGGCAGTGTCCTACCGGTATACATGACACCTTGGCTCTGATCACACATAGTCGAGCCTGCATTATACATTTTAGCATTTGCATCACTTTTGGGTGTCCTGGTTTCAACAGACATGGTTACATTAGGCATTTCACAATCTCTATCATTACTCTTAAGCTTAATAAACGTGTCCTTAACCTTACTGACACCTGCATTCATATCATCAGTCACATTAGTTAAACCAGAATCAAAATTCATTGTTACATTGCATACATTTTTATACTTGCACCCTTTAATCGCATCTTAAGCTTTAAAGTCCGTGCACTCAAATAGTTGAAACTTCCCCTTTAAATTTCTTTGGTTACCGGTCTCCTTTAAGGGAGCCTTCAAATCCGATTGGCCGCTCGGTGTCATGTGATGCTCCTCCATGCTCACTGGTGGCATGGCCGCGGCCATTTTGATTACAAGTGTTTCTCCTTGTGCTGCTGGTGCTGCAGCCATTTCCTGGCTTTCCTGCAGGAGGGCTGTGATGGTCTTTTCTTCCACAGGGCCACTTCGCCTGATGTGGACCTGATTAATCCAATTACTGTCCAGCAACGTGGGACCGTCGCCGGCTACAATCCACAGGGAGAGTTTGTTCAACACGTCGCCCTGGGAGACCTGGACGTCTACACTGCCAAAGATTTGGATTATACCTTTGGTATAGGTGAGCAGCTTTGCCTGGACAGGAGACAGTTTTGGTCGAGTGGCAGGATTCATCCAAATTTTTTCAACGGTCATTTGGCTCATCACAGACTGGCTCACCCCTGTGTTGATCTCCATGGAGACTGGGACCCCATCGATGTCCACTTCCATTATCCACAGAGAACTTCTGGTGGAGCACACACCAACTATGCAAGAACATTCCCTTTGAGAGTTATAATGTTCAACAGGAGGATACAAGAATCTGATGAAACATACGACCAGTATCGTGCAGCACTGCAAAAAAACTTCGATTTCCACTCTGTAAAGCTAGGTGAGATACTCCAAGATCGAGTTGTGTGGGATTGCAGATACTAAGGTGCGAGAGAGACTGCTTCAAGAGGCTAACTTAACCTTTTTGAAGATGGACGAGATTTGTCACGTATCTGAAAGCATTGTGGTACAACTCAAAGAAATTGGGGGTCCGAGTGGTCAGAGCGTAAGTTCTGTACAGAAAGCCAAGGAGACGCCAAGGCACAGCAGTGGCAAGCATCAAGACAACACTAGAAGCTCCCCAAAGACTCGTGAGTACTGGAACTGCAGGAAGAGACATGTGTTATAGCGAAGAGAGCTGTGCCCTGCATTTCTGAAAACATGCGGAAAGTGCGGCAAGAACAATCATTTCGCAGTGAAAGGACATGGGAAAGAATCGCCTGCGCATAGAAATACAGCTAGAGCAATACATGATGAACCAAGGACAGATGAAGTCGTCATCATCAATTAGTTCAGTGCTATTGGTTTGGTGTGTTACATTTGGTCCCCGTTGTCCAAGGCTGCGCCGTGGATTTTGATGACCGGGAGGGGGTAGGGGGGAGCAGTGCTGTGTGGTGGGGTCAGGTTGGTGGAGGACCTTTGTCTTACGGATGTTTAGTGTAAGGCCTATGCTTTCCTACACCTCGGTGAAAATGTTGACGATGGCTTGGAGTTCAACCTCTGAATGTGCGCAGACGCAAGCATCGTCCGCGTACTATAGTTCGATACAGAGGATGGGACGGTCTTGGATCTAGCCTGGAGGTGACGAAGGTTCCCACTGGTTCTGTAGTTTAGTTCCACTCCAGCGGGGAGCTTGTTGAGCGTGAGATGGAACATTGCAGCGAGGAAGATCGAGAAGAGGGTTGGCGCGATGACACAGCCCTGGAAGGATAGACGCACCAAAGTCAATGTTCTCGATCAGGCCAACATCCCCAGCATCGAAGCATTGACCACACTCGCCCAGCTCCGTTAGGTGGGCCATATTGTCCTCATGCCCGACAGAAGACTCCCAAAGCAAATGCTCTACCCTGAACTGCTATACGGCAGGCGATCCCTAGGTGGGCAGAGAAAACGTTTCAAGGACACCCTCAAAGCCTCCTTGATAAAGTGCAACATCCCCACTGACACCTGGGAATCTCTGGCCAAAGATCACTCTAAGTGGAGGAAGAGCATCTGGGAGGGCACTGAGCACTGAGAGTCTTGTCGCTGAGAGCATACAGAAAACAAGCGGCAAACCAGACTCCCCACCCACCCGTTCCTTTAACGACTGTCTGTCCCACCTGTGACAGAGACCATAATTCCCATATTGGACTGTACAGTCACCTGAGAACTCACTTTTAGAGTGGACATAAGTCTTCCTCGATTTTGAGGAACTGCCTATGATGGTGGTGTTACATTTAAACTAAAGTCAGGCAACTACCTCGGATTCCAAATCGACTCTGGTGCACAACGTAATGTGATTCCATTTCACTTATATCAACAGGCTACACGAGATTTTAAACTATCAAAGGTTGAATCACTCAAGGTCAAGATTGTAGCTTATGGTGCTTCAAGGCTCCCTGTTAAAAGACAAGTACAAATCCAGGTCCAACATGGTGATTTTGGGTGTAAACAGGACTGTAAACTCATCAATTGCATGGTGGTATGACCTCTGCTGGGTAGAAAGGCCTGCCTGGGCATGAACATTATTAAATATACAGATAATGCTGAAATTAATAGAAGGCCCTATACTAGTACACCACTGACCAACGAGTGCTTAATATAGAAAACGTCTTCAGCGATGGTGGAGGACAAGTTGAGAAAGAGTACCGAATCAGTCTCAACAAGGCAGTAGATCCAGTTCAAAATGTCCTGCATCGAGTACCATGTGGCTTTAAGGGATAAGCTAAAGGAAACCTTAGGTGGTCTGGTCAGACAGGATATCATTGCTCCTGGATCATTTTGATGTAAGTCCCATTAAACTGCTGACCGTCCAACTTCCTTTCCTGGCCTTCCCTGTTAACTGACAGGAACTATAGCATAATGGTTATGATACTGGACTAGTAACCCTGGGCCTGCAGCAGGTGGTGAGAGAAACCAAAAAACAAGCGAAAAACCTACTTGACCTCGTCCTTACCAATCTACCTGTTACAGATGCATTTGTCCATGACAGTATTGGTAGCAGTGACTACTGCACAGTCCTTGTGGAGACATTGTGTTGTGTGGCACTACCACCGTGCAAAATGGGATAGATTCAGAACAGATCTAGCAGCTCAAAATTGGGCATCCATGAGGCGCTGTGGGCCATCAGCAACAGCAGAATTGTATTCCACCACAATCTGTAACCTCATGGCTTGGCATATCCCTCACTCTACCACTAACATCAAGCCAGGCAACACACCCTGGTTCAATGAGGAGTGTAGAAGAGCATGCCACGAGCAGCACCAGGCGTACCTAAAAATGAGGTGCCAGTCTGGGGAAGCTGCAATACAGGACTACATGCATGCTAAACAATGGAAGCAGCATACTGTTGACAGAGCTAAGCGACCTCACAACCAACGGATCAGATCAAAGCTCTGGGGTCCTGTCACATCGTGTCGTGAAAGGAGGTGAACCATTAAACAACATGAGAGAAGGAGGCTCCATGAACATCCCCATCCTCAATGATGGTGGAGCCCAGCACACAAGTGCAAAAGACAAGGCTGAAGTATTTGCAACCATCTTCAACCAGAAGTGCCGATTCATCTCGGCCTCCTGAGGTCCCCACCATTGCAGAAGCAAATTCGATTCAGTCCATGTGATATCAAGAACAGCTGAGCGCACTGGATATAGCAAAGGTTATGGGCCCCGACAATATCCTGACTGTCATGTTGAAGACTTGTGCTCCAGAACTAGCAATACCTCTAGCCAAGCTGTTCCAGTACAGCTACAACACTGGCATCTATCCAACAATGTGGAAATCTGCCCAGGCATGCCCTGTCTACATAAAGGAGGACAAAGCCAATCCGGCCAATTACTGTCCCATCAGTCGACTCTTAATCGTCAGCAAAGTGATGGAAGGTGTTGTCAACCATGCTATCATGGGCACTTACTCGCCAATAGCCTGCTCATTAATGCTCAGTTTGGGTTCTGCCAGGACCACTCGGCTCCAGATCTTATTACAGCCTTGGATCAACATAGACAAAAGATTTGAATTCCAGAGGTGAGGTAAGAGTGATTACCCTTGACATCAAGGCAGCATTTGACTGAGTGTAGCATTAAGGAGCCCTAGTAAAATTGAAGTCAATGGAAATCAGGGGAAAGACTCTCCACTGGCTGGAGTCATACCTAGTACAAAGCAAGATGGTTGCGGTTGTTGGAGGCCAATCATCTCAGCCCCAGGACATCGTTGCAGGGGTTCCTCAGGGCAGTATCCTAGGCCCAACCATCTTCAGCTGCTTCGTCAATGACCATCCCTCCGTCATAAGGTCAGAAGTGGGGAAGTTTGCAAGGTGTTCAGTTCCATTCGCAACTCCTCAGATAATAAAGCAGTCCATGCCCACAAACTGCAAGACCTGGATGACATTCAGGCTTGGACTGACAAGTGGCAAGTAGCATTTGCACCATACAAGTGGCAGGAACTGACTATGTCCAACAGGTAAGCATCTATCCACCGCCCCTTGAATTCCCCAACATCAACATCCTGGAGGTCACCATTGACCAGAAACTTAACTGGACCAGCCATATAAATACTGTGGCTACAAGAACAGGTCAGAGGCTTGGTATTCTTATGGCGAATGTCTCACCTTCTGACTCCCCAAAGCCTTTCCACCATCTACAAGGCACAAGTCAGGAGAGTAATGGAATACTCTCCACTTGCTTGGATGAGTGCAGCTCCAACAACACTGAAGCAGCTCGACACCATCCAGGACAAAGCAGCCTGCTTGATTGGCACCCCATCCACCACCTTAAACATTCACTCCCTCCACAACCGGCACACCGTGGCTGCAGTGTGTACCATCTACAAGATGCACTGCAGCAACATGCCTAGGCTTCTTTCACAGCACCTCCCAAACCCCACCCTCTACCACCTAAAAGGACAAGATGGGAACACCATCACCTCCAAGTTCCCCTCCAAGTCACACACACCATCCTTACTTGGAAATATATTGCCCTTCCTTCATAGTCATTGGGTCAAAATCCTGGAACTCCCTCCCTAACTATATTATGGGAGTACCTTCACCACATGGACTGCAGTAGTTCAAGAAGGCAGCTCACCACCACCTTCTCAAGGCCAATTAGGGATGGGCAATAAATGTTCAACTTGCCAACGACACCCACATTTTAGGAACGATTTATTTTAAATTGTAACTGGTCCCTTGTGTTCAGGTACTGATCCCTTCTTTTCAAAACTGCGTCATCACCCCATCAAACGTCCAGTCCCAAACTTAAATTTCTCTCAAGTCTTTGAACTCGCAAATCATAGAATCATATAATGGTACATTGCAGAAGGACACCATTTAGCCCATCATGCCTATTCTAGCTCTTTGAAAGAGCTATCCAATTAGTTCCATTCCTCTACCCTCTCCCCATAGCCCTGCAAATTTTTCCCTTTCAAATCCATGCATCTTTCCCACAACTCTATGTTTGAATCTCACCACACCAGTTTCCACCTCCTCTAGATCGGTATTTTGTTTCTTTACTTGTCCCATTACCATCCCCTTTTGCCTTGCACCATCATCCCTTTTGTCATTAAATCCTTCCTGCCTTCCACCAAATCACAGACCTTCCCTTTTGTTCCTTCCTCCTTCCTGCTGTCTTTCCTTTACTCTGTACTTGTTTAAAACCTGTTACAGCTCTAACATTTTCCAGTTCTGACGAAGGGTCATCGACCTGAAATATTAACTCTGTTTCTCTCTCCACAGATCCTGCCCGACACGCTGAGTATTTCCAGCAGTTTCTGTTTTTCAGATTTCCAGCATACGCAGTATTTTGCTTTTGTACCGGAGTTAATAATTGAAGCAGAGACCATGTCAATGTTTAAGGATAAGTGGTTTAAGGAAAAGGAACTAAAGGGATTTTGGAACAGGGTGGGAACATTGGATTAGAACTACTGCTTGTGTGAAAGTAAACTCCAACACAGATTGGTTGAGCCCAAAGGCCTGTTTACATGTTGTAATTCCCATATAATTATGGCTGTGTCTGTTTGCAACACAAGTGGGTTGGACCAGATTTCTGATTGGTCCCCTTGGAGGACAAGACACACCCAACTGTTTGTAATTTGATCCTGTCAACTGCAGAGTCATTCAAGGTCTCTACAATGTGCAATTTGATCCAGTCATTGTCAGACAGGCTACTGAGGTTACAGTGCTAGCACTACTGCTTTCAGAGAATAGACAACATTCACACTCCCAGGTTAGGAGTACGCACAGTGTTCACACTACTGATTTCAGAGAATACATAGCACACACATTACTAATTTCAGAGAACACACCACGCTTACACTACTGAATTTAGAGAAGGCACAGCACTCACACTACTGAGTTCAGAGACTGCACTGCGCACACTAGTGAGTTCAGAGAATGCACAGCGCTCACACTGCCAAGTTCAGAGAATGCACAGCGCTCACACTATGGAGTTCAGAAAGGAATGGGTGAGGCCATCGAGAGATTTCAACATGAGGATGTGAATTTTGAGCCAATGTAGGTTAGCAAGCACAGGGGTGATGGACGAATGAGACTTGCTGCAAGTTAGGATATAAGCAGCAGAGTTTTGGATGAGCTCAAGTTCATTGAGGGTGGAAGATGGGAGGCTGGCCAGGAGAAAATTGGAATAATCGAGTCTGGCAAATAACACATATATTTAATGTCATCCATGTTGGTAGGACCAACGCAGAATATGCTCTAATTTTAAAAAAAATAGCGATTTATTCTCGAGATGCAGGCAACGCCAACATTTATTGCTCATCCCGAGTTTCCCTTGAAAAGGTAGTAGTGAGCTGTCTTCTTGAACTGCTCCAGTCGGTGTGGTGTACGTGCTCCCACAGTGCTGTTAGGTAGAGAGTTCCAGGATATTGACCCAGCAGTGATGAAGAAACAACAATATATGCCCAAGTCAGGATGGTATGACATGGAGGGAAACTTGGAGGTGGTGGTGTTCCTATGTACCTGCTGCACTTGTCTTTCTAGGTGGTAGAGGTTGCAGGTTTGGGAATTGCTGTTGAAGAAGCTTCGGCGAGTTTCTGCAATGCATCTTGTAGTTGGTAGACAATGCAGCTATTGTGCACCGGTGATGGAGGGAGTGAATATTTAAAGTGGTGGATCGGGTGCCAATCAAGCAGGCTGCTTCGTCCTCGATCCTCTTGAGCTTATTGAGTGTAGCTAGAGCTGCACCCATTCAGGTAAGTGAAGAGTATTCCATCACACTCCTGACTTGTGTCTTGTAGGTGGTGGAAAGGCTTTGGGAAGTCAGGAGGTGAGACACTCGCCACAGAATACCCAGACTCTGACCTGCTTTTGTAGCCACAGTATTTATGTGCATGATCCAGTTAAGTTTCTGGTCAATGGTAATCCTCAGGTTGTTGACGGTAGGGGATTTGATGATGATAATGCCATTGAATGTGAGAAGTGCTTGGACTCTCTCTTATTGGAGATTGTCAGTGCTTGGCACTTGTTCTGGGATTGATAGAGGATTGACCTCAAACAACTACCAACATCTTCCTTTGTGCTAGGTGTGACTTCAGCCAGAGGTTTCTCTCCTGTTTCCATTGAGTTCAGTTTTACTAGGGCTCCTTGGTGCCACATTCGGTCAAAATGCTGCCATAATGTGAAAGGCAGTCACTCTCACCTCAGCTCCAAAATTCAGCTCTTCTGTTCATGTTTGGACCAAGGCTGTAATGGGGTCTGGAGTCGAGCGGTCCAGGCAGAACCCAAACTGAGCATCAGTGAGCAGGTTATTGGTAAGTGCACTGTCGACAAAACCTTCCATCACTTTGCTGATGATTGAGAATAAGCTGATAGAGCAGTAATTGGCCAGATAGGATTTGTCCTGCTTTTTGTGAACAGGACATAGCTGGGCAATTTTCCACTTTGTTGGTTAGATGTCAGTAGCTGTACTGGAACAGATTTGCTGGAGGTGCTAGAGTTCTGAGGCATAGGTCTTCAGCACTATAGCCAGGCTGTTGTCAGGGCCAATGGCCTTTTCTGTATCGAGTGTACTCAGCCGTTTCTTCATAGTACGTGGAGTGAATCAAATTGGCTGAAACATGGAAACATAGAAAGTAGGTGCAGGAGTAGGCCATTCGGCCCTTCAAGACTGCACCACCATTCAATATGATCATGGCTGATCATGCAACTTCATTACCCCATTCCTGCGTTTTCTTGATCCCTTTAGCCATAAGGGCCACATCTAACTCCCTCTTGAATATATCTAACGAACTGGCCTCAACAAATTTCTGTAGTAGGGAGTTCCACAGGTTCACAATTCTCTGAGTGAAGAAGTTTCTCCTCATCTTGGTCCTAACTGGCTTACCCCTTAGCCTTAGACTCTGACCCCTGGCTCTGGACTTCCCCAACATCGGGAACATTCTTCCTGCATCTAATCTGTCCAATCCCGTCAGAATTTTATATGTTTCTATGAGATCCCCTCTCATTCTTCTAAATTCCAGTGAATATAAGCCCCTAGTCTATCCAGTCTTTCTTCATATGTCAGTCCTGCCATCCCGGAAATCAGTCTGGTGAACCTTTGCTGCACTCCTTCTATAGCAAGAATGTCCTTCCTCGGATTAGGAGACCAAAACTGCACACAATACTCAAGGTGTGGCCTCACCAAGGCCCTGTACAACTGCAGTAAGATCTCCCTGCTCCTATACTCAAATCCACTCGCTATGAAGGCCAGAATGCCATTTGCCGCCTTTACTGCCTGCTGTACCTGCATGCCTACCTTCAATGACTGATGTACCATGACACCCAGGTCTCGTTGCACCTCCCCTTTTACTAATCTGTGACCATTCAGATAATAATCTGCCTTCCTGTTTTTGCAACCAAAGTGAATTACCTCACACTTATCCACATTTTACTGCATCTGCCATGCATTTGCCCATTCACCTAACCTATCCAAGTCCCCCTGCAGCCCTCCTAGCATCCTTCTCGCAGCTTGCATTGCCACGCAGCTTAGTGTCATCTGCAAACTTAGAATTCAGCACAGGAGGACTGGCATCTGTGGACCTCAGAAGGTGGCCGAGATGGATCAACTCGGCACTTCTGGCTGAAGATGGTTGCGAATGCTTCAGCCTTGTCACTTGCTGGGCTCTGCCATTGTTGGGGAAAGGGACGGGGATTGCCATGGAGCCTCCTCCTCCTCCCGTTAGTTGTTTAATTGTCTATCACCATTTACAACTGGATGAGGCAGCACTGCAGATCTTTGATCTGATGCATTGCTTGTGGGATTGCTTAGCTCTGTCTATAGCAAGCTGCTTCCTCTGTTTAGTCACAAGTCACCCGGTCCAGATGGGGTGCACCGTAGTTTGCTGAAGGAAGCTAGGATGGAGATAGTTTTGTCATGTATTTAACTATCATTGTAACCCATGTATAAGCTGACCTAAGTTGTACATCTTGAGAACATTGACCACTACGGGTGAACTTGCGGGAGACACTCCTAACCTGGATTTTCAGGTATAAAAGGGGAAGCTCCACCTACCTTCATCACTTGAGGTCTTGGTAATAAAGGTAACTGGTCACAGAGTGACCTGCTCTCAAGTATGGGCCCTGTGTGCATTTATACTGTATAGTGAGGATATATCATTGGCGACGAGAAGCTGGGATTTAAACCACGCGAGCATGGCCACTAGCAGCACAGAAGAGAGGTACTGTGTTAGTGATGATTGGGATTACTTTATTGAGAGACTACAGCAAAGTTTTGTCACTAAGGAATGGTTGGGACAGGATTCGGCCGATAAACGCAGGGCTCATCTCCTGATGGTTTGTGGATCCAGCACGTACTCCCTGATGAAGGACCTTCTAGTGCCAGAGAAGCTGGCGGACAAGACGTTTGAAGAGCTCAGTAAGTTGATTGGGGAACACCTTAAACCAGCAAGCAGCATGCACATGGCGAGACACCAGTTTTACATGCACCGGTGGCGAGAAGGGCAATGCGTTCCAGACTTTGTGGCAGATCTCCAGCGACTGGCGAGCCTATGTAAGTTCCCAGATGCATGCAGAGCAGAGCTACTATGAGACTTTTTTAATTGAGGGCATCGGGCATGCTGGAGTTTTCAGGAAACTGATTGAGACCAAAGACTTGACCTTGGAAGCCCAGACATTTAACTCAGGGGAGGAAGAGACCAGAATGATGTATGACAAAAGTCTTGGCTCAAATGCAGCAAACGACCAGGGAGTCAACATTGTTAATGTGGCACACAGTTCTCTAGGCAGACAAGGGCAATCGGACATGCCCCAGCATGTAGTCGAACCCAAAGGAGGAATTCAACAGAGACAATGGCTAGCTGAACGGTGATTCATGCCATCGCAATGGACAATGCAGCCAATAATGGGGCCATCAACACCTGTTAATGGTGCACTTAAGGACAGTTACAGAGAGAGTCAGAGACGATCGACTGGTAATGGACCTTTGTTTCCAACAACGGGGCCTCCAGCTCATGCTGGAGGTGTGGAGGCAAACACCCAGCCAGAGCTTGCAGGTATCAGCATTATACCTGCAGAAACTGCAACGTCAGCGGTCACTTGGCGCGTATGTGCAGGAAGCCTGCAGCCAGGTTGATGTACGAGGAGGACGGGCCCGATGTAAGCCCTATGAGACCAAATGAATACTGGGGGAAATTGCTAGAAGCTGAAGTTCAGCGAGTTCATGTGGAGCACATATACAGTTCATACACCAGGACGCTACTGATAATGATGAAAGTGCTCCTCAATGGCAACCCAGTATTAATGGAGCTAGACACAGGGGCCAGCCAGTCCCTGATGAGTATCAAACAGTTCGAAAGGTTGTGGGTGCCCAAGGCCAGGAGGCCAAAATTATTGCCGATTGACGCACAGCTACAGACATATACAAAGGAGATCATTCCGGTGCTCGGCAGCGCCACGGTAGTCGTGACCCACAAAGATTCGGAGAACAGGTTGCCACTCTGGATTGTCCCGGGGGACGGTCCCGCACTACTGGGGAGGAGTTGGCTTGCTGTCATGAACTGGAAATGGGGCGATGTCAATGCAATTTCTTCTGTAGAGCGAGTATCATGCTCACAGGTCCTAGACAAATTTGACTCATTATTTCAACCCGGCATTGGCACTTTCATGGGGGGCAAGGTAGTGATTCACATAAACCCGGACGCCAGGCCAGTACACCACAAGGCCAGAGCGGTGCCCTACGTGATGCGGGAAAAGATAGAATGTGAATTGAACCGCCTGCCGAGGGAAGGCATCATCTCGCCAGTCGAATTCAGTGACCGGACAGCGGATGGGTCGGTCAGGATATGTGGCGATTACAAGGCCACCATCAATCGGGTGTCACTCCAAGACCAGTACCTGCTACTGAGAGCGGAGGACCTCTTTGCGACGCTATCCGGTGGCAAACTTTTTTCAAAATTGGACCTGACCTCAGCTTACATGACCCAGGAGCTGGCGAGTGAGTCGAAGAAGCTGACCACCATCACGACACACAAGGGGTTGTTTGAATATAACAGATGTCCGTTCGGGATTCGTTCGGCCGCCGCGATCTTTCAGCAAAATATGGAAAGCCTCCTCAAGTCGATTCCAAGGACGGTGGTTTTTCAAGACGACATCCTCATCATGGGTCGCGATACGGAAGAACACCTCCACAACCTGGAGGAGGTGCTACGCAGACTGGACCGGGTAGGGCTGCGACTGAAAAAGGCGAAGTGCGTCTTCTTAGCTCCAGAGGTAGAATTCCTGGGGAGACGGGTAGCAGCAGACGGGATCAGACCTACTGCATCCAAAACGGAAGCGATCCAGAGAGCACCCAGACCCCTGCATTCGTTCTTGGGGCTCCTGAACTATTTTGGTAACTTTCTTCCCAAATTGAGCACGCTGTTAGAGCCGCTACACGTGCTCCTACGCAAAGGTCATAATTGGATCTGGGTGGACAGCCAGGAAAGGGCTTTTGATAGAGCACGCAATTTGTTATGCTCCAACAAACTGTTAACGTTATATGACCCATGTAAGAAACTTGTTTTAACGTGCGATGCATCGTCCTATGGGGTCGGGTGTGTGTTGCATCATGCGAATGCCAATGGTCAGTTACAGCCGGTAGCTTATGCCTCCAGAAGTCTGTCCCAGGCAGAAAGGGGCTATGGGATGGTAGAAATGGAAGCGCTTGCGTATGTATATGCTGTAAAAAAAATGCACCAGTACCTGTGCGGCAGGAAATTTGAGCTGGAGGCAGATCACAAACCCCTAACGTCCCTTTTGGCCGACAACAAGGCCATAAATGCGAATGCATCGTCCCGCATGCTGAGGTGGGCACTCACGTTAGCCGTCTATGACTACACAATTCGGCACAGACCGGGCACTGAAAACTGCGCCGATGCACTCAGCAGGCTCCCACTAGCCACCACTGAGAGGGCAACTGAGCATGATGCTGAGATGATCATGGCTGTTGAAGCTTTCGAAAGCGAAGGCTCACCTGTGACAGCCCATCAGATTAAAGTCTGGACAAATAAAGACCCGCTACTGTCTTTAGTTAAGAAATGTGTCCTGAATGGGGACTGGGCAGCCACGTATGGGGCATGTCCTGAGGAATTTAAACCGTTTCATAGGCGCAAGGATGAACTCTCGATTCAGGCTGATTGCCTACTGTGGGGAAACCAAGTAGTCATGCCCCAGATGGGAAGAGAGGTGTTTATCAGAGAACTTCACAATGAGCACCCGGGCATTGTCATGATGAAGGCAATTGTCAGGTCACATGTTTGGTGGCCAGGGATAGATGCAGACCTGGAACTTTGTGTTCGCAGGTGCAACACATATGCTCAGCTGGGCAACGCACCCAGGGAAGCCCCCCTTAGCCCCTGGTCCTGGCCCACCAAGCCATGGTCACGCATCCATGTGGACTATGCAGGTCCTTTCATGGGAAAAATGTTTTTGGTTGTAGTAGACGCCTACTCCAAATGGATTGAGTGTGCCATTTTAAATTCAAGCACATCCTCTGCCACGGTAGAAAGTCTAAGGGCAATGTTCGTCGCCCATGGTCTACCGGATGTCTTGGTCAGCGACAATGACCGTGCTTCACAAGCACTGAATTCCAGGACTTCATGGCAGGCAATGGAATCAACCATGTCAGAACGTCACCGTTCAAGCGGCCTCAAACGGCCAGGCGGAACGAGCAGTGCAGATACTCAAACAGGGGATGCTCAGAATCCAAGGGGGTTCCCTACAAAGCTGCTTATCACGCCTCCTGTTGGCCAATAGATCCCGACCACACTCGTTCACAGGGGTTCCACCCGCAGAGCTGCTAATGAAAAGGAAGCTCAAAACCAGATTATCCCTAATACACCCTACTATGAAAGAAATTGTTGAGAGCAGGCGTCAGTTACAATGTGACTACCATGACAGGAATGCGAGGGCATGATGTATTGATGTCAATGACCTTGTTTTTTCCTTAATTACGCTGCAGGGCCCAAATGACTTGCAGGCATTGTGCTTGCCAAAGAGGGGAATAGGGTTTTGGTAGTTAAACTTACCAATGGACAAATCTGCCGCAAACACGTTGATCAAACTAAAAGGAGGTTCAGCAACCCCATAGAAGAAGCAGAGGAAGAACACGACGCAGAGTTTACTCCACCACAGGTGACCGAACACCGGAACAAAGTGGAGGAGAGCCCAGTCACTGTGGGTAGTCTGGACAGGCCTGAGGCACCGCAAACAGCAGACACTCAGGCCAGCGCCCAACAACCGGAGCCCCAACTTAGGCGCTCGACAAGAGAGCGTTAACCACCAGAGAGACTTAACCTGTGATCCCAATAAGACTTTGGGGGGGGGGGGGGGGAGGTGATGTCATGTATTCAGCTATCATTGTAACCCATGTATAAGCTGACCTCAGTTGTACACCTTGAGAACATTGACCATGAGGGGTGAACTTGTGGGAGACACTCCTAACCTGGACTTTCAGGTATAAAAGGGGAAGTTCCACCCACCTTCATCACTTGAGGTCTTGGTAATAAAGGTAACTGGTCACAGCGTGACCTTCTCTCAAGTATGGGCCTCGTGTGCATTTATACTGTATAGTAAGGATATATCAGTTTAAGCTCTGACCACAGTCTTTAATCCTCCTCGACTATTATAGTGGTGCCAGAGAACTGAAGGATTGAAAATATTACTATCCAAAAAAGGAGAGAAGGATAAGCCAGGAAACAACAGGCCAATCAGCCTAATGTCAGTGCTGGGAAAACTACTACAGACTATTACAAAAGCAAAATACTGCGGATGCTGGAATCTGGAATAAAAATGAAAAATGCTGGAAATCTCAGCAGGTCAGGCAGCATCTGTGGAGAGGAATCAGAGTTAACGTTTCGGGTCGATGACCCTCCGTCAGAACTGAAGAGTGTTCGAAAAGAACAGATTCTTAACAAGCGCTGAAAGAGGGAGAGGAAGAAAGAACAAAAGGGAAGATCTGTGATAGGTTGGAAGACAGGAGAGATAGGAGAGACAAAAGGGATGATGGCCCAAATTCAAATGCTAATGCCAGGAGTTGGAAAAACATGAGTCGAGTGAATGTGAATGGGTGTGAATGGTGGGATAATGACCAACTGCCATTAGAGACTAGGTGAAAAAAAGAAACAGGCTCTGAGGGGTGGCCGGGCAGCGGTTACGCTCTGAAATTTTTGAACTGAGGAACTCTTTTGTTGGGCACTTTACAGCCTTTTGGACTCAACATCGAGCTGCCATTTTGGTGAGGGCGGGAGGTCACTTACACGCTTTGCGCACTAGCGGCCGTCAGCGGGCGGTTCTCATCATTTTATGAGATTTCCAGCACTTGCAGTATTGTGTTTTTGAATCAGCAGAGTGATAGTAAGAATCAGCAACAGTGCCATCAGGCAACACCTACATACTGCTGAGCTGTTCAACAATACCAAGTTCGCTGACTTGTGGGCCTCTTCAAAAATGTGAACCCATGAACAGGCAATGCAAAATCACGTGGAGTGCTGTAGCTGTTTCTCAGGCTGATTTTGATACATCCACAACCCTTATTATTTTACATAACTTGCATTGCAGGATTAGTATAGTGAGGTGCATTTCATTCAATTATAACGGGTGAGGGTGACGTAATCACAAGTGAAATCACTAACAGTGCCGTAAATTTTTAGCATGTGCTGAGAATGACATCATCAAGTGGATGACATCACAGGTCGACTGAAAACAGGAAGTACACTGTCGCTAATCAAACTAAAGAGCTGTGACAACTGATGGAGCATTGTGTGTGGGTCACGGATTGTTAACAAGTTTATTGGGTAGAAAGTGTAGGGGTGGGTCACCTTTTACATTACAAAGTGAATAGTGTGTGTCATGATTTCCAGATTCTGTCCAGTCCAATTATGTCACTTGCCACACATGTGCCCAGCTTTCCCAGAAATCAACTCACTGCTGATCCAGGTCTAGAGGAGGAGAGGGAGATAGTGGTGCAGGTGTAAAGGGGGTGGGGTGGGAAGAACGTCATCCAGGTCTAACAGAGGTTGGGAGAATATAATCCATCTTCCCATCTGGATCACGTTACTCCCGCTTCCCACTGTTCTCTGTGTTATTCCCCCTCCCCTCCCAGAACTTCTGACCTTCCCCCTATGGTCCCCTCACTTGTTTCTCCCACCTCCGGTCTCTTCTCTCTTACGTTTCCCACTCCACTCCCCCCCCCGCCCCCCCCCTCAAGTCCCCTCTCTTTCTCCCGCCCCAGGTCTCCTCCCTTCCACCCGCCCCCCCCCAGGTCCCCGCTCTCTCCTTTCCACTCCCCCCCCCAAAGTCCCCTCTCTCTTCTCCCCTCTCCACCCCCCAGATCCCAGCCCCCCCCAGGTCCAGTCTCCGTCCATCTCCCCCCACCCCCGGTCCCCTCTTCCCCCCCCAGGTCACCTCTCTCTCCCCCTCCCCTGGTACCCCCTCTCTCTCCCTCCCAGGTCCCCCTCTCTCTCTCTCCCCCCTCCCCTTTCTCTGCCACCCCCAGATCCCCTCTCTTCCCCCCACATCCCCCCCCCATTCCAGGTTCTCCCTCTCTCTCTCTCTCCCTCCCAGATCCCCTGTCTCTCTCCCTCAGGTCGCCTACCAGGACCCCCCTCTCTATCCCTCCCAAACACCCCCCCCCTCCCTCCTAGGTACCCCTTCCCTCTCCCTCCTCCAGGTCCTCTCTCTATCTATTCCCCCTCCCTCTCCCCTTGGTCCCCCCTCCCTTTCCTCCCCCTCTCCCCGCAGGTTCACCCTCACTCTTCTTCCACCCCCCCCAGATCCCACCCTCTCTCTTCCTACCCCTCCCCAGGGTCCTCCTCTCTCTCCCATCCCCCACCTTCCCTTCTCTCACCCACCCCACCCGCGTCCCTTCTCTTCCCGCTCGACCCGTGAACCTTCTCTCCCTGCTGCAATCTCCTGACCTTTTCCAGGTAAGCATAGGAACATAAGAAATAGGAACAGGGGTAAACCATTTGGCCCCTCGAGCCTGCTCCACCATTCAATAAGATCATGGCTGATCTGATCCTGGACCCAAATCCACTTCCCTGCCAGCTCCCCATAACCTTGACTCCCTTATCGTTCAAACATCTGTATCTCCACCTTAAATATATTCAATGACCCAGCCTCCACTGCTCTCTAGGGTAGAGAATTCCAAAGATCCAAGACCCTCAGGGAAAAGAAATCCCTCCTCATCTCCATTTTTAACAGGTGACCCCTATTCTGAAACTATAGGGGTTCCACATTCCCTCACAAGGGGAAACATCCTCTCTGCATCTACTCTGTCAAGCCCCCTCAGAATCTTATAGGATGCAATATGATCAGCTCTCATTGTTCTAAACTCCAATGAGTATAGGCCCAACCTGCTCAACCTCTCTTCATATGACAACCCCTTCATCTCAGGAACCAACCTTGTGTACCTTCACTGAACTGCCTCCAATGCAAGTATATCCCTCCTTAAATAAGGAGATCAAAACTGTACTCAGTATTGTAAGCATGATCTCATTAATGCTATACAGTTGTAGCAGGTCTTCCCTGTTTTTATACTGCATCGCCCTTGCAATAAAAGTCAACATTCCATTTGCCTTCCTAATTACTTGCTGTACCTGCTTGCTAACTTTTTGTGTTTCATGTACAAGAAGGACCCCCAGATCCTTCTGTACCGCAGCATTTTGTAATCTCTCCCCATTTAAATAATTATTTGCTTTTTTATGTATCTACCAAAGTGGATAACCTCACATTTTCCCACATTATACTCCATCTGCTAATTTTTTGCCCACTCACTTAGCCTATCAATATCCTTTTGCAGATTCTTTGCGTCTTCTTCACAACTTGCTTTCCCCACCTATCTTTGAATCATCAGCAAATTTGGCTACATTACACTCGGTCCCTTCATCCAAGACATTAATATCGATTGTAAATAGTTGAGACCCCAGCACTGATTCCATACAAAAAAAAACTCTTTTGAGTTCACCTGTGAAAACATAAAAACAATAAACGGTGCCACCCGACCTGGGTGACACTAACTGAAAACGGCTGGCAGCAGGCTGGGCGCTGATTAGGCGCATGCCAGGTTCGGGGGCGGGGCGTTGTTTAGGCTCGGTCACCAGCCGCCATACCAGCAGTCACAGAGTGTAATCATACACCGAGATCCGCTCTTTCCCGTCAACAATCTGCACGGAAACCCCCCTCACTTGATATCTCGTCACTTCCGGTGCGCTGCACCTCTCACTGCCGATTGGTTGGTGCGCCTGTCCATCAGGCGAGGCCCGGGGCCGGATTCTGAGCGGAGAGAACGGCTGTCCGTTTGAGGGACTCTGCGCTCGAGCCCCTGCGCGCAGGCCTGACATGTTGCTATAGTTTCGGGACGTGGAGTAAGGAGAACTGTCATGAAGGTACTCATCGGGTTGATGTTTTGAGATCCGTCGTGTGGCTGCGGTGGCTGGCAGCTCCTGTGATAACGAAGCTGCCCCTCGATCGGGACAGTAATTACTGTCGCGGGCAACTGTGCGCAGATAACAATAGTTGGAAAGACGGCACGAAGGACTTGATGCAGTTTTGAAACCGCTTTTCCAAGTTTGAGGGACCCCAGCAGCATATTCAGCCATCCTTTTATTGCTGAAAGTAGCGTAATAGGCGGAGAAAATGCGAGTTTGCTTTTATTGATGATGGTGGTGGTTCTATTTTAATTTTGAAATTTGCATTACAACACAAGTGTGAAAGTGAGGCGTATTATTTATTGTGTATTTACCAGTGGGACAGCAGGAAAGGGAGGGAGGGAAGGGTGTCTTTACTGTCTGTGTTATGGCCTGTCAGCAACCAGAGCCCAGGCCTAAATGTCGCGGAGGGAATTGTAGAAATGTAAAAAGCTTTCCAGCAGCAATCCTTGGGCATTTTGACAGATAGTGTTTGCTGTACTCGATGCCAGAACTAGGGGTAGATGGAAGAGAAGCATGCCTGATTCAGACTATCTGTGATGACCAATACTTACCAGCATTTATGTTTTTGTGGGAAAGATTGATAACATTCGCTATTTGGTTGTGCTCATGGTATTCAAAATAGATCAATTTTGGTGATTCTCCCCATTGGTTAAGTGGATGCAATGTGAACATTATTCAAGCCCATTACAATACAATTGGCATCTTCGTAAAATACATCTGTAAGGGGTCTTTTAAAATTCTGCTTGTCTACTATTATGCGTAATTGAAATCCTACTGCCAATTTGCTATTGTGTAAATCTTGCAACTAATCAAAAACGTTTTCAATGGAAGTGTATCAATATAATCTATATAGTATAATCTGTTTGTGTATAGTACTTAGATTATATTGGCGTTTCCCAAACTGTTTATTGCTCCCCCCTCCCTCCTCCCTCCTCCCTCCTTTCCCACTGGAGATTCACAGCCCAGGCTTGCCTCCCTCTTTTTAAGAAACCATGGGTCGAAATTAGTCTTCATCAGTTCTGGAAACAGGCTGACGATTTTCAATCAACCCATTTCGCGCTACTGGCGAAGATCAATTTCACTCCTTGTATTTTCACATCAAACAAGAGGATCCTATTTTCTTGACTAACATAACAACTTGCATTTATGTATTGCCTTTAACGTAATGAAATGTCCCAATGTGCTTCACAGAAGTGTAATCAGCCAAAAATTGACATCAAGCCAAAGGAGGACACATTAGGGCAGATGACAAAAAGCTTTGTCAAAGACATAGGTTTAAGAAAATGTTGATTCAGAGTTGATTGAAAAAATGCAGCACTCCTCCTTGAGTTTTCAGAATTTTGCCAAAACATTACTACAAGTCAACCAATGTTCCCGCTAAGCTGTGGCCTCGTGGTCATCTGCAATGTCCCGCGCAGGCTGCTCACTGGCATTGTAACTACCACACGTGCGCAAAAATTTGAATGGGCAGCTTACAGGGCACATTGGCCATCGCACTTCTTCAATTATCTTCACCTAACCTTTCAGCTGACAAAGCTTCAGTTTGGAAAAAAAATCTGTTTATCATTGAGGACAGGATGTTTGGTCTCCAGGTGGCATTTACGATTGCTTGATTTCTTCCAATCCTGAGCAAAAACTTGAACACAAACCAATCCATTGCGGACGACAGTTTTTGTCAGAACTAGTACATGTGAATCCGAAGTCCAAGGCGGCAGGAACTTTTGCCTGGCTATTCCTTCCACAGGATCAACATCCTCAACTTTATACTTCAAAAGGCTTCATTCCTTCACAGTTATTAAACAACAAATATCTCAGTCACATCAGTTATATAGCACGCGGGAGCTCGGGGCACTGGGGTGTTCGGAACACTAAATTGAAATGGCAGATCAGTGCAGTATCTATTCATGCAAGGATCACCTATTCTGGTAGCAAACTGAAAAAACACTGCTTACCTGGGGGAGGCCTGCAGCTGCCACTGATGCAACCTCATCTCACTATTCTGCTTTACAATGGTAGACTGGCAATCAAAAGTCTGACTTTCTATAAATTTTAAAGAAACTGAGCAGATTTAAATACAAAGTAAAATGCTATAAACAGTTCTGATTGGTCCAACTTAAGTTTCTAGAAATGAGTGAAAATTCAAACATCCTGCTGAGATCACCCTATGCAAGGCTATATCGGTGTTTACTTTTTATTCAAATTTAATCTTAAATTTGCTTAGTTTCTTTAAAATTTAAAGACATTCAGACTTTGGATGCAAATCCTCAAGCTTTATGAACTTTCATCAGTGGCTCTCCTTCTTGGCCGACCAGTTAATATGCTTTTAGTTAGTGTTGGTTGAGAAATGACACGTGGACTCCTCCCTGCTCTTCCTTGAATAGTGCCATGGAATCTTTCACATTCACCTGAACAGGCAAATAGGGCTTCAGTTTAACAGTCCTCCACAGTTATTAAACACCAATAAGCGACGAAGCAAAGGCGTTCGCCACTGGTCCCAAAGAAAGCTGCCCCACAAAGATCTCGATCACTTTGGCAAGAAGTTTGCCTTTTTTGACGCATAAATAATTTCACTGTAATGTAATGGGGAATCCCTGGAGCGCTTTGCTGTGATGTCAACAAGTTGTCTAAGCAACCAATCACAATGCAGAATTCTCAGACAGGAAACCAGGAAGAGACTAGCTGTTTTTATTCAGACTTTAAAAAAATGTTAGAGAGCAAAACAAAGATAGAGACTCGCACATGGGGAAAAGGTAAACTTGAAATAAATATGAACAAACTTTTAAAAAATATATTTTTTGGAAGGTTTCTTAAACATTCAAATTTTTATCATAATGGAGAAATTTGACACTCCACAAAATTAAAATTAGTTTTTCAGGGACATAGCATTTGTTTAGCAGCTAATACGCTGTTAAAACCCCAGTTATACCTAATCCAGCAAGGTCTAAATTTAATGGGATATTTAACGAAATATTTATGAAAGGATATACTTGCTTTGGAGGCAGTTCAGAGAAGGTTCACTAGGTTGATTCCGGAGATGAGGGGGTTGACTTATGAGGAAAGGTTGAGTAGGTTGGGCCTCTACTCATTGGAATTCAGAAGAATGAGAGGGGATCTTATCGAAACGTACAAGATTATGAGGGGGCTTGACAAGGTGGATGCAGAGAGGATGTTTCCACTGATGGGGGAGACTAGAACGCGAGGGCATGATCTTAGAATAAAGGGCAGCCCATTTAAAATTAAGAGGAGAAATTTCTTCTCTGAGGGTTGTAAATCTCTGGAATTTGCTGCCGCAGAGAGCTGTGGAAGCTGGGACATTGAATAAATTTAAGACAGAAATAGACAGTTTCTTAAACGATAAGGGGTTATGGGGAGCGGGCATGGAGGTGGAGCTGAGTCCATGATCAGATCATCCATGATCTTATTGAATGACGGAGCAGGCTCGAGGGGCTGTATGGCCTACTCCTGTTCCTATTTCTTATGCTCTTATTATTGCCACGTAAAAGCCCAAGTTTTCATCAGTTTCACTGATCACACTGATTGCCGGCTATGGGGTGGGGGTTGGGGGCGGGAGCTGAGCACAGCCAGTGTCAGAGCAGTGAATGACTGACCGCAACTTCAGGATTTCTGCGTTTAGATACACATGTGCTACATCCTGAAATTGCGGTCAGTTTCAAAGGGGTAATAACAACGAACACTGTTAGTTCACCGTTGTTATCCACTGCAAATTCCGGCCCAATGTCTCATCTGGAAAAACACCATTTCAATACAGTATTGATATCTCAGCCTAGATTAAGAACTGGAGTGGGTTTGTAATCCAAATGTCTAAGTTCAAAATCTTTTATAAATATCTTGAAGCCCATTGTAAAATTATGAAATTACTCTTCCTATCAATAAATTATGAGGATTATGGATAGTGCAATAACCTTTTTCCGCTAGTGAGCAAGTGTCAAGCTACAAATCACTAAAACTTAGAGGAAATGCTGAAAATGATGTAGGAAGATGTAGGAAGTCACAAGGGGGCTTTAACGATTTAAAGGTAATTATTTGGGGGGACATTTAGCTAATTTTAAGTGCAAATGATTTTGATTTCAATACAGGATCTCATGCTGGCAGATGTGATTGCAGAACAGCAGAATTGTAGTCTTACTGTAGAATACTATCAGGACTGCCCCTTTGTATTTAGCAAAAACAATCTGGGCCTCTGCTGGCCCCAACCCCACTGGAGAGTGCTCCAGCTTGAATCCAATGACCGACATCAGGATGCAGTTCAGGGTGAGCAGCTTACCTGAATCTTCTCCATGTTTCGAGTGGCAACATCTTGGGTATGAATCAGCACAGTGAAGGTAAAACCTGGAGGGTTACAGTCAAGAATCACCTTTTTTAAATGAGACCTCAAAATAGCTCCAGCCTCTTCGTTGCCACAGCAGCATCTCACCCTCGCAAAGAGTTCAAATCAAGCCTCTTGCATTTCTTTCCCAGTGTTTCTTTAAGCATTGAGTGCCGATGATCTCATCAGTGAGAGCAGGCTGGGAAGGGTAAGTGAACCCAGCAGTCTGAGGGAGCTGAATTAATGGACGATGGAGGAGTTTGAGAACGGGGATTGGAGTTTTGAAGCACTTGCTCGGTGGAGATGGAGGTAGCTCACGACTCTTTCTTGGACCGTGGCGGAGTCATCATGGGGCATCACCCTTGTGGAGAGCCTCTCTTCCTTCTCCTTTAAGACACTCCTTAAAACCTACCTCTTTGAACCTCTCCTAATATCTCATGTGGCTCGGTGTCAAATTTTGTTTAATAATGCTCCTGTGAAGCGCCTTGGGATGTTTTACTACGTTAAAGGCGCTATATAAATGCAAGTTGTTGTTGCATGGCTTAACAGTAGATATTGCTGGCTACAGCACACCGTTTCAGGCACATGCACTAATTTTAGTAGAAAATGCCTTGCATACACACACTTAATACAGATAATTGTACTTCATTTATACTTCATATTTACTGAACATCTACCACCATTCAATAACTAAGGAAGTAAAGCAATCGCAATGATCAAAAACACTTACATACTCTGCTTTTATTCTTAGTATTTTACCAACAATCGCACATAAGGATTAAAGTGCACATGCATATACTGTGCAAAAAAGTATAAAGATCACATGCCCAACGATGGCATCTACTACAAATTTTTTATTTACCAATCAGATACCCTCTCAACCATCAACACCAAAAATGGATTAAGTGGTCATTTGTCTCATTGCTGTTTGTGGGATCTTCCTTTGTGCAAATTTGCTGCCACATTTGCCTACATAACACTAACTGCACTTCAAAAGTAATTAATTAGCTATGAAACATTCAAACCATTCTGAAGACACAATGACATGTCATATAAATAAATTATTTTTCTCTATCTTATCAGCCAGACAGTCCTTTCAAGAGCAGAAATGTGCACCCAGTTGAACAAAAGATATATGAGGATAACTCAGACAGGGAAAAATTACACAAACTTAAAACCCTTTCATAATGTTGCAGATTTTTGCTTTCTTACCAAGTTTGCTTTTCTATGTTACTCAGTCTGTAAGGTCTCTAGTTTCTGTAACATGCTGCCCAGATTGTGTATCAATGCTTTCTGTGCCTTCCTTTTATTTCATCTCTGAACTGCAGTATATAACCTGAAAATATTGACCACTGTGAGTAGGGTTAATTGGAAAATATGGTGTTGAATTTGTGCTGTAAAATGTAGCCACACTTTTTCTGTCTCCATTATTATCTCTGCAATGAAGTAAATGTATTAAACTATCTCTTCTAATTTGTTTTTTTTTGAAGAATTGTGCAGTTTGTTGGCCAATATTCTATGAACCTCTGTTCTTGGGCAAACAATGTACTTCAGTAAAATTGTGCCAATTTGTATCTGTTTTGTAGGCTGGGGCCACATCAATGTGGGCTTCATGTTGTGGTCTGCTGAATGAAGTAATGGGTACTGGAACAGTGCGTGGCCAGCAACCTGGGTTCAGTGGAGGTACGGGGCCATTCAGATTTGCCCACAGCACAGGGTACTCTTCATATCCATCCCCAATGCCTGAAGTCCCAAATTTAGTCTGTAAAGGTTGTGGGCAGGCTTTTTCTCTCTTTAGGAAGAAGGTGAGTTGGGTAATATGTTTATTGTATTTGCTGCACATCTAATTTAGTATTCCTGCATTGAGGGGTGAAAGAAAGGATAGTGTTTGAATAAAACGCTGGATTAACAACAGGTCATATGCAAGTTGCATGCAATAGATAATGATGCTGTGGATTGTATGTCTACTGCATATAAAATGCTTCAGTGTCTACATTCTTCCTGTCCTGTGTGATACCAGTGAAATAAAATCTGTTCATCGTTAGCATTAATGTTTTTGTGACGGGCTGCATTCGTACTTTGTCAGATTTAATTTGTTTCAGCAGTTTGAATTTCATGAAAACTATGACGATAACAAAAGCTTGCATTTACATTGAGTCTTTTAACATAGAACTTGGATCCACAAACACCCATTTGTTATTGGTAAACAGAATAGTGCAAAGGTATTTTAAAGGAATGCTTCAGACAGCATGTTCAAAATTAAATACATTCAAGTACATTTATAATCTACAAACCAAACAATCACAGTAATTTTGATCCAAATCATAGCACTTTGGCAATTTTTGTAATCCTTATAGTTCTCTGCTAGCACAGCTAGGCTGGATGTGAGTCATAATGTCTCGATTCTTCTGCTGGTTCTAAAAATGCTTCGATCGGCTTATTCCTTACAAGGTTAAATGTTTTAACTCCGATACCTGTTCGGAGCAGTGCTGTCCTCTCTGCTATTATATTTATTGATAATTATCTATTAGGTGTAGAAAATACATAATTCTAGGGATCCAAATAAAGCAAAACTCCTTGTGATCAATGACAATACACAATGAACAATAGCACAATTTAATAGCAAATAAATTTACATGGCAATATACATTACATTTTGTCCTTCCCTTGTGGTTTGTCTCCTAATTGAGGCTCTGCATCATTCTATGCAAGAGAATCAATTAGACAACAAGATCAAACATACTTGCAATTTAAAATGTAGTACTAATTTACTTTTCCTGTCAATTTTCCCCTACTTTTCCGAGGGCATTAACTTCTTACTGGGGTACAATTCCACATGCACCAAGCAAACACTGGAGCCTTACTTAAGTAAAGAAAGAAAAACTTGCATTTATGTAGCATCTTTCACGACCATCGGATATCCCAAAGTGCTTTACAACCAATTAAGTATTTTTTGAAGTGTAGTCACTGTTGTAATGTAGGAAATGCAGCAGCCAATTTTGCACGACAAGCTCCCACAAACAACAATGTGATAATGACCTTGAGTCCCGTTGCCGAGAGCATGCAGAAAGCAAGCGCAGGCAGTGGAAGGAGCGAGCGGTAAACAGACTCCCCACCCACCCTTTCCTTCAACGATTGTCTGTCCCAACTGTGACAGAGACTGTAATTCCCATATTGGACTGTTCAGTCACCTGAGAACTTACTTTTGGAGTGGAAGCAAGTCTTCCTCGATTTCGAGGGACTGCCTATGGGGATAATGAAAATGACCAGATAATCTGTTTTTGTTATGTTGATTGAGGGATAAATATTGGCCAGGACACCCCTGCTCTTCTTCAAAATAGTGACATGAGATCGTTTGCTCTCACCTGAGGGAGCAGACAGGACCTCGATTTAACCTCCCATCCGAAAGACGGCACCTCTGACAGTGTAGCACTCTCTCAGTACTGCACTGGAGTGTTAGCCTAGATTTTTTCACTCAAGTCTCTGCAGTGGGGCTTGAACTCACAACCATTTGACTTAGAGGCAAGGGTACTATCAACTGAGCCACAGCTGACACTGTCAAAGTGGCTATCTTTAATGTATTAGCAAGTTATTGAATCACTGAAGGCATTATAACTGACTTGAATCCTGTCCAATGTCCACATTTCCAACAGGAGTTGCTGGATAGTGATCAGGAGCAGGAGCCCTGGTTGATCAGCTCCCTCATGAGCTTGGAATGAAACTGCCACTGAACTATTATATGAACCGATTGAAATATAGTGCTGAAGATAAAATAATAGCAAATGACCAACTACAAGACATACTTGCACCTTAATATAATAAAACACCAAAGAACTTCACAGATGAAAAAATAACTGGTTACTGAGCAGTGATAGCAGAAGGGTTAGATGTCTAAGCAATTACAACTTGGAGATATTGTAGATTCAATTTAGAACATATATACTGAGAGCTATAAAGCTGTCGCACTAACTTGAATGCAATACAACAATCAAATTCTTGATCTGCCATTAATTTTTACTAAATTTTCAGCATTACTGGGTTAAAAGAAACCTATCTTGATTGGGCAGGGATTAATGGCATCTACTGAAATTTAAGTCTACAGGAAAATCTGGAGTAAAAAGAAAAGGTGTTTTTACAGGTGGGCTAGATTGGTAATATACCCTAATGTATCTCAACAACTTATGCATGAAAAGATACATTAAAAAACTAGCATCTCTTAAAATTTAGAAAAGTTAAGTTATTTTAAGTTTGTGTGGCAATCTTGATATGTTGCACACATTTTTCTAGATGCAGTTGCATATAGTAACCAACATTATATTGGAGCTCTTGATTAGAGTGAAAGTGCATCTGCAGCCACTTTGTTCTAGCAGATAATAGACACTATCCTTCATGCATTGACTGGTATAATTTGTTTTCAAAATGTCATGTTAATCATGGATAGTGTCATAATAAGTCACTTGGAAAAATTTTATTGAGGCTACAAAACAGAATTAACCATTTCCTGGTTTCTATCCGGGATCTCAACTGGGAAGTGCAGTGCAGAGGAAAGAATTGGGTCTAGGCTATGATGGTCAAGTAGCTTGCTATGTTGACTCACAACTGAATGGCTATTTGAATGAGGTACAAAAATGTAGAACCATATCACAACATGACTCGCTGTTCAAGGAAGGATGGGGGGAAAAAATGTTGACTACTTATATGGTATTGATAAATGGCCCTTCTACTTCTGCAATGCAAGTTCCAAGATTGCAGAATGTTTAGGAACTACAGTTGCTATAAATTCTTTGGAAAATAAATTTATAATCTTAACATAACATTACATGCTGAATGACATCAGATGGAATTGATTCCAATTGTCAACAGTTTTGAATTGTATCTCATTTTGATGGTTTTTTGGGGGGTGGATTGCAGTTACTTTCACTGCTCTTAAATACAGTTCCCCCTTTCCATTGGCCCAGTGAGTACCTTTCTAGTGTTGCTAACAGCAAATCCTGGAAAAACTTACAAAATAATGCTGTGTAAGCTTAATAGTTTTCTTAGAAATATTGTAAATTTTATTGCTCTTGTATTACAAACATTATTTCCAGTCATACGTTTGTCAGCTACTGAAAATTCAAACAGCAGCTGAAGGATAGTTAGAATATATTTATAATAATTTCACTGGTTTACCTTTTGCTTTTTGCTATTGATAGCACAATAATTTTAATTGAAAGATTTTTGAAATTATTGGTTGGTAGTTTTCATTTCCACTTGTTATGTGCCACTTAGTATGTTCTATATTTCTGTTGTCACGGTTTCCTAGATGTTTCCCTATTCTTACATTACTTGCTTGCTTCATTCCCTAGAAAGAGATCCAGCACTGCCTCCTTTGAGTACATAGATAAAGGAACATCTAACACTCATTAAAGCTCATAGATTTAAAGTTATTGTTAAAAAAAATACAGTTACAGAATTGAATCCCAAAAATCATGTAATAAAAAGACAATTTGGTGTATTCAATCACCATAAATAAGTCATCCAAATCATAATACATTGTACATTATATGGCAATAACACCGCATTGTTATAAAATAGATTACCGACTCATTGACCAGTGGAAACATTTTTCCTTATTTACCTTAAAAAATCTTTCTAATTTTGAACATCTCTATCAGAGCTCCTCTTACCTGTAATTTAGGGGAGATTTGTTTTGAAGTCATACTGAAGTTACTTCACTATGAAGAGCCTAGCTGGTGAAGCCCACTGTCTAAAAGTATTTATCTTTTGTTTACCAGTACATATGTAAAGATTGCAAGAAGAATTTCTGTTCATTCTGTTCAGTGATGCAAGAAAGTCTACGAAGATGCTACACATGTCAAGTGCTACAACAAACTTCCTTCCAACGCAATGAGCTCATGAAATTAAAAGTAAAAGATCTACGTCAGTATCTAAGCTTAAGAAACATACCCATAGACACTTGTCGTGAAAAGGAGGACTTGGTACAGCTTGTATTGAGCCATCATGATTCAGGTGCTGATGGTGTAGACACGGAGAGTATGCGTTCATCGAGATCACAGAGTTCACAATTTTATACTAACCCTTCTGCCGCCTCCTCGGCATCAGCAGCACCAGCTTCTCAGGGGATTTCCTCCCATCAAAGACCCAGCTCAGGAACTCCAAATATGCAACAGGTACATTATAACTTTTCAAATGCATTGAATTTTGTTCCTAATGATTGGAGAAAGAGACAACTGGTACAGTTTTTACAAAACCTTTCAGAACTGAGTTATTTGTGCCTTTAAAAATTTCTTAATTTGCAGAAGTTGTCTTTTTTTTAGCATTTAAGAATATACAATCCAGAATGTTTGTAATAAAATGTTTCTGCACTAATGGCATTCTATGAATTCATTGGAACAGTTTTCCAAAACATGAATGCACATTGCCTCCGAAACCTGGAAGAGCACATTCGCTTTTTGTTTCTTGGCCTTCTGTGGATATCCCTCGTGCATTTTGTCGAAGTACTCGCTATCCCAAAGTTCCATGCAATATATATACGTATGTTTTCAGAGGTGAAAGTGTCCAGTTTTCTGTGAAATTAGACATCTGTTTTGGCTAAATTATTTTCAAACTCCTTGAGCATTGCTATTAAGCTGAAGTAAAATGATCTGGGTAATGTTTTGATATTGTCTGGAATAGGAAAGAGGGAAGGGAAGAAAAAAAGGTGTTGACATTGAAAATGATTTCATGCTAAGGATGTGTTTTATACAATTGCAATCTGAAATATTAGAAATTGTTTTGCAGAATTAAAAACAAATGAGCTGAGGGATATCATAACTGGATAACAGTATGTACTTTACATTTTCTGAGAAATATTTAAAATTGTCACATAGTCTTGGGATTGTTGAATAGAAAATAGGTAAGGTAATAAATATCAGAAGACAAACAATCTTAAGGCTATGGGCCCAAGTTTCCACACGATAAAAAACGGGCGCCCCTCCGAGCTAGGCGCCCATTTTTCGCGCCTAAAACGGCACCGGAAACAAAACACGTGATTCTGGAGCGCCCTGCAGCTCCTTGTCTGTTTGGCGCAGCGCCCGGGGGGCGGAGCCTACACTCGCGCCAATTTTGTAAGTGGGAGGGGGCGGGTACCATTTAAATTAGTTTTTTTCCTGCCGGCAACGCTGTGCGTGCGCGTTGGAGCGTTCGCGCAGTGTGAAGGAAACATTGGCACTCGGCCATTTTTGTAGTTCTTTGTAGCTGTTTAATTTTTGAACATTTTTTAATAAAAGCATATTGCCATCAGCACTGAGAAGGCTGCAGGAAGCCTCAAAGTTGAGGCAGCCGTTTCCCTCCCCCTCCCCGTCGGGAACAAACGGCTTTCTCCACCCCCCCCCCCACCCCCCCGCGGGAATGAACGCCTGCAGCATTCTCCCTGGCTGAAGCACTTTCACACAGGTAGGAAGATGGTTTATTTAATCTTTTCTTTGCTTATAAATGTTTATTCAGGTTGGATTTATTTGTATAATATTTGTATAAGTATAAATAAGGATTTATTATAGAATTTAATGACTTCCCTTCCCCCCCCCCCCCTCCTCGTTCTGGACGCCTAATTTGTAACCTGCGCCTGATTTTTTAATGTGTAGACAAGATTTTCTCAGTTCTACAAAAATCTTCACTTGCTCCATTCTAAGTTAGTTTGGAGTACGTTTTCACTGTGGAAACTTTCAAATCAGGCGTCAGTGGCCGGACACGCCCCCTTTTGAAGAAAAAATTCTGTTCCAAAGTGGAACTGTTCTAACTGACTAGAACTGCAGAAAGAAAAATGTGGAGAATTGCGATTTCTAAGATAGTCCGTTCTCCACCAGTTGCTCCTAAAAATCAGGCGCAAATCATGTGGAAACTTGGGCCCTATATATGGGCAGGCTCCACATTGTAAATAGAACATAGAATCTACAGCCCATTCAGCCCAACTCGTTTTATGCTGGTACTTATAGTTCATACAAGCCTCCTCCCACTAATTACTTTTTCCGACCCTGCTCCATATCCCTCTATTCCCTTCTTCCTTAGGCATGAAGTATCCCCTTAAATGCAACAGTGCTATCTGTTTCCACCACTCCATGTGGCATCAAGTTCCACATTCTCATCACTCTTTGTAGAAAGAAATTACTCCTAAATTCTTTTATTTGACCTGTTAGTGGTGCTATTATATTTCTGCTCCCTTGGTCTGAATTCTCCAGACTTTCCAAACACTTTCTCCACATCCATCCTATCGAACTCCTCCAAAATTTTAAAGACCTCTATCAGGTCTCCGCTTGGGCTCTTATCTTTTGTAAAAAAAAAGGGAAGAGTCAGCCTGCTCAGTCTTTCCGGGTACAGTAGTTGCATCCTCTCAATTCTGATAACATCCTTGAAAAGCTGGTCCAGTCCCCCTTGTTCCTCTTGCTGTAATTTTCTTTCCTTTTGTCCTAACCTTTCCATTGCTCGTATTTTTTTCTTCCTACCTATCTTTCAGGGGAATGGACAAAACAGTCCAGCCTCAGATTGAATTTTTTTTTTTTTTTTAAGTCCATGCTTACGGTAAGTAAGATGCTTCCTCAGAGAGAAACATCATTACGAACTCCTATTTAGTGGAAACAATGTGGGGCTGTCAGTTCTATTAGCTTAATTTCACATTCACTTTGTGTAACTATTGTTAATTACTGTAGAGCTAAATGTAAGCCCATGCATTTAATGTCATGTGAGCACATTTTACTTAGTCAAAACAGTGAGCTTTAAGACCTAACCAGAAAAAAATCGTTTGAAACGCATGAGCTGAAAAAACAGCAGACATCCTGTACCTGTTATGTTCACAATGACTATTTCCACTCCTCCCTTTTTGCTGACCTCCAAGCAGCCTTTGTAACAAAGTGAAGAATGTCCACTTGCCTTTACAGGTGCTTTTACATTATTAAATATAATGTTATTGGCTGTCAATGTGCAGATCGAGTGCAATCGATGGCACTCACAGGTGTAAGCTCAATGGCAGATCAGGAAACCTATTGCCATTGGAACAATAGCCTGATTCGGTGGCCTACTAATTTTATTGAAATGGTTCAATGTGTCATGATGCCAGTTAGTATCATGATGCATAGGACTAGTACAGCATCAAATTTCCTAGCATATCTGCTGCGTGATTTAATATTTCTCGGTCTGGTTTCCAGGCATACATGGAGACAGGAACAAAGTCACAGTATAAACATAGGAAAGCAGCGCATGTCGGTCACTTTGGTATTTCTTTACCTGTACTCAATTTTCCTCTACTTTGAAGATAAAAATGCCTAGTTACGATCTGTTCCACTCTGTGGCCAATAAATGGGCTGCATTTCTGTTTCTTTTCTCAGCTTTGAGTGCTTTAATTTGCATCTTCCAATTGTGCCATGAAGACAATCACCACCTCAAACTTACAAACTTACTTTCTTCACCTCAGAATGATTGCTGATTTTCTGCCTTTTGATATTGTATTAATCTAAAAGAGAAATGCATCAAATAGATAAATTTTGAAAGTGGTGTTACAGTAGCTTATGAGAGCTGCTATACTTGGATCCTGCATAAGATCACAAATGTTTGAGTCTTTAAATTGATACATATGAAGCCCATGGGACCATCAGAGTATAGCACAGCATCTCTACATATCCTCCCTAATTATTAATCCCGTGCCTCTACACTGTTCACTGGCTGTTGTCCTTATATGTGTGATATCATTCTTATCATATCTGTGTTATGTTAGCAGTGACGAAAAAAAAAAAATAAATGTTGTAGTTTGCCTTTTGATTTGTGGTCCTATCATGAGTGCTTTCTTGTTTCTAAGAAAAAGAAAGTTCTCTGAAGGAGAATGCACCACCATTGGGCTCAGTGCCAAAACATTAAAGAATCTTCTATTTTAGGATGATCTCAAAATAAGCAGCATCCAATGAAGAGTCAGGATTCTGCCTCCAGATATTTGCCTTGCAGTCATCATGCTTGTTAGTTGAAACTGCAATTTTTGGAAACATAATTTTCAGTTCTCCCTTTCCTGACTGCCTTTAACGATGGCCTTGAGGAGTGCGAGTGAACTCCATGTCTTAGTCACTCAACATTGTTACCTCATTTGACACAAGGATTGACTAGTAATTAAATTCTTGTTCAAAATGATGCCTAAACTGTATCTGGCTTAAGAATGTCACACTATCTCTTTTCTACTGCACAAAATTGTTGAACAGACTATAATGTAAAGAGCTCTCTGTTATATGTACACAAAATGAAAAGGATTACAAGATGCTCTGACCTCTTTCTTTCCTATAGAAATGCATCTTTCAGTCAACCAAAGGATGACATCCATTAGTAAGCTTAAAAAGCTACCAGCTGATAGGAAGCGATTTCTTTGCCAAGATACTACTAAAGTAGTTTGTGGGTTTTCTGCTCTACATTTATTCAGTACTATAAGCCAACAAATCATAATTTAATCCTCTAATTTGTACAGCCAGGAGTATATAGAAAATTGCCATTGTAATTATAATTTCATTGGCAGAGTATATATACTTGCATTAGTTTTGTCTTTTTCCTCTGCACATGCAGATTCTGTAGTCTAGAACCTGTTTCTCCTTAATGTGGTTTTGTAGTTCAGTCTAATTTTTTTATTCTAGCTTCTTTCTTGGAATTACACAGATATATATTGGAATGAAATATTCCATGTCTTTTATTCTGGGAGCCTTTTGATGTTGCATAAGGATAAGCCAGCTGGTTGCTGTTTACTTTATTCTAATAGGTCTTGTCCTTTTCCAGTCAGAGGCCACTCTACTTGACTGGTTGCTGGCTGATTTGTATCCCTTTGGAATAACTGCAAAGAATTTTGTCTGCTCTTCAATCTATGCAATTTCAAGGCTGTAACCTGCATCTTTAAAGGTAAATTGTCAAAAGGCAGTGTTACTTTTTCTGATTGTACCTGAAGCCTGCTTTTGGAATTATTTTAGTAGGTACTATTTTGTTAGTTTGTATGTGTGCGCGTACACATGTTGATGGCTCACTTGTAGGGAAAAAAAACTGGCAATTCTCTGGAGGAGCCTCTGCAGCTGTAAACAAGTGCACTCCCATACTCCTTTCTGGACAAAACTGTTCCATCACCCGTGTTGAAAAATAATTTTGCAGTGGCCTTGGAATGATTGACAGATGTCAATATCATTAGTGAAAACATTAAGGATTATCTGTGGCATTTTAATTGGCCAGAATTCCTATACAGCCCCCACCACTTAAAACATCCACATTTTAAATGGGCAGTAGTTTATAAGAATATAAGAAATAGGAACAGGAGTAGGCCATTTGACCCCTCAAGCCTGCTCCGCCATTTAATAAGATCATGGCTGATCTGATCATGGACTCAGCTCCACGGCCCTGTCAACTCCCCATAATTCTTTATTCCCTTATTGCTCAAAAATCTGTCTATCTCCGCCTTAAATATATTCAATGACCCAGCCTCCACAGCTCTCTGGGGCAGAGAATTCCATAGATTTACAACCCTCAGAAGAAATTCCTCCTCATCTCAGTTTTAAATGGGTGGCCCCTTATGCTGAGACTATGCCCCCTAGTTTTTATCCCCTATGAGTGGAAATATCCTCGCTGCATCCACCTTGTCGAGCCCCCTCATTATCTTATGCATCGATGAGATCACCTCTCATTCTTCTGAACTCCAATGAGTATAGGTCCAACCAATCTTCAAACGTCACCCCCTCATCTCCGGAATCAACCTAGTGAACCTTCTCTGAACAGTCTCTAATGCAAGTATATCCTTCCTTGAATACAAAAAGGGATAACCATTATCCATTTACATTGTCAATTTCAAAGTTGTCGGTTATAGCATCTTGAGTACTTTGTTTATTTTGGGCAGCATTAGCTATGCTTACTTGATGTTAAGGTGCACTGAATGTTAAAATAAAATTACCATCCCCAAATTGTAGCAGTAATACTAATTAAGAAGCTGTATCAGCAAAGAAATCACTCAACTATTCACCTTTGCAACAAAAAAAGATACAGGTTTTAGGAGTTTAAATCTGGCAGTTTTGTAAAGATGCCAATCTCACCTGTTGCCCGGTTATATCCTGGGATACAGACACTCATCACACAGACCCAGGCTACTGGTTGGTACTGTATTTACAGAATGTGAGCTCCAAAGTGAGGATTTGGAACATATTGAGATTCATAGTCAGTGACAGTAAAATCTGTTAATTAATTTCCTGAAGTTTTTCCAGTGTTTCCTGCAATGCCCGTGAGGGAAAAATTGTGTCAGATCAGGAGTCTGATTTAGTTTCTTTCTCTGTTTGTTTTCTCAATTATGCCATGCTACCTCTCCGATTCCAATGTCTCCTTCTTTGGTTGTGCCAATTTTTGTCTGATTCCCTCTTGTGAAGTTCTTTGGGACATTTTACGATGTTAAAGATGCAAGTTATTGTTGTTATGTTAACTAACCTTGTAAAGTAGGAACATTAGATGGACCTGATATACCGGCCATCTCGTTCGCACCAACAGTGGGGAGTGTATATAAACTTGTATTTTTTCATCCGTAGTGACCCCAGCCCTGTTTGCAGTGGAAAATGTGTTCCTCATCTTGAATTTACCCCAGAATAAAGTCTCCAGTGTAAATGAGACTCTAGGGACTTTACACACACATGCTCAAATAAATGCATCTGAATATTTTGGTACAGAAAATGTATTTGCAGCAGGAGTGTCCTCCATAGAGAAAGTACAGTATGTAAAGAGATTCTTTATAATTTGCATGCAGATGCACAAGCCTATAAATGGGATTCAGCATGGAAGTTTGCTTCACTGGAAATATTTACAATGCCTGTGTAAAGTGCTGAATAACTAGTGGTAGCGTACCCATTTTAGTTAGCAAATCTTCATTAAATCTCAAGAAATTACTTTCTCAGCTAAAATGAAATCTAAATGTCACTTAGTAAGTAAAAATATGAAAATTCAATGCATTAAATCTCTTAACTGATTTCAATTTTCTCCTTTATTTCCATTGTGGTTTTGTCAAGCAATGCACTTTAGAGTATCAAAGCCTGATATAATGACATGTAGTGACTGAGATAATCAATCAGTCCAGTGATGACAGCAGCAAAGCCTATAAATAATTAATGTCGTTACATCAGGTGTTGGGGATACTGCTTTTGCCAATTTTAATTGCAGTGATAAAGTTGATTTGTTTTGTGCACTTTGATTTGTTTGTGTGCAGTTCTTTTAGATGGAGGAAACTGAAAATATCTGTCCATTTTATAATGGAAATGTTTTCTGGGCATAAATTGCTATGCAGTTGTAAGTACTGCAGAGAGACGCACACAGTTATTGATGGTGGGCAATGTCTTTTTGTTCTATGATGGAAAAATAGCTGCATAGAAGCTGCATTTGAGCAGACATTTTATTTAAAAAAAACTCCCTTGCTGGGCGTGAATGGGAACTGGATTTCAGTATTCCTGATATGTAGGGTTTGGAATATTTATGACACGATCACAAGTATATATTTCTTTTACAAATCAGAGATAATTTTTGCAGCAGTTCTACATGGTGAAATGAGACCAACGGAAATCATTGGATATTCATGTCTGATTCCTAAAATTCAATGAAGTTGTAATTATAACTCATGCTTCTCTTTTATGCGGGGAGGTTTCTTTGTGGGATTACAATTCCAAGTATGTACTGTTTTGTTTCTATTGGTGAACTGTTAAATGCAATGTTTTGTTGATGCAGAACTTTTGAATATTAATGTTTTCAGATATGTCTGACTCAGGGCATGGGTATTTCTAGTGGGAGGAGAGATTTTAAGTTTTTCTGTGCATGGTGCCCTGCCACACGAAGGGTTTGTGGCCAACTCCAATGTTCAGTCCCGATACCATTCATTAATAGCAAATAAGGGTAGAACAGCATTATGCTCACTTGTGCCAAGTCTGTTCCAATTAAGATTGGGAAATGAATATAATACTGTTCTGGCCATTCTGTGTGGCTGTATCACGATGGTTAAGTTGTGATGGTTAGAGCAGGACATCAGCTGAAGTAGGGAAAATTATGTAATTTCACAGTTTGTGAACATAAGAAATAGGAGTAGAAGATGGCCATTTGGCCCCTCGAACCTGCTCTGCAATTCAATAAGATCGTGGCTGATCTGATCTTGACCTCAGCTCCCCTTTCCTGCCTGTTCCCCATAACCCTGGACTCTCCTGTAGTTCAAAAATCTGTCTATCTCTGCCTTGAATATATTCAATGACTCAGCCTCCACAGCTCTCTGGGGAGAGAATTCCAAAAATTCACATTCCTCAGAGAAGAAATTCCTCCCCAACTCCGTCTTAAATGGGCCATCCCTTATTCTGAAACTATGCCCCCTAGTTCTAGATTCCCCCATGAAGGGAAACATCTTTTCAGCATCTACCCTGTCAAGCCCCCTCAGAATCTTGTATGTTACAATAAGATCACCTCTCATTCTTCGAAACTCCAATGTATAGGCCCAACCTTTCCTCATAAGACAACCCTTTCATCTCAGGAATCAAACGAGTGAACCTTTTCTGAACTTCCTCCAATGCAAGTATATCCCTCCTTAAATAAGGAGACCAAAACTGTATGCAGTATTCTAGGTGTGGTCTCACCAATACCTTATACAGTTGTAGCAGGACTTCTCTCCTTTTATCCATCCCCCCTTGCAATAAAGGCCAACATTCCATTTGCCTTCTTAATTACTTGCTGTACCCATATGCTAACTTTTTGCATTTCATGTATGAGGACACCCAGATCCTTCAATACCGCAGCATTCTGTAGTCTCTCTCCATTTAAATAATATTCTGCTTTTCTATTCTTCCTACCAAAGTGGATATCCTCACATTTTCCCACATTATACTTCACCTGCCAAATTTTTGCCTACTCACAGCCTGTCTATATCCCTTTGCAGACTCTGTGTCCCCCTCACAACTTGCTTTCCCACCTATCTTTGTATCATCAGCATATTTGGCGACAGTACACTTGGTCCCTTCATCCAAATCATTAATATAGATTGTAAATAGTTGAGGCCCTAGCACTGATCCCTGTGGCACCCCACTAGTTATAGTTTGCCAACCTGAAAATGACCCATTTATCCCGACTCTCTGTTTTCTGTTAGTTAGTCAATCCTCTATCCACACTAATATATTACCCCCAACACTGAGCTTTTATCTTGTGCAGTAACCTTTTATGTGGCACCTTATCGAATGCCTTTTGGAAATCCAAATACACTATATCTAGTGGTCCCCCTTGATCCACCCTGCTCATTACATCCTCAAAGAATTCTAATAAATTTGTCAAACACGATTTCCCTTTCATAAAACCATGTTAACTCTGCTTGATTGTACAGGTTGAACCTCTCTTATCCGGGACTCCCTTATCCGGCACCATCCCTGGCAGTCGGGTGGCGCATGCGCAGAACTCAGACCCATCCCCCCCCTCAAGGTTTCACATTCCCTTTTTAGGCACAATGGTGATACCTTTCCTTTATGATTTAATTAAATCATTCACCTAAGCAGAAAATCAAAACACTTACTAGAAAGAAAGTGATCAGCAATAGCAGAAGTCCTCTCAACCTAGAACACCTCGGGGCCAGCCGACACCTCAGGGCCTGCTCGGCCCGCCGACTCCTCGGGACCCGCTCGATCCACTGACGTCTCAGGGCTCGCTCGGCTCGCCGACGCCTCGGGGCCTCCGATCTCCTCCTCTCCCCCGGGCGACATCCTCCCGCCACCATCCCCCCGACCTCGGGCGACCTCCTCCCCCCAACCCCCCCCCTCGGGCCGATGACCTCCCCTCATCCGGCAAAATCCCTCATCTGCCATAGGCTAGGTCCCGAGATAAGGGAGATTCCATCTGTATTATGAATTTCTAAATGTCCTGCTACTACTCCCTTAATAATGGATTCCAGCGTTTTCCTAATGACAGATGTTAGGCATAGCTTCCTGCTTTCTGTCTCCCTCCTTTCTTGAATAGGGGCGTTACATTTGCGGTTTTCTAATCCGATGGGACCTTTCCACAATCTAGGGAATTTTGGAAGATTACAACCACTATCTCTACAGCCACTTCTTTGAAGACCTAGGATCCAGGGGACTTGTCGGCCTTTAGTCGCAGTAGTTTGCCTAGTACATTTTCTCTAGTGATAGTTTTAAGTTCCTCCCTCCCTTTAGCCCCATGATTATTATTGGGATGCGTTTAGTGTCTTCTCCCTTGAAGACAGACACAAAATATTTGTTCAATGTCTCTGCCATTTCCTTGTTTCCCAATTATTAATTCTCCAGTCTCATCCTTTAAGGGATCAACGTTTACTTTAGCTACTCTTTTTTTTATATACTTGTAGAAGCTCTTGCTGTCTGTTTTTATATTTCTTGCTAGTTTTCTCCCTCTATTATTCTTTGTCATCCTTTGCTGGTTTCTAAAAATTTCCATACTTCTAGCCGATCATGAATCTTCGCAACATTGTATGCCTTTTCTTTCAATTTCATACCATCCTTAACTTTCTTAGTTCATCATGGATGGTTCATCCTTCTCAGTGTTTCTTTCTCAGTGGAATATATCTTTGTTGAGTATTATGAAATATCTCCTTAAATGACCGCCACTGCTTACCCAACCAACGTCTTACCTATTTTCCCAGTCCACTTTAGCCAACTCTGTCTTCATACCTTTGTAATTGCCTTAATTTAAGTTTAAGACACTAGTTTCAGACCCAAGTTTCTCACCCTCAAACTGAATGTGAAATTATATCATGTTATGATCACTCTTCCCTAGCGGATCCTTTACTATTAGATAATGAATTAATCCTGCCTCTTGACACATTACCAGATCTAAAATAGTATGTTCCCTGGTTGGTTCCACAATGTATTGTTCTAAGAAATCATCCCAAATACTCAATGAACTTGTCCTCAGGGCTACCTTTTCAATCTGATTTGTCCAATCTATATGAAGATTAAAATCGCCCATAATTATTGCATTACCTTTCTTACAAGTCCCCATTATTTCTTGATTTATACTCTGTTCGACAGTGTAACTATTGTTAGGGTACCTATAAACTACTCCCATCAGTGACTTCTTTCCCTTAATATTTCTTATCTCCACCCAAACTGATTCTACATCTTGATCTTCTGAACCAAGATCATTTGTCACTATTGTACTGATCTCATCCTTTATTAACAGAGCTATCCCACCTCCTTTTCCTTTCTGCCTATCCTTCCTAAATGTCAAATATCCTTGAATATTCAGTTCCCAGCCTTGGTCACCTTGCACCCACATCTCTGTAATGGCTATCAGATCATACCCATTTATTTCCATTTATGCTGTCAATTAATCTATCCTGTTACGAATGTTGCGTGCAGTCAGATAAAGAGCCTTTAAATTTTGTCTTTTTACCATTTTTCCCTACTCTGACCCTATTTGCTGGTGCACTCTTGTGTGTACACTCTGGCTATCATTACCCATATCGCTACCCTGCACTATTGCCGTCCTTTCTCTTTAACTTTCTAAATTTCCCCTCACCCCCACTATTTAGTTTAAAGCCCTATCTACAGCCCTAGTTATTTGATTTGCCAGGATAGTGGTCCCAGCATGGTTCAAGTGAAGCCCATCCTAACAGAACAGCTCCCGCTTTCCCCAGTACTAGTGTCCCATGAATCAAAACCCATTTCTCCAATACCAATCTTTGAGCCACACATCAACTCTCTGATCTTATTGACCCTATGCAGTTTGCTTGTGGCTCAGGTAGTAATCCAGAAATGATTACCTTTGTGGTTCTGCTTTTTAATTTAGCCCCTATTTGCTCATACTTCCTCAGTAGAACCTCTTTCTTAGTCCTACCTATGTCATTGGTACCTACGTGGACCACGACAACTGGATCCTTCCCCTCCCACTCCAAGTTCCTCTTCAGCCCTGAAGAGATGTTCTTAACCCTGGCAATGCAGGAAACACAGCCTTCGGGATTCACGCTCTCATAACTGTGAATTTTATAGTGTTTAAATTTGGTAGTCAGTGGAATGTACTATATACATAAGCATTTACAATGCACCCCCGATTTAAAGTTGTGTTTTTGGAGAACTTAAAAACCTACAAGATGATGTAATTTATGCACCATATTTTATAGTGCATCAGAACCCAGAGAAACCACGGGCAAGGCTTCCACCCACCCTACCCCCTTCCTCCCCATGCAGTTTCAGTACTACAAATATATATCAGCATTTTTTAGGTCTCAAAGAGCTTAAATTTCTGCAGCAGGCCTGTGGAATTGTTCATTATTATGTCCTCTTTCACCCTCTAGGGAAACACCTTGCTTCTATCAGATAGTATGGTTGAGATTAGGAACTCATAATTTGAGAAGCTGTGGAAAATAACCCATGTCCATGTATTCTATTGTGCAGTGTGCCTTATCTGAATGTGAATAATTTCTAGTTCTTTGTACAGCATTTGGTGTTTCATATGTACATATTTTGTCACATGATGAGTTTGTGAAGTTGCACTGATCCCAAATAATGAACCAGTACAAACAAATTAAATATTAATTAACAATTTCCAAGTGGTGTTAACGGAAATCTGGGAATAACTGATCTGCCTGCCTTTGTGGTGCTATTAGATCAGCACATGTTTATTCTGCTGGCATGCTTATACTGCACATACTAGTTTGATAGTTAGTCATGTGAGCTGACAGCACAGATTTATTCTGCCAAAACCACATCGCTCTCTGATCAGGTAAAATAAAGTTCTGCTCACCATTTTCAAGATATCAGTTAAATGTTGACATCTGGGCATTCATCTCATTGCTGATGCTGAAAAGCTTAAATTCAAGTTTTAAAAGTTCCTTTACCTTCAGTTGCAGTTATGTTGAAGTGTTATGAGACTACTTCCTCAAACTGGTCTCTCATCACTTGCCAGAATTCAGTTATGGTGACATAATTCCATGGTTATACTATCTTTTTTTGTGATGAATTAATGAGAAAACTGCAGAATCACTGGGCCAGAACGTTAGCATGCAGGTACAGAAAGCAATTAGGAAGGCAAATGGCATGTTGGCCTTTATTATAAGGGGTTTGGGGTACAAGATTAAGGAAGTCTTACTACAATTGTACAGGGCTTTGGTGAGACCACATCTGGAATACTGTGCACAGTTTTAGTCTCCTTACCTGAGAAAGGACATATATGCTTTAGAGGTTCACTAGATTGATCCTTGGGAATAGAGGGTTGTCCTATAAGAAAAAAATAAGTAGATTGGGCCTATACTCTCTGGAGATTGACAGGATAGATGCTGAGAGGTTGTTTCCCTTGGCTGGAGAGTCTAGAACTAGGGTTTGTAGTTTCAGGATAAGGGGTCAGCCATTTAAGACTGAGATGAGGAGGAATTTCTTCACTCAGAGGGTTGTGAATCTTTGGCATTCTCTACTTGAAAGGGCTATGGATGTTGAGCAGTTGAGTATATTCAAGGCTGAGATATAGGTTTTTGAACTCGGGGGAAGCAAGGGATATGGGGATCAGGCAGAAAAGTGGAGTTGAGGTCGAAGATCAGCCATGATCCTGAATGGCAAAGCAGGCTTGAGGAGTCTCATGGCCTAATCCTGCTCCTAATTCTTAAGTTCTTATGTTTCTGTATCCTCTCTGGAATTACCTTTGGAGATACTAGAATATATGCTTATTTAATTTCTTATCCACATTTTTTCTTAAACAGGGGAGAGAAGATGCAACTTTTCCAATGAATAGAGGATCTGAATCACAACAAAATCAGGAATATGTAAGTGTTACATTTTTGGGTTTCACAATAGATATTCTAATGTGGTTCAGCATCAATTACCACTTCCATAAGTGGACTTTGTCTTCCCTACAATCTAGACCATGACAGTTTTACACTTGGGGCAGAAAGTTTATCTACCCCAGTATCTCTTCTTTCTCTTCTGTCTTTAGCTGCCCAATATCTGGGTAAACAGTAGAGACACAGGGATCGAAGAGAGAACTCTTGCCACTGTACGCTGGCTTACTGGAATGTATCACGTACTGCCTTGTGATTTCTCTCTTTTTGGTAAGCGCATTGAATATATACTAAATAAGAGACCGATGGCTCAAGCTATAAACCAACAAACTATTTATTTAATGTAGAACAGGTGAATGAACTGAATTCAGTACCAATTAGTTTAGTTACTTTAATTTACCAACTTTGCTACCCTCTACAATATTTCGGAATAATAAAGAAGCTTCTCTTGAGTTATCTATCAACACACATTGAAAATGGAAGTGCACTTCTTTCATGGTGAACCACTGCCATGAATCAACCTAGCGCAATTTGTCTTGAGGCTAAAAATTATAAATTGAAGTTATTAAGTACAGGTAGCCCAACTGGAAGCCGCTGGCCAGAGTTGCCCACCAAAATGACTACAAAGAAGCATTAGATGCAACCCTATGTGCAAACTGGCTCATGTCTTCTTCCCATTCACAGCTATCCGTCGAAGAATCACTAACCTGGGATGACTTGATTCTTCGAACTGTGCCAAGTGACTTGAAACTATCGGTTCAAGAACCTGTGAAGACTTCTTAGAATAAAATACAAATATATTTTTTAATTACAATTGCCATTCTTTGACAGTGACATGATCTGTTTGTGACTAGTTTGAATTATCTATGATGCATGGCTTTGTCCATCCAGTCATCGGATACTATGGGGTCGATTTTAACCCTCCTCGTTCAGCAGAAACCTGACGGGTGGGCAGTTAAAATCACCCTGGCTCTTGTCTGTCTGAAAGCCGCCACGATTGCAACATTTACAAGTTTAACCTGCTCTCCTGAGCAGGAAGCAGGAACACGTGCCCGGAGCCAACAGGGTCCTTCTTTAAATATGCATGTTGCGGCCCAATGACATCATTGAGACCAGACTGTAATTTTAACTCCGGCCTGAGCGGGGAATCCACCTGGAGTTAAAATCGGGGCCAATAGGTGCAATCCAATGCTTCTGCATTCAATCTACAGGAGCCATATTAAAACAACTTTGGGGTTGTTCTCCTTAGAAGGTTAAGCGGAGATTTGATAGATGTGTTCAAAATCATGAAGGGTTTTGATGGAGCAAATAAGGAGAAACTGTTTCAGTGGCAGAGGAGGACACCTATTTAGGGTGAATGGCGAAATAATCAGAGGCAATATGAGGAAACATTTTTATACACAGCAAGTTGTGATTCGGAATGCACTGCCTGAAAGGACGGTGGAAGCAGATTCAGTCGGAACTTACAAAAGGGAATTGGATAAATGCTTGAAGGGATAAAATTTACAGGCTATGGGTAAAGAGCAGGGGATTGGGACTATTTGGATAGTTCTGCCAAAGAGCACAGGCACGATGGGCCAAATGGCATCCTTTGCTGCATCATTCTAGGATTTTTAAATTCATTAATGACTTGGATAACATGATATTAACACAAGAGAGCCATATATCCAAGTTTGCCAATGACACAAAGATTGGTGGCACAATAAGTAGAGTAGACAGGAGCATAAATTACAAAGACATTGAAAGATTAATGGGCAAAACCGTGGAAAATTGATTTCAACGCAGGGAAGTGTGAGGTCATCCATTTTGGACCAAAAAAGGATATCCGAGTATCTTTTTAAAGCTAGGAACAGTGGACGCCCAAAGAGATTTAGGATCCCGGATACACAGATCACTAAAATGTAGTGGTCAGGCACAAGAAATAATCATAAAGGCTAATGGAATGTTAGCCTTCATGATTATTTCTTGTGCCTGACCACTACAACTCGAGGGCTAGAATCTGAACGACAGGATGTTTTGCTACAGCTATACAAAGCACTGGTTCGGCCACATCTGGAGGACTGTGTACAGTTCTATGCACAACCCCTTAAAAAGGATATATTGGCCTTGAGAGGACTACAGCACAGATTTGCCAGAATATTATCAGGGCTCCAAGGGTTAGATTATGAGGAGAGATTACATAAACTAGGTTTTTATTCCCTGGAATATAGAAGGCTTGATGATTTGATTGAGGTTTTTAGGATTTTGAAAGGAACTGATAGGGTAGATAGAGAGAAACTGTTTCCGCTAGTGAGGGAGTCCAGAACAAGGGCACATAACCTTAAAATCAGAGCCAGGCCATTCAGGAGAGAAGTTAGGAAACACTTTTTCACACAAAGGGTGAAACACTCTCCCACAAAAAGCAGTAGATGTTAGCTCAATTGATAATTTTAAATCAGAGATATAGATTTTTGCTAGCCAAGGGTATTAAGGGATATGGAGCCAAGGCAGGTGGATGGAGTTGGGTGGGATACAGATCAGCCCATGATCTCATTGAATGGCAGAGCCGGCTCGAGGGGCTGAGTGGCTTATTCCTGTTCCTATACATTGTATTTGCAATGAACACGCCATTAGGTTATCTACAGTTGTTCTATAAAGATCAAGAATGTATTGTCTTGAAAATACAGAATGAAGTATAACACAAATTTATCAGCACTGTTTTTGATCACCAAAAAGCTACTTTAGTGGCTATTTTGCTAATTGTACTGTCCAATACAGATTGACGGTATTGAATTTGATTGTCAGTCTGATACTAGACAGCATCGTAGTTGTGCTACAATTGAATTCAGTAACACAGCGAGGAAGGGAAAAATTAGCTCGTGATCCTGGCCATCATCCAGCAACTCTTGCATTTAAGAGGATTGAGTGATAATAGGATAGTATTTGGCTTTGATGTTCCTCACAACTAAGTAGCCAGCTTATACATTAATAATGGCCACTTGAGTGAAGGACTGGAGGGTGACCAACCCTGTGGCACCATCCCAGCAGGGCAGGAAGGAAAAAAAAAATGCCTATCACATCAGCAAAAGAATGAAGTAATTTGTCTCTGCATGAAACTTGCTGGAATCTTTTATTGTGTTCCTGAGATCTATGGGCTTTTTTGGGACTGTAACTGGAACAAAAACTTATTTATTCATTGGTCCTGTTTTGGATTTCTAGTCAGAGTAAGCGGATTTTGCTGATCATTTTTGCTGAAAATCTCTAATTAGAGCAGGCCTGATTGTATTTGAAAAAATTAAATTTAACCAATGTTCTGTGTGGCTATGTTTTTATTCTGATTTTATCTTCATTTTTGAATGCTTACTCTTTGGTTTTTCAACATTCTTGTCCTTAATTTAATATAATGCAATATAAGATGAAGTGAAGGGAAAATCCAATATCTGGAAGAAATAGACGGGTTTATTAAATAACCAACAAACGTGTGTGATTTACTAAACTCGTTATATGGAGATGAATTTAGGAAGCAGGGAAGTTCACCAGTAAGATAAAGACATGAAGAGTACCGGAACGCACATCAAATGAACAGTAGCCCAAAGGATTGGTTTACTAATGTGCTGTGTACAGAAGTGGGATGCAAAATTGTGTCTAATTCCCCAAATACAGAGACCGATTCCTGTTGGGTCCTCCTCAAGCTCTTACTCACTGTAGCATGCTCCTTCAGGACTTTGCTTGGTTGGTTGTACATCACCATCTGTCATGGTACTCGCCACTCCCCATGGCAGGGAAGATCCCTATGTTCTGCAGCTGGAGATCAGTTGTAACAGTCGAGAGCCAGGTACTTCTTGGCTTTCAAGGGAGCGTTGCTGGTCATAGACGGTCTTGTAAGCACGCCGGGCATAAACTGACGTAGTGGGCCAGTGATGTCTTTGCCGCATTTGGTGGTGTGACCACCACCAATAGTCAGGTCAGAAAGATGACTGCCCAACCTCCCCCACAAGGGAAGACAGCATAATTAGTCGGTTGCTTTGTGTCACATTTGTGCACCTCCTGGTAACCTGTTAGCTGGGAGCAAATTACCTTAATACAGAAGATAGATTCACTGAAACTGATGCTTTTATTAAAAAAACGTAGGTTATGAGATTCAGATGTTGCACTTAGTTTCTATTTTGTAAGCATTGTGTTACTGATTGAATGAATTTCTCCACAACCTTGCCTACCTCACTCAATCGGCCAAAAATTGCGGGCGGATGCCTCAGACCACAAAAACAATCCGAAAATACCTGGTGGTCCCGCTCCAACTTAGACTTTGGGTTCCAGGCCTTGCTGTGCAGCCCAGCACAGTGGCCCACGTATCCCAGGAGCGTAAGCACTTCCTGGGAACACGTGGGCCTGGACCACCAATCACAATGTAGTATTCTCATTCATAGTAATGGCAGCTCAAAGCTCCCATTTACTATCAATGAGAATTCCCGTAAAAACAAAGAAATTGCACACATAAATAAAAAGAACACGTCACTTTAAAAAAAAAGTAATAGAAATTAAATTAAATGTTTTATTAAAAAAAGTGTTAAACATAACCTTAGCATGGGCAGGGTTTTAATACAAAAATAAGTCATTAAAATGTATTATTTCTATCTTTTAAAACTCTTACGCTGGTATAAGTAGATCGTAAGAGTTTGAAAGACATTCGCTGGGCAAACAGCCCAACTCTCTGCCCGCGAAGGTCCTTCTCCCAGGGAGACATGCGATCTGTCAAAAGATCATCGTACGCACCCGGAAAGGCTGCAATTTACGGCCCATTGTTTCTGCTGGTTGAGCTGAGTGTCAAACATACAAGTGCTGATGCACTGAAGGAGCAAATGTGTCTGCTAACCTGAAATAAAAATGGCCCAATCCAAAAAAGCAGTAGGCAGTATTTCCATAGCATCGTCTGTGGTCAGGAACTGGTTTTCCAAAAGCTAGTCTCTTAAAATGAGGTCTGGAATGATAAGATTATGCTGTTGATACTGTATCTTAAAAGATGCAATTTATTTTTAAAGTAGTGATAATCAAGAGCGTTCTGAGCAATATGAAAAGTCAGTGTGATCATATGCTACCCCGAGACTGGAGTTTGAATCCAATGCTGAATGAAAGTTAGGATATGAATGAGTTTGGAGAATCTCAATCCAGTTATTGGTTCATAATGCAAATTGGTAATCTCACTCAGAAAAACTCCCCTTATGGGCTTACGGATAAATGCATTGGTCAGCCAGTGCTGAGCTCGCTGATCTCAACTGGAGGAAATTATCCAGGGTCCTGCACGTGATTTATAGTTATAGCACCTTCAGAAAAGGGGGAGTGGTGGGAACGGGAATGAAAGAGCATGCCCAAGAAGCATAACACACAACATTCAAACATACTGGTTTAAGTGCTGTTTAAAAAAACAAGAATGCTATTGTGAGAAATGGAAATGTTGCCATTCATTCAGTAGGTGATACTCTTCTGGAGCAGTTTAAGGCAGAGTGCATGGACTGTTGCTCTGTATCTGACCAGACTATACTTAATAGAGGAATGCTTGAAAAAGAGTGCATAATATCCTTTTTTGGTCCAAAATAGTGCAAATTTTTCCCTGCACGGACATCCTAGCTTTGAGCACATACAAAAATGTTACAAATACATTAGAGTAAATCCAAATACAAAAATTTAATTTGGCTCAAATCAGCTTTGTTAAAATAATGTTCAATTCACTTCTGATTTGTTGATTCATAGACATGCAGACGCACTGAAGTAGCATATGGGTCTGCTTACCTGGAATAAAAATGGTCTATTCCGTTAAAAAGTCAGTAATTAATAAGTTCATAGATATCGTCTCCAGTGATGCATAATATCCTGCAAGCCAAAAGGTAGCATTGGAAAATGAATGAAAAACTCAACCAACCTTCTATCATCATTGAATGACAGGGACAGGCTCAACTGTAATCTTTTTTCACTCTCTTCCCCCATAATGGAGTAGCTCACGGACTGAATTTACAATGGAAGAGTCGCCAGAGGACTGCTGGCTTCTGTGCCTTTGGTAAAACAGCACAAGATAGAAGACAAAATTGAAAAGAAAAAAGCCTGATGTATATTTAAATATATATTTTCAAAATTTCAACTGATGTGACTGTTTTGCTGCAACGAATTCTGAAGTTGAAATATTTATCAATTACCTTGGATTGCCTTAAACTGATTTCACAGATTATTTTCTTCCGTTGAGAATATTTTTAAATTTTGCTGAAATTCCCAAATTGATGTTGAATTTCAAGTGGCATTGAGCAGCAAGTTTACAAAGAATACTGTCCATTTCATGAGTATATTGGAGGCAGCTGTCCTTTAACCTCCATTCATTTTAAGTGCAAAAAACTCCACTACCTAAAGCCTACTTATACCAATACTGTGGGATTTTCTTGCAGGCAAATGAAACCAATGATGACATTCCACCAAAAAAAACACGAGCCTCATTATCAGACCTGTCCAGTGCTGATGATGTTGAAGCGTTGACTGTTCGTCAGCTGAAGGAAATACTGGCTCGCAACTTTGTCAGTTATTCAGGGTGTTGTGAAAAATGGGAATTGGTGGAAAGAGTGAACAGATTATTCAAAGAAATGGAAGAAAATCGCAAGTTTTGTAAGTTTGTCTAAAAAATGTTTTATTAGAAATGTATTCATTTAATTCAACAAGAAGTGACCTTTAAAACTTTTCTTTTGTTGTAGTGGAAAATGGAAATAACCCAGCTGTAGCCGCTGGTAAGTAGTCAACTTTACTTCAGATTTACAGAAGTTGAGAGGAAAATATTTTGCATTTAATGGATGGAAAAGTATAGATGGGGAAAGAGTACATTTTGATTGGTATTTCCATATTAATACAGAAAATATTAGGCTCAGGAGAATTCTGATTAACCTTGGTTTTTTTGGGTATTTTTTTAAATTATTGTCAGAGATCCTGGAGTTGGGTCTCTCTCACTGCGAGGCTGCTGTAGTGATATCACCAAAACGGAACATCCCCATATGACAGAGTAGCTGTAGGAAATAGCCATGATGTCCAGGCAGTCTTTAGTGTTGGAGCCTATCTGGTGCCCTGGAATACAGGGAAATCAGACTATTGGAAGGATGCCCAGGAGACGGAATGGTTTCCTAGAGTCTTGGGCCTCTGTATTGACATTTGGGCCTGTTGGGAGTCATTGCCTTGTTGTCTTGTATGGAGCTACTCTTAGTTTGACCTGGGAGCACCGCTTATTCTTTACATTAGATTTTATGAAGAAGAACGAGCCACAGTTGTGAGTTGGAAACAGTGGTGACCTACCATTTAAGATCCCAGTCAGATCATACCATTTTGCATTATAGAGCATCCTGAAAATCAGTTGTGCTACTACAATTGGGAAAATAACTTGAAAGTTTGTATTTACTGCCAAAACTATGCTCTTAGTGTTTTTAATCAATTACCCAATTCTTTTTCTATAAATCCAATGCTATCTACTTTTCAGTTGAAGAAAAGATGCAGCTAGGCGGTGACGAAAATCTCTGCAGGATCTGTATGGATGCAGTGATCGATTGTGTTCTCCTGGAATGTGGTCACATGGTCACCTGCACCAAATGTGGAAAGCGCATGAGCGAATGCCCTATTTGTCGACAGTACGTTGTACGGGCAGTGCACGTCTTTAAATCTTAAATTTGGGAGGTGTTTGAATGAAAGATCATTGAGAGAAAATTATGACTTTTCCTGTTAAGATACATGAAACTCAATGGGAAAACATTGCTATCAATGACAGTAATTTGTTGTGGCAATTTTAGATAGTGGTAGAAAGGAATTTCTTAGAATTTACTAACAGTTATCATTGCTTATTACTGGAAGCCTTAACAAAATCAGTACAAAACATAACATACAACATTAAGGTGCAAAAAATATAAATTACTGAATTATGTTACACTGTTAAGATTTATCAAAGATAGGACCCAGACTAAATGAAGGATATGCTGGAAAAAAAATTGCAAAAATTCTATTTTAAACTTTTCATATCACTTTTATAAGTCTCCTAAAACATTTACCATTTAATGGATTAATAATGTATGGTGTTGTGTGGTAGTATAGCTATTAACCAATTGTGGTGTGCGCACGTTCTGGATATGAATTGAGCAGTGCCCAACCTGTCTGCAGCAACAACTGAGAACAGAAAGGAGACCTCATGAGCAATCTTCTGTAATTCCCTGCCAACTGCCTTGTTTTAAGTTTTTCATTTTTGCTTTCTGTACTTTTTGTAGATCATGTTTTTGAAATTTACTTATGCAATTTGTCTAATAAAGAATTTAATTTAATGAAGGAGTAGCAATTCTGTCAAAGTGAATTTTGACTAATTCTGAAATTAACAAAATCAAGAATATAATTTGAAACAATATTTCTGATCTTGGAATAGTCGATGCTTTCTTTGAAGAGATTGTTATGGCGCTGAATGTATTTGACTTCCCGCTGCTGATAAACATTTTTTTTGTTCTCTAACTACTCTTAAATTGAGCTCTCTTCCTTCTCTTTCAACTTTTTTTTGCCCTCTTTGCATAGTATCAGGGATTGTTTGAACACAAAGCAAAACTGAATGCTAAAAAGGAGTAAAATATCAATTATGCACTTTTATTTTATTGGCTTAGATCATGTGTATAAAAGAAAGCTGCATTTAAATTGGTACACGTGTTTTGACTGTTATTTCTATATGCAATGATTAAACTTGCCTAATAGAATCACTAACAACTTGAAGTGGTAGCATCTTCCTGGAAGGACATTGCAGCTTTTTCAAGATACAAATAGCTTCAGTGTCCAGTAGGGGTAAGTAGCCCAACACAGGCTCTGCCAGACCATAACAGGTGACCAATGAGATGGAAGAAAGACCGCTTGCAGGAAAGGCAGCAACTGAAGGGTGTGGCCTGCACTATGTGGAGGGAGTGTCGCCTCTCCTCCAGGAGAGCAGACTGGTGCTGGAAGAAGCGCAATGCCATGTCAAGAGCAGTTGGTACAACGGAATTTGCTCCTCCCCTCCCTCTCCCACACTGATCACACCTACTTCCTAAATGGAATGACAAGTTATCATGTACAGTGCACTGTGATTCAAAGACTCTTCTATCTGTTTGGAGATGTGCCCTCATAAGCCTTGCATGCATGTAGCTCTGTATAATTCAATCCTCTCCTGTGCCATGGTCTGTACAGCACTACTGCACATTATTACATCAGCTGTATACTGCAGTTTGGGAGATGATAGCCTTTAGATGTGTGTCTTTGCCTAATGCTGGGAATCTTGGGATAGGGGGGAAAAAGTTAATATAAAGAGCAGGGGAGGTACTCTACCCTAGCTGTCGATAACAGTGAAAATAATGGGCGAGATGCAAAGCAGTACAACACCTGCCATTGTACTTTAAGCAACCAAGCTGCTACTGAACTGCAGAACTCATTGTCTCCATCGCTGTATGGTGCAACATCTCCTTCATTCCCAGCCCATTGCCTCTTTTACTGCAGAGCCAGAAATACATTTCTTTGAGAATAAAAGGAAATGAGACATTTGCATTTATATAGCGTCTTTCACAACCACTGGACGTGTCAATGCACTTTACAGCCAATTAAGTAATTTTTGAAGAGTAGTCACTATTGTAAGTAGGGAACGTGGCAGCCAACTTGCGCACAAACAGCAATGTAATAATGACCAGATAATCTGTTTTTGTTATTTCGATTGAGGGATAAATATTAGCCACGACACTGGGGATAACTCTCCTGCTCTTCGAAATAGTGCTATGCCACCTAAGAGGGCAGTTGGGGCCTCGGTTTAATGTCTCATCCAAAAGACAGCACCTTTGACAGTGCAGCACTCACTTAGCACTGGATTGGATGAGCCTAGATTGTTGTGCCCAAGTCTCTGGAGTGGGATTTGAACCCACAACCTTCTGACTCAGATGCAAGAGTGCCACCCACTGAGCCACAGCTGACACTGCACTGAGTAATGATGAACATGAAACTAACTACCTTTTTCGCCTTTCCCCCAATTGAGAAGCCAACGGACTTGGATCTTGTGGGCTCTGATATGAAAAGTTCATGACCCTCATCTGTAACATTAGAAGCAATTTTTTTTGGCACAGACAGCAATGGAGCATGTAGTAGTTTCATTGGTGTTTGTGACTGCAGACAAAGCTCAGGACAGTGCTGTACTTCCTTTCCAGAAGTACAGAATGTAGTTCTGGAGGATACAGTTGTGTCTGCGCCCGAATACTGCCTTTCAGCATTAGGCAGGAACCAGAAGAACTGCTGTCGCACTGGTCAGTTTCAGATCTGAACCTGGGCCCAGTAAGAAGGACATGGCTGAAGTTAACTGCCATCAGGCTGCTGCTTCTCATAGCAGCACATGCCATGCATCTATCAGTAGCAGACCCAAAGATCATCATAGGCGGTCCTTCGAACGAGGAAGATTTGCTTCTACATGAGTTCACAGATGTTTCAATGAAGGACCCAATATTCCAGTCCTGAACTCCAATTGAAGGAGTGAAAGATGCCTGTGCGTGGATTTTTTTAATGTGTGGTGACAGTTGCACATCAGCCACCACACGGGCTCAACAGAGCTAGGCCTTTATTCAGTGGCAAGAGTTAACCAGGACGACTGGAGACCTACTCTGCTGCACGGACCTAGTGCGCACACATATTGCAGTGTGGGCTGGCCCGTGCTGCCCCTGGGCCCTCGGTTCTTCTGGGCCCCGCACCCTCATTTGCCGCACCTCCGCCACGATCTCTCGTTGCTCCTCCGCCACAAACATTCGCTGCACCTCCGCTACAAAAACATTCGCCACACCTCCGCCCAAAGAACACACAAGAGGCAGTCACATTAAAGATTCTGCCCAAAGCAGGTCCTTCGCAGAACTCTATCATGGGATGAGAGTCACCTTAGGCCCAAGAGCCTTTTATACCAATCCAGCTACCTCCCATGACATTGGCCCTCAGACGGCACCTAGGAAGAGTACTAAGCTAGATCACAGGAAAGCACTGCAGTGAATGTGAAGTTCGTAATTATAGTAAAACATGCTGACGTTTACACCAACTGTTTTCACTGTAGTATGATTTAAGTTGGTATGAAGGCTGGTGAGATGTAGTAATTGAAATTTTCAAACGGGAGACCTTTTAATCTTACGAGAATGTATTTGTAATAATCTGCCTATGCATTTCCCTTGCAATTACCACAAAAGAATCCTCCAAGTCCTGCATTCCTGATTTCTTAGCCTTCATCGCAGCTAGGCCCGTCTCGAAGGATTTCATTTCCATTCCTGTATCAATAGAAAGGTTATGATATTCTGAGACCATAGAAACCTACTACAGTGCCCCTTCTGATCTATTTAGGCAGAACAAACTTCTCTTCAGAACCCTTCTAATCCTCAATGACCACTCCAATTATCTTCGTGATGTTCAGCTGGCACGGTTGGCAGTTAAAGTGGGATAATAATCCTTGGAAGTGGTGGTCACGCACAAGCCATTTTCAAAATAGAGCAGGAAGACTGGACTGTTTAGTAACAAAAATGTTATGGTAACTGACAATATTGTATTAAAAGACTGCAGTATAACTGGTCACAAATAATTTGAACAATGAGCAAACGGAGAGGAAACCCTTTCTGTTCAAGAAATTCATCAGGTTCACAGTAGGCGCCTGCAGTGCAACATGGGTGTCATCCATTATCCTTTTGAATTTGGGCAAACCAATATCAGAATTTAAGGGCATTGGGCCCAAGTTTCCACATGATTTGCGCCTGATCTTTTAGGAGCAACTGGTGGAGAATGGACTATCTTAGAAATCGCAATTCTCCACATTTTTTTTTCTGCAGTTCTAGTCAGGTAGAACAGTTCTACTTTGGAACAGAACAGGGGGGGAAGGAGGAAGCCATTCCAGACGGCGGGTGGGAGGGAACCGACCGGCGACCAAACGCGGGGGGGGGTGGAGGGGGGAGGAAGCCGTTGCAGACGGCGGGAAGGGACCGAACGCGGAGGGGGGGGGGGGGGGGGAAGAGAATGCGGGCCCGACCGACCGAACGCAGCGGGGGGGGGGGGGGGGGGGAGCCGTTCCAGACGGCGGGAGGGAGAGAGGGAAGGAGACAGAAGGCTGCAGGAAGCCTCAGAAATTGAGGAGCCATTTCCCAACGGTAAACGGTGGAGGTCGTCGGGAAACGGCTGCCTCAACTTTCTGAGGCTTCCTGCAGCCTTCTCAGTGCTGATGGCAATGTGCTTTTATTAAAAAATGTTCAAAAACTAAACAGCTACAAAGAACTACAAAAATGGCCGAGTGCCAATGTTTTCCTTCACACTGCGCGTGCGCGAACGCTCCAACGCGGACGCGCAGCGTTGCCGCAGGAAAAAAACTAATTTAAATAGTACCCGCCCCCTCCCACTTACAAAATCGGCGCGGCCAAACAGACACGGAGCTGCAGGGCGCTCCAGAATCACGCGGTTTTTTTCCGGCGCCGTTTTAGGCGCGAAAAACGGGCGCCCAGCTTGGAGGGGCGCCCGTTTTTTATCGTGTGGAAACTTGGGCCCATTATGTTGATAAATAGGATTCACCCCAAAATGGATAAATTCCCCAGGTTTTTTGATGGTGATAGCAGTGACATGGTGAATGCAAACCTCAATGGCACTCGGTGACTGGCAGAGCTGTTCGGGAAGTTGATTTCGGTACAGGTCAGGGTGCGGAATCTGGAACAATCATCCAGGATTGACTTCCTGAACAAGTTGCAAAGGCAAGCTCCTCACTTATTCCCTCAGTAGATTTCCAGGGCTTCTGAACATTGCTTTTTTTGTGGGGGCAGGCGGGATGTGAAGCACGTTATCCTCACCCTCCTTTGATACTGCCTCATTCTCCTTTAGTCCCTGCTGCTCTTCTCAATCAAGAATGTATACCCCAGAACCTACATAGGGAAACTGCTCGATAACATCCTTTACTGTGGATGGGGATCAAAAATCTATCGGCGGTTTAAATTTAACATTAATAGCTCCCCAAAGTTTAAAATAATTCCTAAAATATGCAGGCCAACCTGGTCCAAGGGCTAAAATTGTCCAGGCTGCTTTAATTGGTCTGACAAGTCACTTGGCCTCTTAACTGGACAGAAGTTACACTGAGCGCAACAGGGACAAAATGATGGAATTCTGATGTCTACGCTATCCTTCAATTCCATCTCATTTAAATGCATAACGAACTGCAACAGACACAAAACGGGAGTGGAAACCTTTGTTTTCTCTCAGTGAAAATGCTAATTTCCAGTTGGAGAAAGTGTTAAAAGTTTTCTTTTAAGTGTTGTACAGCACTTGGTATATTGTTCCCCTGTGAATCCAACAATAGTTCAGTACACAGCATTCGAGACAAAAGTTTTATACAAATTCAGCAATGACAAAATGGCAACAGCAAATGGTGGAAAACCAAGATCTTGTCACTTTACAATATTATTACTGCTGCTAAGCTGCTTGCCTTAAAGGCATGCAATGATGGCACATACAAACATCACAAAGATCATTCCACATGAAACATGTGGAACTGTACAGAGATTAAACCACAAGTAACAAATAGGGAAATCTGAAATAAATTGGAATTCAATTGTATAAGTAATAATGTTACCATTGGAATTCTTGAAATTTCCACACTACTCTCAATAAAGTAATTTCTGTACAAAAATATTTCTGCATAATGTATGATGTATAGAGTGTAACAAAACAACAATATTTATAACACGGTCAAAATGATCCCAATGTGTGGTCAGATATGTCTATAAGATACCTCTCTTGTTTTAAGACTGCATTTTTTTAAAAAAAGAACTGAAATTAAAATTTACAATGCACATGCTTTAGTCGTAAAACGTGCACGAAAATGTTAGTTTTTATCAATTTTCTTTCTTTCTCGCCACATATGTTGATACCTACCAAGTGCAAACACTTGCGCATTAGTGTCCTTTCATACATTATTAAAACTTAGTAAATAAATTTGAATTTCGGAGTGATTTTCACACGTAGAAACATTTTTGTGAGGGTAAGCAGCTTCTGTTACTATCAGGTTTCTGTCCTCTCCACAATTCGTCCTTGTCCCTTTGTCTGGTGCCAAAACATGAAGCAGGAGCTCGGCGTAATTAAATCTCAGAAGAAATTAAACGTCCTTTGTTATAGTGTCCAGTTTCTCTTTCTGTTTAGTTAACTAAGTTTTTGTAACAGTTTCTCCTCTGACAGACTGAATTGAACGCTAACGGACATCTCTGCTATGAACTGTTCACAACCTTCTTTTGTTACCTGCTTGCAGTAACGGAGATCTATTCGGCAGATGTTGCCACAGCGTTTGAAATAGGTTAGGCACTGGTCAGTGACTTTATTGCAAACTAAAGAAAAAGGATATTGTGCATTTTAGGTACGGCAAGGATTTACATGCATTTCTCAACTGCTCTTAAAATGCTGTGTTCCGTTTTATGAACATGCCACAAAGCAAGATATACTTGAATTAGAAATGATACAGAAAAAAGTAATGAAACTAATCCCAAATGTAATGGGGTAAGTTATAAAAGTTTAGACAAGTTTAAGTATTCAAGACTAGAAAATGGTTAAAAGAGTAATCTTGAATTATACAAAATGCTAAATTATATTTTTAAGGCAAACTCAAGTTATTACTTCGAAGTATTCCAAAGAGAGCAGGGCCAAAGGACACAAATATAAATTAGTAAAATGTAATTTGAAACATACAAGGGGGAAAGCTTACTGAGAATGTTAAATATTTGGAGTAATCTACCAGTAAAGTAATAGGAGCAAAACATTGTAGGCAGAATGTGTTAACTCATTAAATGGAAGATACCTAATTAACTTTTGATTTAATATTTTTTCCTTAGTTTCTTTCAGTTTTGTCCCAGTGATATTACTGGCCTCAGCAGTGGGTTAGGGAAGGGAAGAGGAGGAATCAGCCAGTGTTCCCACTCCCAATTGCTATCTAGTGACCATATACTGGAAAGTGTGGGCGCGGACAGAAATGGGCGCAGCAGTGATGCTCTCCAGGGTAGATTAGGCTGTTAAAAGTCAATATTAGGCTCACTCTAAAAAAAACACAGAGCTGCTCACAAGGCCACGTTTATTTCCCATCCCTAGTTGCCCTAAGAAGGAGATGGTGGGTCTTATCCTTAAAACTTCTGCAGTCGTTGTAGTAATGATAGTCCCACAATGGCCTTCGGTAGAAAATTCCAGGATATTGACCTAGTCACAATGAAAGGATGGCAATATTATGTCCAAGTCAGGATGATGTGTGACATGGTGTCCTCTGGACATTGGTGCTCAAGTCCTCCTCAGTGGTAGAGGTTGCAAGGGAGGGATGTTCTGGGGAGTTGCTGCAGTGTATATTGTACATATTGGAGTCACAATGTGGAGGAGCGGATATTGAGTAAAGTGGCACTATAAAGTGAACGACTCCATCTTGGATGGTGTTGAGCTTCTTTGGAGTGTGGCTGCATTTATACTCATCCAGTTAAGAGGCGAGTAAAGCACATCCTCCTGACATGAACGTTGTAGATGGTGAAGAAGCTTTAGGAAGTGAGCCATTCATTTCAGAGTACCCAGTGGGTATGGCTGGTCCAATTAGGCTTCTGGTCAGTAGTGACCCCCAAAATGCTGATGGGGCAGGAATTGGTAATGGTAGTGCCAGTGAAGGTCAGGGGGAGATGCCTGAGCTTTTATCAGATGGGGACGATTGCTACCTGGCATGGTGTGTTGCAAATGTATCTGTCGCTTGTCAGCCAAGCCTGGATGTTATCCATGTCTTGCTGTAAGCTGGCACAGGCTGCCTAATTATCAGAGGAGTTATAAACACTGTCCCACCTCTAAGCATTATGATGGAAGGAAGGTCATTGATCAAGCAGCTGAAGATGGTTGGGTTAATGTGGTGACGTGTTGAAGAGCTACCAGTGCTTATACAACTGTATCCCATTATTGAGTTTTTAAAGTCGGGAAAAATTGCATAACTTGCTTTTTGTGCAGAGTGTGAAATATAGCTAGATAGAAGTTTTTTTACTTCTTTATATTTCATTGGATTGGGTTGAAAACGGAAAATAATCATATTTTCCGAGTACCATAAAATCTCAAAGTTTTATTTTCTAAATTGTATACAATAATCACTCAAATGACTTGCAAAGCAAATAACGCTGACTTCCATCAATGTCAGCTTAAAAGGTATATCAAAAGCACATTTCTCACCTGACAGATTGATTTCTGTTAGGGAATCCCTTGTTGTAGTGCCAACTGCTGTTAATAGGTTAATTGATTGGTCTGTCAGATGGTTGCAGTAACTAAGGTCCAGTTTGGATAGCATTGGCATGTGCCTAATAATAAGCCGGAGTGTTGCATCTGTAATGTCCAGTCCAGCCAGACGAAGGTCAGTCACATTTCGTAGCTTGCTGCGATTGTCAATCTGACCTTTAAGACAACAAGTCACTTTTTAACATACTAGATTCGGGCAGTCTTATTGCTTACATAATTGTACTCACCATTATTAGCATTTGTAGCAATACTTCTCTATTATTAAAGGAATAATCCAGGAGCCAGAACATTTCTCATTGCTAAAATTAAAGATTAGTTTTCATCTCTATTTTAGATCCATTAGATTGTATTCCACAACCAGCTATCAGAGTGACTGTTCAACATTCATTTTTTAAGAGTGCAAATGTTCCAAAAATAATGCATACATTCTGACATTAGTGCTAAGTGAATCAAAAATTAATGACAAGTAAAATGATCGTCCATTGAGAGGGGATCATATTGTAATAACACGGTTTTATTTTGAAGTTAATGCTCAACACAGCACTGATATTTTGTGCCTGTTGTGTTATTTAAGAACACCAAATAAGTGGAAGTGGAGGTGTCATCATTCCAACTTAAGGATGGCAATATGTGGGTTATAATCTGCAAATCAATTGAATTTTTAACTGCAAATTTTGTGAGCCTTCTGTGCTTGATGACAGAAAACAGATCCCCTAAAAGCGAAGCCAATTTTTAACATGGACCTGCCATCGACCAAGATATCCAGGAAAAGTGAAAACATGTTTCTGGCTCATAGCCTACAAATACCACATGGTACATTTTGCAAACCAGCTGCTCATGCAGCAGAATTGATTAGAATGTGGCTAGCTCTGATGGTGGTCGGGAAATCATCAAAGCTTGCCATCAATGTGATAATGTATTCTTTCCTCATATGCAGGGATAGCAGATGGAAAATCTTTTTAACTTGTTTGGGCTAAGCTACCTTAACTCGGGGTATTCGGAAGACAAAAATTACATGAAACAGACCAGTTCAATACTGTTTACGTCACTGCTTACAACTTAAGAGCATTGTATACTATTTGAATTACTACATTACAGTCTTCATCACAGTGTTGCTGTGGCTTCAGTGACAACTGCTCAGTTGTCTGCTCTGCAGCAGGGATACCTCGGTTAGGTGGCCAAAGACGAGGAACAATTTATAATTTGCAAAGTAATTTCTTTATCTGTTTCGTGTATGGATAATTTTAAAGGCTGAAATGAAGCTACCTCCAAGTAAAACTTACATTTCATTTGAAACAAAAGTGAAATTAATTTAGTTCATTCGCTCAAACTGGAGTAAGTCACATAGTGACCCCACTATTTTACTGTGATGTGTAGTTAATGAGTCTTACACAAAACACTAGACGACTAGACACAACACGGTGGGTGTAAAAAGATTTCCTACCTGGTCTGTTATCAGTTGGAGGTGAAAGCAAATCTCTCATTTGAGCATCTTTTAATCCTTCCACCCATCTGAGATCCATGGTTCTCAGCAAGGGACAACTAGAGCTGCAAAGTGCTGAGATTGCTGCCCAAGAGCAGCCGGAAACAATCAAGTCCTTCAGACCTAAACAGGGAAAGACAAACAAAGTTGAACATATCGGCTGTACAGCAGTCTGCATTTGAATGTGTTAAATGGCCATGTTCAAGAAGTGAATTTAATATAAATTCTAAAATGATGATTTGTGGACGACAAACACAGGATTCACAAAACACGACATGAAGAACCACACTCAATAAACACCAATGTTACTGGTTTATCAGGGTAAAGGAGCCAACTCTGAACAGTGTATTGGTATTATACTAATTAAAATGTTAAGAATATCAGAGAGATGAATCATAAAACCCCAACAAATCAGAGAAGTAGATGTTGCATCCCTGTGACGGCCTGTTGGTGATCAGTAATCTGCTACTGAAAAATCCGCTGCCCCATACTGATATTCTGCGCTAGTTATATTTCAGGATTCTGATATGGTAATTTATTTCACATTAGCTCCATTTATGTACAGAATGGGGAAAAATACTTGTCATCAGGTGACGAGAAATACTATTACTGATCAGCCTCAGACAGCACATTGCTTGATTCCTTGTTGGGTGACACAGTTGTCACAATTTTGAAACTTGTGCTTCATGCAGAGCGTTACCAGCTTTAATCTTCCTACACCTACTGGCAGAAATAGCAACTTGGATGATTTTCCTTTTTCTCCGCATCTGATGTAATTCAGGAAAGTTCTGATACATCTACCTGCACTGCTTCTATCAATGCTACCAAAACAGGTGTGTATTTTCCCAGTTGATCAGAATAAGGGAAGAATAAAAAGCCGAAAGTTTGATTTTTTATGGTAGTTACAAAAAGGCTGCCGTTTCTCCACTTGAAATTCAGATATGTACCAATTTAAAAAGAGAGAAGCTGACTTTCATTTTGGGCTCTCACCCATGCCATCTCAGCAGAAACAAAAAGTAAAAAAAGAGTACATCTAATACGTAAAACTTAATGCTATTGGTCCAACAGTGAGAGATTCAGGAGCATTTGCGCGATCTTATTGATGAATGAGATTATGGAGAGCTTATGAGAGGGGGCTTCCAAAACTACTGAAACCTGTGTACAACAACAACAACTTGCATTTATATAGCGCCTTTAACGTAGTAACATGTCCAAAAGTACATCACAGGAAGGTAATCAGACATAAGACATTAAAGATGGTGGCGATAGAGCAAATAGGATGTTGGGGTGCATTCATAGGACAATTGAGTACAAGGCGAGGCATACTGTTTTGTCCTTGTACAAGACCTTAGTCAGGCCACATTGTGTCCAGTTTTGGTCTCCTCACATAGTAAGTGATATTGAGGCTTTGGAAAGGGTGCAGAAAAGGGCCACGAGACTAATTCCCAGTCTAAAGCATCTTAGTTATCAAGATAGGCTAAAAGAGTTGGGATGCTATACCTTAAGAGGAGTAGACTTGGGGGGGGGGGGGGGGGGAATATTGAAGGGAATAGATTGTGTTCCAGCTGACAGTTTATTTCAGTTAAGTGCATTACGCAGGGCCAGGGGTCACAAATTTAAGTTGTATAAGGCTAGATCTAGGTTAGATGTCAGGAAGTCGTTCTTTTTCCAGAGAATAGTGGACCTCTGGAAAAGGCTGCCAGCTCATGTGGTGGATGCAGACTCGCTGAATTCCTTCAAGTGAGAGCTGGATTTGTTTCTGGCCGGGGTGGAGATCACCTCTTACAGAAGGTAGTTACTGCAGGGAATTCAGGGTCAAAGTGATCTGGACTAGTTTTGATCACCTAGATGGGTTGGAGAGGAATCTTCCAGATTTTTTCCTAAATTGGCCTGTTTTTTAAAATCTTTTTTACCTCTAGTTTCAGGTGGGATGGAGTGCATAACATTTGATACACAAGGTATCGCAATTGTGTAGGACAGGCCCAATGGACCAGATGGTCTTTACCTGCCCGTCATTGTTCGTAAAAATTGACACAGAACCAAAGAAGGAAACATTGGGCTCAATTTTGGCCACGAGAAATTTCTGGCGTACTTGCCAGAGGTGCGCCAAAAATCTTCGGGTTGATTTTGGCCGCTGTCCCGGGCCTTCTAGCTGCTAGCGTGGCATGGCGACTGGGTCTGTGGCTGGAAACAGTGCCACTGGACATGCGCAGTAGGATCGGGATTGCTGTGATCGCGCATGCGCAGTAGAATCGGGTCTGTGAGATTATTTTGTTCTAATGTTTCAGAAAGCCTGTAAATAATAAATAGTACAATTGGCAATGCACTTTAAACATAAAACTCTAAAAAAAAAAATACAAAATAACCGCAAAGTGCACTATGGGGGGGGGGGAAAAAAGAGTGCGGGCTGAATGTGGTTTCATGGGCACGGAGCTGCTTGCTTATTTATTAATAAACGGTTATACGCCTCTCGGCAATAAAGCGTCTGCACGCAGTGACCCTGCTGGGAGGAATACTTCGTACTTCCACATCCGAAGGCAATATACTAGTGCAGGTGGGTGCAAGGCTATTGCAGAACTGCGCAATGCTGTGCAAAAAAAAAGTAAAATAGCTTTATCGACTCTCTTCCCTGCAGTCTCCTGTCTTTTTTAAAAAAAGCTTTAAGCAGTACATTGCTATCTGACTGACTTTGTGACTCTGTTTCATTTTTTTTTAAAGCCTGCCCATAATCAAAATTGACTAGCCCCCCTCTCCTTCCCCTACCTCCCCCACAAAAAAAGAGTGGAGTCCACCAGCCTACCTTGCAATCGCCATATATATTTCAAATGAATCGGGTTGTTCTAGCAACACTGAATAGACGCTTGAATGTCAAACTGTCTTTTATTGTAACCAGGCTGTGGGAAACCTAATATACACTTGCCAGTCCTACTCTCTGTGAAGCAAGCTTTAATGATTTAGATGAAGGAATTGAGTGTAATATCTCCAAGTTTGCAGATGACACTAAACTGGGTGACGGTGTGAGCTGTGAGAAGGATGCTAAGAGGCTGCAGGGTGACTTGGACAGGTTAGGTGAGTGGGCAAATGCATGACAGATGCAGTATAATGTGGATAAATGTGAGGTTATCCACTTTGGTGGCAAAAACATGAAGGCAGAATATTATCTGAATGGCGACAGATTAGGAAAAGGGGAGGTGCAACGAGACCTGGGTGTCATGGTACATCAGTGATTGAAAGTTGGCATGCAGGTGGTGAAGAAGGCAAATGGCATGTTGGCCTTCATAGCTAGAGGATTTGAGTATAGGAGCAGAGAGGTCTTACTGCAGTTGTACAGGGCCTTGGTAAGGCCTCACCTGGAATAGTGTTCAGTTTTGGTCTCCTAATCTGAGGAAGGATGTTCTTGCTATTGAGGGAGTGCAGCGAAGGTTCACCAAACTGATTCCCGGGATGGCAGGACTGACATATGAGGAAAGACTGGATCAACTGGGCCTGTATTCACTGGAGTTTAGAAGAATGAGAGGGGATCTCATAGAAACATATAAAATTTTGACGGGACTGGACAGGTTAGATGCAGGAAGAATGTTCCCGATGTTGGGGAAGTCCAGAACCAGGAATCACAGTCTAAGGATAAGAGGTAAGCCATTTAGGACCGAGATGAGGAGAAACTTCTTCACTCAAGAGTGTTGTTAACCTGTGGAATTCTCTACCGCAGAGAGTTGTTGATGCCAGTTCGTTAGATATATTCAAGAGGGAGTTAGATTTGGCCCTTACAATTAAAGGGATCAAGGGGTATGGAGAGAAAGCAGGAAAGGGGTACTGAGGTGAATGATCAGCTATGATCTTATTGAATGGTGGTGCAGGCTCGAAGGGCCGAATGACCTACTCCTGCACCTATTTTCTATGTTTTAACAAATCAATTTAAATTAACTAATTTCGAGATCCTCTCCTTGGAACAAGGTAAAAAAATCCTTAAGATGTGACACACTTATAGGAAGTGTACAGTAGTATCAGGAAGAGTTGATGTATTAAGCGGAACCAGGTGTAGAGGAAGAAGGGGTGAAAATAGAGTGGATGGTAGAAAGCAAATCGGGTTTGGATGGGGGGGGAGGGGGGCGTGATAATGTTTGGCAGACAGAACTTTACAATGGGGGAGAAAAAAAAATAGTGGATGGATGGAAGCAGAGTTGTTCAGATTGGGAAGAGTCATGGTTGATTGACTAGCAGAGATTGCATCATATAGAAAGTAAGTGGCTTTACAGGTAAGTGGTCCATGTGATTATGTGGAATGGTTTTGATCATCTGAGTGGGTTGGAGAGGAATGTGTGTTCACCCCCACCCCCATTATTGGCCCAGGATTTTTCACTCTTTCTTTTGCCTCTCCCAGGAGATTATATGCCTTACCAGGGTCCTGTTCACCTCTCCCGCATGTTCAGCCTCCATTAACCGCCCCCCCCCATTCAGTCTGCCCCACCCCCCCCGCGTTCAGTCTCCCCCCCTTCAGATCACCCCCCCCCCCCACCGCTTTCAGCCTCCGTTCAGCCTCCCCCTCCCTCCCGTTCAGCCCTTCCTCCCTCCACCCCCCCCATCAGAAACATAGACACTGACAGAGACAGAGAGAGAGACTGACAGAGACATGGACAGAAACAGAGGGAAAGGCTGACATAACACCTTCACTTCACATAAAGGTAGGACTTCTATTTTTTATTTGTTATTGATTGGTTGTTTATTACTTTGGTCTTGGTGCTTTAGGTGCAGGGTTCCTTCTATTTTTTATTTGTTAATTAATTGCTTATTACTTTTTGTGCTTTGTTTAGTGCTTAGTGCTTTAAATGTACTTGCGCGTCTTTATTGTTGTGAAGGTGTTTAGTGCTTTGGAAAATCCTCTAACTTCACTTCCCCCCCCCCCCCCCCCCCCCCCTCCGTTGATGTTGATGTGTCCTTTGTGTTTAATGCTTCCCACCCACCGTCTCTGGCTGTGCCTGCAATGAATTTAACTCTAGGTAAGGTTTTTCAGAACTTACAAAAGTGGGACACTTACTCCATTCTAAGTTAATTTGGAGTAAGTTTTCGCTGCCTAAACTTGAAAAACAGGCTGGACACACCCTCTTTTGAAAAAAAAAATGAACTAAAATGAAACTAAACTAACTCACTCGAACTGGAGCAAACTAAATGCCGAGAATTGCAATTTCTAAGATACTCCAAACTAAACTAGTTGCTCCAAGGAGCAACTCCACCCAAAACTTGAGGCGAGGTAGATTTTAAGGAGCGCCTTAAATGAGAGAGGTGGCGAGGTAGAGAGATTTAGGGTTGGAATTCCAGAACTTACAGCCTAGGTAGCGGAAGGCACGGCTACCAATGTTTGGGTGAAGTAAGTGGGGGGGGATGCATAAGGGACCAGAGTTGGAGAAATGCAGAGTTCACGGAGGGCTGTAAGGCTGGAGGAGGTTACAGAGATTGGGAGGACCGAGGCTATGGAGGCATCGGAGTATGAGAATTTTTAAATTGAGGCATTCCTGGACCGGGAGCCAATGTAGGTCACCTTGACGTGGAAAATTTAAGCACCTCAGCAAACCTTACTGAAATGGCCAACAAGCTGCAGAATCTAGCGCACACAATGAAAAATAAAAGAGGCAGGACAATTACATTACAAATGTAAAAAAAACCTGACCGGCATTGAATCAAAAAGCCACGGCTCATAGCTGGAATATAGAATAATGGTAACTGAAGGGATGAGGGAACCAGTTAAGAGACTGGGTGGCCCAGTGATTTAATTCATTGAATGTTAACTACTTTAACCCAGGCTTTTTCCTTAATGTATCTTCATTTTTTGAACAATGGGTAGAGAATTCCAAAGATTCACCACCCTCTGAGTGAAGAAATTCCTCCTCATCTCAGTCCTAAATGGCTGACTCCTTGGGCCCAAGTTTCCACAAGAAAAAAAACGGGCGCCCCTCCGAGCTGGGCGCCCGTTTTTCGCGCCTAAAAAACTCCTCGGTATTCTCCACCTACTTACAGGTCCTTTGGCACTCGGCGCAGCCAGCATGAGCTGTGGGGGGGGCGGAGCCAGGTCCCGGCGCTGAAAACAGTGCCGGGACCTCTGCACATGCGCGCTACAGTGGGCACGCAAGTGCAGTAGCTCCAGGCGCCGAACTGTGTGGGAGAGGCCCGAAGCACGCAGCCCCTAGCCCTGGCTGAATGGCCTCGCTGGGGCTGCGTGAATGAGGCTCCTCCCACGGCCAGCTCCTGCTCCCACCGCACCCCCCGACCAGACCCAACAAATGCTCCACCCGCCGACCAGACCCGACCCGACACCCGCTACCCCCCCCCCCTCGCCGACCAGACCCGACCCGACACCCCCCCCCCCCCCCCGCCGACCAGACCAGACACCCGCTCCCCCGCCCCCCAGACACCCGCTACCAGCCCCCCCCGCCGACCAGACCCGACCCGACACCCCCCCCCCCCCCCCCCCGCCGACCAGACCAGACACCCGCTCCCCCGCCCCCCAGACACCCGCTACCAGCCCCCCCCCGCCGACCAGACCCGACCCGACACCCGTTCCCCCCCGCCGACCAGACCCGACACCCGCTACCAGCCCCCCCCCGCCGACCAGACCCGACCCGACACCCGCTCCCCCCGCCGACCAGACACCCGTACCCCGCCCCCTCCGACAGACCCCGCTCTCCCCCACCGCCCAGACCCGACACCCGCTCCCCGCCCCGACCCGAGACCCGCCCCCCCCCCCCCCGACGACTGACCCGACCCGCGCTCCTGTTCCCTGACCCAACCCAACCCGCCCCCCCTCGCTCTCTCCCCCCCCGCGCTCTCTCTCCCCCCCCCTCACCCCCACTCTCTCTCTCTCTCTCTCTCTCTCCCTTCCCCCCCTCCCTCTCTCTCTCCCTCCCTCCCCCCCTCCCTCTCCCTTCCCTCCCCTCCTCTCTCTCTCCCTTCCCTTCCCTCCCCCCCTCTCTCTCCCTCCCTCCCCTCCCCCCTCTCTCTCCTCCTCCCTCCCCCCCTCCCTCTCTCTCTCTCCCTCCCTCCCCCCCTCCTCCCCTCTCTCTCTCTCCCTCCCTCCCCCCTCTCCCCTCTCTCTCCCTCTCTCTCTCTCTCCCTCTCTCTCTCTCTCCCCCCTCTCTCCCTCCCCCCCCTCTCTCCCTCCCCCCCTCTCTCTCTCTCCCTCTCTCTCTCTCTCCCCCCCTCTCTCTCCCTCCCCCCCTCCCTCCCCCCTCTCTCTCCCTCCCTCCCCCTCTCTCTCCCTCCCCCCTCTCTCTCTCTCTCTCTCTCCCTCCCTCCCCCCTCTCTCTCTCCCTCCCTCCCCCCTCTCTCTCCCCCTCAGCGGCACGAATGGCTGCAGAATTCTCCCTGGCTGAAGCACTTTCACACAGGTAGGAAGATGGTTTATTTAATCTTTTCTTGGCTTATAAATTTTTATTCAGATTAGATTTATTTGTATAATATTTGTAGAAGTATAAATAAGGATTTATTGTCGAATTTAATGAGTTCCCTTCCCCCCCCACCTCGTTCTGGACGCCTAATTTGTAACCTGCGCCTGATTTTTTAATGTGTAGAACTGGCTCCATTCTACTTTAGTTTGGAGTACATTTTCACTGTGGAAACTTTCAAATCAGGCGTCAGTGGCCGGACACGCCCCCTTTTGAAGAAAAAATTCTGTTCTAAACTAGAACTGTTCTACCTGACTAGAACTGCAGAAAAAAAAATGTGGAGAATTGCGATTTCTAAAATAGTCCGTTCTCCACCAGTTGCTCTTAAAAATCAGGCGCGAATCATGTGGAAACTTGGGCCCATTATTCTGAGACTGTGACCCCTGGTTCGAGTCTCCCGCAGCCAGAGGAAACATCCTCCCTGCATCTACTCTGTCAAGCCCTGTAAGAATTTTGTATGTTTCAATGAAATTCCCTCTCATTCGTCTCAAACCAAAAGAGAATATAGGCCTAGTCTACTCAAGCTCTCCTCATAGGACAATCCCCCCATCCCAGGAATCAGTCAGGACCCTCATTAATCACCATAATCTAAGTGATGGTATCATGATAACCATCTCCACCAACAAACAGCTTTAAGCTTTTGAGAGGCTATTTTCACAGCAACATTGCTTTGAATTAGGTACAAATTAGCAGAGCTTCATAAATGTAAAGGGAAAAACAAAATCTGTTTGGGCAGCTAACATTAGCTTTCAGAGTTGAGTGGCTAAGAAAGATTTGTAAGTAATCAAGAAGATTGCAGGTATCACCTACTGCACAGAACTGATTACGGAAGGCACAACTTACCAGACTACTTCCATAGTCCAATCTCAATAAAATACCATTTTAGAAATGTTAATTTTTGGATGTTTACACTAGATATTCCCCTTGGGTTCAGTGACTGACCACTCCTGTAAGCAGATTTCATATCTAGTACGAAGCAATGTGCCTTTTCTTGCCCAACATCGAGGTAAACCCAATAAGACCCAAGGGTTTCTGACATCCAATGACATCTTTTGTGACTGTGACGAAGGCAAACTATCCCTCCTCGTCTTTCTAGACTTGTCTGCAGCCTTTGACACAGTTGACCCAGCTGGGTGGGACTGCACTCGCCTGGTTCCACTCTTATCCAGCTAATCGTAGCCAGAGAATCTCCTGCAATGGTTCTCTTCCCGCCCCAGCATTGTTACTTCTGGTGTACTCCAAGGATCTATCATTGGCTCCCTCCTATTTCTCATCTACGTTACCCCTTGGCGACATCATCCGAAAACACAGCGTTGGTTTCCACATGTACGCTGATGACACTCAGCTCTACCTCACCACCACTTCTCTCGACCACTCCATAGTTTCTAAATTGTCAGACTGCTTGTCTGACATCCAGTTCTGGATGAGCAGAAATGTTTGGCAATTAAATATTGGGAAGACCAAAGCCATTTTTTTCAGTCTCTGCCACAAACTCCGTTCCCTAGCCACTGACTCCATCCCTCTCCCCAACATCTATCTGCGGCTGAACCACACTGTTCGCAAACTTGGTGTCATATTTGACCCTGAAATTAGTTTTCAACCACATATCCGCAGCACAACTCAGACCACCTATTTCCACCTCCGTAACATCGCCCATCTCCACCCTTGCCTCAGCTCATCCGTTGCTGAAACCCTCATCCATACCTTTGTTACCTCTAGACTGGACGATTCCAATGCACACCTGGCTGGCCTCCCACATTCTACCCTACGTAAACTAGAGGTGATCCAAAACTCGGCTGCCCGTGCCCCAACTTGCATCAAGTACCGCTCACCCATCACCCCTGTGCTCCCGGTTAAGCAACGCCTCAATTTCAAAATTCTCATCCTTGTTTTCAAATCCCTCCATGGCCTCACCCCCTCCCTATCTCGGTTATCTCCTCCAGCCCCATAACTGCTCCCCCCCCCCACCCCCCCGAGATGTCTGCGCTCCTCTAATTCTACCTTCCTGAGCATCCCGGATTATAATCGCCCAACCATTTGTGGCTGTGCCTTCAGTTGCCTAGGCCCCAAGCTCTGGAATCCCTGCCTAAATCTCTCCGCCTCTCTTTCCTCCTTCAAGACACTCCTTAAAACATCCCTCTTTAACCAAGTCACCTGCGCTAACTTCTACTTATGCGGCTTGGTGTCAAATTTTTTCGCATAATACTCCTGTGTAGCTTCTTGGGATGTTTCACCACATTAAAGGCGCTATATAAATATAAGCTGCTGTTATTGATGATTGTTTTATTTAACATTTCGAAGGCAAAGACACACCTCCCTGCGCTAACCGTTAACGTTAAAGCATATTTGCTTACCACTCTTCCTGCCATAGAATTCTCTTACTGGGCTTATACCCCTGATGGCTTCGAAGTGACTGGTGAGCTGGGTGCAGGTAGCCAAACCCATCACTGTGGGACAACATTCCATTTCACAATACTATGACAAGCAATTTTTTTATAAAAAATGCATCAAGCAGTGATTGTCTGTTTCCCCACAAAAGGATATGTCCCTATGCAATTCCCATGACTCCGTTTATTTTCTTGGGAACCTGCTTTGTGGGGCAGACTAAAGGAGGGCAGGTAAGGAAGTAAATAATAAATGTTAAATAATCATTAATTTTTAAAAATGTTACGCTCATGATCCCTGATGCTCATCATTAGGAAAATATAGCAGTTAATGGATCATTTTATCATGCAGTTCTATTCAATTGTTATTCAGCCAGAATTTTAAAGAATCAAGATGAAATGAAAATCAAAGCGTCAAATGAGCTTATTCTTCAAAATTATGGAGGACATTTTAAATAAAAATGTAATTGAGAAAAATCTATAAAATGCTCATTCACTAAAGCGTAACTGAACTTACATGCAGAGTCTGACTAGTTCAACATTTCCAACACATTTTAATGCTTTAAGTTTGTATCACTGTACTGGCATTTCAGACACCTACCTGGCAGCCTGTTGATAAGCCAGGTTAACTGTTTTTTCGATATATTTGTCCAGCTCAGGTCAAGGGTTACAGGTTGCCTCCTGATGATGCCACTGAGCATAAGCGGTGTGATTGATTTACACCGGCTCAAATCAATCTTGGTCCACAACCTCTTGTCACAACACCTGGGAAGGTAACATTTAACAACTGATTCAGCAACACTGAGAATATTCATATTGTAATCGAAGAGTTATCACAGGTTAGTTACAATTCAGTACTGTATTGGGAATGATCTGATTTTACAGTTATTTGGTGATAGCATAAACAAATTATACACAGACTACAAATCTTGTCACTTTGTAAAAATAAAACAATGTGATTACCTGTACTTGTAACTATTGTTAGCCTTGTTTTTATTTTCTCAAGACTATAGTGTATGTATCATCGTCATAGGCAGTCCCTCGGAATCGAGGAATACTTGCTTTCACTCTAAAAATGAGCTCTTAGGTTATTGAACAGTCCAATACGAGAACCCAGTCTCTGTCACAGGTGGGACAGATAGTCACGGAGTGAAAGGGTGGGTGGGACACGTTTGCTGCACGCTCTTTCCGCTACCCGTGTTGGTTTCTGCATGCTCTCGGCGATGAGACGAGGTGCTCAGCGCCCTCCCGGATGTATCATATTATACAAATGACAGAGAATAAATATAACACTAATCCTGGAGTGTATAAGGGATGGTTTTCCAGACCAACATGTCGAGGAACCAACTAGAGAGCTGCCATCCTAGAATGGGTGTTGTATAATGAGAGGGGACTAATTAGCAATCTTGTTGTGCGAGGCCCCTTGGGGAAAAGTGACCATAATATGGTAGAATTCTTCATTAAGATGGAGAGTGACAAAATTAATTCAGAGACTAGGGTCCTGAACTTAAAGAAAAGTAACTTAGATGGTATGAGACGTGAATTGGCTAGGATAGACTGGCAAATGATACTTAAAGGGTTGATGGTGGATAGGCAATGGCAGACATTTAAAGATCACATGGATGAACTTCAACAATTGTATATCCCTGTCTGGCGCAAAAATAAAACGGGGAAGGTGGCTCAACCGTGGTTAACAAGGGAAAGTAGGGATAGTGTTAAATCCAAGGAAGAGGCATATAAATTGGCCAGAAAAAGCAGCAAATCTGAGGACTGGGAGAAATTTAGAATTTAGCAGAGGAGGACAAAGGGTTTAATTAGGAGGGGGAAAATAGAGTATGAGAGTAAGCTTGCAGGGAACATAAAAACTGACTGCAGAAGCTTCTATAGATATGTGAAGAGAAAACGATTAGTGAAGACAAATGTAGGTCCCTTGCAGTCAGAATCAGGTGAATGGCAGACCAATTGAACAAATACTTTGGTTCTGTCTTCAAAGGAAGACACAAATAACCTTCCGGAAATACTAGGGGACCGAAGGTCTAGCGAGAAGGAGGAACTGAAGGAAATCCTTATTAGTCAGGAAATTGTGTTAGGGAAGTTGATGGGATTGAAGGCCGATAAATCCCCAGGGCTTGATAGTCTGCATCCCAGAGTACTTAAGGAAACATAGAAAATAGGTGCAGGAGGAGGCCATTTGGCCCTTCGAGTCTGCGCCACCATTCAATAAGATCATGGCTGATCATTCCCTCAATACCTCTTTCCAGCTTTCTCTCCATACCCCTTGATCCCCTTAGCCATAAGGGTCATATCTAGCTCCATCTTGAATATATCCAATGAACTGGCACCAACAACTCTCTGCGGTAGGGAATTCTGCAGGTTAGAAGTGGCCCTAGAAATAGTGAATGCATTGGTAGTCATTTTCCAACATTCTATAAACACTGGATCAGTTCCTATGGATTGGAGGGTAACTAATGTAACCCCACTTTTTAAAAAAAGGAGGGAGAGAGAAAACTGGAAATTATAGACTGGTTAGCCTGACATCGGTAGTGGGGAAAATGTTGGAATCAATTATTAAATATGTAATAGCAGCACATTTGGAAAGCAGTGACAGGATCGGTCCAAGTCAGCATGGATTTAAGAAAGGGAAATCATGCTTGACAAATCTTCTAGAATTTTTTGAGGATGTAACTGGTAGAGTCGACAAGGGAGAACTAGTGGATGTGGTGTATTTTGGACTTCCAAAAGGCTTTTAACAAGGTCCCACACAAGAAATTGGTGTGCAAACTTAAAGCACATGGTATTGGGGGTAATGTACCGATGTTGATAGAGAACTGGTTGGCAGACAGGAAGCGAAGAGTAGGAATAAACGGGTCCTTTTCAGAATGGCAGGCAGTGACTAATGGGGTACCGCAAGGTTCAGTGCTGGGACCCCAGCTATTTACAATATACATTAATGATTTAGACGAAGGAATTGAATGTAATATCTCCAAGTTTGCAGATGACACTAAGCTGGGTGGCAGTGTGAGCTGTGAGGAGGATGCTAAGAGGTTGCAGGGTGACTTGGACAGTTTGGTGGGTGGGCAAATGCATGGCAGATGCAGTATAATGTGGATAAATGTGAGGTTATCCACTTGTGGCAAAAACAGGAAGGCAGATTATCTGAATGGCGACAGATTAGGAAAAGGGGAGGTGCAACGAGACCTGGGTGTCATGGTACATCAGTCATTGAAAGTTGGCATGCAGGTACAGCAGGCGGTGAAGAAGGCAAATGGCATGTTGGCCTTCATAGTGAGAGGATGAGAGTATAGGAGCAGGGAGGTCTTACTGCAGTTGTATAGGGCCTTGGTGAGGCCACACCTTGAATATTGTGTACAGTTTTGGTCTCCTAATCTGAGGAAGGACATTCTTGCTATTGAGAGAGTGCAGCGAAGGTTCACCAGACTGATTCCCACGATGGCAGGACTGACTCATGAAGAAAGACTAGATCGACTTGGCTTATATTCACTGGAAGTTAGAAGAATGAGACGGGATTGGACAGGTTAGATGCAGGAAGAATGTTCCCGATGTTGGAGTTGTCCAAAACCAGGGGTCACAGTCTAAGGATAAGGGGTAAGCCATTTAGGACCGAGGTGAGGAGAAACTTCTTCACTCAAGAGAATTGTGACCCAATGGAATTCTCTACCACAGAAAGTTGTTGAGGCCAGTTTGTTAGATATATTCAAAAAGGAGTTCGATGTGGCCCTTACGGCTAAAGGGATCAAGGGGTATGGAGAGAAAGCAGGAATGGGGTACTGAAGTTGCATGATCAGTCATGATCATATTGAATGGTGGTGCACGCTCGAAGGGCTGAATGGCCTCCTCCTGCACCTATTTTCTATTTTAACATACATTTATACTATGATTGGTGTTGGTGTTTCTCACCGACATTAAACTTGTGTAGCATAAATTTGGTATTATGACCCAAACTGACGTTGGTCTGAGGCAGAGACCGACCAGTTCAAAGAAGGTTCACTAGGTTGATTCCAGAGATGAGGGGGTTGACTTATGAAGATAGGTTGAGTAGGTTGGGCCTCTACTCATTGGCGTTCAGAAGAATGAGAGGTGATCTTATCGAAACATGTAAGATAATGAGGGGGGCTCGACGAGGTGGATGCAGAGAGGATATTTCCACTCATAGGGGAAACTAAAACGAGGGGACATAGTCTCAGAATAAGGGGCCGCCCATTTAAAACTGAGACGAGGAGGAATTTCTTCTCTCAGAGGGTTGGAAATCTATGGAATTCTCTGCCCCAGAGACCTGTGGAGGCTGGGTCACTGAATATATTTAAGGCGGAGATCGACAGATTTTTGAGCAATAAGGGAATAAAGGGTTATGGGGAGTGAGCAGGGAAGTGGAACTGAGTCCATGATCAGATCAGCCATGATCTTATTAAATGGCGGAGCAGGCACGAGGGGCCAAATGTCCTATTCCTGCTTTTATTTCTTATGTTCTTATACAGCAGTGTGATGTGAGATCCAATGGTTGTTGTATAAATGCATTCGAAATCTCAGGGTTTTCAATACCAGAACTTTTCTGAGTAAACGCACATCCAACCACCAACAGTCTGAAATAAATTTAACTGTTTGAAATAAACGTTCGTAAAGATTTTATGTTCAATTTTACAAGGCTCTGCTGCCAGCAAGCAGCCATGATACATGGCAGAGAAGGTTCCAGAATTGGCTCTATAGTGTTCAGTGACTTACCTACTGCTCCAGCTCACATCCAGTGAGGTTCTACACTAGAAGCAGAACCTCACAAAGTGCATACTCATATTGTCTATAAAGTCACGTGATGCATATTTCACCTCTCTTTACAAAGGACTACCTGGGGCACCGGAAATAATTTAGCAGGTAAATTCATCACCCAGTGCAGTACGGAGGCATACAAACCAGTGAGGTCTCAAGTTCCATCCCCTGCTTATGCCAGGTTCACTGACCTCAATCAGGGCACCCATGGGCTAGCACAGACTTAAAAAAATACACATCCACAAAAGCTTTTTTATTCCAAATCGCCAATCAGTAGCGCCCTGCTCCTCCTGCAGAAAAGTGTTTTTAAGAATGTCACGGTAGGACAGGATATGGCTTGGTTGTAATTGGCTCCATTGTCAAAGAGCCTGCCAACCCTCTGCCTAGCTTACATAAGATAAGAAATAGGAGCAGGAGTAGGCCGTTGCCCCTCGAGCCTGCTCCGCCATTCAATGAGATCATGGATGGCAGTTTCACTGCTGAATAGTAGCCATCTGGGAGAAATGTTCATGAGCTGCTGGCACTCAATGTGCAACTGCATTCCAGAATGAGTCAATACCTTCAGAAGGGTTAGGGGGCGGGGGGGGGGAAATGATTTCTTCCAGCTCAAAATATAACTTTTATATATAATATTTTTCATGCATTTCGGCCCTGTGAAAGGATCCCTCCTCCATGCACTCACCATGTCCATGGAAGCAGGCAGGGGCCTCCTCGCAGGTTCCACCAATGCTGCTCTTTACACAGCTGGTAGGACATGCTCAGGAACAGTGCAAGTCACCTCTCTTCTCCAATGTTCCCTGCCTCTCCAAATGAAAACAGCCCATCTCTGCACACAGTATCGTATGAAGGTGGTGCCTCATATTGAATGGATTCTTGAACACAAGTCTTACCACTACTGCATCAACACATCAGTACACAATCCCACTGCACAATATATAGTGTAGTAATGAAATCAGTTCAATGCTTTGAACGCTGTGGCCCAGGTGGTGTAAATATTTGACAAATATTAATTAAAAAGGAGTTTGCAGCATGACTGGCTCAGCAGGCACACTATGCATGTGAAAGTGATAGTTCAAAATTCAAGGCACAATTCTCTGTGTGAAGGCAAAAAGGAAAACCGGCAAATGGTGCAAACTGAAATAAAAACAGAAGATGCTGGAAAACACAGCAGCTGCCCGAGAAGCCGAAAAGAGAAAAGGTGGGTTAACTTTTAAAGCAGAATGATCTGTTCCCCAAATATTAAGGCATCTTTTCTCAGTGCTGTGCATTTCACTGCCCGTCGATCAATAGTAATTGTAACAGGTGAAGTTAGTCACTTCCACTTATCCCCATTCATAAAAAGCCAATGTAACACTGTAATGATGTTTGTAACTGTACCACAGGTTAACATGGACTCCTGATCTTCCCTCCCTCTGGTGAAAGTATCACCTTCACTTGGCTACTCCAACAACCTGACTGAGATCAGTAACTGTGAGAAATCTGAGCACTGTGATTATGCCGAGCACTGGTATATTACCAGCCTGCCTTCAGTCTATGATTAGTTCGCCCAAAATTCAATATAGCAGGGGAGAGATGAAAGTGTGCCCACTTGAACTATTATTGAATCAGTACTGACGAGACAGGCTACTGAAAACAGTGAGAGCGTTGGATATTTTATACATCGATACACATTGCAAACCCATTGAAATGCTAAGTTTATTTTACAATGAGACACAGAGAAAGAAGTTTTAATTTTTTCACAAAGGGTTAATTCGCCCCCCACTTCAGGACAATAGGAAATAAAAACTTACCATCTGTTCCAGGTTTTACAGACCCTCATGCAAACGCATAAATCTTTGCGACTGAGATAGCCAAACACAGCCATCCACACTTCCCTTTGCATCACATGGTCCTCGCCATCATCGAGGGGCAGAGAGTCCGGGGGTGGGCTGACAGGCGGAGGCCGCACCACATGTCGCTCCATTTGAATGGATTTAGTCGGGGACACAGAGGGTGGTGGTCGAGTGATAACCCTGGGAGCCCGCCTCAAGCTCGTGGTCAGCTGGTATCTAAGCCTGGGAGTTCCATTTAATCCTTTGCTTAACCTGTGCAGTTTTTCACTGCTTGCCAGCAATCGTTTAGGCTTCTCTACTTTTTCACTATCTCCTTCAGATTTAATAGGTTGGTGATTCTCATTTGCCAGGCTGGTCTCAGTTTTATGAATCTCCTGATTGAGTTCTTTGCTTAGCTCTTTACTAAGTTCTTTATTGTGCAATCGCTTCTTGCGTTTCTCTTTAAATCTCTCGCTTTTCTTTTCCTTCGTCTCTGCACTCTCTGTGCTGGGACCAGCTCTTGGCGAGCTTGACCGAGACTGGTCACTCTCCTTTGTTTTCTGAGGTGTCTCCGGTGGATCATCCTCAGGCTCCTGTTTGATACTTAGCAATGATTTGATAGTTGGCGGGCGGTCTTCATTTGGATGCAAGAATCTTTTCTATTGAACAGAAAAATAAAGTGCATTACAATCTCAATATGCTTAACATTTCAAGAAGTGAGCAGAGACGTATGGACAGTGATAGGACACTAGAGTAACTCCAACAGGCCGTGATGTGAGTTACATTATGATTCTGTTACCCAGAGCCGAGAAACTAGTAACAGAACACCAGAGATAATTTGCCAACAAGATTGCTGTAGAGAATTAAATACGTAGTCTTATTCAATGCATACTTTCCCTTCCCCTCCAAGACATTATATGAAACCAATTGTTATTATGAATTATGAACGAAATATATGACACATAAAATAACTATTTCCAAAAGGTTACCCTGCAGCAAGGCAACATACTTTAATGTTTAAGCTGCTGCTTTCTGGAGAAAGATAAAATGTGTGAAAATACGATTGATGAACAGTCATTGAATTCTGGTCACTTGCTGTGAGACTTATAATCTACCATGGGGCAATCAATAAGAAACACAATTTGTTAAATGCTCCAGAAGTGGAAGACCCTGCGGAGCAGCAGCTGAATGTGATCCAAAATAGAACCGCACCAGTAAACCACCACAGACAAATTAATTAATGGTTTACTTGAAGGATGTCTTAAATGAGCTATTAGATACATTATGTTGTATATTTTATCACCTCAAGAACCTAGTTTGGTTTAAATAATCTTAATAATCAAATCTGCAAATGAAAAGAAACTGATTGGTGAGCCCTGCTGTGCCCAGTGCAGAGCACATACAGTAACATTGCTAAAAACAGCAGAGCGCCTGAGTCACTTGAAATTCAAAAGAAAATAATTACAACAGCAGCACGAACTAGTATGGGCTATACATTTATAGAAACTTCCAGAAATGCAAAAGGCAGTGAGGGGTCTGGCAAAAAGTTACTTTTAAAATATTTGCAGATTTTCTCGAATAAAAGTAATTGTGGAAGCTTTTGACTATTTTATATCCTCCCTGTTATTGTATCCCCCACACAATAATATAAAATTAGGCAGACATTCTGAACAATTTTTTGAAATTGCTGATCTCATCACAAGCAGTTAATGTGATAAATGTAATGCGGTAAAAATTCACCTTGGGGGCGGTTGCGCAAAATGTATGGTACTGTATCAACTCCTGCTGTACATCTGCACCTGGAACCGAGTATCAGCTGGGATGTAAAGCAGCAGCCAATGCAATAATGCTCGCTTTGTGCTAACGCCCAAGACAAATTCTTATCCCAGCATAAACAGAAACAGATACGGTGAAGTGCTGGTTTAAAAGATGGCAAAAGGGAAGATATTGTAACCTAATGGTTATGATCGTGAGTATAGGTCGTGAGTTCAAATCCCACCAAGGCAAGTCGTGAAATTTAATTCAGCAAATCTGGTAATGCAGAGGCTAGCACCAAAAAAAATGACATGAAAGCTGCTGAACTGTTGTTAAAAAATAACACTGATGTCCTTCTGGGCAGGGCACCTGCCACAAGGCCTACGTGACTACATGGTGATTCTCAGAACAAGGGATAGGCTGTAAATGCTGCCTTGCTGATATTGGCCACATCCCAAGAATTTTTTTTGTAAAAGGCACGCTAAATCAAATGCCGCAGTCAGCTTTCTGCACAATTCCTTTTGAAGAAGCAAAGAACTGGTGTAAAAAATCTGTAAATTATTAAATACAAGATAAATGAAATGCTCCTCCCTGGCTCAGTGGGTAAAGGCATTGCATGGTGTGGTAAATGAGCCTTAGAAAGCATAGAAATCCCAGGTTTCATCCCTGATCTATACAGATTCATCTGATCACAGCAAAGCAGGGGAGGAGGTGCAGCTCTACAATTGAGCTTAGAACAGAAGAACAGAAGAAATAGGAGCAAGGGTAGACCATTTGCCCCCGCCCCCACCAAGCCTGCTCCGCCATTCATTAAGATCATGGATGATCTGATCTTGGCCTCAACGCCACTTCCCCGCCCGCTCCCTCGACTCCCTTAACATTCAACAGCTTAGGGCCCAAAGTGTAGGGAAGAAGAAAAAAATTGATCAGGAGCACGTAATTTATTTCGACTGCCCCACTGAAATCCGGCTGTGTGTCGTCATTCGATGAGGACAAGATTTGGCTTTGGCACAGTCAAATAGCCAGTCAACATTCAATGTCCAGGATTACACATGAAAAATGGCTAAGGGATGAGATACTTAAAGAGCGTTGGTGGTTGGGAATTCGAGCTAACATTGAGGAATCCAATGGATGATATAGGGATTTGCATCCATCACAATGAACATCAGCAGCTCCATCGCAAGCTCCAGCCCAGCACTGAGCAACGCCAGAGGAGATACACTAATTTATAATGTCTCAGAACAAAGTAGCCAATTTTTAAAAAGCTTTGAAATTTGAGAACGGAAAACAAGTGTTGCCGTGGTCGACAGTTTTGAAATACAAACAAATACCTTTTTCCTCAACAGCTTCTCTTCCTTTCCAATCTTAAACTGCAACAAAAGACAGACTGAGTCAGCATCACAGCAAAGGTCATTCTGATTCTATCACCCAGAATAACACAATTTCCTTGGCAAGAAATATGTGCTAAAGTTCTTTTTCTAAAAACATATATCTGTTCATGTCAGCTCTCTGCATTTCAACCATTCATATAAATCAGAGTGAAATGTCTTTCAGTTACTCGGCTTCCCTGCCAACATGGTCAGCGCTTGTTCAGTAACTCATGATGTGGATATTCTGCAGAATGACTACTTAATAATAGGTTTTACAATATTGGTAATTATAGAGTCAACTGAATATTTGGTAAAATAGCAATTAAATGATTGGAGTACAATCACTGCGATGTACTTTGCTTATGTTAATTTAAAATCTAATCATAAATCATACATTACTGAATGGGCATTATTTTTAAAGAGAGGGTGTTTCTCCATATACCAATTTTTGGTGTAAAATAAGACTTCAAATAGCATAATTTAGGAAGCTCCACAACCAACTGGACTTCTCTTGCCATCACTTACTCGATGTTACATTTCTTGGCTTCCCCGATTGCTCAGCAAGTTTATCAAGTGATTAGCTGAGCCATACAGAGCAGTAAAGTCCAAGGTTCAGTCTTTGGTTTATGCTGAGTTAGCTGGTGCAGCAGTAGGAGAATTACAATTGGCTTCAGTGCTGCTAGGCGAGGCAGAGGAAAATCAGAATGTCTACTCTCCTGATCGCTACAAGTGCGTGGTGTGGTTGTCAAGGGACAACAGAATTAGGTTCAGCTGTGATGCCTCCCCTAATTAACATATATATCATATTACTCAAATGTATCTTGGAAACTGAGGCAGAATAATGAGTCAACTGACTATATTTTGTCCATACTGCACAATATAAGGAGTCACACTTTAAGATTAGCTCTCGTGCGTCACTAAAATGACTATAAACAGACAAAGTGTAAAAAAAAATTGAACACTTGTAAGGACCAATTGTAAAGGGTTAAAAAGTGGAGCACAGGCTTTGGAAATTCACAGAAACGCAATGGATAAATTGGGGTCAAAAAGAGGATTTGAGATCAGCCATGGAAATGGGAGCAGTGAATCCCATGTTTGGTGCCACGTGGTGTCACTTTTAGAATGGCAAACCTCAAGGTAAATGCTGTCAAAGCAAAGAAAGAACATCATACACTATTTAGACTGATAATCATGGCCATAATGCAGGCTATGCAATCCGAGTCCATTTTTGCCAATTATTGGAGCTGGTGAACATGCAATGGATGGTAAGGGGTTGGATAGAGGAGCAGTGAATGTGGAAAGCAAGAATTCATCAATGGTGATCCTATTGACCCATATATCACTGCACTATTCATTGAAAAGCTTTATCAGATTTTTGCAAATAATAATAATTATTTGATAAGGTTCTGAATTTTTCCAACAATAAAGTAAACCCTAAAATTAATCATCTTATCAGATGCAATCTTTAAAAATATCACTGTACTTAAATCTATGAGTATTATTTAATAATGGCACATTAATTAAAACCCCTTTCTATGAATTTCCTTTATCATCAATTGCTGAGTTTTTTTAAGTTGCACCTTTTTTCTGGCAACTGGCTCAGATGTTCGATCAACCATTCTCCGCTTTCGCTTCACAAGCCCGTCCTCAGATTTCCTTCTTGGAACAGAGTCATCGGATCTTTTCTTGGAATGTTCCTCTGATCTCCGTTTGGAATTTTCCTCTCGGTCTCCCTTTTTCTTAGTTGTCTCTGTGGGGTCCTTGTGTTCTCTGTTCTGCCTCTGCTCCTTCAGCAACGAACCTGGGAGGTTGGAGGCATACTTAAACCCTGGCCCTCTTTTCTGCTTATAGACCAGAAGGGGGAAAAACACAGATACAACTTTATACCTCATGTCTTTCGGCATTATTGTAATGTTAATGGTTAATAGGCTTATTCTCTATTACTCTGCCTACATTCTAAAATCACAAATATTAGATATCAGAATGTAATATCTTAAAACCATCACTGTACTTATATCCATGAGTATGTGTACATACTCATCAATACAAGTACAGTGATACGTAATACATATCACAGAACGGGTGTAGAACATTCTGCGGGCAAAAGGGAACAGTCAGAAGTCATGGTCCATGTTAGAACCAATGACATAGGAAGGAAATGGGTTGAGGTCCTGCAGTCAGAGTTTCAGGAGCGAGAGAGGAAGTTAAAGAGCAAGACCTCAAAGGTGGTAATCTCTGGATTACTCCCAGTGCCACGTGCTAGTGAGTATAGGAGCAGTAAGAGAAGGCAAGTTATTGTTTGGCTGGAGAAATGGTGCAGGAGCGAGGGCTTCAGATTCCTGAGGCACTGGGACCAGTTTTGGAGAAGGAGGGACCTGTGCAAGATGGACGGGTTACACTTCAACAGGGCTGGGACCAATGTCCCAGGTGGGGAGGGTTTAAACTAATTTGGCAGAGGAAGGGGCACCTGGATGAAGCATGATAGAGGAGAAGCAAGATGTACAGAGGACTGGGAGAGACCGACAGCATTAGAGTAATGAGTAGTTCAGAAATAAGGAGGATCAGACAGGAGGGAAACATGAGGCAGGCTAGGATGGTTTGACTACATGTGCGTAAATGAACGGAGCGTGGTAAATTAGGTTGGTGAACTGCAGGCAAAAATTACCACATGGAATTGGGAAATTAATATTCCTGGCTGCAAGGTATTCAGGAAAGATAGGGAAGGGAAAAAAGGAGGGGTGTGACAGTATTGGTCAAAGATACTGTTATAGAACTGGAAAGGGATGATGTACTTGAGGATTCAAAGACAGAATCTGTTTGGTTAGAATTAAGGAACAATAGAGGAGTTGCTATGCTACTGGATGTACACTATAGGCCTCCAAATAGTGGGAAGGAGACAGAGAAGCAAATGCAGGCAAATTGCAGAAGGATGCAAGAACTATCAATTAGCCTAATATAGACTGTGAAAATAACACTGTAAAGGGCACAGGCTGGGAGGAATTCCTGAAATGTGTACAAGAAAACATTCAGTATGCTTCCAGGCCAACGAGAAAGGAAGCAGGATCTGATTCTGGGGAACGAAGTGGGGCAAGTGTAACATGTTTCAGTGGGAGAGCATTTGGGAAAGAGTGATCACAATATAATTAGGTTTAGAGTAGTTATGGAAAAAGACAATGAGTAATCAAAAGTGAAAATACTCAACTGGAGGGTGGCTAATTTCAGCGGCCTCCTTTCCCAGAACTGGTCCCAGTGCCTCAGAAAAGGGGATTAGTCTCAAAAATTGACAGGTAAAGCAGTAAATGAGCAAAGGGAGGCCTTCAAAGAAAAAATAGTTTGGGTACAGACTAGACACGTTCACATGAGGGGAAAAGGAAGGACTAAAGATGTAGAAATTATAATGAAACAGAAAGAGGAAGATTGTGATAAATGTCAGGCTGAGAATAGAGAACCAAGTTGAATACAAAAAGTACTCAGAAGAATTGAAAAAGGAAATAAAGAGGGCAGAGAAAATGAGTGTATGAGAATAGATTAGCGGGTAATATAAAATGGAACCCAAAAGTATTTTATAAACATAATAGGAGATCTTATTGGGGCAGAGGACATGGCTGAGGTAGAGGAGGAGGTAGTCAAGAAATTGGATAGGATAAAAGCAAAGAGGAGGTACTTAAAAGGATGGCAGTGCTCAAAATAGAAAAATCACCCAGATTGGATGGGATGCATCCTAGGTTGCTGAGGGAAGTAAGGGTGGAGATAGCGGATGCTCTGACCACAATCTTCCAATCCTCCTTAGATAGATAAGCAGTGCCAGAGGACTACATCACTGTTCAAAAAAAGGGAGGGGAATAAACCTGGCAACTACAGGTCAGTCAGCCTTACGTCAGTGGTAGGGAAACTTCCCCATAGCCCAGCAAATTTTTCCCTTTCAATTGGATAGCTCTTTCTAAGAGCTGGCACAGGCACGATGGACTGAACGGCCTCTTTCTGTGCTGTATCATTCTATGATTTAATAATCAGAATGATTTAATACTTGTACACTAATTAAAAGCTTTCTATACTAATCTGATCAGCCAGATAAGTCTCGTGTTAAATATCTACCATAAACATTAATGCATGCCCCACTGAGTTATGGTACACTGGCTTAAATCCCACTCTGGTGAGATCCTGATCTCAGCTGTGCCACTGTGGGAAGGCAAGGAGCAAAGAGAACGTAGTTCCCTGACTGCTCTTGCATGCCACATGGTGGCCGTGGGGAGTGGTTCACTCATCCTCTCAGCCACACATGCTGCTTGGCCCGAGAGGCTGCAGGAAATGAAAAACGAGGAAAAATAGACCCTGAAAAAGAAACACACACTATACACTCTTATATTAGATTTTTCAAATGCTAAAATCTGGGTGGAATAAATTATTCAGGATGCAATCTGTCACGCACAGCCTAATCAAATCTCACTTGAGTGCGCTCAGCGTCAACGAATACAGCATTTAACTTCAGATATCAGACACAAATTGCTACAGAGCAAATAACTTTATTACAATGCCCATTTGTGTGATGTTTACATTTAATTTATAATCTATACCAAACTCCAAAGGTCAGAATAGTTAACACTTGTCAGCAATCATTTATAAAGAGAGACAATGATTTAGTAAGTTAATCCTGGTTAAATGTACATTTACTATTTGTGCGGAGTAATGCATCTTTTACCATAATTACCTTTTTTTTCAAAAAATGTATATCAACTACCCAGCTAATGAAATGAAGATGTACAAATATATTTCTCAGTTTGTTTGATCATATCAATGTCACTGTCAAATTTATAGGTGCTCAGTTTCAACATCATCAACACATGGGCCAGTTTGGTGGAAACAGAATAAATCATAGATGAACTAAGCTGTGGACTGTGAAGAATGGTATGTGTAAAGGACTGTCCTACACTGCTACTGGCTTAGCTCTAAACTAGATTCATCAATTTTTCAGCCAATTAACATTTTAGACACACACATCAATAAATCAACAAAAATTTTTTGTAAAATGTAAAACTGGCAATAACCCAGAAGGAATCACCTAAACTGACATTATGTATTATCAAAAAAATGATATTACAATCAGATCCTTGCCATGTAGTTCTATTATCATCTTGTTCGTTCTTTTAGAATTCGTTTATTCTTTACTTGCGAAAAGCATGTAGGTATACTGTCTGTTATGTTTCAGCGAAGAAGATTCATCAGTATATAGCATTATCTGGATCATCAATATACCGCATTGTAGTTTTCTAGTTTACTAAACTCAATAGGTCTTGATAATCATTCTAACATGCTATTGAGGAATCAACCAAAAATACGTGAAGTGGTCAAATCAAATAATAAATCAAACAACAGCCCATTCCCTCTGCCTGGCCTGCAGTAAAAAGACAGAGTCTGTCAAAATTACAACATGGCTAGTGACTGCAAACGTGTCCTTACAAAATGTAAACATTTCCATGCTGGTTACTGCATAGAACTAAAGAGTCATTAAATGGTGCCAGTACCATTGGAGAATGTGTGACTGTTGAAGCTGTAATTGTTCCAGTTATAAACTGATTCTGCAGTTTCTTTCTTTATCTTCTCAGCTGAATAACTTATTCAAGCTATCAGAATGCCCACCACCTTTCCTAGATTCACTCCAGATCGTCTTACTTGCTCAATGGCACAGTACATTGCTACAATGGGTATAAAATGCCGTGGAATTGCTGAAATGCATTCACTTAGCAAATTCCTAATTTCAGTGAATAGGGGCTTTCGCAATACATGGAAAAGGGAGTGGGGGTGAATCTAAAGACTGAATCAGTCCTTGCTGATCGGATTGACCTTATGGCGGCTGGGCCAATATCGGCATTATCACAGTTCTTAGAAGTTACCCGTTTGTTAATAATGGTACACAGCATGGGGGCCTTAAAAAAAAGAGATGAAATACAAAATGGCAGGATAAGAGAAAGAAATTTAGCACTAAATAAGAAAGACTAACATAAGAACAGAAGAATTAGGAACAGGAGTAGGCCATCTAGCTCCTCGAGCCTGCTCCGCCATTCAATAAGATCATGGCTGATCTGGTCGTGGACTCAGCTCCACTTACCCGCCCTCTGCCCGTAACCCTTAATTCCCTTATTGCTTAAAAATCTATCTATCTTTGACTTGAAAACATTCAATGAGCCAGCCTCAACTGCTTCCTTGGGCAGAGAATTCCACAGATTCACAACCCTCTGGGAGAAGAAATTCTTTCTCAACTCGGTTTTAAATTGGCTCCTCCGTATTTTGAGGCTGTGCCCCCTAGTTCTAGTCTCCCCCACCAATGGAAACAACCTCTCTGCCTCTATCTTGTCTATCCCTTTCATGATTTTAAATGTTTCTATAAGATCACCCCTCATCCTTCTGAACTTCAACGAGTAAAGACCCAGTCTACTCAATCTATCATCATAAGGTAACCCCCTCATTTCTCGAATCAGCCTAGTGAATCGTCTCTGTACCCCTTCCAAAGCTAGTATATTCTTCCTTAAGTAAGGTGACCAAAACTACATGCAGTACTCCAGGTGCGGCCTTACCAATACCTTATACAGTTGCAGCAACACCTCCCTGCTTTTGTACTCCATCCCTTTCGCAATGAAGGCCAACATTCCATTTGCCTTCCTGATTACCTACTGCACCTGCAAACTAACCTTTTGGGATTCATGCACAAGGAAACTCAAAAGAGTTTCATGCACAAGGACCCCAAGGTCCCTCTGCACCACAGCATGTTGTAATTTCTCCCCATTCAAATAATATTCCCTTTTACTGTTTTTTTCCCCAAGGTGGATGACCTCACACCTTCCGACATTGTATTCCATCTGCCAAACCTTAGCCCATTCGCTTAACCTATCCAAATCTCCTTGCAGCCTCTCTGAGTCCTCTACACAACCCGCTTTCCCACTAATCTTAGTGTCATCTGCAAATTTTGTTGCACTACACTCTGTCCCATCTTCTAGGTCATCTATGTATATTGTAAACAGTTGTGGTCCCAGTACTGATCCCTGTGGCACACCACTAACCACTGATTTCCAACCGGAAAAGGACCCATTTATCCCGACTCTCTGCTTTCTGTTCGCCAGCCAATTCTCTATCCATGCTAATATATTTCCTCTGACTCCGTGTACCTTTATCTTCTGCAGTAACCTTTTGTGTGGCACCTTATCAAATGCCTTTTGGAAATCTAAATACACCACATCCATCGGTACACCTCTATCCACCATGCTCGTTATATCCTCAAAGAATTCCAGTAAGTTAGTTAAACATGATTTCCCTTTCATGAATCCATGCTGCGTCTGCTTGATTGCACTATTCCTATCCAGATGTCCCGCTATTTCTTCCTTAACGATAGATTCAAGCATTTCCCCCACTACAGATGTTAAACTAACCGGCCTATAGTTACCTGCCTTTTGCCTGCCCCCTTTTTTAAACAGAGGCGTTACATTAGCTGCTCTCCAATCCGCTGGTACCTCCCCAGAGTCCAGAAAATTTTGGTAGATTATAACAAATGCATCTGCTATAACTTCCGCCATCTCTTTTAATACCCTGGGATGCATTTCATCAGGACCAGGGGACTTGTCTACCTTCAGTCACATTAGTCTGTCCAGCACTACCTCTCTAGTAATAGTGATCATCTCAAGGTCCTCCCTTCCCACATTCCTATGACCAGCAATTTTTGGCATGGTTTTTGTGTCTTCCACTGTGAAGATGGAAGCAAAATAATTGTTTAAGTTCTCAGCCATTTCCACATTTCCCATTATTAAATCCCCCTTTTCATCTTCTAAGGGACCAACATTTACTTTAGTCACTCTTTTCCGTTTTATATTTCTGTAAAAGCTTTTACTATCTGTTTTTATGTTTTGCGCAAGTTTACCTTCGTAATCTATCTTCCCTTTCTTTATTGCTTTTTTAGTCATTCTTTGCTGTTGCTTAAAATTTTCCCAATCCTCTCGTTTCCCACTAACCTTGGCCACCTTATACGCGTTGGTCTTTGATTTGATACTTTCCTTTATTTCCTAACAGCTAATTCAATTAATCAATGCTTGACAGTTGAAGTTCTATTTGCTAACTTTTAAAAAATAAGTATCCACAGGCCTGTATGAGGTGCCAGGTTTTCAACAAATTAACAACCCAATGAAAGAAGTTCCTTCTAAACCTTCATTTAGATATTAGTTCCTTAACTGTGAACTTGTGTCATTCAAATAATTCACAGGTGGATAATGTGGAATGTGTGTACATATATAATATATACAAAACTGAAGCATATCGCCTTCATTCTTTGTTTTGATGAATTTTTGTTCCATCAGACAGACTCCAGATTGCCTTCAGTACTGGCCATCCTAGTTCCAGAGTAGAATAAATAAGGACAATTTATGCAATTTGGATTACTGTGAACCCAGCAATCCAAATTCCGTAAATTGTCTTTATTCTTCTACTCTGGAACTATGATGGCCAGGACTGAAGGCAATGCTATAAGTGTGGAGTCTTCAATGTAAAAAGCATTGATACAGAGAAACACAATATTTTTGGATTTGGACACCATATTACTGGGCAATGAAAGAGGACATTCTGTTTTATTAATCACCGTTTCAAATTTTAAGCACGTGTTTGAAGTCATCTACAATCTCTTCAAATGCTTTCTCTCTTCTACTGACAACAAAGTACATGAATTCATTCAATTACTGAGCCTCTTCAGCTCCCTATGATTAGCATCCCACTCATACCATTTCTTGTCACCCTGGGAGATGAGGCTGGGACTCAGGAGAACCATGGGACATATGTGTCCTGCACTGTCCTATACTGTATTAGTTGAAAATTAAATAAATCTACTGACTTCAGAAGATATGGAAAATTTTGAAAATATAATTCAAAACATGTAGGGGTCTGAGCACTGATTTTGTGGGGAAATGACACGACTAAAATCAGTTCTCAGCTCAAATAAAGCTCATTATAATTATTCTGCTTCTTCCAGTTAGTCAGTTTCTAATGCATGCCCCCAATTTCACAACCCCATAACCACATTATCATCATGCTGCAAGGCACGACATCAAACACCTTGCTAAAGTCGAGGTCAAGGACACTGGTTGGCAGTTTTGAAAAAAAGACAGAATTGCAGAATACAATCCCAAAACTACCAATAGAATCCCCTACAATAAGAATGGAACTTGATTTATTTGGTCACTGTAAAATAATGGCCCTGATTTAAGGAAATAGCAGCCCATTTGTAAGCAAGACAGAAAAATGGATAGAATCAAGTATGTGATCCCCAAAATCCCAGATTCTTATGTGGTCAAGGACACTGGTTGGCAGTTTTGAAAAAAAAGACAGAATTGCAGAATACAATCCCAAAACTACCAATAGAATCCCCTACAATAAGAATGGAACTTGATTTATTTGGTCACTGTAAAATAATGGCCCTGATTTAAGGAAATAGCAGCCCATTTGTAAGCAAGACAGAAAAATGGATAGAATCAAGTATGCGATCCCCAAAATCCCAGATTCTTATGTAATTAAAAATAGAATTAGTTTATGTAATTACTGTAAAACCCAGTCAAGGATATATCTACTGGTTTGTCAGCCCCACCAACTCAGAAACTCTAAGTCACATCAAACGAAAAGATAATACTGCACATTAATTTTTAAAATCTCAGCCACAAATCTACCCTTGTCAAAATATTTTCTTCCCTTTCCTATGAGGTTTGGTTTGCCAAATATAAAGGACAGTCCACCTGTTCCCAGCCTTCTGGCAATGAACCTTTGACTATTCCAGTCCGTGTTTTGTGGCAAAAAATTCCATTAGCTTCAACATACACATTCCATTCCATGTTCTGTGTTCGATACTGTCGGCTAGTGATTGACACAGCAAGTGCATGCAGAGTGCATGAGCTAGACACACATGGCTGAGGACGATGATGTGCGGTAGAACAGGAACAGTTTAGCTGAACTTTTTTGAATAAAACCATGCTCCAGATCCTTTATTCACCACAGAACGAACAGCAGTGAAGTCCACATGTGCGGGCTGCCCAATAAGCAGATCTGTTCATCTCCTGTGGCTGTTTGGCATCTACCCTTGTGGCCAAGTTGAGATTGGGAACTGACTGTTGAACACCAGGGAGCATTGTCGTACTGTGCTTTCCATAATGCATTATGACATCACTATACAGTCATCGGGACACACAATCGTATTCAGCACACCATCAGCAAAATAGTCACCAGATAGCACATAGAAAATACTGTTTAATTTAAATGTCAACAACCTTTGACTATACATGAATGGAATAAACCACACCTTGCCACAGCATTTAAAGACAATTTATTGATTGGCTGAGCCATATCATATTGAATTTGACTGAGGCAGTCAGCTGTTTTGTACCAACATTCAATGGAGACTCCTTTGAAACAATAAAAATTCTTCGAAAAGAAAAATTATGAAACCCTGTCAAAAAAATGTAGGAATGAATTTCCCAATAAATGGTGCTCCTCCAATTGCCCTGCTGGTAAATATAACCACATGGTATTGCACCAGGTCATCAAGAAACAATCAAGTTCCAGGTTTAATTCTTAGTCTGGGTGAGTTAGCCAACTTGTCAATGTGGTGAGGAGTCTTTTATGATTTGTCTTAATGTTAGGGACAGTGAGGGAGGAGAACCAGCCTTAGTTCCCAATTCTTATCGTTATCTAGTGACTCCTGCTGGAAGGGCGCAAAGACAGGGTTGGACCTGGCTACAATGACCATCCCACTACAGCCCAGACACGAAACTCTAGTTAGACTTACTTTCCCTGTTTTTCCCTCATGATTGCACTTTAGACATTCCCAGCAGTTTGGAAGCTCTTCATTGACAACTCCATCTCCATCCTGTACCTAGTAACAAGTGCAAAAAATTAACGTTATTAATAAAAGCCCATTCTGATAATTGACAATTCTTCGCAGCACAAAGGAACAGAACAATATTTTTGACCAAAATTAGAAATACAAATAGCAATTGATAAATCATTCTGCATACAACATATGGTAAAGTTAAGCTGGTTGACATTTTCTGACTTGAAGGACTTGGGATATAGAGAAGGAAAAAGCAGGTCAGAACACAATCGACAAAACTCTAAGTATGATAGCACTGTAAATAAAATATTCCAAAAATAGTACATATTTAAAATCATGAACTACACAGTCACCAGCCATGTAAACATTGTGCTGCTGGTGCACACGGAACTGCATGTGTCCCTACCTTCAGAAGGGGCAGGGTGAAGAGGGCAAAAGTGTAGATTGCCTTTAAAGCTTAAGGCACAGGATAATTTTCAACAAGGACTAAAATGGTGGTGAAGTGTCGATAGTGAAATTGAAGGATACCATTTTGTAAATTGCGGTGATACTTCATGATCAAGTCCAAAAAAAACTGGCCATTGCATTATAATTGAAACTAGCGATGAGTTGAGTGCCTCAGAAGAGTTTATTTAGTTAGCTGTACAATCCATTTAACCTAGTTCCTTAGCTGCTATGTTGAAAACTGGGTTTTAGCTATGGCACTGGACTAGTACAAATTAAAGAGATGCTGTATATAGTGTTAATTTTACTGTCATCATGTTCACTATTTGATACACAGAAAACAAGTGTGCTTCACAGACACAGAATGAGTGCTTCAATCCTCACTTCTTTCAATACATAAACCCGTTACAGAATTTTTCACAAGAGTGCCTTTTATTGATCAGCTTTGACTTAATTTCTTTGGGCCCAAGTTTCGAGCCACGCCTAGAACGGCGCAGTCCCGACCTGGACGCCCGTTTTTCGTGCCACAAAGTGCGCCGAAAAAAACCTCCAGATTCTCCACCTACCTGCAGGTCCTCTGGCCCTCGGCGCAGCGCAGCAGGAGCTGTAGGGGGCGGAGCCAGGTCCCTGCACCGAAAACAGTGCCGGGACCTCTGCACATGCGTGCTACAGTGGGCACGCAAGTGCAGTAAGCTCCAGGCGCCCGAAACTGTGTAGGAGGGGCCCGAAGCACGTAGCCCCTAGCCCTGGCCGAATGGCCTCACTGGGACTGCGTGAATAAGGCTCCTCCCACGGCCAGCTCCTGCTTCCTCCCGACCCGACAACCCCCCCCCCCCCCCCCCCCCCCCCGCCGGACTGGACCCGACACCCGCTCCCCACTCCCGGACCGGACCCGACACCTGCCCCCGGACCGGACACCCGCTCCGCTCCCCCCCCACCCCGCCTCCGGACCGGACCTGACACCCGCCCCCGGTCCGGACCCGACACCCGCTCCCCCCCCCCGCCCCCGGACTGGATCAGACCTGACCTCCCTCCCCCCCGACCTGACCACCTTCTCCCTCCCCCCGAACCGAACCGAACTCCCTCCCACCACCCCCCCGCCGACCCGACCCGACCCAACGCCACCTACCTGTAAATCTGGTGCTGGGGACGGGCCCTGCCCGAAGTCTCGGGCCCGGCCCGTTCAGCCTCCCTCCCCCTTTCTCCTTCCCCCCGCCCCCCCCAATCTCCTTCTCCCTTCTCCCCCATCCCTCCCCCTTCTCCCCCATCCCTCCCCCTTCTCCCTCCCTCCTCCCCTCGCTGTCAGAAACACAGACACTGACAGACAGAGAATGAGAGACACACAGACAGAGAGATAGAGACACTGACAGAGACACACTGAGGGGGACATCCCAGCACGCTGTTGGAGGGCTCCCGGTGCTGCAGTCGGTAAGTAGAAAATGTTTTATTTATTGATTTAAAAAAAAATTATTTCTTATTAATTTTTTTTGGTTGATTTATTGATGTATTTATCATTTATTATTGATGATGGCTCTTTATTTGTAAAACTGAAGTGTTTAATGTTTGTAAATTTCCCTTTAAACACCCCCCCCCCACCATTCCCTATGCCTGATTTGTAACCTACACCTGATTTTCTAAAGTGTAGACAAGGTTTTTTCGAGCGTACAAAAATCTTCACTTACTCCATTCTAAGTTAGTTTGGAGTAAGTTTTCACTGACGAAACTTTGAAAACAGGCGTAAGTGGCCGGACACACCCCCTTTAGAAAAAAAAATTCTGTTCCGAAGTGAAACTGTTCTAACTGACTAGAACTGGAGCAAACTAAATGACGAGAATTCCGATTTCTAAGATACTCCGTTCTACACGAGTTGCTCCTAAAAATCAGGAGCAAATCATGTGGAAACTTGGGGCCTTTAGGGGGTGGAAGGGGGAGTCAGTATCACAAACAGGATTCAGATCATTCCCATTAGACCTAATCCAGAAAATAATATCCACGGTCGAGTGCAGAGTGAGAAGTCTCTTAATCTCAGTTCAATGCTGTGAACATGTGATGTATTCAGATTTGAACAGAGTAATTTATAGCTGTGCTCAAAAATACAATGGTAACCAAAACTTTGACATCAAATGGATTCTATTTACCTGCCTGTATTTCATGTAACGTGGCTTAATGGAGACTCGTTAGCCACCCACCACTCGGCTGCAGTTCTGAACTGTACAGTCATAAACTGACCGTCTGCACAGTTTTACTGAAGTTAACAGTTTTATTGCTTTTATTTAACAAATTAATGTAATCCTCGAGAGCCTTCTGACAATAGAATTTATGATAAGCAGATTTTAACATTTAGTCTCGCAGTTCTGAACAGACCAACATCCGAACATTGCTTTAAAATAGATCCATAAAATATAACCAATGTGAAGATGGTATCTATAGTTTCCCCTTATGACTGTGTGAAATCCTTTGAGACATATTTCTACATTAAATGTGCTATATAAATGCAAGTTGTTGTTATTTGAGGTTTCATCACAGTTACAGGCTAATTACTAATAACATTTCCACTTCAGTGATTGTGATATTGGAAAGAGATTTACTTTAATTTTAAACATCTGTGGACTTTTATTTTACACTAATGACAATATGCAGAATCATTTTTGAGTCACTTTCCTACAATTTCCCTTTAAATCTATTTGATGGCCCACTGGGCCTCACTATCTAGGCTTAGACATGAAGAAATGCACACCAGCAAGAGTCAGCAATTTTATGAGATGAAGGGAAAAATAATTACCTTTAACTGCTTTACCTTTAAGCAGCCAGGATGCACGATTTCATTACAAATTGAGCATTCCATCAGCATGAAATTGAACTTTTCCTCCTCTTCTTCCACAGTGTCCTCCTTTCCTGCTTCTCCACAGATGAGACAGACTGCTGTGTGTGGCAGGACCGGCTGTGAAGAGAACAGACACCATAATGGTTTAAATACTCCATCTGTAATACTTCACACACCATCATAACCAACAGTTATTCCCAGTCCATGTAAGCATTACCTCTGTAGATTTGTACAAGTATTCTGGGTATGTGTCCCAACACACTTATTTATTTTTTTTAACTGCTTTTCCACAATGTCTGAATCTTGAATCTGCTATCATGCAAAGGTCCTATTAAAAATCTCCCTGTGCTAATTCTATTTCATCCACTGTATTCCGATATTGCTGATTTTTTCCTTCCAATTTACAAAACCATGTCTCAGTACTAAATGTATTTTGCCAACTGTCTGATTGAATAATAAACATAAATCCTCCTGCAAAATCCGATCTGCAAAAGCAGTCTCATGATGCTCCCTCTTTCCACTGCCCTCTTAATTCGAAACAAGACGAGGTTCAATTAGCCATAAAAACATGGGTCGACAGTTTCTTGGCTTCCCAAACCTAGGCTTGCTCATCAAACGGATCCCCATGCTACCCCACTCCCCTATCACTCCTGTACTTGTCAGCCTCCACTGATTCCCCATTACCAACACACTGAATTCAAAATCCCTGCTCGCTTACAAATCCCTCCAAGAGTTCACGCCAACTTACCTCTGCAACCTCCTCCAGCCCTTTGTGCTAGCATGTTCCCGTCACATTTCCAACTCTGCGTTCCCTCCTACCTCCATTCGACTATCAATGGCAGAGTCTTCGGCCATTTGGGCCCTCTACCTCACCAACTATCTCTCTGCCTTCAAAAGCCAACTCAAAATCTACTTGTTTGACCACAAATTAGTCACTTTCATGAGTTCTTCCCTGTTGCATCTGTTTCTGTCTCAAAGTACCTTGTTACATTTACTGCGTTAAAGGCATCTTATAATACATGTAGTTGTTGTACGAGAGGAGCAGGAGCCTGGTCTCCTAAAACAGGAGCCAAAGCAAGGGCAAAGTAAAGGCACCTGTAATCTATAAATGTATCTTCAGCACTAGAAATGCTTCCAAATCCATGAGTGTGTGTTGATGCTATTTCCTACCATTTTTCATCACAAAGAATTCAACATAGTTATAGCATTAGGAACATTAATCTTATTTAACAATCTTGAGACAGAATGTTCTCACTGACAAACAAGCAGTAAAGTTTCACCGGGATTACTCAGCAATGCTGCTCTGTCTCCTGCACACACCAGGAAGATTGTTTCAAGCAAATACATATTTAATCAGAGTATTGAAACAACTTCAAACATCAAATAACAGAACTTTGTAGCTGTGACTTAGTTACTAAATGCTGCTAAGCACTTTCAAATTAAATGCTGGAATCAATTATTAAAGATGTAATAACAGCGCATTTGGAAAGCAGTGACAGGATCGGTCCAAGTCAGCATGGATTTATGAAAGGGAAATCATGCTTGACAAATCTAGAATTTTTTGAGGATGTAACTAGTAGAGTGGACAAGGGAGAACCAGTGGATGTGGTATATTTGGACTTTCAAAAGGCTTTTGACAAAGTCCCACACAAGAGATTAGTGTGCAAAATTAAAGCACATGGTATTGGGGGCTATGTACTGACGTGGATAGAGAACTGGTTGGCAGCCAGGAAGCAAAGAATAGGAATAAACGAGTCCTTTTCAGAATGGCAGGCAGTGACTCGTGGGGTACCGCAAGGTTCAGTGCTAGGACCCCAGCTATTTACAATATACATTAATGATTGAGACGAAGGAATTGAATGTAATATTGCCAAGTTTGCAGATGACACTAAACTGGGTGGCAGCGTGTGCTGTGAGGAGGATGCTAAGAGGCTGCAGGGTGACTTGGACAGGTTAGGTGAGTGGGTAAATGCATGGCAGATGTAGTATAATGTGGATAAATGTGAGGTTATCCACTTTGGTGGCAAAAACAGGAAGGAAGAATATTATCTGAATGGTGACAGATTAGGAAAACGGGAGGTGCAACGAGACCTGGGTGTCATAATACATCAGTCATTGAAAGTTGGCATGCAGGTACAGCAGGTGGTGAAGGCGGCAAATGGCATGTTGGACTTTATAGCGAGAGGATTTGAGTACAGGGGCAGGGAGGTCTTACTGCAGTTGTACAGGGCCTTGGTGAGGCCACACCTTGAATATTGTATAGGGTTTTTGTCTCCTAATCTGAGAAAGGACATTCTTGCTATTGAGGAAGTGCAGCGAAGGTTCACCAGACTGATTCCCGGGATGGCAGGACTGACATATGAAGAAAGACTGGATCGACTAGGCTTATATTCATTGGAATTTCGAAGAATGAGAGGGTATCTCATAGAAACATATAAAATTCTGACAGGATTGGACAGGTTAGATGCAGGAAGAATGTTCCCGATGTTGGAGAAGTCCAGAACCAGGGGTCACAGTCGAAGGATAAGGGGTAAGCCATTTAGGACCGAGATGAGGAGGAACTTCTTCACTCAGAGAATTGTGAAGCTGTGGAATTCTCTACCACAGAAAGTTGTTGAGGCCAGTTCGTTAGATATATTCAAAAGGGAGTTAGATGTGGCCCTTACGGCTAAAGGAATCAAGGGGTATGGATAGAAAGCAGGGGTGGGGTTCTGAAGTTGCATGATCATCCATAATCATATTAAATGGTGGTGCAGGCTCGAAGGGCCGAATGGCCTACTCCTGCACCTATTTTCTATATTTCTATGTAATAGCAGCAGTATTTGTCAGTTGTGCACCATACATATTTATGTTGTGAATAACAGTACAGCAAGGCAGTACATACACTGATTTCATTTACCCTATTCAACCACAAATTCCCATTCACTGAACACTGTATTTAATGCCCAGGTTAAACAATTAGAGATTTACTGAATTGGACAGTCTTTCTGGCTTTGTTGTGCACGTGTGCTGTAAATGCATGACAGCATAGCAAATACAAATTAAGATAAGCACATTAGGATATATGTTCCAGTCCCGGGGCAAAATCAGTGGGATCAGAGTTCAATGAACTTTGCACTTACCAAGATGGCACATGATCAACCGTATGCAATTTCATGAGGCTGGCCACATTACATATTCACAGTGAGTTCTCAGCCTGCATTGGGCCTAATGGCTAGAGCTAAGTTTTGAGGGATGGTGAAATTGTGCACAGATAGACATATTAAAGGGCAGTAGTTGCTATTTAAAAAGAAGTTGAGCATTTGTTGGTGGCTAGAAAGTTCTGCTGCACAAAAGGTACAGATGGCTGGTGAACATTACAAGAAAACCGCTCTTGACAGGTGCCGCTTTGCAGGTGTTTCTGCAGGACTGGAGAGAAAGAAGAATTGTCCCTTCCAAGCACCTTCCCCACAAGAAGCGTGTTCTTGGGAAGAGATGGTGTAACAAGTTAATGCTTTTGTAAATTTAGTGTCAGGAAACAGGCAAAAGTATCTGAGATTGAAGTACGATATCACTATTTTACCTGCTGATTTATATTGCTTCTGTGTATATTTTTTTCCCATAATTAACAATTTGTAATTTAGCCTGAAATATGTGGTCTGGCAGCATAGTGTTTTTTCGCCAATCAGAGCGATCAGGAGTATACAGTAGGCATCCTGTGTATTTCCAAAATAGCCCAGCAGTAATAGGGTACACTGTAAACTCTGAGGCAAGCAACATCCCATTTATTGCATGCATAACTTAAATTAGTGGGCCCACACTTCATGAACAATAAGAGGTGTGGGCCCACTGATGTTGGCTGCCTTCAGTCAACAAACAGTCCAAATCACAAGTTATAATAATTTCTTCAACATAGAATCATACAGCACAGGAGGTGGCCATTTGGTCCATTGTGCCCGAGCAAGCTCTTTGTAAGATCGATCCAATTAGTCCCACTTCCCTGCTTTTTCTCCATAGCCCTGCAAATGTTGGAATTGCTGCGATTACACTATAATTACAGTGGAGCAGCTCTCTCAATTGGATTAGCTACCACTATTTCTCAAAGCATTCAGTCAGAATTCCATTCCAAACGTTTGATCAGGTAATAATGGACACTTGAAAATGTATTTTCTGGGAAAGGTGCATGAAAACAAGAACTGATTAGAAGCAAAGAGACATGGGTGTCATGGTACATCAGTCATTGAAGTTTGGCATGCAGATACAACAGGCAGTAAAGAAAGCAAATGGCATGCTGGCCTTCATAGCGAGGGGATTTGAGTATAGGAGCAGGGAGGTCTTGCTGCAATTGTACAGGACCTTGGTGAGGCCACACCTTGAATATTGTGTGCAGTTTTGGTCTCCTAATCTGAGGAAGGACTTGTTTGCTATTGAGAGAGTGCAGCGAAGGTTCACCAGACTGATTCCCAGGATGGCAGGACTGACATATGAGGAAAGACTGGATCAGCTCGGCAGAGTGACCTTGTCTGCAGAATGTGCCTCGTGTGAATAAGGACATTACAGTGTGGGGCCATCGCCCGGGACAATCCAGAGTGGCAGTTCGTGCACCGTGCCCTCGTAGGTGACCTTGACCATGGCGCTGCCCAGGACAGTGATAAGCTCTTTGGTGTACGTTCTCAGTTTTGTGTGGATGGGGCTCAGGGCTGGTCTGAATGCCTTGTTGCACCACAGTCTCGCAAACATATTTTTACTCATAATGGATTGGCTAGCACCAGTGTCCAGTTCCATGGCTACGGGTAGGCCATTCTATTTTACGATTAGCATTATAGGTGGACATTTCCATGTTGACTATGCAGGCCCGTTTCTCGGTAAAATGTTCCTGGTGGTGGTGGATGCTTTTTCAAAATGGATTGAATGTGAAATAATGTCAGGAAGCACCACCACCGCCACCATTGAAAGCCTGAGGGCCATGTTTGCCACCCACGGCCTGCCTGACATAATGGTCAGTGACAACGGGCCATGTTTCACCAGTGCCGAATTTAAAGACCCGCAATGGGATCAAACATGTCACCTCTGCCCCGTTTAAACCAGCCTCCAATGGGCAGGCAGAGCGGGCAGTACAAACCATCAAACAGAGCCTTAAACGAGTCACAGAAGGCTCACTCCAAATCCGCCTGTCCCAAGTAAACCAGACTCTCGCTGGTTCATCCCAACTTGCATGATCAGGTAGAGAGCAGGCTGCAGCAACAAAATGTAAACGATGATCGTGCCACTGTGTCACGGGAAATTGATCTAAATGACCCTGTGTATGTGCTAAACTATGGACATGGTCCCAAGTGAATCGCGGGCACGGTGATAGCTAAAGAAGGGAATAGGGTGTTTGTAGTCAAACTAGACAATGGACAAATGTGCAAAAAGCACCTGGACCAAACGAGGTTCACAGACTGCCCTGAACAACCCACAGCAGACACCACCTTTTTCGAGCCCATAACACACCCAAAGGATCAATGACACCACGCCGGACCAGGAAATCAAACCCATCACGCCCAACAGCCCAGCAAGGCCAGACTCACCTTGCAGCCCTGCAGGGCCAACAACACGCCAGCCCAGCGAGGGCACAGCCAACACACCAGAACAGATATTTGTACCGAGGCGGTCCACCAGGGAAAGAAAGGCTCCCGACCGCCTCACCTTGTAAATAGTTTTCACTTCGACTTTGGGGGGGGGGGGGGGGGGGTGATGATGTGTATCTGTAAAGCATGCACTCCCATGTTCCGCCACCAGGGAGCTCATCCCCTGAAGTCCCAAGGGATCCCAGTATCCCTTGGGAGCACTGTATATAAGCCAGACTCTAAGGTCTGTTCCTCACTCTGGAGTGTCTTATTAATTCTGAGGTCACTGTTACTTTAACCTCCCGGTGTGCAGCTTCATCTGTGTTAGGAATACAATAGAAACATATAAAATTCTGACGGGATTGGACAGGTTAGATGCAGGTAGAATCTTCCCAATGATGGGGCAGTCCAGAACCAGGGGTCACAGTCGAAAGATAAGGGGTAAGCCATATAGGACTGAGATGAGGAGAAACCTTTGCACCCAGAGAGTTGTGAACCTGTGGAATTCTCTGCCACAAAGTTGTTGGATATATTCAAAAGGGAGTTAGATGTGGCCCTTATAGCTAAAGGGATCAGGGGGTATGGAGAGAAGGCAGGGGTGGGGTTCTGAGGTTGCATGATCAGCCATGATCATATTGAATGGCGGTGCAGGCTCAAAGGGCCGAATGGCTGCTCCTGCACCTATTTTCCATGGGCCTGAGTTGCTCCTATTTTCGGTCTGAGTTGCTCCTATTTTTTTGGAGCAACTAGTTTAGAATGGAGTATCTTAGAAATTGCAATTCTCGGCCTTTAGTTTGCTCCAGTTCTCGTGAGTCAGAACAGTTTCATTTTAGAACCGATTTTTTTTTTCAAAATGGGGCGTGTCCGGCCACTTACGCCCGTTTTGCAAGTTTAGGCAGTGAACACTTACTCCAAACTAACCTACAATGGAGTAAGTGTAGATTTTTGTACGCTCAAAAAAACCTTGCCTACACTTAGAAAATCAGGCGTAGGTAACGAGGGGGGGGGGGGTTAACAAACACTAAACACTTTTACAAATAAAGAGCCATCATCAATAATAAATGATAAATAAACCAATAAATCAATCCAAATAAATTTTTAAAAAAATTTAAAATCACAATAAATAAAAAACTCTTTCTACTCACCTACTGCAGCATCAGGGAGAAGAGGGGAAGAGAAGATGATGGGAGGGGGGGGGGAGGAGAGAAGATGATGGGGGTTTTGGGGAGGGGGGAGGAGAGAAGATGATGGGGGGTGGGGAGGAGAGAAGATGATGGGGGGTGGGGGGTGAG